>NC_142014.1:38899765-39593765 GCF_049901735.1 Notechis scutatus
CCAGTGAAGCCTGAGTAGCCCAAGCAGCCAAAGTAGCTGCCCTCCTGGTAGAGTGAGCCGTAATTCTGGTAGGCACTGGAAGGGACAAAGTCTGGTAGGCTTTGGCAATACATGACCTGAACCATCTGCTTAAGGTAAAAGGGGAGGCCTTACAGCCCATCGAATTGTGGGAGAAAGACACAAACAAAACTTCAGTTTTCCAAAATGTGGCCATTTGTTTGATGTAGATACGTAAAGCCCTCTTAACATCCAGCTTATGCCATTTATGTTCTAGCTCATGGCTAGGATGAGGGCAAAAATCTGGTAGTACAATTTCTTGGGCCCTATGAAATCAGGTATTAATTTTTGGGGAAAAGGTAGGGTCTAATCAAAGGACCACCCTGTTGTCATGGAAGGAACAGAGGTCCTGACTGACAGAGAGACCGGAAACTCAGACACCCTCCTAGCTAAAGTAATGGCCACTAGAAAAACAACATTAAAGGTGAAGAACTGAAGTGACACCAATCTAAGGGGTTCAAATGGCGACCCCATTAAAGCCTTCAGCACCTTGGGAAGCTCCATATGGGATACCTGTGGACTACTGGTGGGTGGATATTAGAGGCCCCTTTTAGGAACCTATGCATCAAAGGATGATGGGACAGAGATGAAAAATGTTCCCAGTGGATAACGGATGACAGGGCCACTACTTGGTGGCAGAGAGTGTTTGGTGTGAGTCCCTTATCCAACCCGTCTTGAAGGAATAGTAACACGTCAGCTACAGATGCTGAGGTGGGAACACAGTTTTCCTTCTGGCACCAATTGCAGAAGACCTTCCAGGTGGCATTGTAAATGCGTACCATGGATGGTTTATGGGAGGCCTGAATGATGTGGATGACCCTATCAGGAAGGTTAGAATCTCTCAAGGGTTGCCACTCAAGCGCCACACAGTCAAGTGGAACTATTGAGGATCTGGGTGAAGCAGGATTCCCTGATTCCCTGATGTGATCTAGGATTCTCCAAGGATGACCAACTGACAAGTTCACCAGATCTGAAAACCAGAGCCTCCTGGCCAATGAGGCGCAAGGAGAATCAGCTCCGCCTTCTCCTCCAACATCTTCCAGAATGATTGGAAGAGAGGGAAAGGCATAGAGGAGACCTGGGGGATGAGAATGATGATCTGGTGATTTTGGGTCAATTAAAAATGGTCACCATCCTCATGCATTATGGCCGAAGTTACAAAATGTAGAGGCTCTCTGGAGATCGCCTAGAGGGCCTCTGTTGCTCTATAGGCTACAAGAGCCCCGAGCGAAGGGAGAAATCCAGGAATGAACTCCTGCCTCGAAGGAATAGCTGAGAAGTGCCAAAAAAACAATTGCTGCAGCTCGCGGCAGCACAGAAACACCTGGAAGGACTGCATGGGAGGTTTCTAAGCTCTTCCCTTATCCGCAGCCTCCCGAAGGCAGTGCCAGGTCCCTGATGCTGCTGGAGAGCGGATCCCTGCTCCCCAGCTGGCACAGCTCAATTGGAGCCCAGAGAGCTGTGCCAAAGTCTTTAAAACCTTTTCTTGCCTTGCTGCTGTTTTCCTGCTCTGCTACGATCATAAGCTGCTTCCAAGACACTAGCTCAATTAAGACATGGAGCTGAGTCAAAGCTGGGGATCTGGCCAGAGGCTGGCTTTTTATATACAGCAGACTCAGCTCTATGACATAATAGGGAGGAGTCTAACCCTCCCTCTTGGTGCAGCGTGGATGAGAACTGCCCAAACAGTGGAGAAACAAAAGATCATGTGCTAACTGACAGATGGTTTGAGGAAAAACAGAAAGAGAAGGAAGACCAACTTGAATGTAGCTTGGATAGATTACATGAAGGCATTTGACTCCTGTCACATGATTAGGTATTAAGCATATGGAAATAACAGGAGTCATGAGAAATATCAGCAGTTTTGGTCAAAGATCAATGATACAAAGGAAAACACAGTTGCTGGTCGATATTGATACACTGGGAGAGGTTAATATCAAGAGAGAAATATTTCAAGCAGACTCAATCTTACCACTATTGTTTATCATTTAATTGATTCCTCTGTCAACAATACTGAACAAGTGAGGCCATGGCTATCAAACATCAAAAACATCTGCCAAGTTATCCCACTTCCTTTTCATGGACAATCTGAAGCCAAATGGAAATATTCTATTCTGAAATAAAATTACTACTCCACACAGCTCATATATAAAGTCAAAATATTATAGTGGAATTTGGACTGGACAAATGTGCCACCCTTACCATCAACAGAGGAAAAATAGTGAAAACTGAGGGACTCAAGATGCCCTATAAAAATAGCATCAAGAATATGGATGGAGGTCACTACAAATAACTAGGAATACTTCAAATGTACAATATCAGGCACAGTGAAGTCAAGGAGAAGCTTAGAAGTAAATATATAATGAGAGTTGAGAAAATCTTAAAGTGTCAAACTTAGTGGAGGAAATACCATCTGAGCAATTAATACCTGGGCAATTTGTGTCATTAGGTTCATAGCTGAAATAGCAAAATAGACTCAAGGAGAACCCAAAGTCCTGGATAGGAAGAGAAGAAAAATAATGACAATGAATCTTAACCTTCAACCATCAACAGCCATGTTGAGTAAAGTGCATAAGTGGATGTGTAATGTTGCAAGTACATCAGTTGGAAGAAAATAAAGGCATTGAAAGAGTATCTGAAGGACATTCAGAAAGAAGGTGCATTAAAATTAGCATTGTAAGTTCAATTCAAGTCCTTATGGGGGAAATAGGAGGAGGAAGGCATGTTGAATATGTTCACCACTTTCAGTTACCTGAAATAAATAAATATATCAAATCAGCATGTTTATTGAATATGGAGAGATCAAACTGGCCTACAAGAAAGACCAAATGAAGCATTGAAAAGAGACATGGTACAGGCATGGCAAATATTACATGTCCAATACATAGAAAAAACTTAGCAGGGCAAGACAGATAACAACAAGACCTGGCAATGTCTAAGAGCAGAAAAGTCAAAGAAAGAGACAGAGGGGCTAATTCTACCTGTAGAAAACCAAGCCTTTAAAACAAATGTAAAGAAAGCCCCATTAAGAAGACAGTGATAGAAAACAAATGCCTCCTCTGCAAAGAAGTATAAGAAATAATGAACCTTCTGGTTAGCTGTGGCAAGAATATCACATCAATTGTAAAAGGAAGCTTCACTTGGATTAATCTGCACTCTGTGATGATACCTTTAATGCCATCAGACAACAACATCTACCTATCTCAGGTCCTTGGGAAGGGCTTGATAGATGGATAAAAGTACAGTATAAACATCTGACTAAATGTCAACCAACCATAACAGTAGTGGAGATTGTGCAAAGAAGCAGAAGAAACAGTAGATCATATACTCAGCTCATGCAATAACATAACACAGTTGCCAAAATGGTTCACTAAAACATCTATAAAATTATCGTGTGCCAATAATAAAAATTTGTGGGAACCTATAATTGAAATAAAGCCAAAAAATAATCAGGTTAAAATATTGTGGAATTTCCAAATACAATCTGTTATCTTCCTTATTTATAGAAATCATATCAAGATTTAGAATGAAATCCACTGGGAGCCATCTCATATAAGGCAGGCTCTGAGTCCCTCTAACCAAAAAGTGTTTATTGATAGAAGAGAATGTTTGTAGTTCAAGGTTGAACTGCGGGGTCCTTAGTGCTCTCTGAGCTTGATGGTTTTCTTGCAGATGTTTCATTTCCAAACTAGGTAATATCATCAATACTAGAAGGGAGTGGAGTTTGCTCTTATTTTCATATACTAGTGGATTACCCTGTCAGTGTTCATCAGTTGCTTCACAAACAGTGTTTTCATTGGTGCCAGGCAGGGGTGGGATTCAACCGGTGTTACTACTGGTTCAGTGATTATGCTTTTGAATACAGACGGATCCTCATTTGGAACACAGCATACCAGATATCACAGTTGTTGAAAACTGAAATGTACAATTTATCGATATTGCTGTACCAGGAAACACCAGAGTCAAAGAAAAAGAACTGAAAAAAAATCATGAAATATTGCAACCTGGCCATTGAAACTACATGATTATGAATGAAACATGTAACAGTGATACCCATTGTCATTGAGGCACTTGGTACCACGTCCAATAATTTTGCAAAATACATCAAGAAGTTGCAGCTTCCTGCTGTAGTGCCAGCAGAGCTGCAAAAACCTGCACTACTCAGAACAACATACATTTTAAGAAGATACTTAGTTAATACCTAGGATGCAGCAACCCATATCAACCATCAGAGCCAGAGTGATACATTTTCAAATGTTTAGTTGACTGAGTTTCATATTTCATGAATAAAACTTTATAATACTAATCTATTTAATTTGTATGCCACTTACCTCTCAACAATTCTGGGCAGCTCACAATGATAAAACAAAGAAAGCAATAAAATCAATAAAACATAAAAAGATAATATGGTAAGTACATTAAGGGGGGAGTCTCATTCTCCTTGCCAAAGTCCTGGGTGAATATAAAGTGGGATAATAATTAGCTTGAAGAACTCTTTAACCAGAATTCTTTCAGCGTAAGCTTCAAGAAAAGCAACACAGATTATTTTACCACAGAAGCCTATAAAATATATTATACGGATGCTGTCACTCAACAGGCTTCATGCTGTGGTTTTCTATTTCTATTTTTTGTTCAGCACATTTCCACAAGGTTAGTACCTGACTCACTTCAAAACAATATTCTACAAGACAGATACTTCTGGTAAGTAAAGGTAATATAAATAATTTTTCACCTCTGCCTCTGCATCCAGTCATAAAACAAAACATTGTTATTTTGGTTATTATATGTTGACCACTTGAAATTTCTCTTTATACAGTTATTTATGCTGGCTGTTATAATGCATGGTGTACTGATCATCATTCTTATTAAAATATGCATGCAAGGAACTAGAGAAAACAGCCCCTGAATCAGCAGATTGTGATTATTCATGATAAATATTGTAAATTGGAGAATGGGTTTTTATTTATATTCTCTTTCAAAGTAGGCAATAAAATAGAAGTTAAATGAAATCTAAGATTTTGTCTCTTTTTCCTGTCCATTATATTTTATAGATTTTAGAAAGGTGATATTTAATTGATTAATTTGTCAAACAATGGAGGCAATAGTTAGCTAGCTATATGTAATAAGCAGACGAGGAATTATTCCAAAGCAATTTTAAAGAAATAATTATTCTTTTGGGGTGATCTGATTCTTTGGAATACTTGTTAGAGGAACCATAATTAAATAACTGTGAAGTAAAAAGATAAGTCCAAAAATGTGTTTCCTATATTGTCTGAAGATTTATACAAGTTGCCCTAACAATGAATTAGAGATCATGCCTGTGTTTGAAACATCAGAGCTCAGATAATCTCACTGGGACAGATATTCCCAAAAGAATTATGGGACTTGTTTCTTCATTATTCTTTATATACCTGAGCACATTTTTCAGCCCTTAGATGCTATGGTACTGTTGCATGAAGAGAAATGAGTATATTCAGTTTTCAAAAAATGAAATATATTGGAGATTCAAGGGAGTGAAACATAGATAAGAATAGATAGCTACTTCAAAATACAATCCCCATGTAGTAGAACACAATGCAGCTAAGGAAAATAAGAGCACAAACCTGGGTTACTGCTATGCTGGAAGTTGTCTCTACTAGTATTTCAGTGTCTTGTATCCCATCATCTCTAAAAGTTGTCCCAAAAGTGCTTTTGAAAAAGGCAACTGGACTTTGTTCTTCCTTGAAGACATTTAGTTTCTATTCAAGAAATTTCTTCAGTTGATTGGTTGAATGTGAATGACCTGAAGAAGCTTCTTGGATGGGAAATGAAACTTCTTCAAATAAAAACTAAGTCCAGTTGCTTTTTGAAAAAACACCTTTGGGACAACCATAACCTGGATGATTGAGAATTTCTAAAAACATCTCTAACATAGTTCTTTCATAGCTGTGCATACAGAACTCCTATGCTGAACCTTAGCCTCACTCCAGTTTTCAAACACTTCAATTGTATATGTTCATTTTCATTTGGTCCCCTCTAATATTTCATTAGTTTCTACCTATTAGAATTTATTAGCTCTTTTTCCTGGACTGCTAGTCATGTGGAGTACTGATCCAAAGAAGCAGAAGCAGGTGATATCAACTAGGAACCAGAAAGAGATGATGGAGACCAAAATATGCAAGTATGGGGGCACTGGGGCATATATGGCTGGCGGCTAATGAAAATAGATTGGAAAATGTAATGGAGTACAAAAGTCATTCCTTTGAGACATGCATGCTAGAATATGGCAGCACTGCTGAATAAATACAGTTGGCAATACAGCAATAAAATTCAGTACTTTTCTACTATAAACCCTGATAGTAAAAAAAAAAAAAACATGGCTGGGAATCAGTGGTGGGATTAAAAAAATTTTTACTACCAGTTCTGTGGGCGTGGCTTGGTGGGTGTGGCAGGGGAAGGATACTTTAAAATCTCCAGTCAGAAGTAGTATTTGCTGGTTCTCTGAATTACTCAAAATCTCTGCTATTGGTTCTCCAGAACTGGTCAGAACCTGCTGAATACCACCTCTGCCTGGGATCCAGAATTATACACAAGAGATGGAAAGGAGAACGAAACCTCCTTTGCTTTGCAGAAGCAGAAAAGACCTTTCCCTTCCCTCCAAGAGTTCTGGAATATGTTCTACTGCATAGGCATATTTTTATGCAGTGCTGTGCTGAGCTCTTGATGTGAGAACAACAGTATGGTAGCAGAGGAAATGTTGGCCATGACTGTGTGTAATCATCAGTCTGATACAAGCAATTAGTACTTGGTAGATCCCACCCATTATGGGCCAACAGGATGAGCAGCAAAGTTCATCAGATTTTAAAAGCAGTTGCTAGGATGCTGCTAACTTTAGAGTGAAAAGCCATTTTAATGCCTGTACATCAAAAGAGAAGTGAAACCTTTATAATGAAACCTGTCTCACTTATAAATTAGGTAGAAATGAAGACAATATCATGGAGACATAGCAGGAAGAAAATGTCGACAGAGTATGTTTATGCCAAGCTGAAGTGCAAGTGAGGAAAGGTTCAAAAGAAGAAATGTTGCCTACAACTGACACACAGTTTGTAAGCTGACCTTTAAAAAAGGGGCAAAGCTTACTTTATGCATTATCTTAATTAATTAGTCTTGTATTCATCTGCAAAAAGCGAGTCCCTGCTGAGTTCTTACCATAACAAACAAAGAGCCTGGAATTTGTACACCTACAAAATTAACTATCTTTAATTAGGGCTGTAGTTAATTTTCATAGGTGCAAAAGGAGGATTTCCATGAAACCACAAATATTGTTTTGAAATAGCTCATATGCTTTACACTGGTTCATAATCTGATAACTTCTGATCAACAGGAACTGCTTTTGTACCATCTTAGAAAGCTCTCTTCTAATTAATTATGTAACCCCCTTGAGAAATTGCATACTGGAATAACATTATTCTTACTTTATTCTTATTATTTTGTTGCTTATCTGAGCACTTAATGTAATGAATGAATCTCTTAAGTGAAGTAAATTGTCCCTATCATTTTATGAGGCTTACATAACAATGTTTTTAAAACCTAGCAAAGACTCTAATTTAGAGTTACAAGTTAGAAATTTCATTAATTAATGTTGATATAAAGATATTAAACACTGAAATAAAGATATTAACTGCTCTATTGACCAGGTGATTGCAGAAAGTTTTATCATATGTTTTTATCCCTTTCAGTCTGGATTTTTTAAAAACCCAGGAAATTTATATTTATTAATTGATACTTTGGACATAATTGAAGAAATAAGAGATTCTGCTACTTATCTTTAATGCTGAAAAGCTTTCAATGTGGTCCAGATTAATTTTCTTAATCAAGTTATATATGGGTTCCTGATTTATTTTATTTATTTTATTATTATTTTAGTAGTATCTGGGATTTTAGTGGGCCTTAGAACTGGCACTACTATTTATTTATACTGATTTGTCCTGAGATTTCTTCTACAGGTAGCCCTCAAGTTATGACCACAATTGAGTGCAAAATTTCTATAACTAAGTGTTCTGTCTCGCCTGTATCCACAGGTGAGAATCCAAAGTTCAAATATTCAAGCAAACAAAACCAGACCCAAAAGAGTTAACTGCTTGTTTTCACAGTCCTTGGCAGTCTTCCTGGAATCCGTCTGGCAAGTCTGAACTGTCCATAAATCATGACACCACAGCCATACGCAATTCTTTCACACCAAAAATACACTTTGCTTCAAGCGGGGGAGAGGCGTTAACACGCTCCTTATATATCCCCTGAAGGGGCGTGTCAGTCTCTTTAATTAATCCTTGGCTGGACGCCTCTTTTCTAATTGAGATTGATGTCTCAATCTTCTCCTAGTCCTAGCATCAAGCCAGCATCCGGCAGTTTCATCGTCGCTTGAAGCCTCTGGCACACTTTCCTGATTAACAGTTAACACCTGAGGTGCAATCAGGGAGGGAGTTCCAGAAGAGGAAGACGCCTCTGAAACTTCTAATAAATCAGGCTCATATCTCAGATTCAACTCCTCCTCCTCCCCCAGACTCCTCTCAACGTCGCTCAATAATGCAGGCTCGAATCTCAATGCCAGATCTTCTTCATCACTCGAGCCTACATCTGCTGACTGACCTGGTTCAAACCTCGGAGGCACAACAACTAAGCAAGGTAGTTGTAAAGTGGGTTTTGCCCCATTTTATTACCTTTCTTGCCACCGTTGTTAAGTGATTCACTGCAATTGTTAATAGCACGATTGCTAACTGATATAGATACAGATTAACAGAGCTGGAAGGGACGTTGTAGGTATCTAGTCCATGAATGAACCTGGGTTCCCCATTGACTTTGCTTGCCAGAAGTTTGGAGGGAACATGAAAGACTCCATGGGAAAAGGAAAGAAAATGTGCATTTTATTCCACAAAATAAATGGAATTTAAGACATATGAAATACAATTCATTCAAGCTGCCAAAACTGAAGCATTCATATGAGAAATAGATATAATGTCCGGATTTCATTAATAGGGTTTAGAATTTAATGATGCATTGATTGAGAGCTGAATTTATGTTCATCTTGTCACACTACTCGCTCTTTTGTTTAGTAATCAAATAAAATGGAAACAAGTCTCTCTCACTCTCACTCTCAGTCTCCCCCGCCCCCCGTTTTTTTTTTTTTAATCAGATGGTCAAATTGAATAAGCCAGACAATGTTACTTGCACATTTGACCATAAAACAGATTTCACGATACGTGCCTTGAGCAGCAGGGTATTAATTGGCTGCCAATCCTAATAGGCTGTAAGTCTCAAAAATGCTTATCTGGCATATCATACTTCCTCTGAAGGGGATTTTCTTGAAAGCTTGTATGTTTTCATGTTGCTGTCATGAAATTGCCCAGTTCCAGGATCCAGTTCCATTTAGGCTATAATGAGAATTTCTCCCCTTCCATTATATATTGTTTCAGGTACACAAAGAGTTACCTTAGTGAAACAGGCCTATTTTTTTTTGCTTCTGTGGCATTGTGCTCCTTATTTAATTTTTCTGGTGTTGTTCTGGGAAAGGCTGCAGATGCACTGATGTTGTGTAATGAAAAAACATGCAAATATCAAGTTTAGACTCCTAAGCTTACAGAGGTAGGAGGCCCATGGTAGCTAAGAATTACACGACCAATTTATGTTATCCCTATTCATTGGATTTAAGGGTCACTTTTGTAACTTAACTACACAGCTAGCTAACTGCAACCATGCAATTCTGAAATTTCATCAGGTTTCATCTTCGCTAGTTCTGCAGGGGTTCATAAAAACATTCCTTTTCAGCAGTGTTTATGCCAATATGAAGATGGTTCTGTGGAGTCCCCATGCCAGATGCTTCTTTGTTGCTTTCTCTATAGGAAATTTCTCTATAGGAAATTTCAGAAGATATATATTTATCCCATTTTAAAGAGTTACCCTTATAGAAAGCAAAATGTCTATTGTCACTGTTTCTCCTCAATCATGAACCCCAATGTATCTTTCCATATTGCTTAATTTTTGTTGTTGTGATGTTGATGGTAGAGAAGGAGGAGGAGGAGGAGGAGGAGAAGGAAGAGAAAGAGGAATAATTACAATAATCTTCAAGCAAATCTGGCTTTTGGTATTTGACATTTCAAATAAAATGAAGATGTCTTATTCACATGTGATTTATTTTACATACATATCATAATCTGATTTCTCTAATTTACATATTCCAACTAAAATTAAGAATCAATAACAATAAGACAATAGAGTTGATAACAATAGAAGCTGACATGATAGCTCAAGATGTCCCATTCACTATAGTAAGAAACCAATGGGTCTAGCATGTAAGAGACAATAAAGTAGGCAATAAGACTGTAAGGTTTCAATACCCACAATTCATTTTTGGGATGAATAATGTAGGATGTAGGAATTTGAAATGGCCTGTGTTACTTTTACATATCAGCCTCAGTTAAACTGCCCCCTTTAAAATAGCATCCTTGTCTATTTTGAGAAAAATGTATGGATGAAATAATGCAATAGGTCAGACTTCACTATAAGCAAGTTCTGTGAAGCTAAAATACAACTGTGAAATAAAAATGGAAAATAAATTGTTATGCTATAGAACAAATAAATGTTTTTATTGTTTTCTTTCTTTTCTTCCTGTATTTAAGGAATCCTGCTCATATTTGTTGTCTAGAGGATTTTTGTTTCTAGGAGACACTTGAGAACCCAGTTCAAACACTACAGCTTCATTCTTGAAATTGTTCAACAAAACTGATAGACACTCTGTTCAGAGTATTGCAGTGTAAATTCAGTGCCAGAAAAGTAAATTCAGATGACTGAAGCTTCATTTAACTTCTTTATAAATATAATCTCAGTAAATTTTACAATACCAGTTGTAGATTTCTCCAACATGGAGCAAAGTCAAACAGAAGCAAACATTTTACAGGTTCAGAACAGAACAGCAACTCAGGAGCTCAGAAACAGACATCAGTTTCACCATGCTCTATTCCAGTTCATGAATATACTCTGACACACTCAACTTATTATATTAAATTAAAAATAAAATCAGTCCATGGCATGTAGAAGAATTTCCACAGTTAGGTGGAAAGATAAAATATGTAAGTGGAAACAGACAACAAATGATTCAATAGCTGGAAGCCTCTCAAGTGTCTGATGCAAGACTTGGAGATGCAAAAATATTAAATATTGATTGTAATATCACAACATTGCATTGATATGAATGTCACATATTAAAAGATGGTATTTTACTACACCTATTTTTAGTATACCAAGGTCCATGTTAGTAATTTTGATACCGCTATCACATTCACACCAGTTCTTAGAAATCTAGTCCCTACATTTTTTTTCTATTTAAACAGGGCCATCTGGGGTTGCCAAAAAAAATCAAGATGCCAATTGCAACCATTCAACTAGAACCCTGCCCATTTTTATATGTTTCTCTTTCTCCAGTTCTTTCCTTGCACTCCAAGGAGTAGAATGCTTCTTGGAGATACTACTGAAATGCATATGGAATTGAAGTTGCAATACCTGAGTTCCAAATATCCAGATATCCACTAAACAGTAGGGAATAGTTATTTTCTCTATTTACAGTATCTGCTGCAATCTAGCAATCATCTGGGATTCTGAGTCCATATATGCTATCTCTGACATGAGTTGTTCTGGAATGCTGTGGAAAATAAAGATGACATCACATATTATATCAAGAAAGTCTAGAAACTCATACATAGGGGAGATTTTCAGATTCAGATAATTTCAGATAATCAGAGTTGGAAGGGACTTGTAAGTTCAACCCCCCACCCAAGCAGGAGACCCTACACCATTTCTGAAAAATGGCAGTCTAATCTCTTCTTGAAAGTCTCAAGTGATGGTGCTCCCATAACCTCTGAAGGCAAGCTGTTCCATTGGTTGATTGTTCTCACTGTCAGAAAGTTTCTCCTTATTTCCAGGTTAAATCTCTCCTTGTTCAGTTTCCATCCATTATTCCTTGTCTGGCCTACAGGCGCTTTAGAAAATAGCTTGACCCCTCCCTCACTGTGACAGCCCCTCAAATATTGGAAGACTGCTATCATGTCTCCCCTGGTCCTTCTCTTCACTAGACTAGCCATGCCCAGTTCCTGTAACCGTTCCTCATATATTCTAGTCTCCAGTTCCCTAATCATCCTGGTTGCTCTTCTCTGTACTTTTTCTAGCATCTCAATATCTTTTTTATAGTATGGTGACCAAAACTGGATGCAGTACTCTAGGAGTGGTCTTACTAAGGCTTTATAGAATTGTATTAGTGCCTCACTTGATCTCGATTGTATCCCTCTGTTAATGCAATTTAGGATTGCATTAGCTTTTTTGGTGGCGGCTGCACACTTCTGGCTCATATTTAGCTGGTTGTCCACTAAGACTCTAAGATCCCTCTCACAGTTACTGCTATTGAGCCTGATTTCACCCAGTCTATATGTGTGCTTTTGGTTTTTCTTGCCTAAGTGTAGGACTTTACTTTTCTCTACATTGAACATGACTAATATTTTGAACTTCATCCAGAAATGAAGTTTTCCTTATACAATTGTGTTTCAATGCTGGCAGAGGAGATTGAACTATAATTCTGTGGAAAGATTAAATAGGAGAAGCCATTAATGTTACAACTCTTGCTCTAATTAGGTCTACCAGATTTCAGTTAAAATAACTAAGACTAGTGTTAGGAGAAAAACAGAGAGTGAGTGATCACTTAATCAATCCCTTTTGCTGTCTTCTACAGTTTTTGTAGCCCAGTTCTTATTACCCAACTTTACTAAAGCACTTAAAAGTATAATACCACAGATCTCTGGTTTGAAATCCAGTAAACTCATGGAGAAAATAGTTGTGTCCTGGACAGGAAATTCCAACAATAGCTTTGTTAAATCAAGAGGAGAGAATCTTATTTTTCTTCTGGTCTATACAGCCTCCGTTTTTCTATCCCTGCATGTCAAGCCCATCTTTACCTGTTCCATATTCCTGTTACCTACAGTAATATTTATCCTGAGACTCCAGGAATAACACTCTGATATCCTTCATTCTCTTCTATCTTTCTATCCTGCCTGAAGATTTGCTTGTTCTGAGTCTTACATCCTCTTGACTACCTTCCATGTGAGGCAGAAACTACCAACAAATTCTATAGCCCAACATCACTATGCCATACAGCTTCATAAATAGGATGTGCCCTAAAATGCATGCATCAAAAAAGTCAAGGAATTTGAATATTAATGATTTTTAATCTATAAGCAGTAAATTTTATAGTTGCTAAAAATAAATATTTTTCCTTATCTATCAAATTATTTTCTTTCTAAAAAATACAAGATAAATGGCAAAATCAGATGGTAATTTCAATCTCAGCATATTCTATAGAAGAAAAACAACAAACCTGTCAAACTATTTATTTGTTTTATTTGTTTGTCAAACATGTACAAAATAACATGTATAGGTATGAACATAAACATGAACAAAGGAAGTAAATACAGATAAATGGGGACAGTAAGACAGGCATGGTAGGTATTCTGGTTCACCTATGTTGAGGTAATTCCCCGTTAGGAGAATGAACGCATACAGGGAGACGTATTTTGAGAGTAGTGTTTGAATAATACACATACAGCACACAGATACACTGTACAGTAAATGTAGGGTTTTACTTTCAATAAAGGTTTAAGCAAAGTTCAAAATAGGCAGTCCAAAATCATTCACAGGTTAAATCAGTCAGTTTTCAATCCAGGGATAATTTAATAACAAAGTCCAGTGTCAAAAAACCAGTTCAGTAACAGACTTACATTAAATCCAGGAATATCAGTCAATTAGGAAAAATGGAGGAACGGCAATACTTTCCAACAGAAGGAAACAGAGACTGACTCACACTCTCTTCTGAGACTAAGACTAAGACAAACAGGTTTCTGGCTCCATCTTATGGCCGTTTGAGAAACCACACCTAATTACAGTTTTGCATTTTCTTAAAGATACAGTTTTAAAATGTTTATCCTGGTTTATATATTTCTAACCCAAATACCTGTTAGGTGACTTATATTCCTAACAACCTACATGCCCTCTTTAAGTACCTTATACATACCCTTTTTAAGGACCTCTTAAGAACGGGGTGAAATCCATGGTAGACAGTTTGAGATTGAAGCTGTGAAGATTTCAAGCTGTAACAATGGATTCCAGTAGAGCATTCCAGGCATTGACCACTCTGTTGCTGAAGTCATATTTTCTGCAATTGAGTTTAAAGTGGTTTACCTTGAGTTTGTATCGATTGTTTTCCCGTGTATTATTGTGGTTGAAGCTGAAGAATTTGTTGACAGGCAAGACATTGTAGCAGACAATTTTGTGTACTGTGCTTAGATAGGACCGCCAGCAGCGCAGTTCCAGATTGTCCAAGTCCAAAATTTCAAGCCTGGAGGCATAGGAAATTCTATTGTGAGTAGAGGAGTGGAGTACTCTTCTAGATAAATACCTCTGAACCCCCTCAATCATGTTAAGGTCCAATATACAGCATGGGTTCCAGGTGGACGAGCAGTATTCAAGAATTGGTCTGGCAAAGGTTTTGTATACCTTAGTTAGCAATTCAATGTTACTGGAGAAGAAGCTTCGCAAAATTAGGTTAAGAACTCTTAATGCTTTTTTGGCAATGCTGTTACAGTGAACTCTGGGGCTTAGATTGTTTGAGATGAGTACTCCTAGGTCCTTGACAGAGTGAGGCTCATCTATGAGATCGTTTCCGCCCAACTTGTATTTGGTGTTCTGATTTTTATTGCCAATATGTAGGACAGAGCATTTATTAATTGAAATTTGGAGCTGCCAAATTACATGGCCATTCTGACACATAGTCAAGGTCGCTTTGTAGAGCTACAGCATTGTTAGTGGTGTTAAATAATTGCACATCATCAGAAAAGAGAACGCAGCTCTTTTAACATGATTGCATAGGTCGTTGATGTAAAGCAGAAAGAGTGTGGGTCCTAAAATGCTGCCTTGGGGGACACCACTGTTAATTGGTGCTGGATTTGATAGGGCCCTCCCTATTTTAACTATCTGTTGACTGTTTGACAGGACCATAGCTATCCACTTGTGCAGGGATCCGCAGATTACATATTACAGGACAAATTTTTCCTGAAACCAAACTGCTTGTTAGAAAGTAGATTGTTTGTTTCTAAGTGGAATAGCTATTTGGAATACTTTCTAAGATCTTAGCTATTATCAATAAGACATACTTATTCTTTTTTTTCCTCCAAACTATCATATCTATGAACATAGCCCAGCTAATTTAACAATTTCACAATACCCTCAGAGAAATTTTCCATAGCAGCTATTGCCCTTCTGCCCTGATTTTTGATGATAATGCTAGACTGTGACTCTTTTCAACCACCTTTGACATAAGACTGGAAGTGCAGCAGAAAGGTCTTCAGAAAGGCTATAAACACTAATTATGCCACATGGATAACAATACATTGAAGCTGCCCCCACCCCCAGAATTAATTTGATTCACATCCAAGATCCTATCCTGGTACTGATTATAATGATCAAATAGTCTATTAGAATGGACTATTATAATGGTCAGATACTCTTATGGAGGAAAATATGTTGCTGCTCTGAGATGTAAGCATGCAGTTGAATTCCAGTTTTCTTAAATCGTAGCCCACCTGGCCAATAATAAGAGATGTGGATAATGCAACTGAAAATTCTCTAGACCTGCAGATTACCTATCCTTCATCTAAGGATAGCTGATAGCTGTAATATATAGGTGATCCTTGGCTTACAATGGTTTATTTAGTGACTGATTGAAGTTACCATGGTACTGAAAAAAGTGACTTATGGTTGTTTTTCATACTTACAACCATTGTAGCATGTCCATGATCATGAGATCAAAATTCAGGTGTTTGACAACCATTGCAGCATGTCCATGATCATGAGATCAAAATTAAGATGTTTACAACCATTGCAGCATGTCCATGATCATGAGATCAAAATTCAGATGTTTGGCAACTTACTCATATTTGTGATGGTTGCAATATCCCAGAATCATGTGATCACCTCTTGCAACCTTCTGACGAGCAAAACAAGAATCACTTAATAACCATGTTACTAATTTAACAACTGCAGTGATTCACTTAAACAACTATGGGAAGAAAAGTCATTAAATGTGAAAAACTCACTTAACAAATGTCTCCCTTAGCCACAGAAATTTTGGGTTCAAGTCTAGGACTACCTATATAGTAAATGGATGAAAGCTATTGCTGATACCAGCAATAATCACACTGTTGTTGAAAAGTCTGCTTTTATTTATTTAGAAAATTTATATGTGTAGAAGTTAAATGAAGATAAAATAATCACCACTGAGACCAAATTAAATTCTGATTTGAGCAACATTTGAAATGATCTATCTTTGCTCATGATGAAGAGAAAATATGCTACAAAAGCGGCACTCTTCCTCTGAAGGATTAATTGTATTGTTAATCAACTCTCTGCTGGTTGGGAATGAGTCTGTCATTCTTTTCAATAGTTAAAGCACATTTATCACTGCAGATACCGAGCTTTTCTGGCATTCAATTAACAATTAGTTAACTTTATAATGCATTTTCTTAATAGCCATGTGGTTTTTTTTTGCTATCTACATTTCAAAAAATGAGTTTGTAATACAATATGAAGTTGAAGATACTAAATTTAATTAAAAGCGGATGATAGATATGCCTGGATTTTATTACTGTACCGATGTTAGGTAAATATCATAATGCACAAGATGCTTTCTAGTGAATTTGAAATATACACATTTCAGTGGTTTATTTCACACTATTTCACCTACAAGACCATATCCAGTGCTTAGATAATTAAAAAGAGAGAAATCTGTCTTTATCTTCAATGCAATTCCTTTCAGTGTAAAAGCTGTCTCACTTCTGTGGTGATTGCTTCTCTTCCTAGTAGCCTCTAAGCATAAAATTGTGAAAGTTATGAATTTGAAATTATTCCTTCTCCCGGATAATGATTCAGCACCTTTTCATTAGAAACTCTCAATGCCCAACAGTGGATGAGCAATATATTTTGAAGCTTTCATCTTTAATTTATTTCTCAATAATATTTCATAAGGGATATTGAGCTGCATGCAAACAATCACTTGCAACCTCCATTTACATAGCAGAAACTGGGGAGGAGGGGGGAATAACCCATTATGTCTGTACAGCTTTCTGTGAAATGCTTTCTTTCTTTCTTTTTTCAGCAGGGGAAGTAGAATTGAGGAAGCTGAATGTAGTGATACAACAATTTTTATATTTAATCAAAGGATAGATACAGGCAGTCTGAATGCAGGCTAAACATATTTTATTCAAGTTTGACTCTCTGGTGTAATGCAGCAAAGTCAGCCATTAGCAATGTTTCAAGCCATATCCTCCCCACTGTCCCCACTGGAACATTTTTCTTTGTTTATTCAATCATTATCTCCTGGATTATTTTTCATTTATCCTAAAAGGCATAAGACAGTTAAATTGTTTCATGCTGCCAAATATTAGATTAACCAGGGTAGAGCTTCATTCTGATCTTTTTTCTATACTGTCCTGTCAGATTTAATCTCAGAATGTGATGCTATTTCAGGCTCAGTGAGAACTTAAATCAACAAAACAACTTATCTCCATATTTATCTGTCTAGTTATCTGTCAGTCTGTCAGTGTACCTGTCCCCTATCTACTCACCTGTCTTTCACTTTAGAATTCTCATTTGTAAAACTGTGCTAGAAATGGCTGTGAAATTTGACTAAATAGCGCAGGTTGGTTTATCAGATTCAACTGCCTCCATAGACTTAGGAAGATTATCAGTACTTGTTTACTTCAATTAAATAAAAGATTGCCATCTTTCATAGCCTGAAAAAATATAGGAATGATTACTTTACATACATTAATTCACGTATATATGAATTAATAAAGAGTCATAAAATAAAAGAAACAGAATGATCCTGTCATAGCAACTCTTTCATCTTTTAAAAAATATATATTTACACTAAAAAAAAGGGGGGGGGTTAATCCTACTGAGAAAACAATCCAACTAATGATTTGCTATCATTCTATTCACCTGTTGCTACCCATACTGGTGGGTATGTTGCTACCCATACTGGTGAATATGCCCAAGCATGGGTCATTTCCCAGACAGTATTTTCGGCAGGCCTTGGTTGAATGAACTGGAGTAATAACTACAGCATTCTGGATGCTGGAGAGTGCAATGGCCATAATTCAAAAGTTGTGGCAGGGTTTCAGAAGGCTGTTATTATGACAGCACTGCATACAGGAAGCACAGTCTTGGGAACATGTTTTATTTATTTATTTAGAATACTTTTCATTCAGCTACATTATTCCTCCTTTAAATATGATTGCTCATATTGCTGTTGCAATCCCAGATAGGTTATTATTACTAACTGTATATACAACATAAATATTTTTGACTGTCAAAAACAAAATGCTTCTTGATGAAATACATGATTATTGAAATTTACCTATCTACCAGAATTTTCCATTTATTTCTTGGCAGTGTGAAAATTCCAAAAACATTTAAATATATTGAAGCTGTGATCCTATGCTCATTTAATTTGAGCTTCTACTAAACTGACTAAGTTTTAATTCTGGATTATTATAGTTCTGTACTTTTGGGGTCTTAATCGGATTCTGCTGGTGGCATCAATGCATGGGTAAGAAGGAACAGATATGATTAAAACAGAAAGGGAAAATATAGAAAATCAGAGATGGTATTCAGCAGGTTCTGACCAGTTCTGGAGAACTGGTAGTGGAAATTTTGAGTAGTTTGGAGAACTGGCAAATACCACCTCTGACTGGCCGTGCCCCCATCTATTCTCTGCCTCTCGATCAGCTGGGTCTTCTTTTATTGTCCTGCACAGGAGAACGGAGCTGGAAAGCAGGTTAGTGGGGTAGGGAGGGAATGGGATTTTGCAGTAACCTTCCCCCAGGAGTGGGGAGGGAATGGAGATTTTATAGTATCCTTCCCCTGCCATGCCTACCAAGCCACGCCCACCAAGCCATACCCACAGAACCGGTAGTAAAAAAATTTGAATCCCACCACTGTAGAAAATGCAGTTTTGATAAGAATATCAAAAAAGCACTTTTGATAGGAATAAAACATTGTTTTAGAAGTGGATGAACACATCTAAAGAAACCAGGTTCTAGCATGATGAACAGAATTAAGAAGAAAATAATGAAATATGTAGTATAATACAAAATTGAGAATGCTAGCAATAACATTTTAGAGATTTGTATGTAAATTGCAGCATAATTAAAAAGAATGCTAAAATGTCATTTTCAAGAAAAAATGCACATGGGAGTATATTTAAAATAATAAGATTGCACGTATAGACATCTCTGTGGCTGTTGACAATTAAAATGTGTGTGAAGGCTGCACATGAACCTAATGGTTGCATGAATGTCAGTCTTATTGCCAATCAACTGGCTGTCATGGGAATTCTAGAAGTTGAAGTCCACACATCTTAAAATTGCCCGAGTTTGTAAAATACTGTCTTCTACAAAGGAAAATTAACAAGAACGCATATAAAATTATAGAAGGGTTTATTTGTGAAGTGTGCCCAGGGAAATATTTGGCATAATTGTGATTGAAATGGTATGACAGATGACAGTGACTAGAATTTGAGAAGTGCAACATGGCTTCAGAAAGTCTGTGGATCGGTTTATTGAAAAGTGTAGGAGTATGAAAAGGAAAGTTTACTGCACATCTGTTGGGTTATAGAATAGATAAAATAAATAGGCTTGATTATGGAATGTTTGACAGTAATATGAACTTGAAGATAAATGTGATAAGAATAGTTTACAATGGAAGAAAAGCATGCACGAAAATAAATATAACTTTTTGAAAATGGTTCAACATGGAGCAAGGATTAAAACAAGGATATCTGATTTCCCCCTGGCTATTTAATATATATATATATGGTTAAACATATAGGAGATATTTGGAATGAATTTAGAGATTTGTTATTTGGAAACTACTGTATGCATATTGTATGCTGTATTGTTGGCTGAAAATCTAAATGATTTTGCAGCAAATGTTAGATAGACTATATGCAGTAGGGAGTATGAATTTTTTACAATAGCCAAGATAGTTGTGTTTGACAAGGGATCAGGGTGAACAATAACACATTGTGCATAAAAGGTGAAAAAATACATAAAGTAAACAAATTTATGTTCCTTGGTAGATTGTTTACTAAAGACAGGGAAATGGCTGAGAAATTTTGAGATATATGAATGCTGCTATAATAGCAGTAGAAAAGCATTATTTCATCATTTTATTATGTGGAAGTGAATATGTCAAGAGAATTATAAAAAGTAGGTTAGGAAAAAAAACAAAAGTAATGGTTCTGACTGGATGGAATTGATGAAAAGTTGCAAAAAAAAAAGTTGCATTGATAACTATACTCATATTCAACCCATGCTTTGTTCTGGGCCACCTGTATGAATGTGGAAAAGTTGCAGAACCGTGTGGCTTTCTGCTCATCCCATTCGCTCCTGACTTGAACTTCTCAGGGCATCAAATAAATGGAGTTCACGACTTCTGTAATCATCACATTCTTGAAGTAATTCTTGATTGTCTAAGATCAGGCCACAAAAAAGAAAAAAAAAACTTTTATTAGAAAACAAGAGTACCAAAATTTTGTAAGAAGTGAAAAACAAAATAAGTGAATATCACTAAGAAGTTTGCAAAAATGGTTAAAGACTTTTTTGAGGAAAAATATTTTTGTCCTCCTGAAAGGCTTACTTATGGCATAAAAAGCAAAACAGATTAACAATAGAATAGTCATTTCTATTTTTATCTTGACTTTTCAATCCCCATCACAGTAATCACTTTTTATTGATTTCTTGCTCACCTGTATTAGAGATTTTATTGTACAAAACTAGTTTCTCTTTCTAAAAAATAAGAGAGGGGGCAGCTTGATGTAATAGTTAAAAGCATGGACAAAAAGGTATAAAACTGTGAATGTGTATTCTCACCCATCCAGGTCATGATTGTCTCAAAGGTGCATTTTCAAGAGGCAACTGGACTTTCAGGTTTTTAGTTGAAGATGTTTCATTTCTCACCCAAGAAGCTTCTTCAGCTCTTCAGAGTTGAAGAAGCTTCTTGAATGAAAAGCGAAATGCCTTCAAAAAAAAACCCCAGAATCTCCAGTTGCCTCTTGAAAAAGCACCTTTGGGTATAAAACCGTGAGTTCTAGTCCTGTTTTAGGCACAAAGCCAGCTGAGTGACCTTGGGCCAGTCATTCTCTTTCAACTATAGGATGCAGACAATAGCAACCACTTCCAAACTGAAGAAGTTTCAGGGAGTGAATGGGATGGGAGCAAATGTCTTCAAGAAAAAAACAAAAGAAGTCCAGTTGCCTTTTGGGAAAAAAGCACCTTTGGGACAACCACTTCCAAAGTGTCACTAAGAAAAGTGCATGGATTTGTCCTTCAAGTCAGCCTAAGGCAGGACTACAACTCACAGTCTCCTGGTTTCCAGCCTGGTGCCTTAAACATTACATCAAGCTGGCTGTTTCACCCATTAGTTTGTTTTATTAATTAATCTCCCCAATGTAGATTATAGAGATGATGGATCTAGCCTCTACAAATGTACAGTATCTCATACAGACTGCAGAGATTTTTGTGTAGTAGGAGTACTGATAATCCATTTTTCACATCTGTCTAAACTCCTCTCTCTTCGATAGTTTTCACAGGACATATGGGTGTTATAATCATGTGGATTCAGAAAATTGTAAGCCCAAAATAGTCACATTGACAGTAAATCTTACCTGGCTATGGATCAATATTCACAGGGTCATCCAAAGCATGTTTAAATTAGTTGTGACAAACAGTATGAAAACTGCAAAGCAGAATTTTGCAGAGAAATCTCAACAAGCAGTCTAAACTGGTATTAGGAATCAGAGGTCCATCTTCTTTGTTTAGCTAATAAGCAGCTTTCTGTTCAGGGAGAGCACTATGGTATATGTTCTTATCTCTTGCTACATGGAAGGCAATGCAATTTTCTGTAAATCCACCACCATGAAATGGCAATTATCCACTGCAGACAGATCAAATATAAAGAAACCACAACAATACAGACATTTCTTTGGGAAGGTATTTCGGATTACAGAGGGCAATGGACTTAGTGAACACAGTTAGAAGAACAATTTCTCTTAACTGCTTATGCACTACTTTATATGAGTTTTTTTTTCTTTCCAGCATCTTCCCGAGAGTGTCTCCTGAATTTTGATTTGCAGGGTTTTTCTGTGAACTAGACAAACTCTTTTTCAGAGCTCTTTTGACTAAGATCCATATATTAGACCAGTGGTTCCCAAAGTGGGTGGTACCACCCCCTGGGGGTGGTACCATGCCTTAGGGGGTGCTAAGAGGCAAGGGGGCCAGCAGGAGGGCGCTAAAAGGTGGCAGGGAGGCATTTGAGGTGCCAGCCCCACAGGGTCATCCCACTGACTGTTGCACCACTCCAGAGCCAGCACCTCAAATGTGGTGGCGGCAGCTTTGCTTTACTTTCCCAATGTGCTGCCACATTCAAGGCGCCGGCTCCGGAGCAGTGCAACAGTCAATGCGGTGAGCCTGTGGGACTGGCTCCTCGAATGCCCTCCTGCCGCCTCTTAGCACCCCTCTGCCAGCCCCCTTGGGGGTGCTAAGAGGTGGCAGGGGGCGTTTGAGACGCCGGCACCGCAGGCTCACCTCATTGACTGTTGCACCAGAGTGGTGCAAGGGGCTCAATGGGGTGAACCTGCAGAGCCGGCACATCGAACGCAGTGGCAGCAGCACATTGGGAAAGTAGAGCAAAGCCAGAGTGGCTCTACTTTCCCAAAATGCTGCCACTGTCGCATTTTGTCTGTCTGTCTGTCTGTCTATCCATCCATCCATCCAAAAGGTCTGTCTGTCTGCCTGCCTGCCTACCTACCTGCCTGCCTGCCTGCCTGTCTAGCTACCTACCTATCTACCAATATAGATCTATCTATCTGACTACCTACCTACCTACCTACCTACCTACCTACCTACCTACCTACCTATCCATACACCCATCCAAAAGGTCTGTATGTCTGTCTTCCTGCCTACTTGTCTGCCTGCCTGCCTGCCTGCCTGCCTACCTACCTACCTACCTACCTACCTGTCTCTATCTGTCTCTGTCTCTATGTTTGAAGCGCCGACCCCACAGGCACATTGGGAAAGTAGAGCAAAGCCAGTCTGGGAAGGAGGGAGGGAGGGGAGATATATATATATATATATATATATATATATATATATATATATATATATATATATATATAGATATAGATATAGATATAGATATAGATATAGATATAGATATAGATATAGATATATATAGATATATATATATATATATATATATATATATAGATATATAGATATATATAGATATATAGATAGATAGATAGATAGATAGATAGATAGATAGATAGATAGATAGATAGATATATAGATATAGATATAGATATAGATATATATAGATATATATATATATATAGATATAGATATAGATATAGATATAGATATAGATATAGATATAGATATAGATATAGATATATATACAGAGAGAGAGAGAGAGAGAGAGAGAGAGAGAGAGAGAGAGGGAGGGAGGGAGAGGGGGAGAGAGAGAGAGAGACTTGATGCATCAGATCGAAATGAGGCCTAGTTTAGACTGAGGCCCTTTTCCACATTGAAACATCTTTGCCAACACATTGAAACATCTTTGGCTTCTATTAAAGGTTTTGTGGACGAAACATGGTCAAGACTATCAGGAAGCTCTCACATTTTGTTGAGGCTTTAAATAGGATCCATTGGACCAGATCTCCACCCTAAAAAAATACTTTTTCCCAATGTATTACAGTGCCAACTCCGAAGAAGGCAAAACCAAAATGTACTAGTAAATTACAAGGAGAAAACACACACACACACACACACACACACTCCCTTCTAACTCTGCTGGAGCAGGCAATTAGACTAGATTAGATATCTAATTATCTTTCTCCTCCCTCCCTCTTTCTTTATTTCTTTTTCTTTCTGTCCCTTCCTTCCATCCCCCCTTTCTTTGTCTGCCCCTT
This sequence comes from Notechis scutatus, assembly GCF_049901735.1. Taxonomy (NCBI): domain Eukaryota; kingdom Metazoa; phylum Chordata; class Lepidosauria; order Squamata; family Elapidae; genus Notechis; species Notechis scutatus. Next base: position 38,923,926 of record NC_142014.1, read on the forward strand.
TTTCTTTCTTTCCCCTTTCTTTTTCTTTTCTTCCTTCTCTCTTTCTCTCTCTCTCTCTTTCTTTTCTCTCTCTCTCTTTTCCTCTCTCAGGCTCACCCCATTGACTTGGTGCACCACTCCGCTCGGACTTGCTTGGGCAGGTCCCTCTGGTGCAGCGGGCTCAATGGGGTGGACCTGTGGGGCCGGCACCTAGGATGTGGCAGTGGTGGCATGTTTGAAAAGTAAAGTAAAGCCAGAGGTCAGTAATTTTTGCTGCAAAGAATCACAAAAGCTTTTGGGCTGTGCACAAGAAGGGACACACATGTCAATGCAATTCAGCAACATAAAATAAAGAGATACAAATAAAACAAATCAACAAGAATCGGCAAAGCATTTCTGATTAGATTTTATTCACTACTAGAACCTAATCAGAGATGCTTTGCCAATTCTAGTCCAATGACCTGCTCCAGCAGGGTTAGAAAAGAGTGTGTGTGTATGTGTGTGCATGGCTGTCAAAACTCCAAAAACAGGTCAAGTAGCTCTGGGGAGGCCAGTCATAAATTAGAACACTTGCTAAACAACCGGCCATTAAGTGAGGACCACTTGTATTTGGTTTGCCAGTCACCTGGCCATGCCTACCCAGTCATGTTACCAGAAGCCACGGCCAGCCAGCAAGCCACACCACCCAGTCACATAACCAGCAAGCCATGCCCACCCAGTCACGTGACCAGCAAGCCACACCCTCAAATTAGACCACACCCACAGAAATTTGAATTCCACCCTTGGGTGGGGGGGCACCGAGGATGAATTTGTAGCACCAAGGGGGCGGTGGACTGAAAAAGTTTGGGAACCACTGTATTAGACCCTTTGATTCTTGATTGCCATCAGATTTCAGGGACTGGGGGCTGCAGTAGGCAGGCAATGATGTAAAGAGGGTGGAATAGGTTTTTGACTTTTTGTTCCTATGGCATTTGGAGATCATGATTTTTCTTTCTTTCTTTTTCTTTCCTCTTTGTAACTTTGTGCCATTGTAATTTTGAATGTTCACTAAATGAACTGTTGTGAGTTGAGGTCTCTTTGTAATTGTTCCCTTTCTAATCAAACATATCAGTTTAGCCATTTCTGCAAATTCAGCCATCTTAACCATCCATTCCTCCATCGTACGTATTTCTATTATTTTTCCATTTTTGCCCATATAATAATCCAACTGCCATTACCCTATATAAAATCAACCATTCATAATTGTTTTGTAATTGATTATCCCTAATAGTAAAGAAACCTGGTTTTATCTGGATATTAATTTTTAAATTGTTATATGCATTTGTATCAAATGCTGGTACTTTTTCACAAGTCTACCATGTATGATAAAATGTTCCTTTGGGCCTTACACACTTTTAACGAATCAAAATATCCTTATACATCTTAGACTTATGTATATCCCTGATGGCATATACCAACAATATGCCATTTGATATAAATTCTCTTTTAAATTGTAAGACTTTGTAGCTCTCAGTCCTTTTAACAACATTATTTCTCATTGATGCTGCTGTATACTGTAACATGCTTATGAATCTGTTTGATCATATAATTTTTAATTGTTTATCTTCCCTTTCAGATCTCAACAAAATTTACAGTGTTTCCAATTATGTCACATGTTGCTTTATTCCTGGTAACTTCCTGACTCCCAAAGCTAAGGCACATATGCAAATAACCCCTGCCCTCCTCGTCTCTCTCGGGCAAGGAAAACAGCTCGCATAGACCAAACATTAGACTTACTCTCTTTCCTAAATAAGTATGGCACAGTATTCATGTTGCCGCCAGACACTGTGGGTGCTCCAACACTGGAAATTTTTAAGAAGAGCCTGGACAGCCACGTGGTCTAAAATGATATAGGACTTCCTGCCTGAGCAGAGGATTGGACTAGAAGACCTCCAAGGTCCCTTTCAACTCTGACATTCTGTTATTCTGTCTGATCACAAGCCCTCAGGGATTGTGCACTGCTACTCCCTCAACACTGTGTGTGATTTCAAAAGCTCTTCCCCATTAAACACTAATATATCTTTGCGGACAGCTATTTTCCCCTTCATTGCCTTTCCCCATTGTCAAGTTTTTATTGAGCTGTTTTATAACAAACTCCTGTTCTTTGAGACAAATGTGGTCTCCATTTCTATGGTCCATTTTCACTCTGAAATATGTAGTTTTTATATTCTTATTCATTAGAAGATTTCACTTGCACACCCAGTCCCTGGATAAGATTATCATATTGTCTGTCACCTTTTTTTCTAATGAGCCTAATATGTCACATTAATAAGGAAAGTAAAATGTTCTCAACAGACTCAATTCACTTGTCATAATTCTTTGCCTTGTCTCTATCTGTGATTCTTCCAAATGTTTTCAAAGTGCCTTTCAACTGAGAAATCATAACTGTTTAAAGCACATTAAATAGTTTAATCTCTGCTCAGAGATAAGTTATTTGTATGATAAGCATCTTGTAACCCCAAATTATTTGGGAGAAAAAGATGTGGAACATTTCTTTCTTTCATAATATCTCTTTATTTTAATCAGAAAAGTAATAAAGAAAGAAAAGTATTTGGTTTAAAAGGTAAACGAAAACCAAAAAAAAAGAAAAGAAAAAAGACTTAATTAATTTCTAAAAGTTATTGAAATCACTTACTGCTTTTTAAAATCTTTCTTGTTTCATGCTATAAAATTCAGGGTGAAATGCAATTTAAATAACACTATATTAATACAATACAGTAAAGAAAATCAACTTCTTTAGCAGAAAACTGCAGTGAAAATTCCATTTACAGCTTTGATTACAAAGCATCACTGAAAACTTATATAAATTGAAATACCTGGGTACAAAGATAATATTTCTTAAATTGATATCAAAATGATTATAAATTGAACACCAGGCATGTCTTTTTCACATTTTAATAAGTTAATTGGGATATTTTCAGAACATGGATGACTGTGGCGAACATATCTCTGCCCAGAAATGTTACTATAAATCATGTATTTTTGTTGGCAGTATAAAATGTGTAGATAAATAAATAACCTACAAAGCTAAATTTGGATTCTCTTAGTTTTTAATACTAATCATGCAAATTCCTGAAATATTTGCATGATGTAAACAGAATAGAATTTTGGAAGGAACTATCTGGTATAGAATCAACTTAAAGCAAGCATAAATTAATAGGTTTTCAGTCTATGTCAGCATGGATATATTTAGTCAAGTCTCTTTCAATATGTTCCATCCTTCTTTCGTACAATTGTGTTGCATTTAAACTTCCAGGTTGGCTTGGAATTCCAGAGCCATGTGGCTGAATATTATCAAATAATATCGCATCTGAAAGGCATCATATGTTAGTGAAAACTGTGATGGTGAGAATGAAGCTCTGCTCATTTTATATGTGACACAAAAACAGATGGAGCTTTGATCATATCACCATGGCTTCAGTCTTGAGTATCCTACCTTATTTGCAAAAAAAATTGAAAAATGAACAAATGAAAATATATGCTTGATGTTGCATATAAATTGTAATATTCTATTTTCCATAGAATTGCTGAGGCAAAAACCGCATGACTGAAGAAGTGAAAATTCTTGTAAAGAATTCCATTATGCTTATTATTTTAGGAAGTACAAACTTACTTTTTTTTTACTATTACTATTAATCTTCTCATCACTCCTTATCACCCATCCCTTCCCACTTGTGATTGTAGGACTGTAACTTTGTCGCTTGTATCCTTACAATTCATATGGACTGTTTCCTTGTATGATTTGATTGTTGATTGTACCCTATGACTATCATTAAGTGTTGTAGGTTATGATTCTTGATTCTTAATGAATGTATCTTTTCTTTATGTATACTGAGAGTATTTACACCAAGACAAATTCATTGTGTGTCCAATCACACTTGGTCAATAAAGTATTCTATTCTATTCTATTCTATTCTATTCTATTCTATTCTATTCTATTCTATTCTATTCTATTCTATTCTATTCTTTATATACAGTTGAAAGAAGTTATTCTTCATCCACATTTCACACTACTTAAAGGATACAAGCTTTTTTATTATTCTAGTTTGTAGCAGAGCAGCCATGGCAAGTAATAGTTAGGATGTGACATAATTCAGAATGGACTAAGCTGACAGATAGAAAAAGCAGTGACATCTGCTAAAATCTAGGATATACTATTATAAGTCAAAATGCCTCTGTAAATTCATATGTACTTTCTGAACCTTCCTTAAATTTTGGTAAACTATTTTGAGCAATGAATTATGACCCTGAAATTAAAAACCACCAAAATCTCATTATTTTTATCAGCTTCTAAAGAGCCAATATTCAAAGTCAGCACTATGTATTGTGTCTATCTGAATTAACTGTATCACCCATATTATAATTAGACTAATCAACTCTTTATGGAAAGGGCTTGCTTTTGAATTTGAAAGGCCACACTTCATGCAATCTATACATCAGAGGAAAATGGTTCATTCAGTCTAAGAGTGAATCCTGAAACATCTTACTACTCCAATTATGAAGAAACCCAGAGCCAATGGGGCTCAAGTACAGGATGATAATTGCCTCATTAAGTCTAATGGCTCCCTACGGCACAAAAGGAATTGGATTAATAGACTTGGTAGTCCAAGCAAATCTGAACAACATCAGGCTATTTCTGTGAGAAAGTATTAAACCTGATAATATCAGGGGGTGGGGGATGGGAAATTAACTGTTAGAGAAAAATTATTTGAAATTGAAAAGTGATTCTCAGCTTCCATGTGTGGATGAGGTGTCAGCTGCCTATGGGAGAAAATAAAAGAATCCTTCCTCTTGTATGCATAACAATGGGATTTGCTATGGTTTTTTAAGGGGAAAATATTGCTTTCTGTTGTTGTTTTTTAATTAGAAATGGGAGTTCTCTTTCCAAAAAAAAGGCCCCCATGGTCTTTTCTGCCCTTCTTGTTTTCACAAATAAGATTTTGATTAAGTAAAGTGGAGACATCCCAAATATTTAAGAACAATTCAAATTTAAAATGGAAAGAAGTGATAATTCTACTGTTAGAATATTTAAACAGTGAGCATAATTTTTTTTAAAAAAGTATTTAGGGAAAAGTATTATGTATACTCATTCTCAAGTAATGAGTTTACTTAAATCACTCCATTATGACATATTTGTATAGAAATCCTGCAACCCTTTCTAGACTGGTAGAACTGAACTGAGATCTGTGGTTTTCTGAAAATACATACTTAAAAAAGAGGCAAGCTGATTTTAAGCAATATTTTGAGCTAATGGCAACAATCTAGAAAGATAACCATGGGCATCTGTTCATAGTAATGAGTCTAATTAACAAGAGCATATTGTGATGAAAAAAACCAAAACCCATCCCAAAAGATATGAAAACTGAAATCAACGTGTCTAACAATTGAGAGATAAAATACAAGAATTGGTGAATAAATCATGCCGCCATCCCAAAAGTCAAGTTAGCAGGATTCCACGGAGCCTATCTTACTTCCCAGCATTGACTGAGACAAGCAAACTTTCAATTTAGAATAACAAAGTTGGAAGGGACCTTGGAGGTCCTCTAGTTCAACCCCCTGCTTAGGCAGGAAACCCTACACTACTTCAGACAAATGGTTATCCAATCTCTTCTTTAAAACTTCCATTGTTGGAATATTCACAACTTCTGGAGACAAGTTATTCAACTGATTAATTGTTCTAACTGTCAGAAAATTTCTCCTTAGTTCTAAGTTGCTTCTCTCCTTGATTAGTTTCTATCCATTGATTCTTTTTCTGCCCTCAGGTGCTTTGGAGCAGGGGTCACCAACCTTTTGGACCTCAGGGACCACCAAACTCATAATTTTTGATCCCAGGGACCACTAACCGGTTCTGTGGGTGTGGCCTAATTTGTGGTTGTGTCTTGGTTGTCATGTATGACTTGTATGTAAATATTATAAATGGCTTGCATGTACATATTATAAATATTTATATAAATATTGATTTTTTTTTATTAAAAAAGAGCATCTTTTATCCAAAATCAGGCAAAGCAGGCAGGCAGATTGAGTTGCTCACAGAATCACAGATTCATTCAGAGATCTATCTATCTGCCATTGGCTAGCTCAGTCTGTCACATAAAATTTGCTTGCAAGCAAACTCATAAAATTAACTCACAACACACCATGTATGTAAATATTGAATTTTTTATTAAAAAAGAGCAATTTTTACCCAAAATCAGGCAAAGCAGGCAGATTGAGTTGCTCACAGAATCATTCAGTGATCTATCTGCCATCAGCTAGCTCAGTCTCTCAAATTTGCTTGCTGTGAGTCTGCACTGAATTTGCTTGCAAGCAAACCTTCAGTCCTAAGGGAGGTTTGGCAGAGCGGAAGATCTAAACTTTCTAAAGACTAGCTAGAAAGCAAGAAATCCAACCATTTCCTGCTTCCTAGCTAATCTAAATTTCCCGGCACAGCAGAACAGATGATGGTCGGAAAAAGGAAAAATAGCAATTTTAGCAGGCAAGTTTGCTGGGTAAGTGGTGAGTGGGCGGGGAGCGTTCCTGCGGGCCATGTGGGCAGCGCAGCCTTGTGTTTCTGTGCAGCCTGGATTAATTGCTTTGTGGGGGTGCTCTGGGGGTGAGATTTCTCTGTGGCCCACCAAAATTTTCTCACAGCCCACCAGTGGGCTGTGCCCCACCAGTTGGAGACCTCTGCTTTGGAGAATAGTTTCTTCTTTGTGGCAGCCCCTGAGATATCAAGAGAACTTTCTTGTTGTCCATGAAAATAAGGGAAGAGGTAATCCAAATTACAAATAAATTTAATATGTCATTCTTCACCTAAAAGGGAAGACAGGCATTGTTCACTTACAGTTACTACTATTGGAAGATACTTCCCCCATGATTGCAATATACTTGGGAACATCTGTACATGTGGGCATTGCAGACAGACTAATAATGTGCAGTAAGTAGTAAGAAAGATACACTTCTTAAAAAGATGAGAACTCTAGAAATAATCTGAGTATTCCAACTTCAGAACTAATTAAACTTAGCAAGAATTTTATTAGTTGCATGGCTTTTATTAGTTCTGGCCCTGGGAATCTATAAAAGAGACAAAGCAAAAGGTGGATTCTAAGGTATAGAAGGTATAGAAAGTTAGATTTTGGTTACAGACACTAATCATATCTGCCTTGATATTGTTTTGCATAAGAGGGAAGGAAAAAGAATCTTTGTCAGTCTATCAAGAATCTCTTGTTATACAATATCTTTATCTATATCTATCTATATCATACACACACACACACACACACACACACATATTGATATTGATATTGTAGTTGTGATGTTCTCATACTATAAATAATTAGAATGTTTTCCCAGTTCTAAATTTTAAGAGAACAAATATTAAATTGAAAAAGTACTAGAAACTGGATTTCAGACTGGGTTGGTTTGGTACAAGATACTGTTGAATTTCAGGCAGAATCTTTCAAAACTAGCTGAGAAAAGGATAGAAAAATGATTATTATTAAATTGTTATTATTATTAAATTGTTATTATTATTAAACTGCTATTAAACCAGTACATTAAACTGGTAAAAAAATCTTTAGTGTTTTTATCTTGCATGTGTTATATAGATCTTTTGGTTTATTTTAAAGAGTACAATGAAATCAGTTTGTCATTGTTCATATTTACAAAGTTTACAAAATTTAACTATTAAACTTTAGCTAGTGGAATCAATAAAAGCCAGGTGGAGTAATAAACTTATTATATTTGTGGATTTGTGGTTTTGGATTTTTCTTAAAACAACACAACTATTCTTTTTTTAAATTGTTATAGCACTGGTTAATATTTGTTCCGGGTGAAAACAGGAGAGTTTATTATAATTTGTGTGTTTCTGTTTGTGTGTAGCCAGCCAGCCAGACAAAGAGTTCTTGACCTGAGCACCTGTTTAATTGAGATTGGGGAGGGGGTTAAGACTGCTAATTTGTTATGCATGGCATCACTTGGAACAGATGCAGTGAAGTGGAAGTTAAAACAGTCTGTTGCTCTGATTGTTGGCCAGAGAGGAAAGTCATACTACATAGGATGGCTGAGGGCAAATCAATTGTTCCTCAGCAGCTTCTCCCAGTAGATCACCTTCTGGTAACATTGGAGGAAGGAAGAATGGAAAAAAATAATTAGCACTTAAACAGTTTCTAAACCAGAGTCATATTTCCACAATATATTTTAAAGTAAGAATTGGTAGACAAATCCATAGCTATTTAGATACCAAAAATGAAAGATAATTGCAATGTAAATCTCCCCAGTTTTAGTCCAAAATCACACTGTGACTGTTGTAATATTGTAACCAAGATCCTAATCTAAGTATAACAACTTAAATGATATTTTTCCCATTTGTACATCACAGGAAACAGATTTAAGAAAATGTATTAAATATCCTGAAACTAGCCTCCAAAGAGAAGATAAAAGGTGAAATATGAGGACAGAACGCATAGGTGTGTAGCTGCTAAGCTATGGTTTGTTAGATTGAGATCATTACATGTGAACTGAAATCAATGGGCTGTCAAATTGTTTTGATTGCTGAAACAATAATACACCAATTAAATCATTAGGATGGCTTCAATGATCTAAATGTATGAATGGTATACACCTAAATTATATATCTAGATCTATGCATGCATCGTTAAAATTTCTGTAGTCTTCTCTGCAATATTGGAAATAGATTCTCATTACACTTTCATTTCTTAATTAATTCATGTTTTAGGGGAGTAGAACAAATATATATTTTATTTCCTGAAAAATGACAACAGGCATTTTTTTTCACTCTGATGTCTTAGGAATAGAATTCCTGTAGCTACCAAGCAAAAATAATTATTATATTAAAATGAGGCAATCGTCTATCTCAGTGATGGCTAACCTATGACACACGTGTCACTCGTAACATGCCGAGGCACTTTGACTGACACGCCTGTTGGTGTGGGGAAAACCTGCACATTTAGAGGCTGCCTGTGCTCTGCTCCAATCCCTGCTCCCTGCTTGTTGCGTGGAGGCGTGGTGTCACCGCTGCCGCAAGATCTTTGCAGCAGAGAACCAGTTTTAACCGCCATAAACTGAGGTTTGTTAGTTTCATTACCTCAGGGACGCTACAGGAGGAAAGGAGATCCATGAGGTTCACAGCCCTGTAAGGTGGCCTCCCGATCCCCACATTCTGCACCTGCAGCCCTGAGACCAGGGAGACGAGTTTCACAGCCCTGTGTGATCACCCCAGCCCAGTCCGTCATAAACCAAATTATTGATATTTCTTGAAGTGACACACAATCCGAGGAAGGCTACACTTTCTCCCGATTTTCGACACACCAAGCTGAAAAGGTTAGCCATCACTGGTCTATCTCATTCACATATGGTATATACACTTAAAATTGTTATTGTTATATAAGGTCTATATGCATTTGTTTGCAAACATACATTTTAGAAAAAATCATGTAAAATTTTATATAAGTATATCAGTTAGATATATCACCTCTAATATTAACAGCGCTATTTGCCAACATGAGCAATTCCTTGTGGCCATTGCAAAGTAACTTGTTTCATGTCCATCTACATCAGTCAACAGAAAATATTTTTTTTCTTCTAAACTAGATTGATTCAGTTGCATTAACAAAGGTATGATGAATGTAGCTCTAGATTCCTGATATAATTTGTAATATAATAAGTAATGGATCAAATCTTGCACCTGTGGGTTATTACAAATGTATAAACAATATGTAGGTGTTAATCCCTTATATATTCCATCCAAATAGGCTGTTGGCATTATTTGAAAATGAAATTCTGTGAAAGCTTGTCTCAGGGAATGGGATGTGAGACACTGCAAATAATATGGCATTTCTTGTCCATCTTTTTTTAAAAAAACTACCAGTTAGACAATGTAAGCTTATATATCTACTCTTATTGAAAATAATTAAAAAATAAATGGCTCCACAAATGTGTACAGTAATTTATATCATTCAGCAGTTTCTGATCAAGTGATCATTGTGAAAGTAATTTCAGACACAAATTTACACATCTATTACTGTTAATGATCCAATCTGGGATGGTCACCAGTACCACAGATTTAGTTTTCTGAGCTTTAGGCTTGCGCTGGAGTCCATCCTCAGGGAACTTCTCTCTCACCAGAATGTGTGCTTTGGGCTATTCTGTGCATAGTATTTATGTGGTGCTTGGTTGTCCTTGGTTTTTTTTAGTTGTAGATTGGGGTATTGATGATCAGTTATTCAATCATTGGCTGCTGTTTCCTTTTCAGCTCCCAAGTACCTGATAAACTGGTCTCCCAAAGGTGCTTTTTCTTGTTTTTCTTTCAAGATGTTTTGATTCTCATCCAAGAAGTTTCTTCAGCTCTGACTGGATGGTGGGGAATGAAAGGATATATACTCCTTAATGTAGACAGCTAGTCATTTGCATTTTTAAAAGAGTCCTTGAAGCCACTTGGAGGTTTATCTGTGTCCTCAAGGCACCTGAGTAGTGCAAATGGGTGATATGCTGGTGATTAATCAGCACTCCTATTGACTGACAAGGGAGCAGTTTTGCAAGCTACAATCATTTCCCTGGATATTTTTGTATCTGCTTGGCCAACAATTTTTAGCTACAAAATTGAATGTACATCTTTGTTCACTGCAATGTGAGGTTATCATTGAATTTGGGTCTACTTGTGTAACTGGTCACTTGTGTTCTTGCAGTCTAGTGGTTAGCTTTCTCCCTGTCTGTCCTACATAGTCACAGGAGTAATCCATGCAGGAGATCTGGTAGATTATATTAGAAGTATCTCCTACTATTAATGTCAAGATATTGGGTGTGGAAGCATTTTTTTTTTGCCAAATAAATATTGAGCATGAGGACCAATCTCTTATAATATGCTATTGATTTCTTTAGTTTATTTTAATTATTGGAAGGCCCACTTCTAATCTCAACTGATGCTGGTACACATACATAAGATCAATCTCACAAATTTATTCTGGACTGGTTCTACTTCTAATATACTAAAATCCCAAATTGAGACTGTTTCCCTTGATTTCTATTTCCCCTGTATTAACCATGCTCCTTTTGAGTCAAAGGAAGACAAAATGACTCCCGACCTCTTGGTCATTGTTTTTGTTTATACTATATGTATTTCCTTGTTAATGTTTCAGTAAACTGGATACCCAAATTGACTTCACTTGTTCTATCTACTTACCATTTAACTTCTATCTATATCTCTTTGGTCCTTTAGAAACTAGTACCACCTTGATTTTGGATTAACTTATCCGTAAGTATTCTTTCCTAGAGTAAATACCAATTTGTGTTAGAGTTTTTCTCATTCCAATTAATGTTGTCAATGTGAGTATCATGTTGTCTGTATACAGTAATATAGAGACCTTTCTACTTCCTATTAATGTGGCATAGAACAGAGGATTATTAAGCTCTTCTACAATGTGGTTTATATAAAAATTAAAGTGGAAGGGAACCAATATACAACACTGGGGGACACATTTTTGGTTTTTAATCTGCTTTGTTGGGGAACCATTCTGGTTTACCTGTACACACATGTAAGTGTCTTGATATAATTTATGTATTATGTAATGTATCGTTCTATCTACTGGTATATCAGTAGTGAAAAATGTTCTCCCATAATTTTCATTAATTTATTGTTATTAAAGGCAGATGATAAGACAATACATGCTGCATATAAGCAATTTGAGGGGGCATTCACTTACTGGGGAATCAGATGTTGAAAGTGAAATGCTTATCTATATTGCCTTGTACATACTGTAGATTTTACATCCAATGTCAAGAAATGTTAGCCATTTTGTTGGCTATGCAGTATTTCCTTAGTTTATTCATGGACAAAAAGTGATGATAAAGACAGATTTGTCACAAATTTTAAGAAGCCGTTGTTAAGAAAGCCTGGTTTGGTTCTGTAACCCAACAGGACAGACACAGACTTCAGAAGATAATTGGGACTGCAGAAAAAACAATTACTACCAACCTGCCTTCAATTGAGGACCTGTATACTGCACGAGTCAAAAAGAGGGCTGTGAAAATATTTACAGACTCCTCACATCCCGAACATAAACTGTTTCAACTCCTTCCCTCAAAACAATGCTATAGAGCACTGCACACCAGAATAACTGGACACAAGAACAGTTTTTTCCCAAAAGCCATCACTCTGCTAAACAAATAATTCCTTCAACACTGTCGAACTATTTACAAAGTCTGCGCTAAATATTACTATTAATCTTTTCATCACTCCTTATCACCCATCCCCTCCCACTTATCCCCTCCTACTGTATGACTGTAACTTTGTTGCTTGTATCCTTATGATTTATATGGATTGTTTCTAGTATGATTTGATTGCTTATTGTACCCTATGACTATTATTAAGTGTTGTACGTTATGATTCTTGACTCTTGACGAATGTATCTTTTCTTTTATGTATACAGAGAACATTTGCACTAAGACAAATTCCTTATGTGTCCAATCACACTTGGCCAATAAAAGAATTCTATTCTATTCTATTCTGTCTACAGGGTTCAAAGACTGTTGTTAACTTTGAAGATATACCAATTGTATATTACTTATACACGAAGGAAAAAATAGTAATAGTTGACATTTTGTCCAGGAAAAGATTTGATATAGGAAAAGCTTAAGTATCACTTTCTCTGAACATTTGCCTTATACTAAAATGAGAGACTTTAAGGAAGTTAAACTGAAGTACTATCATTTACCGCTCTTGAAGGTTATTAGATGATCTCAGGGGGGAAAAAGACAATGTGTCCAAGAAATGAGAATAGATTAGAACTATAGAGAAGAGTTAAATGTTTATAAAGAATCAATTTTAAAGGGTGATTGTATAGTTTTACATAAATTAAGAATTGAAATGTTGAGAAAGATAGATCCAAATTTCTAGGTAAAGAATATCCCTTATTGCTAGATTACTGTTCAGTGTTTGCAATATGACAACTAGAAAAGCTTTCTGATAATCTGTCAGAATTAAGTACAACAGTTTTACATTGTAGTCTATTTAGTTTATAGAAATATTCCGGTGATGAGAAAACAGCAGTCCATCTTTTAAGAAACTGGTGACGGATCATTAGATCCACCCTTAAGAAGCTAATGGTGAATTACTAACTCGACTTTTAACAAGTAGCTATTTAGACTATTCATGTCAGGAGTTTGATACATTCTCAGAAATCACAGAAATATGTCAGAAAAAATGGGCAAGAAAAAGAACGTTATGATAAATGAATCCTCTTTGGAAGTATTTGATAAAGTTAATTTTGAACAAAATAGTTTATACAAATCTGAATGATGTTCATATTTCATATAAAAGTTCAGAACTTATTGTGCATCTCAGGATTCTAGAACATTCTGCTATCATTATGAGCAGAACTAATCACAATATTTCTTTTCTGCCAAATCAGCTTCTCTTTTTTCTTTGATAATTATGGGAGAAAATTCCTTACAATATGGCTAGCTCATGCTCACATAAATATCAATACATGGTACAGTATTTACACTGCTCTGTATGTGAATGTGTATGTGGGTATTTGTACATGGGTATGGAAGAGGCTGCATAGTAATCATAGAGAAAATATGAATAAAGAATCTATCATGCTGTCTTGATAGTGAGTTCAAAAAATAATAATGTAGTTCTAGTTGGTCATATCTCCATGTCACATATTTTTCAATATTTTCTGACTGAGGATTTTGTTCTTCAATAGTATTTTTAAAAATAAAATCCAGTGCAGCAAATATAGCCAGAAGTGCCCTTGTAAAAACTTGTTAAGATATTCTGTTACAGACTAAATAGTTTTCTTAATGGGAATAAAATGAAGAGAACTTTTCCAGTTGCCAATGGTACCACTATGGAGACTGATATATTCTATTGATCAATGTAGTGAATTCAGTGCATTATCCCTCATGAGGATCAATTGCTTGGAAAACTAAGAGATATATCCAAAGGATGAGAAATACTTACAGTAATTATTTGTGACTGCCAAACACCTATGAACAGTGCCATCTGTGGAAATCCAGATGTTTATAAGAGAAGACTTTGTTTGCTGATTTGATCCTTCCTCTTCTTTTTAATATCTAAGGGTATATTTTATTTTTATTCTTTTACAACTATACTAAATTAGATTTGTGACCTTATTTGCACAAAAGCTAAAAGAAAATATTTGCTCCAATGAATACACATAAGTGACTTAAGCATAGCTGTGATTCAGAAAAATGCCAGAAATATTGAAAAGCTGCCCAAGTGGCAAACAAATTATGCCAGTAGCAATCATGTAAATCTAAATTAGTTGATGGCCAAAGTCCAATTGGCAATATAATGGATGGGGTGCAGTGAGAAGCTAAGTAGAACTGCTGGATAAAGTAATTCAAGGTGACAGAAGCATGAATTGACCTAAAACCACCTTGTTTTTGCCTGCTCATTCAGCCAAATGCTGTGATTTTCCTGTCTTCTGATTATCAATCTGTTTGTTATAGGTTTTTTTAAAACTTACTATGACTGTTCTTAGGAGAATCTACTATTGGGAAAGTTGTTAAAATTATTTATTCATATTTAATGTATGCAAACCACTAGTATGCCAGTTTTACTTTTACTAAAAGTACTGCCCAGATGATTTATTTAAAATCTTTGTAAATGCAAGAATGAAAATACTTTCACAGAGTAGCACAGAGAAAGCTAAGTGCATTTGGAGGCAAACTTTGTCCCAATAAGCCATTTTTTTCCAGAAAAAGAAATAGCTAAAGCATTCATCATGTCTTCAGTTCAGAATGCGAAGGTTTCTAAGTGGGAGAGATGAAATAATATGCCAGTGATTTAATTCTATACAGTGGAAATAATCCAACATAAATTTGGCTTCTATTCAATCAAACAAGAAGTAAGACCACCAACTTCCTATAGAATAGCGTACCCAATAAGAACATTTCAGTCAGAATTACACATAATTTGTAAAATTTGTAAAATTAGGAGGGCTAAGTCTTTTGTTTTCAGTTATGTCTCCCTGTATTATAGGAAAGCAGTTGGATTAGATCTTTTATACTTCTTTCATGGAGTTTAAATTAAAATAGAGTTCTTCCAGCCTGAATTTTTTTTAATTGAAAAAAGGTAGTAAGCATGCTTATCTGGCTCCAACTAACTCATCATTCTTAATGTTTATATTATGTTATTTTCCTCTAGCATGAGTATTGTATTTTTTTAAAATATTCCTGTACAGTAACAAGAGCTGCATGAAAATGGTAGTTTAGACATCTTACAAAAAAAAAAAAAAAAGAGTTCATGAACGTCAAGCTTTCTAATTCAGCAATATCTGGAACTGGAAAAACAAAGAAAGAGAGACAGAGAAAGAGAGACAGAAACCCAGTAAGCAGAATCAGGTTATGTAAATTCTATCCTATTTCAAGATCTCATAAATTTAGCAGAACAGATGATACATAGCGTGATGTTATGCATTATGTACATATTGTATTTGTCTGAACTAACTTTTATTGATCATTTTGATTGAGGTAATTTTGATGGAAGCATACATGGCATTACAATCTGGCTTTAGTTTCCTGTGGATATTCAATTAAGATCTGTCTGTGAAAAAATTAATAATGTTGGAGGAAGAAATGGAATGCAATGATAAATCTGAAAAAACTCTGTTCAAAATATACCACAAACTATTTTGTCAAAACTAGGTATTAGAGGAAAAGATAGAGCCTGTTCAGAACTCTAATCTAATACTAATCACTTTTTGCTTTACTGTTCAAGTTTACATAACCAAATAAATGTATGTTATTTCACAATGCCAGATTCTACAGTATTTGTCCAGTTATAATAGCACTAATTTATCTGGCTGAAGGGTAATATCAGCCTCATCAAAGTGACCCATGTCTTATTTGACATTGAGTGAGGGTTGATACACTTACACTTCTATCTTGCACACAATCTGCAATGGTCTCCCCCCCCTTTCTTTTCCATGAAAGCAATTACAATGAGAAATATTGGGGTAGTGGTTATAATAGTGTTATATAGTGTTAGAAGTGGTTTTTGAAATGATATGTTCCCCTTTCATCTTAAAGACAGGAAGCAAACACATGAAGAACAGTTTCTAGTTTCACAATACTTGCTCCTTTCAACTCCTATCAACTCATAAAACCTTTTCTTTTCTTCTCATTATTGTCTCAATCATAAATTTTCAGCATTTTGCATAAGAAGGAATATGCTGCTTCTTTGTCCTAAACCACACATACCATCTCACAAGTAACTATGAACATTTTCAAAAGCAGTTCCCTTCAACCCAGCATCCTAAAGTTGCAATTGAACATTATGAGGAAACAAGTTTAGTCTATTTTATACTGAAGACCAAAAGGCTTAAATGAAGGCAAATGAAATGAATTTTTGCATCAAACAAGAAATTAAATTGCTATTGAGTCTAAAAGTAATTGATTTTTGAAGCACTAAGAAGTACTAAGTCAGAGAGGTTTGTATGGAAAGAAAGAAAAAAGACTGCAGGGAAATTAACCAAATTACTTGCTTTGTCTTTTCTGCAAAAAGGAGATGATCCAAAACAATTTACTCAGGAAATATATTAAACATTCTTTGTCCAACAGAGGTGGCAGAAAGTATTGTACAACTAATAAAAGACAGCAACCTGAAAAGTAGCAGTTCAGAAGATCCAGGGAGTTCTTAAAAGACTCAACTGTGAAACTGCAAAACAAACAAACAAATAAAAAGCTGTATGTATTATTATCATTAGTTTTGATACAAGACAACTGAAGAGTGAGTCATGAAAAGGAAGGAACTATGAATCCCTGGGCATTTTATGTTATATTTTCAAAGAAAGCCACAATGGCTTTTTAAGATGCCTTATATCAGGCTGTTGTAAATCAGGCTTAGGAAGCACTATTCAGCTGGCACAAAGTCAAGCAATAGAATGCCCAACTGCTTCATTTTCCTATTTTTCAAAAATCAAGCTCAACTGGGCATGTAATGTAGAAGCAAGTTTGTGCTAGGAAACATTTCTTTTATCATGAGATACCTCTTATTAGAATCACATTCTCCTAGTCAATTTTGTTCACAGCAGGTGTCAGCCACTCCAGCTAGAGTGCTACATTTCTCATTCTCTGTCAGCTTGCATTCAGCTGCATCAAAATAACTAGAGGAGGCTAAAGGTTCAGTGACCCTATTCCAGTTATTCTTGCAGGTTGCTACAATATCATTTTATAACTAGAAAACAGCATAGGGTTTACTGAATTTGACATGACATGATGCATTCTCCAAATCTCTACAAAATAAAGAGTTAACAGTTGTGATAGTACAATATGTGACAAGGCCATTTTAAATTTATAACACATAAATTAATGCAGATCTAATGCAACCATCTGTTGAAGATATCAGTAAGCAAACACACACACACACACACACACACACACACAAAACACTACAATGCGGCCACGGCATACAGTAAACAGTATGTCTACAGTTAATTTGAGGGACAACTTTTCACTTTGCTTAAATTCCAGAAAAGAAATATAATTTCAATATCTTCCTTAATTAATAACTCTTATTTTTCTTTTGGTTTACTCAATAAATCATTCTTATATTAATTTTCATGTTGTGTCTGAATGTTAGAATTTGTTTCCCATGACCTACTATGCCCAAACAGTTATTTTATTATTTTCTGATCCACCAGGCTATCCAGTAATTATTTCATTAAACTAGGTGCATACATGTACGGCAAAGTGTATTCCCAGTTGTAGTTGGTGTGTTAAATTGTTGATATTGAACATTGCATTATACACTGTCCTCAGTTTATGGGAAAAGCAGTACATGTTACCCATATATCTCTGCTCTTAAAGTAGCATGTATTAGGAAAAAATATAGGAAAAAATAACAAACATTAAAACTAGAACAACAAATACTTTTTTAAAAACTTAAGTGCACCATTTCTTCCTCCGAAGCCCACCTTTTCCTGTAGTTGCTTTCAGTCAGTATTTGGGGGGGGGGGTTCAATTTAAGGAGCCCTGGCATATAAATTGCCTCAACATGACACTCTTACCCCTCCTGTTTAACATCCACATAGAAATAAATATATACTTGCTTGAGTAGTAATAATTACTTTAGATAAGTATATATAATAACTGTTATAATGAGATGTTATAGTTTTATCTGTTATATTTTTTACTTTTTTAATTATCTTTTTTCTTGAGGTTATACGTATTTGCATTATAATTAACTTTGTATGGATTTTTCCCCTTTTCCATTAATATTTTCAAAGCAATTTAAAAAATAAAGTGACATCTACATAACATCCCTCAGTTTGGGATGAGATGTCATCACTGCCATAATAGCAATTGACTATCAGGCCAGGAAATGTGGTCAGTGTCTTGTGTCAATGGCTGGTGGCTTTGGACACCTGGATAGGAAGAAACAAAATCAGCCTGAACCCTGAAAAGACAGAGCAACTGTGAGTATTTAGAATATTTGAGCTGGGAAATGTTTCCTAAATTACTACTTCTGCTTTTGGGACTGATATGCAACTTGGGGGTTTTCTTGGGCTCATAGCCTCTGTCCAAGAAACAAATAATAATTGTGACCAGGAAGGCTTTTGTATATATTCTTCTAGTGTGTCAGTTGTACCCATACCTGGACTGGGAGGCAATGGCTTATGCCTTAGTCACCTTGTGTTTGGATTACTGCAATGTGCTGTGTTTTGACAGTATTCTGAAGCTACAGGTGGTCCTGGAATGCAGCAGCAACTGTAACTATGACCCTGCCATGGTAGGTGTGTGTTGCATCCCTGATGCATGAGCCTGTACAAGTTACAGGAGGTTTTCAGGTACAATTCAAGACACTGGTTATCTTCTAGAAAGTCTTTTATAGCATAGGCCTGGTTATCTGAGGGATTACTTGTCTTCCATAGTTTCTTTCCATCCTATATAATCTAGCAGAGTTGGGGTGATCTAAGTTCCATTGATTAAACAGTGTCATGTAAGGAGACCCTGAAGGTAGACCCTCTCTGTCATAGCACCTGTTCTAAAATGACAGGCCTCCAAGAGATTCATATGAGCCCCACACAGATCTTATTTAAATAAACTCTTCTTCAGGCCTTGAACTAATTTGGGTAGCAGAGTCCTTATGAGAGCATTGATTTGTGCAATTTTGATATTATTTTTCCAGATTTTTTTCTGTACTTTTCGGATAGTATTAAAACTTTTCTATTGTATATTGTCCAGAATCACAATGGAGTGAGACAGCCTATAAATTTAATGCATAAATAAAATTAATTTTTATTAATTTAATAAAATTTAATTTATACCTACCATTTAGATGAGAAGCTGCATCCTAGTAGTAAAAAATACATTTTGCAAGCAAAAGTTGCCAAGTATAAACCCTAATAATTCCAGCTATAGTTAGAAAATACTATAATCTAAATACCTGGGAAACGATGGCCTCATTTGTCTAGCAGAATAATATCAACTGGTGAATTGTCAGATCTGACAATTCACCAGTTGATATTATTCTGCTAGACAAATGCTAGATCAATATTTTACATGCTTATTTGTCTCACATAGCTTGAGGATTCTTGCATGTTAGAGTGTATTGGATTGCATCCAAGCCTTTAGGCATAATCTCACTAAACTTAGTAGGGAATCTATCAAATATAAAAATGTTTCAGTAACAAAATATATTCTACTTCATTTGTTAGTCAGAGATTAATCCAAAATGAAAAGTACTTTGCAGCACAAATTAATGATGTGGTTTAATTTTCGTTTCATAATCTTTTTTAATTATTCAGCCTAGATATCTTGCTAAGTATGCTGTAAATGGGCCCCCAATGGATAGCATTTATTTATTTTACAGCTTAATGCAGATAATGCTTAAACCTTTAATAGTAAAGTCAGCACACTCTAGTTTATAAAGGAAATAGAATTCATTACTATTGTTCAGGGTCACAATAATATTAAAGCTAAACAGCACATAGATGACATTTGTAGCATCTAGGTTCTATCAAAATTAGTGGAACGAGGATGAATAATTTCAAAGTCTCCTGATTTTGTGAAATTTAGATGTCTCTTGGTGAAAACAAATCACCAGGGTCTGATGGATTACATCCCAAAGTTTTAAAGGAGCTGGCAGAGGTCATCTCAGAACCACTGCACCATATCTTTCAAAAATCCTGGAGCACCAAGGAACTACCAGAGGACTGGAAAAGAGCTGATGTGGTTCCCATCTTCAAAAAAGGGGAAAAAACAGACCCAGGAAACTATACACCAATCATCCTAACATCAATACCCGGGAAGATACTGGAAAAGATAATGAAAAAACAAATCTACCAACATCTAGAAACAAGTAAAGTAATAACTAGCAGTCAGCACAAGTTTGTTAAAAACAGATCATGCCAAACCAATCTCATTTCATTCTTCAACACAGTGACTAAAATAGTAGACCAGCAAAATACTGTGTACATAATATATTTAGATTTCAGCAAGGCATTCAACAAAGTAGACCACAACCTACTTCTTAGTAAGCTAGAAAAAAGTGGAATAGATAGCACCACCACTAGATGGACTTGCAACTGGCTGACAAACCATACTCAACGAGTAGTCCTTAATGGGCCTAAGTCTACATGGAGGGAAGTAAGCAGTGGGGTGCCACAAGGTTCTGTCTTAGGCCCAGTACTCTTCAATATCTTCATTAACGACTTAGATGGGGGAATAGAAGGGGAACTTACCAAATTTGCAGATGATACTAACCTGGCAGGAATAGCTAACACCCAAGAAGATAGATGGATCTTAACAGACTAGAACACTGGGACATATCTAACAAAATGAAATTCAATATAGAGAAAAGTAAAGTCCTACACTTAGGCAAGAAAAACCAAAAGTACACATACAGACTGGGTGAAACCAGGCTCAATAGCAGTAACCATGAGAGGGATCTTGGAGTCTTACTGGACAACCAGCTAAATATGAGCCAGCAGTGTGCAGCAGCAGCCAAAAAAGCTAATGCAATCCTAAATTGTATTAACAGAGGGATACAATCAAGAACAAGGGAAGTACTAATACCACTCTAAAAAGCCTTAGTAAAACCACACCTAGAGTACTGCATCCAGTTTTGTTCACCACATTATAAAAAAGATGTTGAGACTCTAGAAAAAGTACAGAGAAGAGCAACCAGGATGATTAGGGGACTGGAGACTAAAGCATACAATGAACCGTTGCAGGAACTGGGCTTGGCTAGTCTAGTAAAGAGAAGGACCAGGGGAGACATGATAGCAGTCTTCCAATATTTGAGGGGCTGCCACAGGGAGGAAGCTATTTTCTAAAGCGCCTGTAGGCCAAACAAGGAATAATGGATGGAAACTGAACAAGGAGAGATTTAACCTGGAAATAAGAAGAAACTTTCTGACAGTGAGAACAATCAACCAATGGAACAGCTTGCCTTCGGAGGTTATGGGAGCATCATCACTTGAGACTTTCAAGAAGAGATTGGACTTCCATTTGTCAGAAATGGTGTAGGGTCTCCTGCTTGGGCAAGGGGTTGGACTAGATGACCTACAAGGTCCCTTCCAACTCTGATTATCTGTTTGATCTGTTTGAAAAGGGGATGTGTAGACTTTTCTGCAATACTCATAATCTCTCCAGAGAACATATTTACTTTGTGTATAACATACACAATTTCCTCTTTGGGGCTTTATGATTCCTATTTAATTATGTAATCAATGTCCAGAAACATCCTCCATTTTATTCAAAGGTACTGCAACATGCAGCTTGGCTCTCTTTGTGTTTACCAGGAATACACCCCCCATTTATTTAATGGTGCTTACTCCTAAAGGATCAAAATAAGTGCCCCCGTGCACCGCAATCCTAAATTAACACCAGCCACAAGCAGGGATGTCCATAAGATGTGGTTTTAAAAAAAAGATGCTGCTGCAATAATGTCATCAAAAATTTGCCTGTTGTTTTAATATGCAGGGACTCCCAGCCACCAAGACTTCACTGGCTGAAATTGGAGAAATACAGAATAGCATAAAGTAATATAGCAAAGAACATTCAACCCTACACAAGTGGAAAAAGAAATTTAAAATGCACATAAATTAAAACTATGCTAAAATATTTTCTCTGATTTCTGTAGGCTTTTTTTTTCACAGAGAGAAAAACACAGTTTTTTTTTTTCTATTTTGAGCTCGTTTTATTTGTATAAGCTAGACAGAGAAGGATCGATCTTTCTATTACATGTTTCTTTATCATTTTGTAGCTTTACTTGTGGCCCACATTTTTACTTCAGTTTGCTTTCCCATAATATAATTATATATTATAGATGTATAATCAATATCTACATACCGTGAAACATGAGTTTAACATACCTGCTTTAATGGATTTGGGATACAATTCTTTTTGTGCAAAGTTTAAAGTGAAAGTCAGATTGAAATCTAAATCTAAGTGATACCATTTTTAAGAATTACACATGTATACCTATGGTGAAAATCTACACAAATTGTGACAGACATTCCATTTTAACTGAACTTTGGATTCATCAGATATTCCTCTCCTGACTGACCCATTAAAATAAGGCTGTTCTGCATATCTAAAGTAAAAAATATCATTAAAAGTTTTAAAGAGAACATAAAAGTTTAGAGAGAACATTTAAGATGCAACACAAACTTATACAGAAAGATGGCCACAGCATATAAGGGAAATCTCTATAAAATGTTCTATAGGTGGCATCTGCACCCAGCAATATTGACTAAAATGTTTAATAATATGTTGGAAATGTAAACACCTGGAACATATTACCACATGTGGTAGACCTGTATAAAGGCAAGGAAATTTTGGACACAAATCCATATGTGGTTAGAAAAAATAATCAAGCAACATATACAGAGGTGGTATTCATTAGGTTCTGACCAGTTCTGGAGAACCGGTAGTGGAAATTTTGATTAGTTTGGAGAACAGGCAAATACCACCTCTGACTGGCCCTGCCCCCATCTATTCTCTGCCTCCCAAGTCCCGGCTGATTGGCTGGGTCTTCTTTTGTTGCCCTGCACAGGAGAACAGAGCTGGAAAGCAGGTTAGTGGAGTGGGGAGGGAATGGGAATTTTGCAGTAACCTTCCCCAGGAGTGGGGGAGGGAATGGGGATTTTGCAGTATCCTTCTCCTGGAGTGGGGTGGGAATGGAGATTTTACAGTATCCTTCCCCTGCCATGCCCACTTAGCTACAGTCGCCAAGCCACAGCCACAGAACTGGTAGTAAAAAAATTTGAATCCCACCACTGAACTTATAGATTTAAGCCAGAATTGTTTTTATTAGGTATTATATCAGATGGCAATGATAAAGGGACAGTATATTTAATATTACATGTCTTGACCACAGCAAGAATTGTATGTGTGCAGCAGTGGAAGAACAAAAACACCCCTTCAGAGGATGAGACGATAAGGAAGATAGTAGACTGTGCGGAAATGGACAGACTAACACTAAAAATAAAGATAAAGGAGATACAGAATACTATTCAACATGGAATAGGTTCTATCAAAACCTTAGAAACATAAGGTAGAAGTTAGAATGTGAAAGAATCCGGTTAGGTGGACATGGAAAGAAATATTATTTTTAATATCATTATAGGAATGTAAGTATTAGAATGATAGATAAGTTGACATATTAGAATAGGATGGTCAGAAACTATTGTACAATATTAGCACTGTTTAAAATAGTATATATCCGTGATGGCGAACCTATGGCACGCATGCCACAAGTGCCCCACGCAGAGCCATTTGTGCTGGCACATGAGCTACAGGCAAACTTACCTCACTGTGCATGCGCACACCTCACAGCTGATTTTTTCTCTGTTGGTTTGAGGCCTTTTTCAGCCTCCCAGAGGCTTGGAAAAAGCCTCTGCAAGACTTTTCAGGCCGAATTATAGGCCCATTTCGTCATGTCCTGTAATACTAAAATACCAAAAAAGGCCTCAAACCAGCCGAAAAATCAGCCGTGAGGTGCAGTGCAGGTAACGGGGTGGTGGTGGGGACTGCACGTGCATGAGCAGGAGGGGTGAGGAGGGGTGCATGCATTCCATTCTGGGTGCTGGCACATGAGTGCGTGCATGCTGGCATGCACCAGACACCTAAAAAGGTTAGCCACCACTGGTATATATGTTATTCTGTTTTTACTTTTGTTTTGTGGTAAGTGGAATGCCAGGACAATTACACTATTCAATATATTTATATGTAAATAATAAAAATAGAAAGAAAGAAAGAAAGAAAGAAAGAAAGAAAGAAAGAAAGAAAGAAAGAAAGAAAGAAAGAAAGAAAGAAAGAAAGAAGGAAGGAAGGAAGGAAGGAAGGAAGGAAGGAAGGAAGGAAGGAAGGAAGGAAGGAAAGAAAGAAAGAAAGAAAGAAAGAAAGAAAGAAAGAAAGAAAGAAAGAAAGAAAGAAAGAAAGATGCAAAAATAAAAGATAAAAAGAAATAGAAGAAGCTTCCGGTTTCCTTTGTAACAAATAAAAGTAATAGTATCATTTGTTTAGTGACAGTTAGAAATTACAGCAGCACTGAAAAATAGGGTTGATGACCTGTTCTCACACTTACGACTATCAGAACATCCCCATTATCACATAATCAAAATTTGGGCACTCCAAACTTCCGGTTTGTCGGCTTCACCAGCGGCAGGGATTCGCGATCCTGCGCGATCCCTGCGGCACTAGCCGTCTTGGTGCCTTCGATCCTGATGGATCTGGAGGCTAAGGCTGCCCCGCAGAGGCAGCCGAAGATAGGGGGGATCCGGAGAGGGATTTGGGAGTGTTGCAGACCCCCTCCCCAGCTGGCTAAACCCCCTTTTCTCAAGGCGGTCGAGCGGCGGTCTGTAATGGCCGCCACAAAGAAGCCGGCAGGTGGGTAAGACTGAGCAGGAGGAAGAGGGGAGAAAGTTTCTAAGAGAAAGTTTTTTGGCTGACCCAGGACTTTAAGAGACGCTTAATCCTGAAAACTATGACTTCTTGAACGATACTTTGTTTCCAGAGGAGAATTTCAAGCAGCAAAACTGAGGTGCTGAAAGGGAAAGTTTACTCTCCTTCCCTATGGAATCAACAAATGGCCATTGAGAAACCTGTCTTTTTTTTTATAAAAGGTAAAAACTTGGCTTCTTGTTATAAGTGGGAAGGGAGAGGACAAAAAAATATTAAGATCTTGCTGGAGGAGATGCCTTGAAGATTTTGAGACTGGAAATTAATTGCAACAAGGCTCTAAAATACAGATTGGGCTTTTTTTCTTTTCTTTTCCTTTTTATTGATACCACCCCAGGAAGAGAAAGTGAGAACTTTGTGCTTTGTTTGGACTGATGTCTCTGGGACTTTGGGGAATTGTTCTAACTTTTGAAACATTTTGGTTGCTTTAAGAAGAAGAACAAAGAAAAGATTTACAATGGCTTTACCTGTTGATGAGCTTAAGGAATATGGAAAAATAAAGAAAGAAAGTAAGGACGCTATGAAGGAAGCCTTCCTTTTTTTAGAAATGGCGCTTGCTATTTATCAGCAAACACAACAACAGATGGAGGAAATAGAAGAAGAAGAAGAAGAACAAGAAGAAGAGGACGCCATCTTCAATGAACCTAAAAATTTAATTAAGAGAGAAAGGAGAAAGAGAGGAAGAAAAATGAAGGACTTAAGACTTAAAAAAACACTCAAGAAAGAGAAAAATAAGATGCAAAATCAACATAATGTTACTAAGCAAAAGAAAAAAGGAATACAACAGAGAGGGGAAGCTAAAAAGGCAGAGGTTATTAGAGGAGGAGGTAAAAAGGCCAGGTGGGATAAGAAAGGAAGGGAAAAGGGGGGAAAAAGCCACAAAGGTGTTAGTGTTTGGGGATTAACCCCTAGCAGAGTATTGCAGCAGTAGTCAAGCCAGGCAGCCAAACGAGAGCGGAAGGGCCCCAGAGTATACACACACTGAACACAAACACTGTTTGTAGTTTAAATAGTTTTTAATCCATTTAGAGTTTAAAGCATAGTCATTCAGTCCATTAGTCATTCACTATATTTCCATCCAGTAAGACTCACTATTACAGTCCAAGTTAAGAGTCCTTACAATATCTTTATCAGCCGATAAAGATATCTTCTCCTCCTCCGGTGCCTCTCTCCAGAGGAACAATCGCTGGATATTCAGCAAGACGCTCAAACAGTAGAACAGTTGAATTTCGCAGTAAATCAGCAAAAAGTAGCAGACAGGATCATCTCAGTCACAGGCACAGTACAATCAGTATTCACAGTTAGTCACAGTAAGTCACAGTCACAGTAAGCTTTCCAGCTTCTAATGCTTCCTTATATTGTAACTTCTAACCGCACCCTTAATCGGCTAATTGCCTGCAGCATTGTGCTTAAAGTGATAAGCACTTAAACCATGATATCTAAGTTTTATATATTTATTCACCCAAACCATATTTGGTATCAATGTTATACCTAACATGAAACAAGATGGGAAAAAAGGAATTTTTTTCACGGATAAAGGGTGATGTATAATTTCTTTAAAAAAGAAGATTCTGCAAGGTACATAAGATGGTATTGTAGTATTTGTATTAGAAATAGAAAATTAGAATGTTATAAGAATTAATAAAAGATTAAAATATTGAAATGTTTAGTAATGATAGACTTTAAAATTTAACAAAATATTAAAAGGAATGTTTAAAATATTAAGTTTAATTAAAGAGTTTAATTGACTATTGTGTTGATTTTACTATAAACTTATTATTCTAGCATTTGTTTTTTGAAATAGATAATTGGAATGTTATAAGATTTAACATTTAGATTTATTATCTAATCATATTAATTATTTTGGACTTATTTTTTTCCTCTTTTTAAAAGTTAGCAGGTAGAATGTACTAAGCAGAATCAGATTGGGTACTAGGCGTTATTTTAAATATTAATTTAGGGGGAGGATAGAAAGGCATCATACTCTGATCAGTGATTTCAGGAGAAATCCTTTTTTTTTATTGTAGGAAATGAGATAAATGGATAATTTGGAAAGAATGGACAAAAAATACAAATACAATGATTTAAATTAAAATGAATTAAATAAAATAGAATTAAAAAGAATGAAAAGCGGGGAGAAGTTATATAGAAGATATAGAATGGTAAACAAGATAGGTAATGGTATATAAAATGAGCACGAATTTAATTGAGTCCATACAAAGAGAGGTAATCTGGGGCCAAACTACTTTCTTAAAATAAGTTTTATATTTTTGTGTTTTGTGTGTTCATGTTTGTTTGAGAATTAATAAAACCTCGGAGGAATGTTCGATGAGAATAATGGTAATCAAGTCAGAGAGAAATATAGATGATGATTATAAATTGGATAAATATAGAAAATAACAATAATAATAATGAAATTGAATACGAAAAGAGAAATAATGAGAAATTTGCTAAGAGATATTTATATGTCCATATGGAAATGGTGTAAAACAGAATTATGTTGTATAAAATAATATTTTACTTGACTTGTAAAATTAATAATGGAAAGAGGTTTTATGTATTCAATGGTTAATGATGGTTTGTTTGTCTTTAAAATTAATAAAATTTGTTCCAAAAAAAAAAAAAAATTTGGGCACTCCATTTATATTCCACGTTAAGCGTTTGCATTTCATAATAACGTCAAATCTTTAGTACAGAATCTGGAACCATCCTTTTCAGATTCCTGTTGGGCCTGTTGTTATTTTTAATGTCATCTCTTCTAACATCTCCATTTAAATATCCTCCAGTTCTTTTTTACACTTTTATAGAAACTCTCATCTTTTGAATAGAATTCAAATGAAATACTGTTATTTAATAGAAAAATTCCCCATCAAAATGGGATATTTTTCTGCCAAATATTTTAGTCTAATAGAATAATTATATTTTTATTATCAATTTTTAGACTAGTATTAAAATGATATTGCAAAACTTGATCTCTTTTCTTCTTCATTACAAAGTGTACTAAAACATCCCTTGGAACATTTCTTGTTCTTGCAAATCTTGCGTTTATTCCATAAACTTTATTTATTTCTGTCTTTGCATTCAACTCTTCAAATCTGCCCAAATTGCCAAAGCTTTTATAATATTTTATTGAGTATTTTTATCAAAAAACCTCTGGAATAGCTCTAAAGCCTGGAGAAGATTTCTACATCACTATAGGTCAGGAACATATGTGTCTGTCGTTCGGAGTTAGTTACATAGCTGTTACATTTATACGTCTGTGAAATTAGTATTCTGGCTCAAACAACAAAGCCCAGAAAACAGTCAGATTGACCAATCAGCATGCAGGACACATATCTCCACACAACAAAAGTGAAAGTGTCCCAAACAAGGGAAAAGGGGAAAAAAACACCCCCTCTTTTTTCCCTTTTTTTATCTTTCTGTCCCTTGATGCTTTCAAACTGTAATTACAGTCAAATGTCACATCTTTGTGGTTATAGACAGGCACACAATGCACTCATACACTTATACACTCATCTTTTGTTTTGATTTTTT
The DNA here is from genome assembly GCF_049901735.1 of Notechis scutatus. NCBI lineage: Eukaryota > Metazoa > Chordata > Lepidosauria > Squamata > Elapidae > Notechis > Notechis scutatus. Next base: position 38,952,414 of record NC_142014.1, read on the forward strand.
TTTAATAACAAACAGAAAATATTCCCACAAAGGCTTAATTTACTTTCCTAATTTAATTATAATTTATTCCAAAGTACTTTAATTAAAAATAATCTTTTAAAAACAACTAACCCCTTTGTCCACTTTCAAATCACCTCTTGGTTAAGCATTTTACAAAAAAAACCCTCTCTAAGTCCTGAAAGCTTACTTTATTTTCTAATCAAGAAATACTTCATTAAAATGGCCCAGCCATCCAGCAGTATCTATTGCAGCAAAATAACATGCAGAATCACAAAGTTGTGACTATATCCTCAGAGTAATGAATGACAAGGTAAGCTCGATTAAACAATTATCCTAGTGGCTTAGATATGGGAATGGGATGCCTCCAAAGATTTAAAGACAATGTAATGTGCTGGAAAACATATAAGGACATCTTTTCAACACTAGTAAAATAAATAAAGCATTGCTGGGGAAATCTATATTACAGTAATATCCTGACCCTTCCAGCATTATGTATTATGACTTGTCTTCAATATTCATTTTCATAGTATTGAAATGAAGATGTTCTGTAAGAACAGTAACAAAACAAATCTCTTGAGCTCTAAATAGGATCCTGAAATCCTTTGAAGTCTGGGTGATGAAAAATGCTTTCTTGCTCATGAATGCCTATGAACTTTCATTTGTTCAACTGTCCTTTAAGATAATTTTATCCTATTGTTGAATGCTAGAGCACTTAGAAACTTTTCAGCAAATTAACTTATTCAAAATAACCTTCTGTATCTCTCTCTTTTAGTTTTGCTTATTTCATTATCTCCATAAATTCATTTCTTCTTGTGCATTATATCTGACATGTACTTTTGCTAACAATGAAAAGGAAAATTTGTTCTTTCATTTGATTTGAGATGGTATGCTGCCATATTTTCATACTCAGTTTTCCAGGAAGCTGAAAAGTTTTGCTTGTACGCCAACAGCAAATGCAGATATTGGAGAAATAATCAGTCATTATGGATTATGTTCACAGATCAAGACCCTAAAGTAATATGCTTGCTGATTTGTGCTCTCCTGAGAAGAGAAACAAACACAACATTTCATATAGGGTGACAGAGATCTAGCTGCAGGAGGAATGATCTATTTATATGACAAAGTAAAGAACTAAACTATACATTTGAAAAGTCAAACAACAACCTTGAAGTGAACTACTATAAACAACTGTCACCAATAATACTAAATCGGTCATTTTAATATGAGCAGGTTATAGTCTCTTGCAGCAATATATTAACGAAAACTGCCACTGAGTAATTTAGATATTAACAAATTAATAGAGCTTTAAATGTAATATTTTTTTCAACAGACCCCCACTGATTCTGTCAACTCTTTATTACATAGTCTACCATCAACATCTCCCAGGTTTGTAAAATGCTATTGAACACAGGGAGCACTCTTGAAATACGGTAATTATTTTTCAAGGAGAGTTGAGAATATACCATAATTACTCAATAGAGTTTAGGAGTAACTATGTAAATCTTCCTGCAAGCTAAAAAGAATGATGAAAAGTATTCCTACTCAAGTGAAACATTAACAATCAGAATTATCACATTTTATCTCAGTGGAACTACAGGTGAAATTTGAAAAATTAGAATATCGTGCAAAAGTTCATTTATTTCAGGAATGCAACTTAAAAGGTGAACCTAATATATGAGATAGACTTATTACATGCAAAGCAAGATAGTTCAAGCCGTGATTTGACATAATTGAGATTATTATGGCTTACAGCTCATGAAAACCCCAAATCCAAAATCTCAGAAAATTAGAATATTGTGAAAAGGTTCAATGGTCTCAAAGTGTCCCACTCTAACCAGCTAATTAAGCCATAACACTTGCAAAGAGTTTCTGAGCCTTTAAATGGTCTCTCAGTCTGGTTCAGTAGGAATCACAGTCATGGGAAAGACTGATGACCTGACAGTTGTGCAGAAAACCATCATTGACACCATCCATAAGGAGGGAAAGCCTCAAAAGGTAATTGTAAAAGAAGTTGGATGTTCCCAAAGTGCAATATCAAAGCACATTAATAGAAAGTTATGTGGAAGGGAAAAGTGTGGAAGAAAAAGGTGCACAAGGAGCAGGGATGACCGCAGCCTGGAGACGATTGTCAGGAAAAGGCCATTCAAAAATATTGGGGACTTTCACAAGGAGTGGACTGAGGCTGGAGTCAGTGCATCAAGAGCCACCATACACAGACAGATCCTGGACATGGGCTTCAAATGTCGTATTCCTCTTGTCAAGCCACTCCTGAACAACAAACAACGTCAGAAGTGTCTTACCTAGGCTAAAGAAAAACAGACCTGGTCTGTTGCTCAGTGGTCCAAAGTCCTCTTTTCTGATGAGAGCAACTTTTGCATCTCATTTGGAAACCAAGGACCCAGAGTCTGGAGGAAGAACGGAGAGGCACACACTGCAAGATGCTTGAAGTCCAGTGTGAAGTTTTCACCTTTTCACAATATTCTAATTTTCTGAGATTGTGGATTTGGGGTTTTCATGAGCTGTAAGCCATAATCATCTCAATTATGTCAAATCATGGCTTGAACTATCTTGCTTTGCATGTAATGAGTCTATCTCGTATCTTAGTTTCACCTTTTAAGTTGTATAAATGAACTTTTGCACGATATTCTAATTTTTCAAGTTTCACCTGTATAGCCAAATCAGGTTTATACAGTACATTATTCACTATACCTGCTCATGCTTTCTAAGTATCTTTGTTTCCACCTTAACTCTAAAACATTTAATGAAGCATTCATATATACATAAATACATGAAACAATAAAATATCTCTATATTTTTACCTTTTAACAGTTCTTTGCTCTGACAGCATTCTTTGCACCTTTCTTTAGATACATTATACATTATCTTTCAATCACTTACATATTCTTGTATTCATGTTTTTCCTCAACCATAATCTTTTCCATTTCATCATTCTACTGGGCTTCCTTTTTCATATTTCCCATAAATGTCACTCCAGACACTTCGGTGGCACTCTATAATTCTTTTCACCCAGTTCCTGGAAGTTTTTACATCCTCTATCTCACATCCACTGTCTATACATTCTGTGTGAAGTTAGTCCTTTTTCATTCAAGTTTTATGTTGCCTTCTTGAGAAATCATTCTTCTTTCATTTTTATTGCATTTATTTCCTTGCCTCCATGTTCATTTCTTCCTAAGAATCACTTTTAAACTACGGCATCCTTCACTAATTCTCTCACAGTTTTTCATCATAGAAATTAAGACAACCATCCCTTCCCTTTCAATGAGTACATATGTTTACTTAATATATGTAATAAAAAAAACCTTTTTAAACAGATAATTACCAGTTATGACTCATTTCACATTATTCATTTATTTTTTTTCTAAGTCTAAATTTACATATTTCCTGATCAATACCTGATATACCCACTGAAAATAGTCTCCATCACCATAATTTTGACCAGTCAAGGCTTTTTAAAAACTCTTGTTAGAAAGACTGAGATGATATAGAGGAGTTTATTAGTTTTCTTGTACTATATGAAGCACATGCTGCTAATAATAAGTATCGGTCAGCTTCTCATATTTTGCTTTGTGTGCTATAAAAGCTATCAAACTTAGATTTATCCCAAGCATTCTCAAGCTATTCTGAGAAAGCTGGATTTATAAATTAGAAACAATCCTGCAAGCCAACATTTATTGTTCACATCCCACCCAATTAAGTGGTGCATGCAGTGTACTGACATAAACCTAGGATGAGTTATCAGAGGTTGAAAATGTGTGATCTAATTTCCTTTGCTTGTGCTGCTATATGGATGAAAGTTTTAAAATAAAAACAATAAGTTTACAGCCATCAAAATAATTATGCATAAATCTTACACTGTGCTCTCTAATTCATGTCCCATTAAGGCTCTCCTTTGCATTATTTTTCCAGGCTTTGGACCAATGGAAATTGTTTTGTTTGTCTGCTGAGGGCTATAGAATATATGGAAAAGCTATATTTATATTTTCTGCATAGGTATCTACAAACTAGTTTTTTATTAGAAACATAGAAATGCATAATGCAATGTGAAATACAGGTTTAGACCAAACCATTCATTAACATTGCATTCAGAAATCAGACAGTATTTGTAAAGCAATTATTCTGTTTGCTATATGAATCCCCATGTTGCAATCTCATAAAGAAAATAGTGGAGTACTTTCTTTTTGATGTGCTGTTACATTTCACCATACGATTCCTATCAATGCTTGATTAAAGTCTTCTAATGAATAACCTATTGATCCCTCTCCTGTGCTATCACTGCTTTCAGTTTTTAGTCACAGGGATTTATAGATATCTAGTGCCAACTAGATTAATCATGGGAATGCACACAATAAATCAAAACTTCATTTCATGAAAATGAATCATATTGTTCTTTTCTTTTCACATAGTAAATAAAAAGAGCAAGACTTCAATTTAACTATTAGGAAGAAACCGATCTAACCACCAGATATTTTAGCAGCCTAAGAAAAACTTCATCTAATTCCCACAAAGAGAAAACTGAAATCATTACCTACATGAGGCGATAATGATCAATGCAGTATTTAGGCTCTGTGATGGATGTAGTATTGTATTACATTGTTTTGCTATTTATAATGCATTCACGTGTAAATTCCCAATTGATCAATTATAGCACGCCTTACAAGGAAGCAGACTTTCAAGATTGCCTAAAACTTTTTTTATTCAAATCAAATCAATGAAAAACCTACACTACACATTCATAGGTTCTCTAATAGTTGATCAAAGACTGTTCAGGTCTATATCAAGGAAATTAAAGCCAAGATGAACTATACTGTATTTTAGTGTTTTCCATGCATTAATAGCTTTTCACTGTCTAATAAATTATGAAAAGAAATCAACCCTTTATGATCTGTTTGGTTGGATGTTTGATACTCAATCTAATCATTTATTGCTATGGATCTCAAATCTATTTGAAATATTAATTACACCAATTATACTATATATATACAAACACATTCTACCTTTCTTTCATAGTGGCTTGTCAAAAACATTGTTTAAGCTTCAGTAAAAATCAGTGCCATCTGCACATTCTTCCCAAATCATGTAGAGGGACCAAATTCCATAAGTTTTCTTAAGTGATACTTGACAATCACCAAGTTATATTTACATTTTTCAATCTGAACATTTAGAGATTTAATGAATCCAGAATTACAAAAATAACTGGGATTGTGGTTTGAAATGACTATATTGAAACAGAGGACTCATTTGTCACTTCCACAAATAAATCCCCTTAGCAGACAGCATTGAAACCACAATCAGCTTTGAATATTTCATATGCTTGGCTGCTTGTTTAGCTCTTAAAACAAACTTTCAGCAAAATACATATTTTTTAACTAAAATATTCTTTTAATTCCCTTTGTCTATGCAACATGCAATTTCAGAGGATTTATGGATAATATCATGATCCCAAATCTCGTTAATCTAATTATCAAAGTATTAACTATCTCCTAAACTTAAATCATGTGAGTTCAATAAACACTTGCATACTCCTTTTTATTTTATATCTGTCCACATGCCTATTGATTGAGTTGGCAGGCATGGATCAGTATGCATATGCAAGAAGAAAAACAATTGAAAGGGCTGAATTTAATTTTTAAAAACCTTGATATATTATCAGACAGCAGTTTGTTTGAATGTTTTTCCTTTGAGAAGCCCATTGTTCTTTTTATTTTATTGGTTCCTGATGTTATTAATTTTGTATGCCATCCAGAGTCTTAATGGAACTGGGAGAAGGAAGGAAGGAAGGAAGGAAGGAAGGAACCTGTACCTGTGCCTGGCAGTATCTACATGAAATAGAATAGGCTAAAGCAAAGGTGTCAAACTTACGTCGTCACGGCAGCATCATGTGACATATCGGGACTTTTCCCCTTTGCTAAACTGGGCGGGAGCGGGGCCAGCACGTGACGCATCTGGCCCGCGGGCTAAAGCAACCAACAAGATGAGGGGGCCTGCTTTTTTAATCAACGGTCTCCATCAATATCACTGTTAACTTATGGGTAGGTACTATCTCTGAAGAAGCAGGTTTATGGTTCTGTATTCACAATTACTACTATTATAACAGATGGAATCTATGTTTCGAGCAATCTTTGCCCATCTTTAGCACCAGTGGCAAACTTAATCTGGTGGAAGTTGTTACTTATTTTCATTCTATTATTACTACCCAGTTTAGACTATTGCTGAGCACTTTGCCTGGAGCTGCTTTTAAAAAATTTCAGAGGCTGCACTTATCCCACATCTCTGTGCTATCTGGCACCAATTACTGGGCACATATTACACCTATACTGCAGGCCAAATAGTTCTACCAGTTACTTTCTGGGTGTAATTAATGGCCTATAAAGCCATTTATGGGTAGGCTCATAGCTCCCTGATCTAACTAGAAGCAGCTCAATCTCTTACGTCATCTAGGGAGAAATTACTCCTTGCACAATGTAGAGATTCTCAATCACTCCGTGCACATCATTACCAGGGGAAAAGGGAGTCAGTCACTGCTTGTCAGCAACAGTGCCAGTTCTTTGGAACAATCACATGTTGAAGTTCAGTCTGCCCCCACCCACAGAAAGAAATCATAAATATACTGAGCCCTTCCAGATAGCATTCTATAAAAAACTAGCTATTGTTTGTTTTATTCTGTTATTATTGAGATTTGATCTGATGCAACCTGTTAGATGTCAAGGTCTTCTTTAAATATGATGGACAAACATCATCTTCATTATTTTTACTTATACCATGGGATCAAATTTAAAGTCATCAAAGATGAAATGTATTGAAGACGGATGTAAAGAAGGAAGGCTTTTTTTGTTTATGGCACCTAAATCTATTTCATACTGTTATGGTGCTGACTTTAAAATCATGTTAATATTATAGCGAAGGTACTTTTGAAGATATGGATTAAAGTTATGGATTAAATCTAATATACTACAAATGAAATAGAAACATTTATTTGTATGTGTGTAGATATTTATTTACTTGTTTATATTTTTTGCATTTCTGAACCCCCCCCTCTCATTTATATCCCACCTTTATTATTTTTATTAACAACTCAAAGTGGTGAACATATATAATACTCCTTCCTGCGCATTGGCAAATTGATTAGCAATTCTTTGCAGACATTAAAAATAAATCAGGAAACTCATGTCATCCTAGAATCCCATATTATGTTTATCTGTCAGGAGAATTTAGCACTTTTTCAGAATTGTAGCTTCCTGGCCAAGAAATGGGAAAAGGTTATGGGAAATATAAGAATATAATAAGAAATATAATAAGAAGGCAACTGAATTTTTTTTTACACAACTCCTGTTTCTAAAGAATAGAAACAACTAAGGCTGGACAAAGAAAGGCAGAGTGACTATGTGTGTATGACTATATCTGTATATGTACATGTACATTTATGGATACATACAGTTGTGCTCATAAGTTTATATATCCTGGTAGAATTTATGATTTCTTGGCCATTTTTCAGAGAATATGAATGATAACACAAAAACTTTTCTTTCATTCATGTTTAGTGTATGGCTGAAGCCATTTATTATCAATCAAACTGTGTTTACTCTTTTTATATCATAATGACAACAGAAAGTATCCAAATCACCCTGATCAAAAGTTTACATACCCCAGTTCTTAATACGGTGTACTGCCCCCTTTAACATCAATGACAGCTTGAAGTCTTTTGTGGTATGTGTGGATGAGGCTCTTTATCTTTTCAGATGGTAAAGCTGCCCATTCTTCCTGGCAAAAAGCCTCCACTTCCTGTAAATTCTTGGGCTGTCTTGCATGAACTGCACCTTTGAGATCTCCCCAGAGTGGCTCAAAAATTTTAAGGTCAGGAGACTGAGATTTTGAGGTCAGGAGACAGATCCAGAACCTTCACTTTAATCTGCTGTAGCCAATGACAGGCCAATTTGGCTTTTTATTTAGGGTCATTGTCATGTTGGAATGTCCAAGTATGTCCCATGCGCAGCTTCTGGGCTGATGAATGCAAATTTTCCTCCACTATCTTTTGATAACATACAGCCAGGGGTGGGATTCTACCAGTTCCCACCTATTCGCTAGAACCGGCTGTTAACATTCTAAGCAGTTCGGAGAACCGGTTGTTAGAAGAAATTATTGGCTTAATCCTGTAAGGAAGGCAGGAAGGAAACATTCTGGTGTTGCTTACAGAAACTGCTTCTTTGTTAACCCTTATTACGTTCTTGGCAGGACTAGACTTCCCGGCGTTTTTTCCCCTTCCTTTGCTGTACTTTGCTTGTGTGGAGTGACCATTGAAAAAAGTGACTTATGACCGTTTTTTACACTTACGACTGTTGCAGCATGAGACAGTCATGAGAGGCCAGGCAAGAAGATGCATGCCTCGATGTGAGTGATACTGAGTTGGCCACACCCAGCCAATAACATGACCACCAAGCCACACCCACCAACTTAGCCACATCCACAGAACCGGTTGTTTAAAAATTTGAATCCCACCCCTGCATACAGCATTCATCTTGCCATCAGTTCTGACCAAATTTCCTGTGCCTTTGATGCTCACACATCCCCAAAACATCAGCAATCCACCTCCGTGTTTCACAGTAGGAATCGTGTACTTTTCATAATAGGCCTTGTTGACCCCTCTCCAAATGTAGTGTTTATAGTTGTGGCCAAAAAGCTCAATTTTGGTCTCATTACTCCAAATGACTTTGTGTCAAAAGGTTTGAGGCTTGTCTCTGTGCTGTTTGGTGTATTGTAAGCAGGATACTTTGTGGCATTTGCATAGTAATGGCCTTCTTCTGGTGACTCGACCATGCAGTCCATCTTTCTTCCAGTGCCTCCTTCTTGTGCATCTTGAAACAGCCACACCACATGTTTTCAGAGAGTCCTGTATTTCACCTGAAGTTATTTGTGGGTTTTTCTTTGCATTTTCTTTTCTTTGCATTTCCCGGCAGTTGTGGCTGAAATTTTAGTTGGTCTACCTAACCGTGGTTTGGTTTCAAAAGAACCCCTCACTTTCCACTTCTTGATTAGTGTTTGAACACTGCTGATTGGCATTCTCAGTTCCTTGGATATCTTTTTATACCCCTTTCCTGTTCAACTACCTTTTCCCGCAGGTCCTTGATCCAGACAATTCTTTTCCTTTCCCCATGACTCAGAAGCCAGAAACGTCAGTGCAGCACTGGATGAAAGATACAAGGGTCTGTCAGGAGTCCAGGAACTCATTGACCTTTTATACCACACACTAATTACAAGCAAACAGATCACAGATGAGGATGGTTACCTTTAATAGTCATTCAAACCACTTTGTGTCAACCTGTGTACATGTTATCAGGCCAAAATCACCAGGAATGTAAATGTTTGATCAGAATCATTTGGGTACTTTCTGTTGTCATTATGATATAAAAAGAGTAAACACAGCTGATTTATAATAAATGGCTTCAGCCAACCACTAACCATGAGTAAAAGAAAATCTTTTGTGTTATCATTCATATTCTCTGAAAAACAGCCAAGAAATCATAAATTTTGCCAGGTTATGTAAACTTATGAGCACAACTGTATGTATGTATTATATATTCATAAATCCACACATACACACAAGTTATAAACAATAAATATATCAAAAAGCAGTCATTATTAAAACATTTTTAAAAAACACAAGAAATTAGATGTTAATAATGAAGCCACCTCAATATCTTTTAAAATGATAGGGCTGGAAGGGACCTTGGAGGTGTTCTAGACCAAACCCCTGCAGAAGGCAGAAAATCTTATTGTATCTCGGACAAATGGTTGTCCAATCTTTTCTTAAAGGCCTTCAGAGATGGAGCGCCCACAACTCTGGGAGGCAAGCTGTTCCATTGATTAATTTTTTAGCCAAATAGTTAATTAATGTCGCAAGTCCCATGAGATCTCCAACTTAATGACATGGCCAGGTCTTGAAGAATGTCTGGAAAATGATTAGAGATGGGGTTAACCACACTTTTTGAGGGAGAGAATGTCCAATAAGGAGAGCATCTTGGTGGAGAAGGCTCACCTCCTAAGATTCTGCCCTAACTGGCCCATAGCACATCTCTTCAGACAGATCTAATGGGATGGGCAGATGTAATTGGGAAGATGAGATATTTCATATTTCATCTTCACCCTTGCAGGATTAGGAGTGCTAATAGAATAATTAGATGCAAACTCCTATGCATTGGAAAAAAGTGAGATCCTTTTGTGGTGACACTTCTTGCATTTCTCAAAGCATATGATTTCCATCTGACTTGAGGATACCATTTCTAGATTGATCCCAGAATATTATCCAGCTATAAACCAGGGGCTATGTCCTGTTTCAACAGCTATACTTTTCTCACTCTCTGGCTCACTTTCTAAATTTTTCCTTCCACTTTAAAGCAGCTGGTATTCGTCATAACTAGTCCTCTGGACTCTTTGTAGGATGACTTTACCCAGCACCAGCTGGCAAGCCAATTATAACCCTACTTGGGCCTGAATGCCCTGGTGCCAGTACCCAGGCTTCATCACAACTCACTTAGACTATTGTAATGCTGAGTTAGATTACACTAAGTAGACTGATTTTGAAGATCACCTGGAATTACAACCTATACCAGTGACGGTGAACCTTTTTGTTGTGGTGTGCCAAAAGCGCTTCCCTCGAGCCTCCGGGAGAGTGAAAACGGCCACCCCCGGGCTCCAGAGGCCTTCTGGAGGCTGAAAATGGGCACTTCCAGTATTTCCAGAAGGCCCGTTTTTTGGTCTCCCGAAGCTGCAGAGGCTTCCCTCAAGCCTCCAGGAGGGCGAAAACGGCCTGAAACGGGCCAAAAATCAGCTGGAAGGCGTGCACATGTGCAGTGCAGGTAGGTTTGGCTGTGGCTCACATGGCCACACAAATGGTTCTGCGTGCTACCTGTGACACGTGTGCCATAGTTTCGCCATCACAGAGCTATATAGTATGCAGCAGCCATACAATCTGCCTAATCTTTTTCATGTTCTGCTATTATCACAATTGACTGGAATATACCATGCAATAATTGTAAACAATCTATGGATCCCCACTTTCATGGACAACTTTACAGATTAAATTAGCATACTCATATTTTTTGCATACATTGTACTCTTCCATTCATAATTACATCTACATTTTATTTTCCTTCAAGTGTTTATCAACTCCAATTCACCAGATCACAAAGACTTATAACTATGCCTTTTTTCTTATATATAGCATAGATATAAAATAAATAACATAGCTATTTTCCTTACATTCTGTTGTGAATCAATAAAAGTGAATAACCTAAATGCAAATTAGGGGTTGAAAACCTGCACACTTGATTGGTCCTTATACAACAACTTGGGATTGGGCCAGAACCAGTCCCTGATTGGCCACTTTTGGGACTGTCCTTATTGGCCAGTAGTTGGAACCTGTTGCACATTTTCATTGGTTAATAAGGCAGCAGCTAACCCTATAAAAGGGTTACTGCTGCCCATAGCATTGCTCTGTTCCATTCTGATTCCTGTTATTATTAAAGAGTTGAAGTCACTGGTCAGATGTCTGGTCTCCTTATTCTCCAAACTTAACACTGGCGACGAAGGTGGGATGCGGAGACCAAGAGCTGACTAAACCTACAGAGCAACCTACAGAGCACGTGGTTGATCACGCACCATCAACGGCAACATGGCCAGCGGTGTCGTACCACCCGCTCCATTCGACCCAGAAACCGAAGACTGGGAGTCATACATGGATAGGTTCCAGATGTTTCTGGAGACCAACAACCTAAAAAATGCAACAGCGGGAAAAAAAAGAGCTATCTTTCTAACTCACTGCGGGCCGACCGTGTTTAAGATGGCAAAGTCACTTGCCAGGCCAGCAGAGGTAAAAGAGATGGACTGGGACGTCCTCGAGCCTTTACTACGGGCTCACTACACACCTACGGTGCCAACCCTCGTCAGAAGACATGAATATTACCGGAGGGACCAACAGAAAGGTGAAAGCCTTGCCGATTACATCGCGGACCTCCAAAACCTGGGAGGCCTCTGCGGATTCGCAAATTTAGAAGAAGCTCTCCGGGACCGCCTGGTTCTGGGCCTAGAAGACGGCGCTATCCAGAGCAAAATTATGGCTAAGGGGGACATCAGCCTCACCGATGCCCTTAAAGAAGCCTCGGCAGCAGAGGCGACAAAGAAGTCGGCAGCCCAAATGCGCCGCACCAACGCACCGCTCACGTAAACTCGCCACTGATACCTCGCCTCACTCAGAGAGACACCCGGTATCAACTCACCACGAAGACCTAGAGTCCCGTCCGACAGTGATGAGGAAGAGGTCAACCGACTTCGAACGGAGAGAGACCAATCCTCACAACACTCATTTCGACCGTGTGCCGGCTGTGGAGCAAATCACCCACGATCCGGCTGCAAATTCCTTGACGCACTTTGCCGCCATTGCGGGAGACGCGGTCACATCGCAAAGGTTTGCAGGAGCAAACAGAACTCCAAACCCCGACAGGCCGAATTCCAGTCTTCAGGATTCTTCGGCACACACCGAGAAAAAGTTGAACCACTCCTACAGAAACAAGCCGTCCACCACTTCCACCAGGCGTGAAGAAACCAGGCGGGAAGAGACCCACCAAACAATCACCATAGGCCACGCTACATCCCTTGATGCCGGGAAAATCCGAGTAAAGGTCGCCATCGAAAACAAACCTTGCGTGATGGAGGTAGACTCGGGATCTTCCTCTCAATGGTGTCATGGAAAACGCTCCAACAGCTCCTTCCAACGATTCGCCGCCAAGACCTTAACCCTCAGAGGGTTATACTCAAAGACTATCAGGGCAACCAATTCCCGTCGTCGGGTCCCGCAGATTCCAGGTCTCATTCAAGGACCGCACCGTCGCACTACCACTGACTGTCGTGGATCGAGACAGGCCTAGTCTTCTAGGCCTGCAATGGTTCAGGCCGCTCGGAATCACTGTAGCCGGAGTCCACAAGGCCGAAAGCGTCGATTGGGAGGAAGCACTCGTGCAAGAATTCCAAGACGTTTTCGCGAACGGACTAGGCAAGTATAAGGGGACCCCAATCTCGCTTAACTTGAACCCTGAAATAGCACCCATCCGCCTTAAGCCGCGTCGGGTGCCGTTCGCCTTAAAGCCTAAAATCGACGAACAACTCGATAAGCTGATAGCGCAGGGTGTACTGGAACCCACCGACCACGCCCGTTGGGAAACCCGATAGTAACGCCTATCAAGCCTGATGGGTCCCTAAGAATTTGCGGAGACTACCGGGCCACATTAAACCACGCACTGCAGCAAAGTGCTTATCCAGTACCGGTAGTGCAACACTTACTCCATTCTCTGGGCGGCGGGAAAGTTTTCGCCAAACTAGATTTAGCCCAGGCGTATCAACAATTGCCTGTAGACCCAACCACAGCCGAGGCGCAACGATCGTAACACATAGGGGCGCATTTAAATGCAACCGGCTCCAATTCGGAGTAAGCGTCGCCCTGGAATCTTCCAGAGTTTAATGGAAAGGTTGTTACAAGGGATAAAAGGCGTTGTCCCATATTTCGACGATGTACTCATCGCCGCACCTAACAAAGACATCCTAGAAAAACGACTCAGAGAGGTTTTACGAAGATTCCAAAATGCAGGCCTCAGAGTAAAAAAAGATAAATGCCACTTATGTACCGAAAAAGTAGAATTTTGGGATACCTCCTGGACAGCCAAGGAATTCATCCCACCGAAGACAAATTACGAGCAATTAAAAAGGCACCCACTCCTAGGAACAAGGCAGACCTACAGGCGTTCCTTGGACTTATCAATTTCTATAATGTGTTTTACCCCACAAAGCAACAGTAGCTGAACCATTGCATAGACTATTAGACAAAAAAGCAACGTGGGTTTGGGGACAACGGGAACAACATGCTTTCCAACAAGTAAAGAAATTGCTAACTTCTGATTCAGTACTTATGCAGTACAACGAGACTCTGCTGCTCACTATCACGTGTGATGCATCACCTTTGGGGTTGGGGCAATTCTGGCCCACGTGTTACCAAACGGAGCGGAAGCCCCCATCGCGCTTTTTTTGCGAACCTTAGCTAAATGAACGAAATTTAGTCAGCTGGACAAAGAAGTATTGTTGCTGCAGTTAAAAGATTTCATGTTTATGTGCGTTTACAATAATCACTGATCATAAACCGCTACTAATCCCAAGTATATATTGTCCCCCAGAATGACCCGTTGGTCTGATTCCTGGCGGCCTACAACTACACCTTGCAGCAGCCCGGGAAATCGATTCTCCACGCCGATGCATTGAGCAGAACACCGCTCCCAGACGCTGTTGTGGACAGAGAACAGATTTCTACAGGCACCACCCTTGACGGCTATGGAGTTTTCATTATCCTTTAGATTTTTGTAGCATTTAAGGCATGTGCAGGAGTCTTGTGGTTCACTGGTGGGGATCATCTTCTCTTTAGGTTGTGGTTTGACGTAGGATTTTCTTTTTGGCATGGTAGGATTGTTAAAATAGTACGTTGATTGAATTAATTAGAGGAACAATTTTGGGTAATCTATATAGCCAATATTATATCAAACAATCAATTGCAGTAATCTCTCAAGTCAGATAATATTCCTGAGCAACAATCAGCCTGAATAGTTAATTACTCTAATCATTAATCAATTAATTACACTAATTATTAACCACACTGTTCATTTAAATTCACTAATTATTAACCACACTGTTCATTTAAATTCACTAGATCAATGATTTTGCTATTCAATTAAATTACATGGATTTTGATCTTTTAAACTAGTCAGTAATCACACTATTTGCACTAAACACTCTAATCACACTAATCAATTAAAAACAATAAATCAGTTAAACCATTAATAAAATATTTTATAGAAATTGATTATCTAATCGTTGATATAGCTGATGAGGTAGAAAAGTTGTAAGATTTGAGGTAATGAGGTAGTGTTAAGAGTCTGCAAGGAACGGGTTAATTGTTTAACTGGCAGAGAGGAATTTATCGCTGTTTGAAAAGCAGATCGCTATTACTCTGTAAACAGGAAGTTGTAACACAATGATCCAAGGGTTTTTATCTGAGTGAAGGAAAGATTGATCAGCTCACAGGAAACTATTTGTTTTTGTTTTCCCTTGATGAATGAGATGGCCTCGCCCGCTTGCCTTTGCGCCTCCGGGCTGTTTGTTAGCGCTCTTCGCGGGTCATGAGAACGCTCGCTTTGTGCCACGAACGAATCTTTGTATCTTTTGAAAGGCCAGCAATCCGCCAAACATTTACTCTAAACTAGTTCTATTCGAGTCTGAGTCCCGAGGGCGCCAAGCAGAGATAGCGCCTGCAGTCCTCACTTTCTCTTGGGGAGATGATTCTGCCGGCCCTTCCCGATCGTTTCCCGGCACTTTCACTTTCCCTCTGGGGCTGTTTCCTTTCGCGCCGCGGATGGGCTCAGCGCCGAAGAAATCGCCCTCCTTCCCGGGAGAAGCAGCAAAGAACTCGGAAATCCAAGAAATGCAAAATCCCCTCGCTGGGAACCCCTCGCGCTTTTCCTCCCCACAGGTCAGATCGGCTTTTCAGGTGGCCCGCAAATGGAAGCTCTGTCCTCTGCCTTTAGCAACCGGAAAATGGGACTTCTCCAAGAAAGCCTCAGCGAAGAAAGTTTTTTCGGAGCGTCTCGGGGCTGCAGAGGTAGAATATCCTGGTAGAATTTATGATTTCTTGGCCATTTTTCAGAGAATATGAATGATAACACAAAAACTTTTCTTTCATTCATGTTTAGTGTATGGCTGAAGCCATTTATTATCAATCAAACTGTGTTTACTCTTTTTATATCATAATGACAACAGAAAGTATCCAAATCACCCTGATCAAAAGTTTACATACCCCAGTTCTTAATACGGTGTACTGCCCCCTTTAACATCAATGACAGCTTGAAGTCTTTTGTGGTATGTGTGGATGAGGCTCTTTATCTTTTCAGATGGTAAAGCTGCCCATTCTTCCTGGCAAAAAGCCTCCACTTCCTGTAAATTCTTGGGCTGTCTTGCATGAACTGCACCTTTGAGATCTCCCCAGAGTGGCTCAAAAATTTTAAGGTCAGGAGACTGAGATTTTGAGGTCAGGAGACAGATCCAGAACCTTCACTTTAATCTGCTGTAGCCAATGACAGGCCAATTTGGCTTTTTATTTAGGGTCATTGTCATGTTGGAATGTCCAAGTATGTCCCATGCGCAGCTTCTGGGCTGATGAATGCAAATTTTCCTCCACTATCTTTTGATAACATACAGCCAGGGTGGGATTCTACCAGTTCCCACCTATTCGCTAGAACCGGCTGTTAACATTCTAAGCAGTTCGGAGAATCGGTTGTTAGAAGAAATTATTGGCTTAATCCTGTAAGGAAGGCAGGAAGGAAACATTCTGGTGTTGCTTACAGAAACCTGCTTCTTTGTTAACCCTTATTACGTTCTTGGCAGGACTAGACTTCCGGCGTTTTTCCCCTTCCTTTGCTGTACTTTGCTTGTGTGGAGTGACCATTGAAAAAGTGACTTATGACCGTTTTTACACTTACGACTGTTGCAGCATGAGACAGTCATGAGAGGCCAGGCAAGAAGATGCATGCCTCGATGTGAGTGATACTGAGTTGGCCACACCCAGCCAATAACATGACCACCAAGCCACACCCACCAACTTAGCCACATCCACAGAACCGGTTGTTTAAAAATTTGAATCCCACCCTGCATACAGCATTCATCTTGCCATCAGTTCTGACCAAATTTCCTGTGCCTTTGATGCTCACACATCCCCAAAACATCAGCAATCCACCTCCATGTTTCACAGTAGGAATCGTGACCCCTCTCCAAATGTAGTGTTTATAGTTGTGGCCAAAAAGCTCAATTTTGGTCTCATTACTCCAAATGACTTTGTGTCAAAAGGTTTGAGGCTTGTCTCTGTGCTGTTTGGTGTATTGTAAGCAGGATACTTTGTGGCATTTGCATAGTAATGGCTTTCTTCTGGTGACTCGACCATGCAGTCCATCTTTCTTCCAGTGCCTCCTTCTTGTGCATCTTGAAACAGCCACACCACATGTTTTCAGAGAGTCCTGTATTTCACCTGAAGTTATTTGTGGGTTTTTCTTTGCATTTTCTTTTCTTTGCATTTCCCGGCAGTTGTGGCTGAAATTTTAGTTGGTCTACCTAACCGTGGTTTGGTTTGGGTCCTCATTTTACCCACCTCGGAAGGATGGAAGACTAAGTCAACCTGGAGCCTGGTGGGATTTGAACTGCCAAATTGTAGGCAGCTGGCTGCAGAAGTAGCTTGCAGTACTGTACTCTAACCACTGCACCACAGAGGCTCCTTCAAAAGAACCCCTCACTTTCCACTTCTTGATTAGTGTTTGAACACTGCTGATTGGCATTCTCAGTTCCTTGGATATCTTTTTATACCCCTTTCCTGTTCAACTACCTTTTCCCGCAGGTCCTTGATCCAGACAATTCTTTTCCTTTCCCCATGACTCAGAAGCCAGAAACGTCAGTGCAGCACTGGATGAAAGATACAAGGGTCTGTCAGAGTCCAGGAACTCATTGACCTTTTATACCACACACTAATTACAAGCAAACAGATCACAGATGAGGATGGTTACCTTTAATAGTCATTCAAACCACTTTGTGTCAACCTGTGTACATGTTATCAGGCCAAAATCACCAGGAATGTAAATGTTTGATCAGAATCATTTGGGTACTTTCTGTTGTCATTATGATTTAAAAAGAGTAAACACAGCTGATTTATAATAAATGGCTTCAGCCAACCACTAACCATGAGTAAAAGAAAATCTTTTGTGTTATCATTCATATTCTCTGAAAAACAGACAAGAAATCATAATTTTTGCCAGGGTATGTAAACTTATGAGCACAACTGTATGTATGTATTATATATTCATAAATCTACACATACACACAAGTTATAAACAATAAATATACCAAAAAGCAGTCATTATTAAAACATTTTTAAAAAACACAAGAAATTAGATGTTAATAATGAAGCCACCTCAATATCTTTTAAAATGATAGGGCTGGAAGGGACCTTGGAGGTGTTCTAGACCCATCCCCTGCAGAAGGCAGAAAATCTTATTGTATCTTGGACAAATGGTTGTCCAATCTTTTCTTAAAGGCCTTCAGAGATGGAGCGCCCACAACTCTGGGAGGCAAGCTGTTCCATTGATTAATTTTTAGCCAAATAGTTAATTAATGTCGCAAGTCCCATGAGATCTCCAACTTAATGACATGGCCAGGTCTTGAAGAATGTCTGGAAAATGATTAGAGATGGGGTTAACCACACTTTTTGAGGGAGAGAATGTCCAATAAGGAGAGCATCTTGGTGGAGAAGGCTCACCTCCTAAGATTCTGCCCTAACTGGCCCATAGCACATCTCTTCAGACAGATCTAATGGGATGGGCAGATGTAATTGGGAAGATGAGATATTTCATATTTCATCTTCACCCTTGCAGGATTAGGAGTGCTAATAGAATCATTAGATGCAAACTGGATGTCTGTTTCTCCTATGCATTGGAAAAAAGTGAGATCCTTTTGTGGTGACACTTCTTGCATTTCTCAAAGCATATGATTTCCATCTGACTTGAGGATACCATTTCTAGATTGATCCCAGAATATTATCCAGCTATAAACCAGGGGCTATGTCCTGTTTCAACAGCTATACTTTTCTCACTCTCTGGCTCACTTTCTAAATTTTTCCTTCCACTTTAAAGCAGCTGGTATTCATCATAACTAGTCCTCTGGACTCTTTGTAGGATGACTTTACCCAGCACCAGCTGGCAAGCCAATTATAACCCTACTTGGGCCTGAATGCCCTGGTGCCAGTACCCAGGCTTCATCACAACTCACTTAGACTATTGTAATGCTGAGTTAGATTACACTAAGTAGACTGATTTTGAAGATCACCTGGAATTACAACCTATACCAGTGACGGTGAACCTTTTTGTTGTGGTGTGCCGAAAGCGCTTCCCTCGAGCCTCCGGGAGAGTGAAAACGGCCACCCCCGGGCTCCAGAGGCCTTCTGGAGGCTGAAAATGGGCACTTCCAGTATTTCCAGAAGGCCCGTTTTTTGGTCTCCCAAAGCTGCAGAGGCTTCCCTCAAGCCTCCAGGAGGGCGAAAATGGCCTCAAACGGGCCAAAAATCAGCTGGAAGGCGTGCACATGTGCAGTGCAGGTAGGTTTGGCTGTGGCTCACATGGTCACACAAATGGTTCTGTGTGCTACCTGTGACACGTGTGCCATAGTTTCGCCATCACAGAGCTATATAGTATGCAGCTGCCATACAATCTCCCTAATCTTTTTCATGTTCTGCTATTATCACCATTGACTGGAATATACCATGCAATAATTGTAAACAATCTATGGATCCCCACTTTCACGGAAAACTTTACAGATTAAATTAGCATACTCATATTTTTTGCATACATTGTACTCTTCCATTCATAATTACATCTACATTTTATTTTCCTTCAAGTGTTTATCAACTCCAATTCACCAGATCACAAAGACTTATAACTATGTCTTTTTTCTTATATACAGCATAGATATAAAATAAATAACATAGCTATTTTCCTTACATTCCAAGTCACAACTGCCATACTTATTCCCAGATGGGGCCATATGTCCTAACTTCTGCCAATCATCATGGTTTTGGCCAATTTAAGCTATGTCATCATGCTTGTTAGTAAGATAACGAAGGTGTAGACTAGACACCAACCTTAGTTATCCCATATATGTTGGTTTTCTTTTCAATCCTAAAAGCATCTATTCCAAGTTGCTTAAGATGCTGTCATCGCTTGTCACCATAGCAATGGGCACATCATTCATTCCTGATGGTACGAAATCAGGATAGATGCTGCCTTAGAGGACAATTCCGGCCTTCCTGCTCTTGGCATTCAGTTTATATTTCCTGGTGATTTATTGCATTGATAATGATAATCAATATGACAGTGAACTTAAATTGAAAAGAAACATGATTAATTTCTGTAATACTCCTACTATAGCGTCATATCAAGTTAAGACACTTTTTACTTAGTCTTAGGTGCCTATCTTTTGTTTTTATACTGAAGTATGCATCCTTAGGGAGAGCAAACATTTGTGACATCTGGCTCCTAGAAACTTTAAAGAGAGACAAGACTGAAATCAAATTTGTTTTGTTGTCTAGGTAATAATCAACTGGTCCCTGAGCATGCTGGATGAAAATAACAGAATACTTCAGCTGTTAGTCAAGAGACATTCTTTTAAAGTATTTCTTTTATACAAATTTATTATCATTCCGTTTCACATTTCATGAAGACATCCATAAATGATAACTTATAGAAAAATGCATAAATTAAATATTCCAAATTCTAAAGTATTTCATACTATAGTTTTCAAAGAAATTCAAGTATCAAATGGAATCTCTAGAGAACTGTTAAGACAGGGCTCCGCAACCTCTGGGCCGCAGTTCACTACCAGGCGGCAGCCTATTCGCAATTAGGCTGTGTGAACATTGGGGAAGTTGAGCTGTCCCCGCATGCACATATGTGCCACCCTGATGTTTGCACAAGTCAAACTGTGCACACATGCACCGGCCTGACACTCATGAAGCCCAATTCACCTCTCCCCCTCCCCAGCCAGGCCATCAAGTCATGAAGAATGGGGACCACTTTGTTAAGGCATGTAATATTATTTCTAGTTTGGAATAACAGTTAAATAAGGTGGGACAATCTCATTGCAGACATTGTTTTAAACAATCTTCTTTTATTGTAAAAAAAAATCTTTTCACATTCTGGTTTTCCCTTCCTTATCATGCTTCCTCTCTTTCTTAAATCAGTTCCAACACTTTGTAGACATCGTTTATTCACTGAAATATGGTTGAGAATGACAAAAATGAACATCTGATATTATATAATCCTAATCTCTACAAAGTCAATCTTCATTAATACCAGTAAAATTAAAGTAAATGCTGTATCTTTTTAGAAGTTTTACACACACACACACACACACACACACACACACACACACACAGATTAGTTCTTCTCCTTCTGGCCATGGCCCCAATTCAAAAAGTTAACCATATGTTTCTAACCAACTAAATCAGTAACAGAGCATATGCAATCTGTCTACTGTCAAATTTAGTTACATATCATGCAAACCTATCTGAATAAAATGTATTCTCCTATTAGTGCTGGAACAACAGAGCTGAGGCTAATCTGAACTTCCCAGCAAAAAAAATCCAGACCCTGGGATCTTGGAAGATCCTTTCAATATTCCTATCTGATAAAGCAGAACAGAGGGAACTGGTTTTCCCAGGATCCTAAAACCCAAACACGCTTTTCCTGTTGATCACATATAAAATAAAATATTGATGGCCATGTAGAATGTAGGCTTGGCTATACTTTAATAGGGTTCCCTAGACTGGCACAAATAACCTCTATCCACAAACCTTATTTTTATGCAATTTGTTTGCATAAAATAAAATATTAACAGCAAAAGAAAAAAAGATGTTAAGTTAGTATATATAAGACAGGTTAAGGAAAAACAGTTGAAGATAATAATTATTTCATAAAGATAAGTGACACAGAAAAAAACTAGCTAGGTTTGTTTCTGTTATGTGGCCATTGAGGATTTGAAAAAAAAAATACAATGTCACATGGTGATTTGGGAATTCTAGCTAAAATATTTTTAATATACTTAATGTGAAATAAGCAAATTATTACAGAATCCCTAGGGTTCCCTACCCCACATTATTAAACACTGACTTGATCTCATTATTTAGTTTTATAAACTGACAGATTTGTAGCTAAGATTTCTCACTTTTTTCAACTTTGCAATGCAAATCTTGGTTTGTCAATGCCATACATATTAAGAGAACTATGTGCAAAATGCTTGTGTCATAAGAAATTGCATATAAAATGTATATAGTAGAGAACATTGCAAAATTGAATGAGAACATTAGAAAAAAATTAAAATATGTGCAAATCAATGGAATGTTATATGGAATAACTATAGAATAACCTTGAATTATAGACAGGGTGATGTGTTCATTGATATATATATATATATATATATCTTACTTACATATGTATTAAATAATATAAATGAAAATAAGTTGAGACTAGAAATATACCATGGTATTCAGAGAGATAATGAAGGATTTTGAACAACTAACTTTTAACATTTTTATAAAGGAAAAAAAGAAAAGGCATGCAAATGTACAGTATGATTTTGTCTTCTAAAATGTAGTTTTTCCTTCTGGATTGTGAGATATTTCAGTGAAAGAGCCATTGTGTAACATGATTTTGAATGTGTTAAGAGGCTGGCCCCATGCCATGAAGTAAACCAGCCCTTCTCTCACATTTCTTAACAGGAAATCATGCATGGCAGCAAACATGAAAAGAAAAGTATACCCAATTCATTTAACCCAGAACTTCACATTTCAATAGACATGAATTGAATTTCTTGAGAATAATGCAATATAAAAATATGCCCTCTCTCCATTTTTGTATTGAAAAGTAAAAAGCCTGGTTTAAATGACAGTTTCTGAAAAGGCCCTATTACTAAAGCTTTTAAAGTATTTTACTAAACAATATCTTGACATGTGGAAGTAAATAAATAAAATTGAGAAAGAACTGCATCAATATAGATAAAAATATGCCATATTATTACTGTTCAGTGAACTGAAATGTAAATTCAACACATCTTGACTTGAGAGTAAGCATCACTAAAATTAATGGGATTTATTTTGGAGTTGCCCAGGGAGGGTTAAACAAAACCTTCATGATACTACAGGCTGTTTCTTTTGCAGATGGTTATTTATGTTAACCAAAAATGACATATGTGACTAAAATTCCATCCTGACTTCTGCTTCTTGAACAACTGACTCTGAAGCATATATTAAAGGTATAAATCTATTAAACACAACAGTTTACTTTTCTACAAGGACTTGAAACTGTCAGGCTCATTCATTCATTCAAAGTACTTGGTAATGGTCAAGTGTCAGCCTCATGGGAACAGAAAGAGAGACAGACAGAGAAGCATCTGTCAGTGGTGCAAATTAAATTTTCAGTTCAGAGTACAATGAAGAGACCATACAACAAAAGAGTTATTGTCTATTCCTATCCTTATTAACTCTATTCCTTATCATGGAAACTGAATTGATTTATTGTTATTTTAAAATTTCCTGCTGCTACATTAATGTTGCTTTCACCATCTCATTTAAGTTCCATTAACATCTGCTTTTGTTCTCTTTCATCTCCTGAATCTGAACAAATAAAGAATAAGAATTTAATTTTGAGGAAAGGACAGTGTTTGTTAGTTTGATAGCATTTCTACAAAAAACTGAGCCAGTTCTGCTCTTCTTAAAATGAGTTTTTAATTCTCTGTAAATTACGTATTCATAAATAACCTTCTTGTTCAGAGAGAAAAGATAACTTATTTGTATTGTATAATAATGATCAAAGGGATCAGTAAGATGTTAGAGACCTGACAAAGTAACATCATTTCTACAATGGGTCTCATATCTACTATAGGGTACACTCATTTTGGTCTATAAGTATAATTAACATAGCACTTTTAAATATCATGTATTTTTCAATGGCCGAACCAGGTCCACAGGAATATTAGCAAGTGTCCTCTATCTGCTGTGATAATCCAGTGATCCTACGTTTTAGCACTAGCAATAGCACTTAGACTTATATATCGCTTCATAGTGCTTTACATCCCTCTTTAAGCAGTTTACAGAGTCAGCATATTGCCCCAACAATCTGGGTAGTCATTTTACCGACCTCAGAAGGATGGAAGGCTGAGTCAACCCTGAGCCTGGTGAGATTCGAACTACCAAATTGCAGGCAGCCAACAGGCAGCAGAAGTAGCCTGTACTGCATTCTAACCTCTGCATCACCATGACTCTTTTATTGTAACCTGTAACATCTGTTGGATTCTAGACTTTTCTCAGATTCATCCATCCCTAAAACCAGAATTCCCAGCCACATAGTATTTCTGAGAATTCTACAAGTTTATGTCTACATAGCTGGAGGATTCCTAAGTTCAAGAAGACTGCATCAGTGCAATGCAAATGTTTGTGAAGGAACTTTTCCCCCCAAAATGAAAGCATTATCAGTTTTCATTGAGAAATAGTTGCAGTTGTAATATGACCAATGCTCGTTCATTCTGCTAATAAGTTAGTAGATGTCTGGTTCCTCAGAAGTACTGATCAAATGGGATCAAGATCTGTTTCTTCTTGTCTGTCTTCTATGGCTAATGATTAAAATATTTCTTATTCCTTCTTCTTTTCTTGTATTGCTCCTTGCTTTCACATTCTGTTCTGCGTGGTCCCCTTCCTACCAAATCCCATGACTTCTAGGGGATGATCTGTGGGAGAGAGCAAGTCTGTTCAAGCAATATCAGCAGTGATGTTTCTAACATGGCTTAGTAATATCACAATGATGACTATATATCATGACAGTATTATGCAAAGATGCACATTAGTACTTCATTTCATCTAACACTAGTACATAAGCCCTATCATTTAGATCAAAATGCACATCTTATCATTCTTGTCTGTGAATTTATCCCTTGCGAATTCCTGGATTGAACTGGATAAAATGAATATATCTAAGGACATTAGACCACAGGCTCTAGCACCGTCTTCTATGTCTCCCCATATGCAGCTCCATCCTCTCTTTACTCAATCTGAATGGGATTTCAGGACTTCTATGCTTTTTCATGAGAGGACCTTTATATGACTGGCAACTGTGCTAGACTCTGTTTGGAAAATTAAGGGCCAATCAGAAAAAAAATATAGAATCAAAGATATAGGTTAGTATTTTGGATCAGTACAAATATGCAAATATGCTAAATCTAGGCAAATGATTTATTTATTAGAGTCTTAAATATCACATATGACCATCAACTTAGCCATTTTGTGAATTGATATCTCATGGCAGTCATTCTATGAGATTACCTAGACAGAATTCTAAATGTGTCCCGAGTATGCATAGATGATGTGAATTTGCACAGTGATTAATCTCATTGTGCATTGAACAACTGATAACAGTGAGTACCTATATTACATTTATAATTTTTTATACAATCCAATATGTGTCTGTTCAGAAGATCCATTGTTTAAGAGGCTGCATTGAAAATCTAACTTTATTCCTATTGAAATCAATGGGTTGCATTAATTATTTCTCAGTTATTTCAAAAATAACTGTTTATAGTAGTCATACAGTTGTGCTTATAAGTTTATGTACCCTGGCAGAATTTATGATTTCTAGGCCATTTTTCAGAGAATATGAATGATAACACAAAATATTTTCTTTTACTCATGGGTAATGGTTGGCTGAAGCCATTTATTATCAATCAACTGTGTTTACTCTTTTTATATCATAATGACAACAGAAAGTACCCAAATGATCCTGATCAAAAGTTTACATACCTTGGTGATTTTGGCCTGATAACATGTACACAGGTTGACACAAAGTGGTTTGAATGAGTATTAAAGGTAACCATCCTCATCTGTGATCTGTTTGCTTGTAATTAGTCTGTGCATATAAAAGGTCAATGAGTTCCTGGACTCCTGACAGACCCTTGTATCTTTCATCCAGTGCTGCACTGATGTTTCTGGCTTCTGAGTGATGGGGAAAGGAAAAGAATTGTCAAAGGACCTGCAGTAAAAGGTAGTTGAACTGTATAAAACAGGAAAGAATAAATAAAAAGATATTCAAGGAATTGAGAATGCCAATCAGCAGTGTCCAAACACTAATCAAGAAGTGGAAAATGAGGGGTTCTGTTGAAACCAAACCACGGTCAGGTAGACCAACTAAAATTTCAGCCACAACTGCCAGGAAAATTGTTCAGGATGCAAAGAAAAACCCACAAATAACTTCAGGTGAAATATAGGACTCTCTGAAAACATGTGGTGTGGCTGTTTCAAGATGCACAATAAGGAGGCACTGGAGGAAAGATGGACTTTATGGTCGAATCACCAGAAGAAGGCCATTACTATGCAAATGCCACAAAGTATCCTGCTTACAATACACCAAACAGCACAGAGACAAGCCTCAAACCTTTTGACACAAAGTCATTTGGAGTGATGAGACCAAAATTGACCTTTTGGGCCACAACTATAAACACTACATTTGGAGAGGGGTCAACAAGGCCTATTATGAAAAGTACCAAATTCCTACTATAAAACACAGAGGTGGATTACTGATGTTTTGGGGATGTGTGAGCATCAAAGGCACAGGAAATTTGGTCAGAACTGATGGCAAGATGAATGCAGTATGTTATCAACAGATACTGGAGGAAAAATTTGCATTCATCAGCCCAGAAGCTGCGCATGGGACGTACTTGGACATTCCAACATGACAATGACCCTAAACACAAGGCCAAATTGACCTGTCACTGGCTACAGCAGAATAAAGTGAAGGTTCTGGAGTGGCCATCTCAGTCTCCTGACCTCAATATCATTGAGCCACTCTGGGGAGATCTCAAACATGCAGTTCATGCAAGACAGCCCAAGAATTTACAGGAAGTGGAGGCTTTTTGCCAGGAAGAATGGGCAGCTTTACCATCTGAGAAGATAAAGAGCCTCATCCATCCATACCACAAAAGACTTCAAGCTGTCATTGATGTTAAAGGGGGCAGTACACCGTATTAAGAACTGGGGTATGTAAACTTTTGATCAGGGTGATTTGGATACTTTCTGTTGTCATTATGATATAAAAAGGGTAAACACAGTTGATTGATAATAAATGGCTTCAGCCATACACTAACCATGAATGAAAGAAAAGTTTTTGTGTTATCATTCATATTCTCTGAAAAATGGCCAAGAAATCATAAATTCTGCCAGAATACGTAAACTTATGTGCACAACTGTAGCTTAGGGTTTACTCCCGAGTGTCTAGAGACCCATGATCATTTTTAAAATTCTAAATGTATGAAATAAAATGCTTGTGAATATCTTTATTTTCAAAGCATAATCTTCTAACCAGTCAGCCTTTGTGCATCTATGCTTTAGGGCAATTATTTAATGGGTGCTGTTTTCAAGCTGGTTAGTCTCCCAAGCAACAGGCATTTATCTCACTCCTAACCCCCAAATGTGTTTTTTTTCCTTAATTCCCCAAACACTCTATATATTTAATAAAATGTTCAGCTTTGCATTTCAAAAATGCTTCCCTTGAGAAAAGTTTAAAAGTTCTCCAGTTATAAGCCTAGATGGGATGCTTGCCTATTGTAAATGTCCTTCAAAACCCTGAATCCAGTTTTGCAATGGACCCATAATAAAGGGGCTTTCTTATTTAAATGGAAAGATACATTTAGTTTTTATAAACTTTATTCAATCCATGCAGTGAGTCATTACTGTTTTAATGTAACAAACATAATAAATTAATGGGTCTTCAAAAGTAAAAGGGAAAACTTTCAATAAATGTATGAAAGTATTACACACCATATGGTAAGATTCCCCAAAAGGCAAGGTTTTCTCTTACAAGCAACCAAGCAGAGAAGAAAAACCTTGAGGGTGATCTTCAGTTAGCATTTAATATTTAGGCAGATATTTAATACATGTGATTCCACCATTTTTATTTTTAAATTATTGGTTTTTTTGTTTGTTTGTTTTCAGAAGGTTATTCTTTAGGGGTCCCCAACCGCCGGTCCGCGGACCGATACCGGTCCGCGGAACAACTCTTACCGGGCCGCTGGTTGCTGGGCGCCGCCATCTTTTTTTGGTAAAAAAGTGCTTCCGGTGAGCTTTTCCGGGTAGAAAGCTCACCGGAAGCACTTTTCATCAAAAAGATGGCGGCGCCAGCGCTGGTGAGCTTTTCCGGTAGAAAGCCATTTCTACCCGAAAAAGCTCAACGGAAGCGCTGGCGCCGCCATCTTTTTTGATGAAAACGTGCTTCCGGTGAGGTCACCGGAAGCACTTTTTCGTCAAAAAAAGATGGCGGCGCCCAGTTGATGCCGGTACCGGGCCGCGGCGCCCAGCTGATGCCGGTACCGGGCTGCGGCGTCGAAAAGGTTGGGGATCCCTGCTTTAGAGAATGCAAGATACCTAAAAAGAGCCACCCAACGGGGGGGGAAAGCCCACTTGCATCAATTTTCAGTTTTAAGAATAATTTCTCTAGACTGAAAGATGCTTTACCAAACTAAAAGAAATGTCTCTAATTCATTAGAATATTCATATTACTAATTCTAGGGACATAATTTGTCAGATGATAAACTTATACTGGGAGGACTTCATTCTGAAGTCATTTTGTACAAAAAGAAATATACAGGGGTGTATGTCAGCATTTTTCTTTGATAATTTGTGAAAAAAAATTCCATCAGCACTTAGGCAGGAATGTGTTTAACCACTGAAATAACTAATTTTGCTCCATTTTTCTGTTGATTAAAAAAGTAAGTGTAGAATTTTATGTAAAGAAATCTGCCTCACATTTCACTAGGAGCTAAACAATACATTCTACCAAAGCAATTCATTATGGAATTAGAAGAGCATCCATGAATTTAAACGCCCTATTATATCAATAATATCAATTTCTATTTTAAAATTATCAATTTATATTTTAAAATTAAATTTCAAAATTTCAAAAAGGAGAACATTTCTAAAATAAAAAATCTCAGGAAAATTATATCATGATGGCTAAAAAAAAGTTGCATTCAGATAAGTGTGTGAAAGAAAAAGAGGAAAAGGTAAGTTGTAAATAATATTTTTTGCATAAAAAAGATGGGTTGGGATGAAATAAAACAATGAAATGAGTTTGATTGTTGCACTTGTTTTTCAATCGCTAACAAAATTATTTTTCCCCCATTTCACACTCTGATATTTTTTGCATTTATACTGTGGGCTCTTCATAAATATTTCATTTCTAAAGTTTAGCATCTTTGAGTTAGACAAAATTAAAGAATGCAATGGAGAACTTTACTGATTTTTTATTTTACCTTGGAATAAAATACATGAACAGGTAGTTTCTAGATAAACTTGCCTCTTGTTATCAAGAAAAAGATTATTGGTGTCTACCACATGACAGAAGGGAAAGAAAGCATAGGAATTGACAAGAACACAATTTGGATGAAAATTGCCTCAAAGAAGGTCAAGTGAGAATGAAAATAAAAATAATGATAAATCAATCAGAAAGTGTAGGTTTCTCCCCATCCTACATCTGTATGACATAACAACTGAAAGGCTACATGTCAAGAGTCATTAAAGAGCCATAAATCAGTTAATCAAATCATTCCCATTCCTACATCAGTTCTCACCAAATAGAGCATTTCAGACAATCAAGCATCAGGGTTTTTTGTTTTTTTTAAATGTGCCTGGTGCCTGCCACCATACATTTCTTTGGAGTATGGACAAACTATATATTAGATGTGAAGCTTCATGGAGGATTTTAAATTAGATTAGTCCTTTAAAATATGGCCTATCTTGTGCAAGTTGAAGGCAACTTCAAATTTAGAGTATCTGAACCAGACTGGTTGTAATCTGCCCCAGTTTGGAACAATACCTAGAACTTCAGATTGGCTTACTTCCATATTTAGTAGGAATATTGCTTTCTGTTTTGGAAATTTTTCTTTTATGATCTTTAAAAAGAGTGAAGAAAGAGGAGAGAGAATATGTACAAGTATATAACCTAAATTTTATAAATAAATGCATAGGAATTACAATAGATTCCTGGTAGACCTTGACATGACTGCTCTAGGAGTATGAGAAATATTTTTGAACAATATTACTTATCTGAGAAATTCTTCCATTCTGACATAACAAGTTTCCATTTTACACATCCTTGAGATATGGTGTGGTAAAACAATCCTTTCAGGAAATGCTCTCAAAGCTAATACATATTCCTCACCTGATTTTATAAACTTATGCAGAGGTGGGATTGAGTTATTCTGAAGTTCATCTTCTCAACAGGAAAAAAATAGAAAGCTTAGTTTCTTATCCAGAACATTCTTAAATATGTCAATGACTCTAATTTTTCTAAGAATGTGTTATTACAATCTTCAATTGCATGTTTAAAAGGTCTCAACACAACTGTCATGTTTCTAACAACCCAACAATCTTATCTCTCCCTATCTATTTTTTGCTATTGTTTGTTTCCACTTCATCATCATTTCTTTACAAAAGTAACAAGTTACTCCATAACTACAGTACACCTACAATTAAATGGACAGTTGGAAGCAGCATACTCTTTTAATTATGAAGTTATTGGTTTTACCATTCACTGGGGAGGAATGAAATGTAAGAATTACACCCATTATACAATCTTTGAATACAATTTTGTATAACATATGCAATTTTGTATAACATATGCAACTTTCTATATTTTGCAAGCTGCTTTTTCTAATATAATGCATTCTAATCTTATTTTAACCATTTTGTGTGTCCCTGATTCCTCATATAAACATTTTACATATTTTTCTTCTATGGAGAACTGACTTACACAATTTGGAGTAGTGTGTTTCAGTTCTTGTTTTGGTTAATATCTATGAAATTCACATTACAATGCAAAGCAGAAAAATGTCTGTCCTAGTTCTTATTATTAGTTATGACAGTTTCCTAGATGTGAGACTAATACTTGAAAGCAAAATATTTGTGTTGCTTAATGGCATGAAAAAATGTAATAGAACTCTTCTTAGTTTCTTTAATATTCACCCCTGGTGAAGCTTACACAGTTAAATATCAGTCTTCCT
This sequence comes from Notechis scutatus, assembly GCF_049901735.1. Lineage (NCBI taxonomy): Eukaryota > Metazoa > Chordata > Lepidosauria > Squamata > Elapidae > Notechis > Notechis scutatus. The sequence goes on from NC_142014.1 coordinate 38,983,152, forward strand.
TTTTAGATCTATTGGCAAGCTGCTCATTCAGAAGAATAATCTTCAATGATCCAACTCTCTTTAACTGTCAGCATTATCTTATGCTTTTATATTCTATACCAAAATTCAATCTGGTAGTACATCATTTGATATTTTGTTATTTTATTTTTACTTATGAACTATAAGCTTTTTGGGGAGCAGGGGATATGTTTCAGAAAATATCAGTTTCTGAAAACAGAAGTTTTATTTATTTTCCAAAGCATTGCATTATGCATTTTGAATACACGTATTCCCCAAGGTGAAATGGCTTCCAGCCAAGCCAATGAGCTCCATGCTACAAAGATCATGAATCCCTCAGTGGAAGATGCAAATTACTGTTCTCATTTTCTTTTCTGGTTTCTGATATCATTCTAAAAACACATTTTATGTAAAAGTTCAGCTGCTGCTTGGATTTAATCTGTGTATACAAATTGTTGTCTGTCATTTTTGGTACACAGCATTTGAATATTAAGGATTAGTTAGAACATTGTCACTTAAATACTGTTTATCTATTCAACAGCTCAAAATACTGCAACTTATCTAAGAACACATTTACATTTTCTACAGAAATTCAAATCTTAAACATAAAGAAGCTTCCTTATTAGTTAAAATCCAAGGAATACATTTATATTCAAATAAAACCATGCACAATATATTCTATAATAAATAATGATGGAAGAGGAGGAGGAAGAGGAGGAGGAAGATAATTAAGGTCTTTTGCCAGAATTTTGTCTGTTTCCTGGGACATATATGCAGTATATATACAACAATATATAAACAAAACTGATCAGCATCCCTCTCTCTTTAACTTATGATCTTTCTCAAAGACAGTCAGTTATGATTCTTGAAGCTACCTTCTATCAAATCTCTCAACAAGCTTGTCAATTTCCTTTCCACCCATTTTCAGATCTTAGTGTTCTTTTGTATAATTCTCTATCCATCCAGTCATCTTTTTGTGTACCAGCCCAAATGCAGTTCCTTTGACAAAGAAACATGTCAGGGGATGCCAGTGAAGATGAGAGAGGTTGTTAATTATGTCAGGAGAGAGAGGGAGGGAGGGAGGGAAGGAGGGAGGAGAGAGAGAGAATTTAGAGAATTTATAAATGATAAAGATGATCCAATTGATCATATGTAATAATTCTGGATAATTGGAAGTCATGTCCAGATAGGATTGCAAATGAGAGAAACTGTCCATCTTACTCCAATATCTCACATACCCCCATTGGTTACTAGGATGTTAAAGGATAGTTTGCAAGCTACTTCTGCAGAGTTATGGCTCTAGTGATGGCAGGTCTGCTGCCTTTCTGCCATGTCCAGCTACCCTACTATATTGCTAGTCTCAATTAGAGACATGATAATGACAATTATTCAATTGAATTCAATAGAAATGTTTCCTTTCTGCAACCTGTCTCCCAATGTTATCTATCATAACATAATATTAACTATAAAATTTAGATTTATGGCCAGATTTTCTAATGCAACTATGGTATTAAATGTATCCATATTGACTATACTAGGAAAAGGAAGCAACTGATTTCCTCCCCCATAAATTTGTATGTGAAGTGTTATCACCTATAAATCAAGTTATATTCCGTATTAATGAATTTCACTGATCTTATTGAAACATAAAGATCTTCTTTATATTTCAGAACAGGTAGAAATAATGCTGGCTATGGAGACATCCAATATAACTGCAACACTTCATGTACTGAATGACTAGATTTTTTAAAAAATCTGCAAAATGGGATTATCAATCCATGATTTAGGGGGACTTATTTATTCACTTTAAAAGGATCTATTTTGTAGGGTTTTTTTACACAGGTGGGATTCTACTGGTTCGCACTGGTTCAGTAGAACTGGTTGTTATGATTCCTGGTAGTTCAGAGAACCGGTAAAATGGGCCCTTGCCTGGCCCTGCCCCTCTCTGCCTGCTCCTCCGTTCCCTGCTCAGTCAGTCCTTATTGCACATGCATAACATTGTACGCATGCACAGCAATCACTGATGGCATTCTCCACCCACCTGCCCGCCCCAGTCACTCTTTATAGCATATGTGCGCTACATCGCTTCTCACATTTTCCTGCCTGCCGCCATCACTTCCAGCAGCAACAACAGCCAGCCAGCCAGCCAGCCAGCCAGCCAGCCAGCCAACCAGCTGATCTCCCTAGAGTAAGGCTCTACAAGCCCTGGTTGCCTACATGCTGCTGCTGCCGCATTCCCAGTCAAGTCCCAACTCCTGGGCCAGCTGAGGCCACCACCGCCACGCCACTGCCACCGCCGCCCTTGCCCTTGCCGCCCCCCACCACAAGCCCTGGCTGAGTCCTGACTCCCGACTTCTGGGCTGACCTAGGCCACCACCACCATGCTGCCACCACCCTCAGTAATTGCGTCCTAGCAAGCTTCCTCCCCACTTTTCTGGCTTGCTTATCCACCAGCGCCATGGCTCTATGTGGCACTCATGGCCTAGTAAGCTTCCTATCCCCCACCCCACTTGCCTAGCTTGCTTAGCCACCAACTCCACAGCTCCATGTAGCATTCATGGCCTAGCAAGCTTTCCCCCACCCCACTTGCCTGGCTTGCTGGTGGCCGAGAGGAAGGTGAACCAGGGCTGACCCATTCCTGCTTGGGTCCCACCTGGATTCTCCACATCTGCTGGGCCTTGCCTGCTAGAAGCAGGAGTTGGGGGCCAAGTAGGGAGCACAATGCTATGCCACCCAGGCCCTCATCGCCTGGGCAGTATAGCATCAGGGAAGGGAAGCCATGGCTGAGAACTGCTGGGCTTCCCGCGAGCCTGCACCTCCATTCTGGTGCAGCAAGCAATGAGGTGCACCTGGTGCAAAGAACAGGGCAGCAAGTCCCAACTGTTTCTTCTTTGCCAGCTGGAACCGAGCTGGTAGCCCATGCACCATCTCCTAGCAGAAAGTCCCAGGACCTCACATGTGCACACATGAGGCCGGGACTTTCTGTAAGGAGAAGGCATATGGGCTAGTCCCTCCAGTACCCCTCGGGCTCTGTGTATGCCTGAGAAGGAGGAGAAGACTTGGGTGAACTTTTCTGCCTCCCTTCACTTTGCTCCGCTGCTGCTTGGAAGGCAGCCACCCCAGCCTGTCCCTTTAAGGTACTTAGATGCGGAGGGAGGGACCAAAAAGGGACAGGCAGGGCACAGGAGCTGTCTTCCAAGTCTCACCATGTCCCCATCCCCCCCACCAAGAAGACTCCAACCACCACCTCTTTGCTGGCAGGAGAATCCTTCAGCTGCTGCTCCTGGCTCAGTTCTGGCCAGCAAAGAAGTGGCAAAAAGACACAGCATCTGGAGGCTTCTCGTAGTCAAAAATACCAACCTCCAGCTTTGCTTGCTCTGCTTGTTATATTCTGGGCATGGGTGCAATAATTGAGACGAGTCAGTGACTTAGTGAACTTCAACTCTTTATTAAGAACCAGAACAAGAGAGAGCAACTCTTGGACAGCAGTAGCCCTTTTATAGAGCTAGCTACTGACCTGTTAACCAATGACCTGTGTCCACATGCTTAACTTTTGCCCAATGAGAAGATATTAACTAATAGCCAATCAGGTTGCTCTGTGATGACCAATCCCAGTTCGCTATTCGTGGGCCAATCCAAAGTGCAGGATTTCAAGCCTGCTAAACATAATGTTAATAAGTTTTATTAAATGGTTTTTGTTAGTTCATAACACCCCTCCCCCCTAGGTTCCGTTTGAGGGGTGCGGTAACATATTCATGTAGATATGCAGGTCGTTTCACCTGCCTGTTTGATTTCCGCAGTTCCACCGGTTTTTGTCTGCAGTCCGGTTCCGGTGGAACGCTATTAAGGGTTTCTGGTGCGGCTAGTTCTGTTTCTGCATGGGGGGACTCGGCGCGGCTCTCGTTGTTGTTATCCCAGTCTCCTAGGCTCGCCTCCGGGTCCCATGGGCTTGCCTCCCTCGTGCTATCTCTAGGCGGAGACAACACCACAATCCCTGATTCTTCTTCAGGTTGTGCGTTACGTTTGTTAGGTTGCTTGGTCCCCATGACTATGTCGTCATCTAGTTCGTTTTCGGCCTCCTCGATATCTCCTCCCCCCTTAGTTTGTGAATTATGGAAGTCACGGGAGGTGGGTGCCATTCTGGATCGGAGTTGATCTATGTGGCGTTTCCAAAGTCTCCCATCATTAGTCTGTAGGCGGTAGGATCTGGGGCCAGTGGGTTGGGTAATAGTTGCAGGGACCCATAACGGGTCGCCGGAAAATTTTTTAGCAAACACCAAGTCGCCTACCTTGAATTCACGGCACTTCCCGCTAGATCCACAGGGTTTTTCTGGTGAGTAAGAGGGATGGAGGCGGTCGAGGTGAGAGCGAAGTCTCCGCCCCATTAGCAGTTCGGCAGGTGTCTTATTTGTGATGCTGTGTGGGGTGATGTGTTGGAGCAGGAGTATTCGGTTGAGCTTGTCGTCGATGTCCCCATAGTCCATTTTATGTAGGGTTTTCTTGACAAACTGTACCATTCGCTCCGCCCTTCCGTTAGCCGCAGGGTGCGCTGGCGAGGTGAGCGCGTGGCGGATGCCCCGGTCTGCTAGATACTGTTCGAAAGCTAGGGCCGTGAACTGGGGTCCGTTATCAGATACTAAAACGTCTGGTAACCCATGCATTGCGAATAATTTATTCAGTTTATTAATGACTGAGTCTGTAGTGGTTGTCTTCATCTTTTGGATTTCCAGCCAGTTTGAATAGGCGTCAACTGTTAACAAAAATGTGTGTCCTTTGGTGGGTCCCGCAAAATCAACGTGGATACGTGACCACGGACCTCGAGGGGTTTTCCATTCGGTTGGCGTTGCTTTAGGTGGGGCGTTGCTAATGTCCTGGCACTTCTGGCACGTGGTTACCCAGGCTGCAATCTGTTTATCAATGCCCGGCCACCATGCGTAGCTTCGTGCAAGCGCCTTCATGCGCACGATGCCCGGATGTCCCTCATGTAATACTTTCAAAACAGTCTGTTGTAGCCTCTCTGGGATGACTACTCTATCCCCCCAGAGAATGCACCCTCTCTGGGAGAAAAGCTCTGTCTGCCGATTCTTAAATGGTGCGAAATCGTCGTGGATTTGGTTGGCTGGCCATCCTCGTTCGACCCAGCTGAGGACTCGTGCTAGGACAGGATCCCGTTTTGTCTCGATCGCGATATCTCTCGCTGTTAGTGGTGGCGAGTGCAGCATCTCGATTTGTAGTGTCATGAGGGTCGGAGCTGGGTCGTCGACGGCTTCCGGAAGTGGAGAACGACTCAATGCATCAGCGTGGGGAATGGCTTTCCCCGGGCGATGTTGCAACATGTAATTGTAGGCAGCTAGGAACTCAGACCATCGAGTCATTCTTGGTGATAATATATAGGGGGTTGGCTTGTCTCCCGCTATAATACCAAGCAATGGTTTGTGATCTGTAACTATCGTAAATGCTCGTCCATACACATACTCATGAAAACGTTTCACAGCAGACACAACAGCAAGTGCCTCCTTATCAAGTTGGCTATAGTTCCTTTCGGCCTTCGATAATGTTCGTGAGAAAAACGCAATAGGTGTCTCGTTTCCGTTTGGTAGTACATGGCTTAAGATTGCTCCCACTCCAAACGGTGAAGCGTCGCAAGTAATAGTTAAAGGTAAAGTCTCGTTGTACTGCATCAAAACAGCGTCGGAGGTTAGCAAGTCTTTCACTTGTTGGAAGGCGCGTTCCTCTCGACGTCCCCAGACCCAGGTAGCTCTTTTATCAAGAAGTCTGTGCAAGGGCTTTGCTACAGTCGCCTTCTGGGGCAAGAAAACGTTGTAGAAGTTAATGAGCCCCAGAAAGGCTTGGAGGTCTGTTCTATTCTTGGGCGTTGGGGCGTTTTTAATCACTTTTAGCTTGTTATCAGTGGAATGGATTCCTTGACTATCGAGGAGGTATCCCAGGAACTCTACCCTCTCGGTACACAGTTGACATTTATTTTTTTTAACCTTCAAACCGGCGTCTTTAAATTTCTTTAGAACCATTCTGAGACGCTTTTCTAAGATGTCTCTATTTGGGGCGGCGATTAATACATCATCAAAATATGGTACGCCTTTTATTCCTTGTAAGAGTCTCTCCATTAAACTTTGAAAAATTCCCGGAGCTACGCTCACTCTGAATTGGAGTCTATTGCATTTAAAAGCGCCTCTATGCGTAACGATAGTTTGTGCTTCCGCAGTTTCCGCATCAACGGGCAACTGTTGGTACGCTTGTGCCAAATCCAATTTAGCGAATATCTTCCCACCACCCAGGGAGTGGAGAAGGTGTTGAACCACCGGTACTGGGTAAGCACTTTGCTGAAGTGCGTGGTTCAAAGTGGCCCGATAGTCCCCACAAATTCTTAACGATCCATCTGGTTTGATGAGGGTTACAATTGGGGTTTCCCAACGGGCGTGGTCGGTTGGTTCTAAAACGCCCTGGGCTATCAGTTTATCGAGTTGCTCGTCGATCTTTGGTTTTAGTGCAAAAGGCACCCGACAAGGCTTAAGGCGAATGGGAGCTACTTCAGGGTTGAGGTTAAACGATATTGGGGTCCCCTTGTACTTGCCTAGTCCGTCTGAGAAAACATCCTGGAATTCTTGGATGAGCGACTCCTCCCAGTCGTTGCTCTCAGCTCAATGGACGCCGGCTACCATGATCCCGAGCGGGGCGAACCATTGTAGGCCCAATAAGCTAGGCTGATCACGATCGACGACAGTCAGCGGTAGTGATGCGATACGGTTCTTGAATGAGACTTGGACTTGGCTGGAACCGACGACCGGGATTCTGTTGCCCTGGTAGTCCTTGAGTATGATCCTCTGGGGGCTGAGGTCCTGTCGACGGATGGCCGGGATTAATTGCTTGAAAGTTTTCCAGGAAACCATTGAGAGGGACGACCCCGAGTCGACTTCCATCACACAAGGTTGGTTCTCTATGGCGACCTTCACTCGGATCTTCCTTGCGTCTAAGGATGTAGCATGGCCGATGGTAATGGTTTGGTGTGCTTCTTCCCGTCTCGAGGAAGAGGCAGGTGCTTTATTTCTGTAGGAGTGGTTGTTCCATTGGTGGTTCGGGTGGTTCCGATTCGCGGTTTTGAATCCTGAAGACTGGCTGCAATTATTCTCCCCGCGCTTGGGACTGGACCCTCGCTTGCTTCTGAAGACCTTTGCAATGTGGCCTCTTTTTCCACAGGGACGGCAGAGTGCATCGAGGAATTTACACTCGGATCGTGGGTGGTTTGCCCCACAACCCGCGCATTGTCATGGGAATCGTTGGGTTTGTTGGTCTCGTTTGGACCGGAGTCGGTTGACCTCTTCCTCATCACTTTCTGATGGGGATTCCAGGTCTTCATGATGCGCCGTTGTTGAGTGCCTCTCGGGGCGAGGCGAGGTGTCATTTGCGAGTTGACGGAGCGGTGCGTTGTTGCGGCGCATTCGAGCGGCTGACTTCCTGGTTTGCTTCTGCTACAGTAGCGTCTGCGATGGCATCGGCAAGATCGATGTCCCCTTTGGCCATGATCTTGCTTTGCACCGTCTGGTCCTCTAATCCCAGAACTATGCGGTCTCGCAAAGCTTCTTCGAGGTTGGAAAACCCACAGAGGCCTCCCAAATTCCGGAGATCAGCAATGTAGTCTGCGAGACTCTCGCTTTCTGGTAAAATTCATGTCTTCGAACAAGTGTGGGCACCGCGGGTGCATAGTGGGCCTTAAGGAGGGGAGCGAGGGCGTCCCAGTCCATTGATTTTACTTCAGCCGTTTTTGCGAGTGATTTTGCCATTTTAAACACGGCCGGCCCGCAATGGGTCAGGAATATTGCTCGTTTCTTGCCGGTTGTCGCGTCCTTTAAGTTATTGGTCTCCAAAAACATTTGGAATCGATCCATATATGAGTCTCAGTCTTTGTTTGCCGGGTCGAATGGAGCGGGTGGTATAGCACCGCTGGCCATGTTGCCTTCATTGGTGCGTGTTCAGCCACGTGCTCTGCTTGGCGCTCTTTTAGTGTTCAATCAGCTCTATCGTCTCTTGCATCCCATCCTCGTCGCCAGTGTTATATTCTGGGCATGGGTGCAATAATTGAGACGAGTCAGTGACTTAGTGGACTTCAACTCTTTATTAAGAACCAGAACAAGAGAGAGCAACTCTTGGACAGCAGTAGCCCTTTTATAGAGCTAGCTACTGACCTGTTAACCAATGACCTGTGTCCACATGCTTAACTTTTGCCCAATGAGAAGATGTTAACTAATAGCCAATCAGGTTGCTCCGTGATGACCAATCCCAGTTCGCTATTCGTGGGCCAATCCAAAGTGCAGGATTTCAAGCCTGCTAAACATAATGTTAATAAGTTTTATTAAATGGTTTTTGTTAGTTCATAACACTGCTTTTCCAATGTGCCACCGTCACCACGTTCTAGGTGCTGGCCATGCAGGCTCACCCCATTCACTGCTGCACCACTCCACTCAGACTTGCTTGGGCAAGTCCCTCCAGTGCAGCAGGCTTAGTGGGGCAGACCTGCATGGCCAGTGCCTAGAATGTAGCCATGGTGGTGCATTGGAGAAGCAGAGCAAGCAAAGCCGGAGGTCAGTAATTTTCACTGCAACAAGCCTCCAGCTGCCGCGTCTTTTTTTGTGTGTGTGTGGCTGGAGTCTAACTGCACCGGGGGGAAAAACACCGCAGCTGCAGGTATTCGTGACAAGGGCAATATGGTCTGGCGGGGAGCCCAGCAACAACAATGGCTTAGCCCTGGCTTGCCTTCCCTGGCAGCCAGCTGTGGGAGGAAAGTAAAGTCATGGCCGTGGGATGACGAAAGAGGCAGTTGTGGGGGAAGAAATGGGGAGATTAAGGGCCAGGGCCTCTAAAAGGGGAAACAGGGTGATGCGTGTGACTAGTGAAGGGAGAGCAGGCAGCATGCAGGATTAGCCCAGGCCTTTGACAAATTGGCCAGGCCTGCCTGGGCAGAAAATAGGTAGATAGGTTTGTGGAAGGGATAGAGAGAGAGGGAAAGAGAGAGTGAGAGAGAAGAAAGAGAGGAGGGGAAAGAGAGAGAGAAAGAGAGGGAAAGAGAGAAAGAGAGAAGGAACAGACAAGAAAGTAAAGAAAGAAAAGGGAGAGAAAGTAAAAGGAAGAGAGAAAGAAAGAAAGTAAAAGGAAGAGAGAAAGAAAGAAAAGCAATAGACAAAGAAAGGGGAATGGAAGGAAGGGACAGAAAGAAAGAGAGAGGGAAAGAGAGAAAGAAAGAAGGAATAGACAAGAAAGAAAAGAAAGAAAAGGGTAAGGAAGTAAAAGGAAGAGAGAAAGGAAGAGAAAGGAAGAACAGGGATAGACAAAGAAAGGAGATGGAAAGAAGGGACAGAAAGAAAGAGAAAGAGAGGAAAAGAAAGAAAGAGAGAGAGAGAGAGAGAAAAGAGACAGAGAGAGAAGGAAAGAGAAGAAAGAAAGAATGAAAGAAAAAAGGGAGGAGAAAGTGAATGAGATATATGAATGGATAGATACATACATGGAAGGAGGGAGGGAGAGAGAAAAAAAGGAAGGAAGGACACAAACTCTGGCTTCAGAAGACTCTTTGAAACAGCAATCTAGGGCTAGCCTGCAAGGGATCTCAGAGGTCATCTTCTAGTCCAACTCCCTGCTCCAATAGGGTTAGATGTGTGTGTATGTGTGTGTGCATGTGTGTTTGTGTGTGTGTGTGTGTGCATGGCTGTCAAAACTCCAAAAACAGGTCAAGTAGCTCTGGGGAAGTCAGTCATATATTAGAACACTTGCTAAGCAACTGGCCATTAAGTGAGGACCACTTGTATTTGATTTGCAGCCTGACTGGGTGGTCACATGACTGGGTGGGTGTGGCTTGGTGGTCATATGACCGGCTGGTCATGGTTTGGTGGTCACATGGCCACCAAGCCACACCCACCCAGTCACATGACCACCAAGCCACACCCAGCCGGTCATGTGACCACCAAACCATGACCAGCCAGTCATATGACCACCAATCCACACTCACAAATTAAGCCACACCACAGAACTGGTTGTTAAAAAATTTGAATCCCACCCCTAGTTTTTTATTACTAGATATAATGTACATGTATATAAAATATTATCAAACAGTACAGGCAATGGCAGTGTATTTAAATTACTATAATTTAAATGTCTAAAGATGACACTGTGTCATTGAAGCAACTCAGTGTGAATGTGAATGCTGAAAAGAATCCCTGATAATGTTGTTAAAACTCCAGTGTGAAACTTTTTTGGGAAAACAAAATAAAGAAAAAGTAGACTGTGGCTATTCAGCTGAAATATCCATTATTGTTCTGTGGTTTTTTTTCTTAAAAAAAAACCAGTTTCTTTAATTATGTACTAGTAGAATACATTTTTAAAATGCCTTGCAATTTAAAGGCCATTTTGCATGTCATCATACCCATTCATTTAACTTCTGCTGCTGGCCAAAGTAGAAATATACAGCGGAGGTATAATATACTTTCATTGTGAGTTTAGGAACCTTCCACACTATTCAGGTAGTTCTTGATGAACACCCAAAAGAAAAACAATGCCTCGTTACTATGTCCAGAGATTTAAAGGACCTGTGATCAATTTTTAAAAAGTGCAACAATTGTGTAGGACTATATGCTATATGTGTGTTAATTTACCATAGTGCAGTTGTCTAAAAACTAAAAATCTGAAAATACTAAAAGAGAGATTCAGAGAAACCTATTCAGAACAATATGTCCAGAACTACTTATAGGGCATATATAAATATGACATTTTATTACACATTAGAAACAATAGGACAGGGACGGTAGGCACGATGGTGCGCTTATGCACGCCCCCTACAGACCTTTAGGAAAGGGGTGAGGTCAATAGTAGACAGTCTAAGGTTAAAGTTTTTGGGGTTTGGGGAAGAGACTATAGAGTCGGGTAGAGTATTCCAGACATTGACCACTCTATTGCTGAAGTCGTATTTCCTGCAATCAAGTTTGGTGCGGTTTACTTTGAGTTTGTATCTATTGTGTGCTCTTGTGTTGTTATGGTTGAAGCTGAAGTATTCATTAACAAGTAGGACATTGCAATGTATGATTTTATATACCATGCTTAAGTCAGACCGAAGACGGCGTAATTCAAGGTTTTCTAGTTTTAGAATTTCAAGTCTGGTGGCATAAGGTATTCTACAACGAGTAGAAGAGTGGAGAACTCTTCTTGTGAAATATTTCTGGACTTTCTCAATTGTGCTAATATCAGATACGTAATGAGGGTTCCAGACTGATGAACTGTATTCGAGTATTGGTCTAGCAAATGTTTTGTATGCTCTGGTTAGTAGTGTGATATTACCAGAGAAAAACTACGTAGGATTAGGTTAACAACTCTTAATGCCTTTTTGGCTATGTAGTTGCAGTGGGCTCTAGCACTTAGATCATTAGAGGTGAGTATTCCAAGGTCCTTTACAGAGCTTGGGTCATCAACAAGATCTTGACTATTCAGCTTGTATTTTATTTTCTGATTTTTTTTGCCAATATGTAAGACAGAGCATTTATTTGTTGAGATTTGAAGTTGCCATTTGTTTGACCATTCAGATACATAGTCAAGATCTTTTTGTAGGGTAGCAGTATTGTCTGTGGTATTGAACAGCTTTACATCATCAGCGAAGAGAACGCAATTGCTCTTAATATGATCACAGAGGTCGTTTATGTAGAGTATGAAGAGAGTTGGTCCTAGAACACTGCCCTGGGGGACACCACTATTGACAGGTACTGGATTTGATAGAACGCTCCCGATTTTGACCATTTGTTGTCTGTTTGACAGGAATGCTTCTATCCAGTTATTCAGTTGTCCAGAGATACCATAGGATTTTATTTTTAGGAGTAGTTTGTCGTGTACCACTGAATCAAAGGCTTTACAGAAGTCTATGTAGATTGCGTCAATTGCTTTGCCCTGGTCGAGTTGTGTCGTCCATATGTTTTTGCAGTGTAAGAGTTGCAGATTACAGGATAGTTTTTTTCTGAAACCAAATTGTTTATTGGAGAGTAGGTTGTTTGTCTCTAAGTGGAGGATGATGGATTGGTTAATAATTGATTCCATGACTTTACAGGTGACGCAGCATAAGGAGATTGGCCTGTAATTTTCAACTAGGCTTGGGTCTCCCTTTTTGAAGATGGGGATGACTGTGGCTTGTGACCATAGGTTAGGTAAGGAGCTGGTCCTGAAAGATTTTTCAAAGATTATGCTTAGAGGTTTGGCTATGGCAGTGGATAGCTTTCTTAAGAAGTAGGCACATATTCCATCCGGTCCAATAGATAGAGATGGTTTTAGATTGCGTAGTGATTTTTCGACATTGTCTTCTGTGAAATCGATATGTATTAGATCATTGTTGTTATCTGTGGTACGGCTAGGAAATACTGGGCATGATCCATTGCTGTTTACAAATACTGAGCGAAGAATGTGTTAAAGATGTTGGCTTTAATGGTGTCGTCGTTGCAGTCTTTACCATCAGGTCCTATCAAGGGAGGGATGGACCTTGAGTCTTTTAGTTTGTTGTTTACAAAATTGTAAAAAGCTCGGGTGGAATTGGTGCTTAGAAGGTTTTCCTCTTGTTTAATGTGATAATTGGTGCATTCAGTCTTTATCTGGTGGCATAAATTTTGTATCAGTTTTGAAATTGGCAACGTGACCAGATTTGTTTTTCCGCCAGAGTGATCTCTTTTTGGATTGAAGTTTCCTTATTGATATGGGTAATCTGCTTTTTGTTTTGTTTTGGGAGTTGTTGTTGGAACATATAGTTTGATGACTCTTTTGACTTCAAGTAAAAATATGTTATAATGGTCTTCAACGGTATTGCATCCAGTGAATAGAGATTGCCAATCAAGGGATGAGAGATCGTTGTCTATAAGATCATAGTTGCCTTTTTTGAAGTTACAATAGGGGATTACATCATTGTGGTGATTTTTGTGTGGATGTATGTTGAGACAAAAGTCAATCATATTGTGGTCACTACTGGAAAAGGGTTCTTTAGTTTGTATTCCGTAAATTAGGTTCAAACTGTTGCAGAAGATGAGATCGAGGCAGTTGTTTAGTCTAGTGTTGTTGATTACTAGTTGTTCCAGTCCCAGATTTGTAATAGCATTGTAGAATGTCGCGTCGAGCGACCGGTCTGTTGTTTAGATCTTCAGGTTGATTGCTGAATTCCTTTCAGGAAGCTTAGCCCTCGCAAGGGCGAGTGAGGGACCCTTGCAAGGGTGAGGCTTAGCAGGACTCTCGCAAGAGTGAGTGCCAAGCACAAAGAAAAAGACACAAAACAAATGATTTCTTTAGGTGAGGAAGCACATAGCCTGAGGCAGATGGAATTGCCCAGGTTGAGCCTGAGACAGATGGATTGTTCAGGCTGCCAGCTTGCTCTACGCTGTCCTCTTTTATTATGCTGAATCAAAGAAGGGGGGTGAGGGGGGTTTACAGAAAGACAAAGAAGTTACAAACTTTATCTTTGAAAACAGGCGAACTTCTTGATTGTTATTGATAAGCATGTTTTTTCCTGTATTTTTATCTGACACAAGCTTCTGTGATGATACATCGTGACTGCTATCGAATACACATTTTTTATCTGACACAGGCTTTTGTGAAACTGAATACACATCCTTTCACAGGCTTTTGTGAAGTTAATCTTATCAGCTCCTTTTTCCTGTCAGCTTAGTGAACTTTGCTCTGAGAGGTATACGTGTTAAGCAAGATTTCTTCTATGGAAAATTACCAAGACATAATAGAATAGCCACAATTCCTCCTTTTCTTTATTTTTTGTGCTCATGATTCTAGGTAGAGTCCTTTTTCCTCTTGAGTAGTCCCATAAGGTGGCAACAAACCCTTCAGTTTGTTGGTGCCTTGCAGAACCAACTCATACGAGAAAAAGTCCTCATCCCCCAAATCATGACTTGGCAGAGTTAACAAAACTTCTTTGGGAGAAAAGGAATTTTTAGTGTCTAATTCTTCTTCTGACTCTTGGTCAGAGTACCATTCCAGCAAAGGTTTTTTGACAAGGTCTTTTGATTCAATGATAGATGTGAGAAAGCTAACTGTTTTTTGAGTATTGTTAACTTCATTGTCAAGTGTATTCAAACGATCCCTCAGAAATGTAAGTAAACGTCCTATTACACATGGACCAATAGTACATGCAAGAAGCAATAGCACAAGAGGACCAATTAAGGCTGACAATAGTGTTGTTAACCAGGGAGAAAAATTAAACATGCCTTGATACCATGACTGACTTTGTTGTCTTTCATTCTCTCTATCCTTCAAACGTTTACGCAATTCAGCCATAGAATCTTTAACAATTCCTGAATGATCTGCATAAAAACAACATTCTTCTTTTATTGCTACACATAATCCCCCTTTGTTTAAAAATAACAAATCTAGACCTCTTCTGTTCTGAAGAGTCACTTCAGCTAGAGATGAGAGAGAATTTTGAAGAGCAGTAATTGAAGTCTCTATGCGTTTGAGATCTTCATCTATTTGTAAACTTAGGGTTGCTAACTGTTGATGACCAACAGCTAGAGCTGCTACACCTGTGGCTGCACCTGCTGCTCCAAGACCTAATAATACAGATAGTGTTACAGCTGTAATGACTTCTTTTTTCTGATGAAGGGGAAATTGTGGAGGTTCAAGTTCATTGATAAGTTCTGAACCTGGATAAAATGTGATCTTTGGAATTAATTTTACCTGAATACAAAAAGATCCCTGAGCAATAAGAACATCACCATGAACACATGCAGTTGTTCCTGTGGAGCAAGCCCATATAGAATTATTACCTGGGATAAAGAATTGTCCTTTGAGACGAGCTGTGATATTGCCATTGGAGGTAGTGTATAGAGGACCATAACCTCCAATGTTAAGGTTTGATCTTTCTTTTGGTAGATATACATTACAGTGATACCCTGATGAAACATTCTGACAATATTGAGAATAATTAGCAGGTATGTGTCCTAGGCAACATCCCCTACCTATTATGTTAGTGATAGTAATGGAGGAAGTGTTCCATCTGCATTGTGTGTCACTGGTGGAGTTTTTTATAGGTTCATTGGAAGCTACTGCATCATAGAATGGTGGCAAATCAGATAAGCAAAGCCAACATTGATCAGTTTTGGATGAATCATTAAGTGTAGTTGCTAGCAATGTGTAAGAAGAATTGACCAACTGTACTAATGGATTCACCTGAATATTGGGTTTTTGTAGAAAGGTTGATTTCAAATTAGGATTGTGACCAACATCATAATGAGACATTGATATTGAAAGACGAATTGTAAAAATATTCCCTTCATCTCCTTGACCATCCCACTGACGTCCTCCCCAAGTAAACCCAACCATCCATTGTTTTCTTGCAAGTGTCTTTCCTTGTGCAGTAAAGGTGATTCTGAGTGGATTTATTCTCTGTCCACAACAAGGCCATTGAGAGCAGGAAGATGTGCTTGAGCACGGGTAATATGAATATAGTCATTTTTGGTAGGTGCTTCCCACCAGATATGACCTGTGGATACACAACTCCATTTTTACAATATCTGTCAACTACCCCACCGCAGGCAGAACGAGAAGTACCAGTACTATGAGCAGGACAAAAATATAATCTAAAGTTGTCAGCAGGTGCTGGAGAACAGGAGCCTTGCTTGTCCCATGTGTCAGCTTGTAGTTTTTGTCTGCAAATTTTTCTACTCCTGTTCCCATTTCAGCAAAATCCATGAAAAGCTGAGGAAACCATGGCCATCTAGTATAATTGGTGGTGGTGTTTAAAATTTTTCCTTGAAAATCAAGGATAGTCCAGGTGTAAGTTTGAGGTTGATGTTCATTTGTAGAAGATGATTGTATGCTTGAGGAATGCGATGATAGCCAAATCTTGGAACAGCATGAGATGCAGACTGCTTAGAGATGGAGTTGTCAGCGATGAAGGCAGAATACCTAAGATGGCGAGCTCGAATAAGAGCTGTAGTCTTGCGATGGATGTCATCAGGGATGAGGTGACGTCTTCGCACGACAGGTGGTTTGTAGCGATCAGGAACCCAGGAAGATGAATGATGCAATATGCAGTTGGTGACATCACAGGGTGGAAAGCAGCAACGAAGATGCCAGCGTAGTTTATCTCCAGGAAAAGTTGTCTCAGAATTAGTTTGAGATGGCAATGTAAGTAAAACAGAGAATAGTGGAGTAGATGCCACTGAAGAAGTGGAGAGCAATAGAACAGTGTGATTGAAATAAGTGTGATTGTGAAAAATCCTAAGCAAGAATATGAACCTATAGTAAGTGGAGTAACATGTATAGTTAAAAATATTAAACAAGGAGAATAGTAATAGTAAATAGTTATGTCAGAAGTAGGAGAAAGAAAACTACCATTGTGTTGGAAAACATAATTATATGCAGAAAGAAGATTATCTTTAAAAATAAAAGTAACAGTGTCAGTAAGGAAAGCAAAAATAGCATCAGGAGATGCCTTAAATTGAGAAAAGACAGGAAGTATTGATATCAGAAGAAAGATTAGAGTTAGAGTCAGGTTTGCCATGGTAAGGTCTGACACAGCGAGCAGGAACCCAAAGCACTTGATCAGGAAGTTGAACAGCAGCGTAACCTTTTCCCCAGGTGATGAGCTGTGCAGGACCTTTCCACGCAGGATCTGGAAGCTGTCTGAAATAAACAAGAGGACGAGAAGAGGAACTACTGGCTTGGTGAAGTGGCGAGAAGCCGCTGTGGAGGGAGGAGAGCCAGTAAGATTGAGAAAGTTAAGAGTGTACAGACAAACATTTAAGATATTTTGCAACGTTGGGAGGTTCGGGGCTGAGCCTTTTTCCCCAAGTGCCGATCAAGGGCTTGTTTCAAAGTTAAGTGTGTTCTCTCCACAATCGCTTGCCCTTGGCTGTTGAAGGGTAAGCCAAACTTATGTGTGATGGCCCACTTATGACAAAACTCAGCAAAGGGAGAACTGACATAAGCAGGACCATTATCTGTTTTGAGAATTTTTGGACATCCCAACGTTACGAATGATCGAATACAGTGATTAATAACATTTTTGTAGCCTCTCCTCTTTGCAATGTTGCTATAATAAACCCTGAATAAGTATCTACTGATACATGAATGTATTTCAGGGAGCAAAGGGAGGATAATGAGTTACATCCATTTGCCATGTATCACAGGCTTGAGTACCTCTAGGACTAACGCCTTCAGGGATACCTTTGGCCTGCAAGCTACATGTTGGACATTGTTGAATTATTGCTGTGGCTTCTTGATATGTAATTCCAAATTGTCGCACTAGGGCTTTCCTGTTTTGATGAAAATAATCATGACTCTCCCCAGGTGAAAGCTGTTGGAGAAGGGAGAGGAGGCCATAATTTTACAAGCCTCATCTGCCATATGATTGCCTTCTGCTAGGAATCCAGGCAATTGCTGATGACTTCTGATATGGGCTACAAATAAAGGTTTCCCTCGCTTTTTCAGCAATGTCTGAAGCTGTAAAAAAGTTTCATTAGAGAGGGAGGGTAACAGGAGAAATATATGCATCAAAAATATGAGCAACCATCTGAGTAACATACATACTATCAGATATTACATTTAAAGATTGTTGCGAAAAAAGAGACAACGCCAATAGGAAAGCAGCTAATTCAGCTTGTTGTGCTGATGTTTGTGAAGTAGTTAAACGTTTATGCCATTGAGCATTTTCATACCATGTACATGCTCCAATATTTTTTGAACCATCAGTAAAGACAGTTAAGCCTTCCTTCAATGGCTGTTGGACAAAAGGTGATTGTAAAACAAAAGGAACTGTCCTCAACACCTGCAATCGTGAATCAGAAGGAAGGTGGCACGACACTTGGCCACACCAATCTTCCAACGCATCCTGCAGTGTTGTGGAAGTCTGAAAAAGAGGTTCCCATTGAGTAATCTTAAAAGGAATATACAATGTAAAAATATCCATTCCCATTAGAGCTTTGGTTCTCTTACGCCCTTTTTCTATAAGAGAAGCCATTTGTGCTGCTCTAGTAAAAATAGATGTTTTTGGAGTGTGTGGTAGGTGTAACCATTCCAAGATATGAAGATTTTTTGTATTAGATATTTGAACAATTATTGCAGTCAGTAGTTGATGAGTGGAAAGAATAGCAAGAGAAGGTGGTTAAAGACAGGAAAGATCGGGCCCAGTTTATGGTACCCAGATATTGCTGAAGTTGAACCAAGGTGGGTTGAGAAGACAGATACAGAGAGTTTAACTCAGAAAAGCGATGGGCTGGTATTGCCCCTCCCTTTCTCTGATATTTTGGTGGAATCAATCTATGTTCTCTGAAAAGAGCAGCCCACTAGGGGTCGCCCTCTCATTTCTTTTTCTTTGCTACTTTCTTGTTTACTTTCAAACAAACATCCAGAATTCCCTCATTGCATTCACAGACATACACATCCTTCTCAATTTGTCAAAGTCTCTTTCCTTCCTCCAAACAACACATCCACAAACCATCTCTCTCCTTCCTACTTCCATTTCCTTCCTTCATCTTTATCATCAAATCTATGTGCAATAAACAATCTTAGCTTCCCACTCTTGTCTTCTCAAGTACATCAGAAATTGTGGAAAAGCAGAACAATAGAGTAGCAAGACATTATTTACATAGTATTGACACATGGTAGAGTTTTAGCAAAAGATTCCATTAATCAATAATGAGTTTTGTGTTAAGTTGAGACATAAGATCACGGCCCCACAGGTTGAACAGACACAACAGAGAAGTTATAAAAGACAGTTAAATGATTTGTTCTAAGATGGAACACACTGAGAATAAGAATAAAAATCTGTGGGGTCCTTGAAGAATTTTGTTAAAAGACAAAGAAGGTTGAGAAGGACCTTTCTCATGATGGGATAACCCCTGCCCCCATCTGAATCTCATCCTGTGGAGTACGGGATGGCTCCCTGACAAAGAAGATGGTCAGGGTAACAGCTTGAGGAATGCCAGCTGTTGCAACAGATTGAACTGCTAAGCGATAGTCATTGTGCCAAGCAGCAAGTTGAGAAGATGTCAGAGAAAAGAATCCTTTAATCAGTGCCTTCTGAAAGGTATTACGAACAGGCAAGGAGGCAGGAGAATCAGTGGAGTTGATAGGGTTAACATCAGGAATGTGAGGTGGGTTGTAGGGAGGGGAGGGGAGGAGGGGAAGAAGTGTCAGGATATGGAGGTGGTAAGGAAGAAATTGTAGAAGTTTTTGAATGAGAAGAAGGGGAATCAGAGGAAACAGGAGAAAAAGAATTTTCAGGAAGACTAGAAGATGGATAAACAATTGTTATAGCAGCCATTATTGCTCTCCAAGAGATAAGTATATCCATGGGAGCTCTGGGAACTTCATGTAAATATTTTCCTAATTTTTCCCATTGAGAATGGCTAAGAGTTCCAGCAGATGGATAGGCTGGACAGTGTGCCTCAATATAAATTATAAATTTATTTAAAGATTTCTTCGAAATTGGGTACACAGTTGTACCATTAATTTTCTGAAAGGAATTAGCCTTCTTCACTAGACTATAAAGTTCGTCCCTGTGCCCTGACGAAACTTGAGAAAGTGAGGAGCCCATTACTTACGTTCGTACGAAACCTATGCCAGGTGCGTAGCAATGGGAGTGAAGGCGATGCACCTCTGGCCAGAAGTCACACCTTGGAACCAGAAAATCGAAGAGATCCCAGACGAATCAAGGGATCCCGGACGAGCCCCCAGCTGTCCGCGTCGAGCGACCGGTCTGTTGTTTAGATCTTCAGGTTGATTGCTGAATTCCTTTCAGGAAGCTTAGCCCTCGCAAGGGCGAGTGAGGGACCCTTGCAAGGGTGAGGCTTAGCAGGACTCTCGCAAGAGTGAGTGCCAAGCACAAAGAAAAAGACACAAAACAAATGATTTCTTTAGGTGAGGAAGCACATAGCCTGAGGCAGATGGAATTGCCCAGGTTGAGCCTGAGACAGATGGATTGTTCAGGCTGCCAGCTTGCTCTACGCTGTCCTCTTTTATTATGCTGAATCAAAGAAGGGGGTGAGGGGGGTTTACAGAAAGACAAAGAAGTTACAAACTTTATCTTTGAAAACAGGCGAACTTCTTGACTGTTATTGATAAACATGTTTTTCCTGTATTTTTATCTGACACAAGCTTCTGTGATGATACATCGTGACTGCTATCGAATACACATTTTTTATCTGACACAGGCTTTTGTGAAACTGAATACACATCCTTTCACAGGCTTTTGTGAAGTTAATCTTATCAGCTCCTTTTTCCTGTCAGCTTAGTGAACTTTGCTCTGAGAGGTATACGTGTTAAGCAAGATTTCTTCTATGGAAAATTATCAAGACATAATAGAATAGCCACAGTAGAAGGTTGTGTGTATGATTTCAGTTGTACAATCATTTAGGGTCCAGTCAATATGAGGTAGATTGAAATCACCAAGAAGGATAAAAGGGTATGGGCAGGATGCAGCCCATGTTAGTAATGTATTTAGCTTGTTTACATGTTCGATGTCATAATCAGGTGCTCTGTAACATAGTAAGAATCGAATTGTGATATTTGAGGTTAGTTCACAGATGATGGTTTCAGGAAGGGCAAGTTCCTGGGTAACTTGGATATTTTTTAGATGTAAGGATTTTTTATAGAATATAGCAACACCACCTCCTCGACGATTTTCACGATCTGATCTGTAAACATGATAGTCTCTTACTGTGGTAATGGAGTCGGGGAGAGATGCATTGAGCCATGTTTCACAGACAAATATAATGTCGAAGTTAGCCATATTTAGGAGGAAGAGAAATTCAGGTATTTTATTCACGAGGCTTCTTGCATTGAGTAGTTTGCATTTAAGGCCGGCAGTAGTTGGAATTGAGGTAGTTGGGGGCGTGCGTGCCTAGTCTTGGGTGATGGTGGATGGGTTGAGGTAGGGTTGTGGTTGAGGGTAAAAGCTGAGTATTGGGTTGCGTGGCTTACTTTTGATACAGTCAGCATGGTAGTCAATGTACAGGTCCTTCTCTCCATTATCTAGACGGTTTTTGAGTTCGATACGGAGTACACGGGAGCGGGCACGTTAGTACATGGGAGCGGGCACGTTACATTGTGTGAAAGAAAAAGGAAATGCCATATAAGAAAAATTTACATGGATATAAAATATTATCAGAGTACAAACAATGGCAAAGTATTGCAATTTCTATAATTTAAATGGTAGACTGGTTAGAAAAATCTCTAAATCAGGGGTGTCCAACCTTGGCAACTTTAAGACTTGTGGACTTCAACTCCCAGAATTTAAGAAGTCTTAAAGTTGCCAAGGTTGGACAGCCCTGCTCTAAATGTTTTGTTTCTCGGTAGCAGAAATGGCTTCCTGGTCATATTGAGAGGCTTTGTTTGGTTGCTACTGCCCACAATAAAGCAATGAATGGGAAAATAACCTCCTTAATAATGGCCCCACTCATCAGTGGAATTCTCTCACTTAGAAACTCTCTTTGAGAGTTCACTGTCCCTATTTAGATGTCAAATTAATTTCCTTTTCAAACAGGCATTTAAGTCTTAAAACACTATCAGAACCAGTATATAGTCAGCATGTCATATTACCTAGGAAAGAAGTTTAACTCAACGACACCGCCAGGAATGGAAACTCATTCATTGACAAGCTTATGCTCACGACTGTCTCTTAAGTTAACTTACTAACTCTGGTTCTCTGGAGAAAATGTGGAAAATAAATATTACAGTAAGAATAAATAAATAATAGGATTTCTACCAACTATTGCTTAGGATTTTTTTTATTTAAAAAGTACATATCAAGTGTATTGCTGTTTCCTTTTATTATTGTTGTTACTTTTGGTTTACTGCATTGACATAATTTGTCAATCAAACGGTATATAAACTAAACAGCCAGAATGTATCAAAATATTTCATGGATTTCAATGAATGCATTAGGTATACTTCCTCTGTAACAATATGCTAGATCTATATTGATCTATATTCCAACAGGAAACAAAGCTAATCTTCAGTTCATGCATTAGTATGGAACCTGAAATACAATTTTCCTTGAGTTTTTTAATGCAATTTTATCTGAATTTTTGTCTGAAATAATTTGACAATAACTTCAAAACTCCAGTTAGCCCAAGTGGAATAAGCTATAGTTTTAGTGGCTTTAGCCTATTTCTATTTTTCAAGCCATGGTTATGTAAAGAGTAAGAGAGATCATCTTAACAGAGATATACAAGCTTTGTTGCCTTGGCAAAAGGGACTAAAGATAATGCTCAGCTCAGAAACCTCCCAAATTCACCAAGTCAGGACAAAGCTAAGGAGGAATGGCATAATCAGTCTTGCAAGATTTTTTTTTAATTATAACCAAACTTGATACAAATAATTTTAGCCTTCCTGTGGAGTTGCTTCCTGGTCTGGCCTCTCTGATCACGTTAACAGGTTTCGAGCAAGGTAATAAAATTAAATTGGCTAATGTGATGCCAGCTCTTTGTCTGCTACACTAGGGTATAGTGGAGCTGATGTTTAAAGTTCTAAACCAGTTTTTTCTCAGATTTGGCAACTTTAAGACATGTGGATTTCAACTGCAGATTTCTAGGAGTTGAAGTCCAAAGAATTTAAAGTTGCCAAGTTTGAGAAGCACTGCTTTAAACAGTTTGTGACCAGGGTATCTTCAGCAATGCTTCCTCTCATTCATCTCAAGCTATTCTGATCTTTCAAACTGTCCTCCAAATGTCCCTAGCAAATTTTCCAAATTATCACCAGAGAAAGGTTTCTTTGTCAAAATGTATATGTGGGAATGACCTTTGAAGACTAGGTGAAGAGATGTTGCCTAGGGAACAGTTCTATAGATATAATGCTATGCATAATAATACATACCTAGACTGCATTTTACAACTGTACTGATATATGTTCTGAGTTGCATCAGTCAATAAGAAAATATTGTATCATATCAGATTGTTTGCCCATATAGATCAAAATGTAATATTTCAGGGACTGGCAATCTGATGGTGTTTAAGTATTTCAGACTTCAATTCTCATTAACCTCAGGAAGCATGACTAAAGATAAAGATAGTGGAAACTGAAGCTGACAAACTTCTAATCCCTTTCATAGACAACAATACTCCTAAAGTCTCAAGCAGACATCTTTCCCATTACTTATTATATAATCCCTTTAATTTAATTTGTCACAGATTGACCTATTGGACTTACAAACACCAAGCATCTGCTTTACTGCAACACCATGCTTTCAAACATTTAATTTTAAAAACTGATGCAAGCATATGTTTCTTTTTGAAAAATATTTTATGAAATTCTGTTCAAAAAAATTAAATTTTCCAGTGTTATTTTTGTCTTTTCGGTCAATCTGGTTAATATAACACAGAGAAAGAGAGAGAGACACACACATACACAAACATGTATTCTGCTTATCTTTACTACAGTTAATAGGATATACATCAAAGCAATACAATTATTAGTAGTAGTAGTAAATATGAAACTAAGAACCACCTTTTTCTCCGTATAATTTGAGGGATTCTTCAGTGCTCTCTGAGCTTGATTGTTTTCTTGCACACATTTCATTATCCAGATTGGTAACATCATCCCAGCTAGCCTAGCACCAACAATGTTACCTGGTTTGGGTACTGAAACATCTGCAAGAAAACAACCAAACTCAGAGAGCATCAAGGACCCCTCATTTCAATCCTAAACTAAAAATATTTTCCTTTAGCAGTATAGTTTTAGTTGATACACAAAATAATTCCATTTTCTTTATACTAGAGGCAATAATTTTCCATATCTGTAGTGGCACATGTATTAAAAGAACAAAAGAATCCTTTGGCAATATATACAGAATACAATTATGTCATTTTCTGTTATATGTCATGAAAGCAAAGAAGCTGATTTCTGTGATCTCTTCTCTATAGAGCATTCTAGAAAATTAAAACATGAAGATAGAAGGTAAAATAAAATCACAAAGGGTACTGAGAAGAGTAATAAAGATGGTGAGGAGACTGGAAGCCAATTCTATGAAGGAACTGGGTATCTTTAGCTTTCAAAAGAGAAGGCTAGAGGAGGACATGGCAGAAATTATAATAATACTTCGGTCATAGGGAAAAGAGTATGGATTTATTCTCATAGTCCCTGAGGCTAGGATAGGATAAGAACAATGGGTGGAAGCTTTACAGAAAAAGATCCAAACTTGAAACAAGTAACAATTTCCTGAAAATGAGAGCTATTACGCAGTGTGGCATCCTGCTCCTAATATCAAAGAAATGGTGGAATAAAATCATTGAAGAATGGATACTAAAGGAGGGACAAAACAAAATGGGGATGACAAAAATGTTGAAGTAATCTTGCCAGATAACAGTACAGTTATCTTGCTTTGAGATATCCCATGCTGAATTGTCCTGCAGTGAATTGTCCCATGGCGAGTTGTCCTGCAACAAATTGGTTGCATCAAATCATCCTGTGTCAAATTTGCTAGGGCAAGATGGCCACAGCGAGCTGTCCCATTCTGATTAAGGACATGAGTGACATAGAATGTTAATAAATAAATAAACTCAAGCAGTCTAAAATATAATTGGATTGCCTGGCATTAAAATTTTATCGATTAAAAATTACAAGTTAAAACATTTCTCTGTCAAATTGCCCTACTTTCTTCAGCTACATCTCAGCAAATTAGTCCTTGGATTGTTTCTTTCCTATCTTCCTAATGCACCTTTTTTCCTGGCTAGAAGCAGACAACAATTCTCATTACAACTCCATAATTCTTTAGTTCTATAAAGAGGAAATGACTGCCTTCAAGCAATTAGGATTTGAAAATGGAATTAATCTTGCCATTAATTCATTTGTAGTAATTTACTTGTTTCATTTGTAAAATGTCGCTATTTGTGGTTAGGCATCCAAAGGACAGTTAGATTGGATGAAAATTCAACTTACATCAACTTTTTCTTATCGGGTACAATGTAATCTAGATACATTCATTTACAAATAAGCAGTTTTAGATTTTAAAGGGCATTGAAGTAGAACCCACTATTAACTTGTTCTGGTAAATAAATATATCATTGATATTAAACAATATGATGGGGTGGGAAATCTGCAGTTCACTATTATTTAGGTAGTCTTTTAATCATTTTGAAATCTCCCAACTGCAATTACCAACAATTGATTAGATGATATTCTCCACATTTTGAGGCAGAAAATTTGCTAATATTATTGTATATTTTCTAAAATAGGTTTAACCTTTCTAGGATGAAAAACCCTATGTCACCAAAACAGTGAAACAAACAAACAAACAAAAAAACAAGAACAAAGGTTGTAGTCCATTCATATATGTGATGTAATAATGCGCAATTTGCTTTCTAGCCTCATCAATTATAACTCTTGGACATTCTCTAAAATATTAAGAACAATCCAGCAGCCTAAAGATCTCTGAAGTAAGGGATCATTGTCTTACCATCTAGCATCAATAGCGCTAGCTTTTGAACTTAAAGAAAGATTGCAGAGCCCAAGCGGCTCATAGAACCAGGCTTCCTTGTGGCTCTTAATTAGGGGTAACATCAATATTCTACATGTTCTTGCCTTGGAAGTTCTTGATTTGGGAGTAGCCATTCCAAGAAACTGCATAAGATATTGAACTAAGGAGAACTGAATTCAGAAAACAATTATCATTTACAATTGCCCATTTACTCAACTACTACAAAGTCATTTAAATAAACAACACAAAAATTCAATGTCAGCTGGAAAGTTGCAGTGTTAACCTGCATGAAATACTATTAAATAATTAACATTTGTAGAACAAAGCTCATCTTATATAGCAGGAATCTATTGTAAAATGAAAAGCTACAATATGGGTCTTGCAGGCAACATCCAGACCACAGATAAAAATTGCCTTCACTGATCTGTTAAGATACTTTTGAGCAAATATCCTGCCTACTAGGTGAATAATTTCTCTTTAGAACTTTGTTCATTATTGGTTTCTTTTCCCCTCACAAAAGAAGCATTCCTATTTCAGAAACACACCATGCAGCTGTCCAAAATTGTATGAGAGCTTAGCTTAATTTATTGGAACCCACACAATTTTAATTAGTGAATTTGCATATGTTTCCTGCCTTAGTTTGCTTTCTCAGCTCAAGGAGTCAAGGGACTCTGTTTTATTGTACTGATGAATGCTGCCTCTCTATAACACTTGAGATTTACAAGACTGCTTGAATCAGAAAAAAAAAACTCTGGGGGCTTCAGCATTTGTTGGATTTCCATGGTTGCCAATGTTCATAGTTAATGTTACTGAGCTGACTAATTCAAATGATACCATACATTCCAAAACCTGCCCCAAAATAACTGTTCTAGATCTGAAAATGATCTACACTGCAAATTCAAGACAATTTGGGAGTGAACAGGAGAAACACAATGAATGCAGTAAAATATTTGAATATCTTCTTCCTTAAAAACTTTCAAATCATTGCCATCAGTCTTTGCAGCGAAACACCGTCGGGGCCTCCCATCCCTGTCCTATTGTCCCCATTTAATCGTACCTATTTTCTGTATTCTTACTCATGTTTATACTTATACCTATTATTTTGTAAGCAATTGACAACCAAATTAAATCATAAATCAATGTCTGGATTACATCAACATTATTTATAGGTAGCAGAAAAGTGAAATGCACAGTAGGAACAATATTGTAAGTGCATTTCATCAAAAATGAGTTTAAAAGTTTATTTAGGTTACTTTCAGTATGCTAAAAAGGAAGTAATAAATATTTCCAGAATATTTGGAGAATTTTATATCTGAAGACATAGCTCGATTATACATATCAGATCTGAGTTTGTGGGTATGTAATTATTATAGCACTTTATAATTTGCAAGCTAACTAAAGTTACTCCTCAGCATATGAATGTGTTTTTCTCCGAGCGATTCCTTAATTTTCAAACAAGTATATATCAGTTTTAGAAATGTTTGGAAGATTAGATTTGGAGCATATATTCATTATTTGGAGAACTTTTCAACAATTTTGTGTTGTTAAACTTTGAAATGAACTTACATATTGTACATATCAATATCTATGCATGAGTCTGCCCGTCACAGATTTAATTCCATTTTATTTAGTGTTTGTTCTTCAGTTAAGATATTCAGTTTAATAGAAAGATTGTTGTATTTTAAGAGGAATGAAATGTCCAAAATATTAAAACTGCCCACATTTAAAGAAATAGAAATCAACTAATGATTTATAATAAATAAGAAATTCTTTTTTTTTAATAAAGTTTTATTGAGTTTTAACAAACATAACAAATAAAACATCTTATTTGAGTACAGCAGGATTCTGGGTTATCACATTTCCATACAGACACAATTTCATATGCATATTCATCTTATGTATTCAATTTCATATCTCATTTTTCTTATTCAATTGCATTTCTTTTGCCTAAATTTCTATATCTTTTTATTCATTATACTTATACTTTCATCTGTCTTGTTTACAATTTCATATATTCTCTTCCAACATTCTTAAAAAGAAAAATTCCCCCTATGATTGCCAATCGGAGTGCAACACTTTTGGATCTTATAATTATTATCATATGAAATCTCATTAAACATTAAATTTGTGCATTCTAGAATTATAAAATTCAAATTTCTAATATCTATTTTATATCATGTAAATCTCATCATTCAGACTCTGCTTGGTACTTCCCCTTGAAAATACACAAAGAAAAATTCTAAGAAAATAGCAAAACAATAGCAAAAACAATAACAAATAGCAAAACAATATACATATACATATACATATACATATACATATACACATACATACACACATACACACACACACACACACACACACACACACACACACATATATATATATATATATATATATATATATATATATATATACATACATACATACATACATACATACATACATACATACATACATACATACATATATACCTTTGTAAGCAAGATAGTTATTCAAATTCATTCTAGTACTGGTATGAGCCTTGTAGATCTTTCACATTTCTTTTCAATATTTATCAATCTTTGAAAACAATTGAAATGTTTCCCTCCCTTCTTCATTATTACATTAATTGTTAATAAGCATACCATTAGATAATTATACAGTTTTATCTTATAAATTATTTACTATTAATAAGCAAAATAATTATTCACATTCATTCTAATAACTGGTATAAATTCCATTATAAATCTTTCACATTTCTTTTCAACATTTTATCAATCTTTAGAAACAATTACAATGTTTCCCTCCCTTCTTTATTATTACATTAATTATAAATAAGCATACCATTACATAACAATACAATTTTATCTCATAGATTATTTACTTATTTCATTTCTAACTCATTACAATATTCTACTGTCACAACACTATCTTTTGTACCTTTGCAGAATTCTCACTTTTAACTTAGTTTAACCAGTATCTCTGTGTTTTCTAGCTGAGCAAATACCTTTAATCCCAGTACGTTTCCCCTTTTTCTTTATTTCCTGCTTTTGTCCCTCATAAGTTATTTCCCTTTCTATCTTTCCCCCCTTTTTCTCATCCCTTTTTAAATACCCTTCTCTCTCTAATTTTTCCTTTTGTAATTTTCTTTTCTGTTTCTCCTTGCTGTTATGCTTCTTTTTCAGACTATTTTTCTTTTTGGCTCTTCCCCTTAATCTCAAACTTTTAACTCCTTTTCCCCCTTTTCCCCTTTTTACCACACATTGCATTGTTTGATAATTGAAAATGGCTTCTTCTTTGTCCTGCCCTTCTTCTTGCTCTTGAAGCTTTTCCTTTTGCTTTTCATAGTTTAGGATCTCCATTTCTAAAAATTGAAATATGAAGCCAAAGGATCCTCTTCCCTCTTCTGCCTCTTCTTTCTGTTTTTTAAGACTCATTTCCAATTCCTCCAGGAGTGATACCATTTTAAACACTTTTAAACAACTGATTGACTTTAAGTAAAAAAAGAAAAAAAATCAATGCCAAAAACTTTTTTAAAAAATCACCAAATAACCCCAGACTGTTCCTTCTTGTTTCTTTTCCTTTACTTTTGCTTTCCATGGGTTACAGTACCTTTTAATAAGTTTTGAGTTACAATGTATCCTTGGGAGTCTTTTAGAAGTTTCACTGTTAATCCGTTTTGTTTTTCCAGGTGGCACTCCATTTTTTCATTATTCCAAGTTCCACCCTTTTACCTCCATCTTCTCCTTTTTAGGGCTTTAAAATGACCCCCCAAAAAAAATCTTCATTCTCCTTTTGACGCTTAGATTTCATCTTAAAGTTGCCTATTAGTGTCAAAATAGATTAGCATAGATTTCTTATTTAAATCTTCCTTTTAACATTCCATACCATTTGTAATTGTCAATATAAAATTAGGAAAAGGGATTTTTAATCTCCTTTTCTCTCTCCTTTGCCGCTTAAAAATCTTCTTTCAGAAGTATCCCTCTAAATACTTTTAGATTCAGGGTACCTTGCTTAGATGTTCTCTGTGTTTAGCCTGATCTGTCTTGCTTTCCTCTTTGTCTTCTTCCTGCACATTCTTATCCAGTCGGGTTCTTCTTTGAGGTGGCCATTTCTGACCACCGCTACAACTGCCTTTGGGAAAGGGAGTTTAGACCAACCAAGGAGGAGAGGTGCGGCTCCCCTCCACTCAGCTAGCAGTCTCCCCCCTCTTCACCACCTCTAAGGGGTGGCGTTCCAGTGGCGAGCACAGATCGAAACCGCGCACAATCACAGATTTCAGTCCATCACCGAAGAAACCCAAACCGGAACTCCAATAAATAAGAAATTCTTTTAGTTTCTTCTGTGATTATTTACTCAGTACTATAATAAATTTTGTTACATCCTACTGTTAATGATAAGAGGGTTTTTTTTACTCCAGGATACAGGAGTGGATTATAAGTTTATGATTTATTTAGTAAAGTATCTTGATCCCTTCCTTGCACATATTTTCCATTATTATGTTTTCCATTAACTCCTATCATTTTCAAGTTTTATTTCTATTAAATTGTTACAATTTATTTACAGACAGACATAGAAGGGATACCATTTGGAAATGTTCAGCATTTTATAGCTATTAAGCACAAGTTTAATGTGATTTCCCTTTCCTTGATTTGGGAAGACTGCTAGCTTTGCATTAAAGGCTATGACTGCCACCATAAAATAAGCATTCGATGCTATATCCTGAAGATTGACTTAAAAACCTCTCTACTCTTAGCAAGCATTGCAGAATCTTTATAACCATCAACATATTCTATAGCAGTTCAGTAATTGAAGCTGAATGTACAGTGAAAAATAACTTCCTAGCATTCCTATTCTCCATGTTTTTGCTAGTGCTTTTTTCTCTCTCTCTCCATAGTGACAAAATCTATCAAATCTGATATACTTTGAGGCTATCCTGTATTAGAATAAATGAGAAAATACTATCTTAATACTGGTGCAACTAAGGATAATTTAAGCCTGTCTCATTCTCAAAGAGGGGGGAAGAAAAAAAGCAATGTCCTGGCAACATGACAAGAAAAAAAATATGACAGGATATGTCATTTGGAAAAGATGAAGGAGAAACAGACTACATTTTACCTAGAATCCAGCCATCTTGCAATTTATATGAACATGAATGGGCACAAATAAACACATACTAGCCCCACCTATCTGCCGGCCCCCATCCTTTGGCCTCTGCCTCCCAGCAACTTGCCTCCTTGCAGCAAACAGCAAACAACCTGTTCAGCTTAAGCAACAGTCTGATTTAGCACAAGCAGCTGATTATCCATTAGATCAGCCTCCCCACAATCATCTGTTTCACGCTGCAGGAATCGCCTTCACCTATTACTGCCTCCACACGCTCCATTTTTGGCTTCCACATCCCATTTTCAGCCTTTGCACACTCCATTTTTGGTTAGTTCCAGGAAGCGGGGATTGGAATGAGCCAAAAATGGGGCATGCAGAGGCTGAAAACAGGGTGTGGAGGCCAAAAACAAGATGCAGAAGCCAAAAATGGAGACAGCAATAGGCAATGGCAATCTCTGCAGCCTGAAACAGCTGATCATCGGGAGGCTGATCCAACCGACAATGAGCTGCTTATGCTAAATCACAAGCTGACCAGGCTGTTTGCTGTTTGCAGCAAAGAGGCAAATTGCTGGGAGGCAGAAGAAAATTATTTTTTCCTTGTTTTTCTCCCCAAAAGATACTTTCTCCCCATCTTATACTTTGGAGCATCTTATAGTCCAAAAAATAGGGTATACCTTGGCAACAATGGTTAGACAACGGTTAGCTATTACACATGAATAACTGGCCCTTGTATGCCTTAAACTACCCATTTTTCAATCATCTCCCTAATTCTACACTGCCTAAGCAGGAAAAAAAAAAAATCACAAGTTGAAAATCTTTTGGGAAAAGCATTTCTGAAAGGAATGAAAAATACTAAAAATTCCCTAAAACTTGCTACACAAAACCATAGCACAAGTAATGTAAAAAAGGCTATCTAAAACTATGTTAACTAACTCGAAACATAAACAGGCTTTATTTTTTTTAATCCATTTTCTTTTTCACATAACCCATTTAACATTTGCTTATTTGCTGCTCTAAAAGCTTCTCTATGTTTTTTCAGCACACATGGAATCCTAAGCCTTTTAAGAAGGTGGAAGAAGCTGACAGAATAAAATTATTAAACATCATATAAATGTTTGGTTTTCATATTGTTTGTGATCAGATGCAAAATCTGCAGCTACCTGATAATTGATAAATACTGAAGCACAAGAGGATTTGAAAATCAGCTGGCAGTTCCAGGTGCTGAGTTTCTTCTTCCTTTTATAGTACTGCTCTGTCTCCATGATTACCATCTACTGGTAACCATAGGAACAATGTCTGCAGTGATTTCTTAAAGTGGAAGCAGAAATACTGCCTAAATAAATTCTACCCGAGGAGGTTGTACATGCATGTGTTCTAATTACGAGATGCAGTATCTCACACTTCATTTTATATTCATTCTCTGAACTGGAGAAAAAGAATGAGAATACATCTTTTCTTCCATTTGTGATTCAGATAGATTACAAAGGCTGCAGATTCTAAAGTATTCATTTTTCTTTCAAACAGAAAGGATTATTAACAAACTAGTACTTTATAACCAACATGCCATTTCTGAACATTAAGCTCTGTCCTATGCCTGCTGTTATTTTGTATATTATGCTGTTATTTGTATATGTATTTCTTATTATAGTAGGGTTACTAGAGAGAGGGAGGGGAGAGGAGGAGGAGAAGGAGTTGCCATCCAAAAATCTTTTGGATTTTTGCAGATCAGGTCTAACATTCCATACTGAAAAAAAACAAAACACATTGAATCAGAAAAACGTCAAATCCAGAAAAGTAATCAAGCAGTAATTTCCCAGCATTTTAAAAGGAACAAAATGGTTAAGCCAGCATTAATTTGTCATAAATGTGTCACACCAAGACAAATCTTATTACTTTTTAAAATAGAGATTGAATTAATAGACCAAGATAATGATATGGATATGGAATACCTAGATTTCAGTAAACCGTTGGACCATAGTTTCTTCCTTGATAAAATGGAACAATATGGTGGATGGTCCCACCATCCACCAGCGGATAGCAATCTGAACAATCATACCAGGTACAATGGTCTTAGAAAGAGGCATCCAGAAAAATACCTCAGGGTTTTGTATTGCAGTCATGAGGCACATTGCTGATTATTCTTCTCCCAATTAACAGAAATAGTCATGACAGGTCCTATGATCATCAAAATAAAATAACAATGATGCATGGGAATGTTTCATCACTTTATTAAATCCTCTTTCCAAATAAATTTGCCCACATGTTGTATCACCCTATTGTTTTGTCAATTTTTTATAATACTATGTAAGAATATAAGCTGTACTGTTCACAAGGTTTGAATTCTCTACTTGGGGCTACATTACAAGGATAGGAAAGGCTATATAGATTAAGTATTCAATTTGGGAGAGTGGCTGTGGTTGAAAGGTAGTGATTAGATCAATCTGTGAGCTTTCATGGCTAAAACCAAACCTTGGTGAACTTGTGCCAGATGTCCCTAGTTGTAATCTAACACCTTAAGTTCCCTGCTATATTCTTGCTCAGGAAAATAAACATTGAAAGAAGCTGGAAATAAAATTTAGGTATCTTATAAGTCATAGCCCAATTCAGTCTGAAATATTTTTATAAAGACATAAACATTTCATAGAAGTAGAAACAAACAAATAAGCAGTGATGGTATCCAAGACCTTCACAAATATATCTTCACTTCAAAATGCTTTGAACTGAAACCTTTGACAGTTGAAATCGCAAATGTGTATTCGCATTTGTGCTTTCAGCATGAAACCCAACTCGTAGAAAGGTTAACATATGCTAGGAAGCAGCTGCTATTTCTTTAGTGAAATGAATAAACTTGGTTATATAAATATCCAGCAATCATAAAAGGATGATGTCTCAACAAGACTGAGGCATAAGGAAGGAGATTATACTGAAGGAGATTGTACATAAAATGAACAAAAATAAACATAGAAGATTTAGATGATATTTGGAACACTCAAGATAAAGATATGCTTGCTTGGTAATTCTTTTATATTCAGACAAAAGTAAATGCTTTAATATCTTTAAACCATTTTTTAAATTTGAATTAACTGTACTTAAACCACAGGGAAGGACACTACTAGCTGAAATTTTCAGATGATTTTTTTCAGAAACACCTCAATATAAGGACATTTCGTTTGTATATTAAGATTAAAGCTTTTTCATCCCTCATGTTCATTTACCACAAAACTATTCATATAAAAATATGGACCAGGCTTTATCAAAGCAAAAACACTAAATAATAATACATTATGACATGAATATTTTATTATTGAGTGAAGCTGGAATAATCTTAAGATGTATTTTAAGGTGCTGAACAATCATTTGGTTTTCTTCCTACCTCTCTGGCTTAATGCAGTAAACA
The DNA here is from genome assembly GCF_049901735.1 of Notechis scutatus. Taxonomy (NCBI): domain Eukaryota; kingdom Metazoa; phylum Chordata; class Lepidosauria; order Squamata; family Elapidae; genus Notechis; species Notechis scutatus. Next base: position 39,017,084 of record NC_142014.1, read on the forward strand.
AAGGTCAAATTTTATTTATTTATTTATTTGATTTGTCAATCACTTACAAGATAATAGGTATAAGTATAAACATGAGTAAGAATACAGAAAATAGGTACGATTAAATGGGGACAATAGGAGAGGAATGGTAGACATGATGGTGCATTTATGCACTCCACCTTACAGACCTCTTAGGAATGGGGTGAGGTCAACTGTGGATAGTTTGAGGTTAAAGGAGTGGTGGTTAGAGGATGTAACAACAGAGTCAGATAGTGCATTCCAGGCATTGACCACTCTGTTACTGAAGTCGTACTTTCTGCAATCGAGTTTGGAGCGGTTTACATTGAGTTTGTATCTGTTGTGTGCTCTTGTATTGTTATGATTGAAGCTGAAGTAGTCATTGACTGGTAGGACATTGTAACAGATAATTTTGTGTGCTATGCTTAAGTCTAATCGTAGGCAGCATAGTTCAAGGTTATCCAAATCTCAAGCCTGATGATTTAGGGTATTCTGCTGTGAGCAGAGGAGTGTAGTACTCTTCTAGTGAAATACTTCTGGACTCACTCAATTGTATTAATGTCCAATATACAGTGCAGATTCCAGACTGATGAATTGTATTTGAATATTGGTCTAGCAAAAGTTTTGTATGCTCTAGTTAGCAATTCAATATTTCTGGAGGAGAAGCTTCGTAAGATTAGATTTACAACTTTTAATGCCTTTTTGGCAATGCTGTTACAATGAGGTCATTTGATATGAGAACTCCAAGGTCCTTGACAGAGTGAGGATCATCAATGAGATAATATCCACCTAGTTTGAATTTGGTGTACTGATTTTTTTTATTTGTAGGACAGAGCATTTGTTGGTCGAGATTTGGAGTTGCCAATTGTTTGACCATTCAGACACATAATCAAGGTCACTTTGAAGGATAGTAGTATTTTTGGTGGTGTTTTACATAATCCGCAAAGAGGACACAGTTGCTTATAAGGTGATTGCAAAGGTCATTTATATAGAGTATAAAGAGGTAGGTCCTAGAACGCTGCCTTGGGGGACACCGCTGTTAACTGGAGCAGGGTTTGATATAGAGCTCCCTATTTTTACTATTTGTTGTCTGTTTGACAGGAATGGAGTAATCCACTTATGAAGGGATCCAGAAAGAGTTTAGTTTTAATAGTAGTTTGTCATGTACCACTGAATCAAAGGTTTGCAGAAGTCTATGTAAATTACATCTATTACTTTACCTTCGTTGAATAAAGTAGTCCATATGTTTTTGCAGTGTAGGAGTTGAAGATTGCAGGACAATTTTTTCCTGAAACCAAATTGTTTTTGAAACATAGGTTGTTTGACTCTAAGTGGAGGGTGAGGAATTGGTTAATGATTGATTCCATAACTTTGCACGTGGCACAACACAGTGAGATTGGTCTGCAGTTTTCAACCAGGCTGGGGTCACCTTTTTTGGAGATAGGGATGACCATAGCTAAGGACCATAGGTTTGGTAAGGAGCTGGTTCTGAATGATATCTCATATATAATGCTTAGGGGTTCCGCTATGGCAGAGGAGAGCTTTTTTAAGAAGTATGCACATAATCCATTGGGGCCAATAAATAGGGACGGTTTTAGATTACGTAGTGCCTTTTCTACATTATCTTCTGTAAAGTCAATATGTAGTAGGTCATTACAGTTAATTGTGGTATGACTAAGAAATGTCAGCCATGAACCATTGCTGTTTACAAAGACTGAACTGAAGAATGTGTTAAAGAGATTGGCCTTAATGGCTTCATCATTGCAGTCTTTCCTATTTGGTCCTTTTAGGGGTGGGATGGTTCTTGAGTCTTTAAGTTTGGTGTTTACAAAATTATAGAATGAGCGGGTGGATTTTGTACGGAAGAGGTTTTCCTCTTGCTTGCAGTGGTAATTTGTGCATTCTGCCTTTATCTGTTGGTATAAGGTATTGTGTTGGTTTTTAAAGTTTGCTACATAGCTAGTTTTGTTTTTCATCATGGCGATCTTTTTTTTGATTGAAGTTTCCTTATTGTTATGGGTAATTTGGGTTTTTTGTTTTGGGGGTTTACTAATGATACATATAGTTTAATGACTCTTTCAAGTTCAAACAAGAATGCATTATAATGGTCTTCTGTAGTATTGCAGCTAGAGAACAGAATGTGCCAATCAAGAGATGATAGATCAGCATCTATGAGATCATAGTTGGCTTTTTTGAAGTTGGATCCAACATTATGATCCTCTTTGTGAGGGCATAAATTGAGACAAAAATCGATCTTACTGTGGTCACTGTTTGAAAAGGGTTCTTGTATTTGTAGGCCATATATTGAGTTTGAGCTATTGCAGAAGATAAAGTTGAGGCAGTTATTGAGTCTAGTGTTGTTAGTTACTAATTGATCCAGTTCCAGTGTAGTAATGGCATTGTACAAGTTTGCATGTATGGGTTTGGATGCATATTCATTTAGGGTCCAAATGTGTCTCTCTGTTCCATTTGAAACCCTTACCTATAAGAATGTGACATTATGATCCTCTGAGTTATAAATTGATCTGGCTATAAATGTTGACACACTTACAGTCAATGTTACCATTGACCTCTTTGATATTAGTGGATGCAAAGCTCTGCTTAGTTTTTTATTTATTTATTTTTTATTTTTATTTTTTATTTATTTATTTGATTTGCCAATTGTTTACAAGATAATAAGTATAAGTGTATACATAGTTGTGAATACATGAAATGGGTACATATAAGAAAAATAAAAGAAGAATAAGAGAAACAATAGGACAGGGACGGTAGGCACGTTGGTGCGCTTATGCACGCCCCCTACAGACCTCTTAGGAAAGGGGTGAGGTCAATAGTAGACAGTCTAAGGTTAAAGTTTTTGGGGTTTGGGGAAGAAACTACAAAGTCGGGTAGAGTATTCCAGACATTGACCACTCTATTGCTGAAGTCGTATTTCCTGCAATCAAGTTTGGTGCGGTTAACTTTGAGTTTGTATCTATTGTGTGCTCTTGTGTTGTTATGGTTGAAGCTGAAGTATTCATTGACAGGTAGGACATTGCAATGTATGATTTTATATACCATGCTTAAATCAGACCGAAGATGGCGTAATTCAAGGTTTTCTAGTTCTAGAATTTCAAGTCTGGTGGCATAAGGTATTCTACAACGAGTAGAGGAGTGGAGAACTCTTCTTGTGAAATATTTCTGGACTTTCTCAATTGTGCTAATATCAGATACGTAATGTGGGTTCCAGACTGATGAACTGTATTCGAGTATTGGTCTAGCAAATGTTTTGTATGCTCTGGTTAGTAGTGTGATATTACCAGAGAAAAAGCTACGTAGGATTAGGTTAACAACTCTTAATGCCTTTTTGGCTATGTAGTTGCAGTGGGCTCTAGCACTTAGATCATTAGAGGTGAGTATTCCAAGGTCCTTTACAGAGCTTGGGTCATCAACAAGATCTTGACTGTTTGCCAGGAATGCTTCTATCCAGTTATTCAGTTGTCCAGAGATACCATAGGATTTTATTTTTAGGAGTAGTTTGTCGTGTACCACTGAATCAAAGGCTTTACAGAAGTCTATGTAGATTGCGTCTATTGCTTTGCCCTGGTCGAGTTGTGTCGTCCATATGTTTTTGCAGTGTAAGAGTTGCAGATTACAGGATAGTTTTTTTTTCTGAAACCAAATTGTTTATTGGAGAGTAGGTTGTTTGTCTCTAAGTGGAGGATGATGGATTGGTTAATAATTGATTCCATGACTTTACAGGTGACGCAGCATAAGGAGATTGGTCTGTAATTTTCAACTAGGCTTGGGTCTCCCTTTTTGAAGATGGGGATGACTGTGGCTTGTGACCATAGGTTAGGCAAGGAGCTGGTCCTGAAAGATTTTTCAAAGATTATGCTTAGAGGTTTGGCTATGGCAGTGGATAGCTTTTTTAAGAAGTAGGCACATATTCCATCCGGTCCAATAGATAGAGATGGTTTTAGATTGCGTAGTGCTTTTTCAACATTGTCTTCTGTAAAATCGATATGTATTAGATCATTGTTGTTATCTGTGGTACGGCTAGGAAATACTGGGCATGATCCATTGCTGTTTACAAATACTGAGCCGAAGAATGTGTTAAAGAGGTTGGCTTTAATGGTGTCGTCGTTGCAGTCTTTACCATCAGGTCCTATCAAGGGTGGGATGGACCTTGAGTCTTTTAGTTTGTTGTTTACAAAATTGTAAAAAGCACGGGTGGAATTGGTGCTTAGAAGGTTTTCCTCTTGTTTAATGTGATAATTGGTGCATTCGGTCTTTATCTGGTGGCATAAATTTTTGTATCGGCTTTTGAAATTGGCAACGTGACCAGATTTGTTTTTCCGCCAGAGTGATCTCTTTTTGGATTGAAGTTTCCTTATTGTTATGGGTAATCTGCTTTTTTGTTTTATAGTGTTTTTTTTAGTTGTATAGAAAAGCCCCCAATCTTCTTTCTCTTTTCACCAATGATTGATACATTTACAGTTGCCCCTAAGAACCTGTCCAGACATCACATATAACCATCCCAGATCTTGTGATGTTTCTATATAAAATTTAATTTTCAGCTGTCCCAGAATGAATTAAATTTTAAAATATTGTTAATACAGATTCGGAAACCTGTTCACATCTATATTTATGTCAAAAATCTACTTGCAGAACAGCAAATAGATGCATCATTTCATTTTAATTTAATCCTTTGGAAGATCATGAAACTCTTCTCAGATAAATGGATATATCATGCTAAATAGACTTCCTTTTCTAGAAAAATGTCCCTTAAAACTGAAACTACAAAAACTGTGACCGACAGTTTCACACTGCAAAAAAGAACGGCAGCTCAAGGGAGGCTTTTCTTTTCTTTTCTGTTGTTTCCAATGTTGTCCCATTCTTATTCACACTGGCCAAGCATAGGTAGGATTGCTATTACCTTATTTGTGCCATTAAACAACACATTTAATTGTTACTGCACTACAAAGTAGTGCAAGATCAGGAGATGTGGAGAGAGACCTGGCCCATAGAATTGCCAAGAGTCAGACATCATCTTTTCACTACAGCATTAACTACAGCATTTCACTACAGCATTATTCTATTTCTACTAGAAGCAAATCCCATTAAGTGTAGTGTGGTTTCCATTCAATAGCCAGGTATTCTGATTTTCCCAACTTCTATTTCTTGTTCTTCCTGTGGCAAGTTTTAGATTGTACTTTCCTTGTGACAGAGAGTGTAATATGGTCTATCTTTATGTAAGAGGGAAATACTAAGATGAAGACACAAATGAAGAGAATCATGGAATGTGTATTTTTATATATCCCATTCTTCTGCAGGGGAATCAATAAAGTGAGCATTTTTTGCCCAAAATGTATATCACTCTATACCTGTTTGTTGAACATTTGTCATGTATTCTTTCCATTTATATGCTTTAATACTTTTTTATTTATACATACAGAATAAAAAGAAAAAATGCATCAACCAGAAATAAAACCAAATAAAAAACAATGATAAAAATGTGGGTAGAACAAATAACAGGTATACTCTTAACATTAACAATCAAAATAAATATCCACCCTGACTGAATGCAGAAAAATATATCTCAGATATCTGATACGTTTCCCCTCCCCCTTGCATAACAGATGGACAAGTAGCGATTATTTTCTCATCCATATTTACTAAAAATACTATTACATAAAAAGATGTCACCAATGTGGAAATCTGTTATCCCTCTATGAAGTTGATTTACCATCTATTCACTTAAAACTTAACAGGTAACCTCCAAAACAAAACTAATGTTCAGTTGTTTAATCCATTGTCTCTAATCAATGTGGTTAAGTTTGTCATCTTTGCCAATTCAATCAGTTTTAAAATCCATTCTTCAATAGTCAGTGTCCCTCTTTCTTTCCAATATTTTGCATAAACAGTCCTTGCAGCAGTCACCATGAAAAGAAATAAGATCCCAAACTGTTTTTCTATTTATCCACAAAACCTAGAAGAAAAGCTTCAAGTTTTCTTAATATTGGTATTATATGGTTTTTAACTCTTTACTGGCCATTTCAATTTAGTTTGCATTCCAAACGGTTTGCTTATTCTTTTACTCTCTCAGAAAAATATTATATATGTTTTATTTTGGAATTTAGTTGTTTATTTAATTTCTGCCCATACCTTCCTCTTGTTCTCAAAAAGGTATCATTGGTATTTATTAGCACTTAAAATATAAAATACAAACATTTGGTAGATTACAATCTATCAAAAAATATCTACTATGTGTGAACATTTTGGTTATACAATTGTACTCTGTAGTACTCTGACCAAAATTGAACTGGGATAACTTCTGGATCATTGAATCGTGGTTTAACTTTGGTGATGATGCTCATCTCTAATTTTTCAACAAAATGAAAGGTACCAATAAAGTAGTCAGGATATAAATAGAATTGTTGGCAACCAAGAATACAGAGCTTCAATGTTAACTCCAAATGCAAACTTCATTTGCCAAACTGCTAACCAAAAAAGAAAAGGAAGTACACATAAAAGCCAAAGCAAATCTCACATGGGAGAAAAAGACCTTCTGTAGTCTGAGGCTTGTCTCCTCTACTATACTACATGCCAAGAGTATGTATGTAGATACAGTATGTAGCAGGTTGTAATGGGGCTTCCTGTATTCTGAGAACTGCATGTTCAAAACAACTTCAAGTTGTTTAGAGAAATTATAAAAATATAAGTGTGTTCCACTTCACATCCAAAATTAGAAAGCTAAAATCACCACTCCAACACTGAGAATATTAATCAACTCTTTATTTCCTGTAAATGTATGTTGAGAGTGGAAAAACTTAGTAGAGTGTTGACCAATGTTGACAGCTTTTTATCATGATTCAAAAACGCATTAAGTAGTTCATGAAGGTACAAAGAGATAAGGGTAAAATTTTCTACATTCAGTATAATCTGTTGCCATATATCATATATTTTCTGTCTCTGCATCTATTTCTTTCCGTGCATTTCTTTGCTGAAGAACCATCACACAATCTTAGAAAATGGCTACAAAATTAATCACTGTCACATGCGAAAGATCTAGCTAAAAATCATTAAAGGACATTCTCTAACCAACTTTACATTTCTGATCATTGATTTTGGTACTGATGGCACATCAGTATAATCTCCTTTAATTTGCATCTAAATGCAAATAAATAACTAATGTATTTGTACAAACAAACCAAATTAAAATAAACAGAACTATGTTATATTCTTAACTATAGTTTAATAACATGGATTGTGGGCTGAATGTTTCTTGTTGAAGAGCTTGTTTTTTTAAAAATTGTTTTATATGCTGTTAATTGCCCAGAGCTGGTGGGGCAGATATATTATAAACAAGGAAGCCATGGAGGAGCAAGGAAGTTTCATAAAAACTGAACTATGGACATACTCTTGAATCTTTGGGAAATAAAAACAGCATGGTTAAGTATGTAGGCTTATTTATTTAAGACATTTACAGATCACTTTTCATGAAATGCATTGAGCATTAATGTTTTAAATATCTTTTATGCAATTTAAAATTTAAAAAGCACAGTAAGTAATAAGAATAATTATGACATTTGGCCTCCATAATTGTGTCCATGGAATTCCCATAAAGGGCAACTTTGGTTTTATTACTTACTGGACAAGAATTCTATGGCACTTCTAAGAGAAATGCCACATCATAAGAGATCACACACAAATATTAATAAAACTATATATAATGTGGCTGTGTTTAAAAAATAGATTTATTGAAATACTTCATATAATATGATTTGGATGGCTCTCTAGACCTTTCTCTACATATATAAACATGTGACCATCTCATTTTAAACACACTATATGTAGAATCATAGCTCAGTGAAAAAGACCTCAATGTCACAAAGGAAAAAAAATTGTTCAAAATGGAAAGTACTTGATGTTCAGCTAATATGTTTTAGGGCCCAAAACCAAGAAAGACACATGGTAATTCTTCCAAGTAGATTTCTTTATTGTTCCACAGTTATAGATAGAATCTTGACAAACTGAAGCATTCTACTATCTACATCAAGCATATTGTTAATTGACTGTTATTTCTCTCTTCCTCTCACACAAAATATTTGGCTTCTTATTCCTCCATAATGTATCTCACTCCCTCCTGGGAAGGCGACTATAACACTGCATCATAATATGTAACATATGTTTTTATAAAAATCCATGAAATATATAGCATCTCAAATTTGGATTATTTTTTTTAAGCAGGAAGCATTGATTTTTAAACATCTTATGACTAGCAATAGGCACACTTATTGCAATATTTAAATTTTACCAAGAAGCAATTGTGGCATATGTGTTCCAGTACTACTGATTAATAATAATAAATTCAGCCATTGGCATAACTTTGCCCTGAAAAAAAAGTTACTTTACATCAATATGGAATCATATTCTTATTAGTACCCTTCTTATATGGGATACTAATTGGAATCAATACTGAATAAAAAATTTAAATATATAATATATAATTTAAATATAATATTTAAATTAGATTCACAGTAGTGCAGCTTTGAACATAAAAATCAGTGTTAGTATCAGGGATCAGAAATGCTATCTTAGGCAAAGTTTAGTTTCCTATATATAGGAAGAATTAAATAAAAATCACTACACAACCAATAAAATGCAGAATCACAGATCTTTCTAAAACACTTTCCCTCTCCCCCTCCTTCTCTTTCCCTCTTGCCTCCGCTCAGATTTGTTTGGGGAAGAGGTGGTCTTGACTTCTGCCAAACCTACTGTCAAAATAACAGATTGGTTTTCATAGAGATTGTCCGTCACATTTAACCCAGCAGGGTGTTGTAGTTTCCAAGGCAGAAGCCAACTGGAACCAAAACTCAGCACAGAAAAAGAGCATGAAATTAAAGGTTTCAGGGCAGCAGTCTAACAGTCATCAATTTCTACAACCCTCTTATCACAGCAGGCTGTGAAGAATTTAGGCCGCAAAAGACATCTTGTTGGCAGGAAAAAATGAGTCTTAGCAAGACTGCCAGGTTCACGTCAGGTTTGTAAGATGTTCAGTTATAAACAATATATTAGATTTCAATTGATATGCTAACAACATTTTTGTGACCAGAGCTGACAGTTTTGATCCTCTTTGCTTTTTCTTTACATTTTGAAGCTTTCCTATCAGATGATTTTGCATAAGCTTTGCTCTAAAATTAAAAACATGAAGCATTTTACTATCTACATCAAGCATATACTTTACTTAAAAAAAAGACAATCCTTTTTGTTCATTCAACTTATAATGAACACATTTTTGGCACATATTTTGTTCCTCTTTGTTACAGAAAGCTGCCATAACCTTATGTTGCTTTTAAACATTGGGCTTCTTATATGTATATAGAAAAGCACAAGAATTAAAGTGGGAAACATACATTGAATAGAGTAATGGATAATACAGAATTAAACATCAACATAATCCCAGGTTATATAGTCAAAACTATGGTTTCCCAATAACAATGTATGGTTATTGGACATAAGGAAGGCTGAGGACCAAAAAAATTGATGCTTTCAAATTGTTGTGCTGGAGAAGACTCTTGAGATTCTCTTGGACTGCAGGGAGATCAAATCAGTCAATCTTAAAGGAAATTAATCCTGATTGTTCTTTGGAAGGACAGATACTGAGGCTGAAGCTCAAATACTTTGGCCATTTAATGAGAAGAGAGGACTTGTTAGAAAAGACCTTGATGTTGGGAAAGATTGAAGACAAAAAGAAAAGGGGATGACAGAGAATGAGATGGTTAGATAGTTTCATTGATACAATAAACATAGATTTGGGCAAACTCCAGGAGGCAGTGGAGGGTGGCAGTGGATGCTATAGTCCATGGAGTTACAAAGAGTCAGGCATGACTTAGTGATTGAACAATAACAAATCACAAGAAGATCACAGAATATCATGATATTTTTCAAAATATTCTTTTATCTTCCAAAAATCACAATCTTCCATGAAAGCACTGTATATATAAAATATGAAAGTAAGTATGTGAGGAGGACATTCTCAAGAGGAACACAAGTATGTTATAAGAAACATTAAGAAGTATTTTATGGGAAATTCTTTAAAAGAATAAATTTAAAAGTACAAGTAGGAGTAGAGTGGAGTGGAGTGAAGAAGAGAGGAGGAGAGGAGAGAAGAGGAGAGGAGAGGGAGGGGGTGATTATTTTATTTCTAGGTAATCTACATCTAATTTGTGAACTGCTGCAACAACTGATTCAGGCAGTAAGTATTCTGCTTGGGAAGATGTTGAAAGTAAGCATTACTTGATATTGCATTCGATACAACCAACACTTATGTCTCAGACAGTTCCAAAAGGGAATTGTTAAAAGAGATAGGCTTCTTGATTTGAAAAGCATTATTTTCTTAGAATAAATCAAGACTATTCACACAGCCTTGGCAGCTCGATGCTTCATTGTAGTTATTTGATTTTCTGTCAAATGAAACAGAAAAACATCAACCATGCCAACATGTGAGTTTTAAAAAAACAAAACAAAATTCGCAAATACCAAGGTCCTTCATTCCAAATTCATTATATTCACTTTTTAACTCCATGAACCTGGGCTAGTTTAGAAGCTGGCTAACTCTTCTATTTGTGTTCAACTGGCCATAGCCTTAAGGGGATTTTTCTGATAGATGGAGGTTAGTGGAGCATAGAATCTCCATCTATGTATGTATCTGTGGGCATGCATGTGTGTATTTCCCCTTCTGCTTTTGCCAACTAGCTAGAAGGGAGAGAAATGGCTAGACTTGGTGGGTTCTTTCTAGACATTTCTCTAGACCAATAACAACATTAATATCAAAACAGAAGATTTCTCATTATTTATATTTTGGTATTATTTTACTTCTCATTTAAAGTACAATATATTCAGAATGCTCTGGTAAAAAGGGATCCTCCCATTCAGAGAGGAGAACCTTAGATCTCCCCTTACATTCTCTTTTATACCATAGTTAATATATCAAATGAAAATACAAAATCAAAGTTGATTAGACAGGACAAAATAACCCTTTGCTTTGCATAGGAAATCAGCTACATGAAGTTAAATGTTGTGTTGCCTTCACCCTAAAAATCCAAATGCCAAAATAAACTCAAATGAACCATGAAAACAATACAATGTACCTTAGGAGGGAGGGATTTAACATAACAATGTAACTAAAATGTAACTCTACACCTCCCCTGGATCTAGTCTGTACTTCCTCAACCAAGGCATACCTCACAGTTTGAGAAATCTGGATTCAAAGTATATATTACAGAAAAGCCACTCAGAGTGCTATTTGATAGCCATATCATGGAATGATCTCATCCCTTTTTTGGTGTTTTTTCTTTCATTTTTATTCATTTATTTATTTTACTGGGACATGGGCAAAATACAACAAAGAGAATAAAAAAGATGACATACGATTAATTTATAGCCAAATCCAAGAATCTTCTTGCCCTTCTCCAAGCATACCATCTTCCTCACTTTCAATACTATTTCTGCTTTAGTGTGACCATCAAAGAACTGACTTCCAGAAATGGCATCATTCTATTATCTCTCCTTTTCAGGAATGCTTTTATGCATGTTTTAGGAGCTCTTACCACTCTTTTTCAAAGAAATGTTTTATATACAATACCTGTAAACATTGGGAGGTCCCTGTTTAGAGAAAGACTCCATTCGTATATGAAGTCATTATATCATTATTGCTGAATTTAGATTAATTTATATAATTATGAAATGTAAGGAACCCATGCTATATAGCTACATAATAATGCCAAAACCTAAACCATTTTAAATCTTCTTTGATCCAGAACTCTGTGTAATCAGTAAATTGATGAGAAGCTGATGAGCTTGCCCCTTTCATATTTAAGAGGAGAAAAATATTTCAAATATGCAAATACAGTTTCTATTCTGTATAATGAATTTCTCACTTTCACAGTAAAATTAGGGAACTCTTCTGTATAATAAAACTCTTCTGTATAATGAGCTTTCCACTTTCACCATAAAATTAGAAACCTTTTGTCTGGACATATTATTCTTGACGAGAGTCCTGCCAATTAGGATTAACCAGTTCTGTACCATTTCTAGTCTTCCAATTGCTTTTTCAAGCTGGGGCATGAACCTATGGATATATTAGGGGGTTTAACAACTCTATTATTTATGTATTCATCTTACATACATGACTCTGGTCGATACACAAATATATGGCCCTCCATATACCCAGGAAATGGGCTCTGTCACACACCCAGGGCCTCAGGCTCATGAATAGAAGCAGGCCTTTAAGGCCTTATGAAAGGTAAGCAGGGTGGGAGAGGCGTCAACTAATATCAGGAGAGATGATATCCCAGTGAGAAGGTGCCCTGCCAGCTAAGAGACCTTAGCCAATGATACCAGCCATTTGGTAAGGAGACCAAAATTATGAATCCCAGCTCCCACTTCCTCACAGAACACTGGTAGCTTTTCCCACCAGAATGGTACCTATTTAGGTACTTGCATTTCTACATGCTTTTGAACGTCTAGATAGGCAGGAGCTAGGGCAAATGACAGGAACTCACTCCACCATGTGGTGCCATGGGCTAGAACCATTTGTGTGGTGACCATCTTTGACCAACAAATCCAGAATCTTTAAGCTGCTGCACCACTTTACCTTCTGTGGTAAATAGTGGCTCTAATTCATGTTTGATTAGGTTCGCTCCTTGTCATCTGCCAGTGGTACTCTAGGCCCCTCTTTTCCCACTTTATCTCCTTTATCTCCTCTGTAAATCAGGGAGAAATCTTGGATCCCTGAGAGAGGAGAGGTCACTTGGGCAGAATCCAATCCACAACTTCAGTTACACTTTTATTTCAAGTGTCTATTATGATATTACTAGTTTTACAACATGTCATATCTTTTACTAATGATTTTAAATATTTTTACTAAAGATAATATTGCAGCTAGGCATTCTCATGGAAGCTGCATGCTGGGTTGACCTTTTCCTACTCACCCACTGTTTCTTTCCAAATGTGTCTATGCCAGCATAAGAAATAAGCAAAAATAAATTGTTAAATTTGGTTCTTATGCTGGCATAGACACATTTGGAAAGAAACAGTAGGTGAGTAGGAAAAGGTAATTTTCCTGCCTTATTCTTGTTCAATTTAGTTTCTCAATCAGATGGTTTTTAAAAAATAAATAAATAAATAAAAATAGCAAAGGTAAATGCACTTACATCCCACCAACTGTATACGTTTTGGTAGGAATTTTTCTTAATATTAAAACATTTTATATTTGTTCTCAATGTGATGCATTTTAATACATTATTTGAGTTGTGAAAAATGGATGTTGATGTATACAGGTAGTCCTCACCTTACAATAGCAATTGGAACCAGTTATGAGTTATCCCATTACTTAAGTGATGCAGTCATAAAGCATGATGTCACATGACCACATTGTTTAGCAATTGTAATTCTGGCACTCCTGGTTGTTGTTGTTAACACATGTGAAGAGGCAAGGTATGTGAAGGCATGTAAATATCATGTGACTTGTTACGTGAGGTCCACAACTTCCAAGTTCCTGCTGGCTTCCCCATTGACATTGTTGGAAGCCAGCAGAGAACATCAGAGATCACAACCACATGACTGCAGGTCCTTTTGACATCATAATTGCAAGCTGGTTACTAGCACCCAAACTGTAGTCATGTGACTGCAGGGACATTGCAACAGCAAAACTATGAAAAACATTCATAAGTATCATTTGTTCAGCACCATCAAAATTTTGAACACTGAACAAATGGTCATAATTTGAATATTACCTGTAACTGAGCATCATTTTCTGTATAACTTTAAAATGTTACTAAACCAAATGGACTGATTTCCTATTTTTAGACAGTCAAGAGTCTACTAGAAAGTTTTGCTTACTTTGAACCATATCTCCCATATGAATGTTCCTTGTAGTTCCATTTTCTTTCAGTGTTCTCTGATCACTAACTCTAGATCAGGGGTGTCAAACTTATATCATCATGGTGGTGACACATGACATATCGGGACTTTTTTCCCCTTTGCTAAACCGGCTGTGAGCCTGGCCAGCATATGATCTGGTACATGGGCCAAGAGTTTTACAACCCTGCCCCAGATCACTTATGAATACATCAAAAAACACTAGTTTCAAAAAAGATGCTCACCATTTATGCTTTTCATTTACAAAATTATATCTTCCTAATGCATTCATAAGGGAGTTTTAAGGAAAGCAGATGATTGTATAAATTGGATAAACTTTTCTCACATTTACATGGAGCTGTATTCTGCTAATCCTTGATTTAGCAGAAAATATGTTGATATACATTACACTTCCCTCGTGCCCAAACTCTATTGTGCTCAGAAACAATGTGGGAAATGGGTGCGTTTCTCTTTTTTAAAAATGTTTTTTAGTTTAAGTACATTAAAAATAATGTTACATATTTTTATCAGCACATACAAAAGGCATTATTTTGTTCCAGTTTTATTTATTTACATCCAGTAAATCAAACATGCCACCAAGTTGTTCTAAAAAAAGTTGAGTTTTCTATATATATTTTCAAAGTTTCTCTATGGTATACACAGTATAGATTGCAGCTTTGCACAGTAATTCGGTTGCATTGTACAAAACCATGGCAGAATAATTTATCAGGATCAATAACACCTAATATTATTGCAGTGTTGAGAATTTAAATTTTATATGACACAGCTCATTAAAGTTCAAGTTATTGAGTCAATTTACTGGTACAAGAACTTTAGGCAATTTTACATTCAGAACTAATTTTTTTACTACATATTATTCAGAAGCAAAAGGTAAAGTCATTTTCTGTATGCAAAAAGTTGAGTTCTGCAGTCTTATAGCACTTCTTTTATATGTAAACCCTCAATCTTGAAGATAATTAAGCACTGATTATCAAGAAAGATTTGACAGGAACATGCCTAAATATTAGCAAATGCAGATGATGTAGAAAAATGTAGCCATGTTTAATTCTGATTTTATTCTGGTTGAAATTTCAAAGTTAAAGCCTATTTAGATGAAAAGAACAGATATTGGGTAGGAAGAAGAGAGTGAGATCACAACCATTGCAACATTGAAAACTGAAAATTGTTTTTTTCTGTTTTTTCCTTAGGTTTTCAGTGACTGACATTTTGAAAGTATAACAAAAGAAGTGATTTTATATTAAATAGATAAGCACAGATAGATTTAGCAGGATGTTGTGAAACTCCTACAGCATATTTTTAAAATGCACCACACAGGATTTCCTTAGATATTTAAATGAATAATTTATGAAATATGTTGATGAATTAGTGTTCTACTTTGGTATCAAATATTCAAGAATAAGAGTGATGGGCCATATAAGGAACTGCTTAGATACTTTAAGCAAATTACTTCATTCTTTATGTTCCTTTTAAAAATGAATATTGGGATCCTAATTCATACTTAAATTCTATGACACTTCTAAATTGAAATTTATACATTAAGAAACACAGCATTATTTTCTGAGTAGATAGGTTCATCATGTAATTTTCTAGGCAACAACAAAAAAATAGTTTCC
The DNA here is from genome assembly GCF_049901735.1 of Notechis scutatus. Lineage (NCBI taxonomy): Eukaryota > Metazoa > Chordata > Lepidosauria > Squamata > Elapidae > Notechis > Notechis scutatus. The sequence continues at coordinate 39,032,620 of NC_142014.1, forward strand.
ATTACCTTCTTCTAGGATATTTTTCCATCTTCTTCACCTACCCTCAACCCTAGGATTTCCTAGTGATCCAAACCTGATTTGATTTTTATACCTCTATCTAGGTTGGTCAGAGGTTAAATTCCAATTTTTCTCAGTCTTCAGTAAAAAGGCTGCATGTGTTCCACAATTAAACTATAAAGAACACTAAATGAGTAAGTTTTAGAACTTGAAACTAAATTTGAAACCTGAAATGGATATTAAACCAGTAGTGGGATTCAAATTTTTTTTACTACTAGTTCTGTGGGCGTGGCTTGGTGGTCATGTGACTGGGTGCGCATGGCTTGGTGGTCACATGACTGGGTGGGCATGGCCAACTCAATATCACTCATGTCAAGGGGTGCCTTGCCTGGCCCCTCCCCTCCCAGCCATTCCTTGTCACACCCAATGTATCTATGTGTATCTATATACACCCAATGTATCACACTCAATGTATCTATAGTTTGTAAAAATGTTGTTCAGGGTTTTTTTTTACTTTATTATCTACATACTATAGATATACTTTCATGTACCACTGAAAGGAAGAAATGGCTCACATGCTTTGCCCAAGAGTGTGATAGGCAACAGGCTTTTAAGGGCTGCCACAAAGAAGGGAGGCAATGTATTTTCCAAAGCTCCAGAAGGCAAACAAGAAGCAATGGATGGAAACTAATCAAGGAGAGAAGCAACTTAAAACTAAGAAGAAACTTCCTGACAGTGAGAACAATTAACCAGTGGATCTGCTTGTCTCCAGAAGTTCTGGGTGATCCATCACTAGACATTTTTAAGAAAAGACTGGACAGCCATTTCTCTGAAATGGTATAGGGTTCCCCACAAGGTCCCTTCTAAATGTTATTCTGTTACTCTGACACCTTTCCCGGGACCTCTACTCAGATTTTGGTATCCTCAGACTCTTAGCTATTTAGCTGAGGAATAACAGAGTTGAAAGGGACTTTGGAGGTCTTCTAGTCCAACCCCCTGCTCAGGCAGGAAAACTGAGGATTCCAAAATCTGAGTCAGAATAACAGAATCACTTGGAAGGGACCTTGAGGGGAAACCCTATACCATTTCAGTATTTCAACTGCAGGTTTCTAAAAATCTTATTAAAAATGAGATTAATAGCCTAATAAGATTTTTAGAAACCTGCAGTTGAAAGTTATTCACATCTCCTTACCCTGAAGACCCAATTTCATTTGGAATTTAAACTGGTTAGGAAGCCTTATTAAGCTTATTCCATGCTGAAGAGTATTTATGGCATATATGTAGCACTAACTAGCAGATCCTTAAGCAAACCTCTACTTTGGCCATGGCAGAAGGAAGTCTAAATTATGATCCTAAGAAAAGTTCTGATCCTAAGAAAAATTCTGATCCTAAGAAAAGTTGCAGCTGCTTTAAGATTTGACAAAAGGTACAGTGCATGATTTCACATGTCCTCCAAACCACATATGTTCCTTATAATTAGAAGCCCTGGGTTGCCCTAATTAAATTTTACTTTGAATGAGTTTAAAGTAGGGTTTTTTTAAAGTGTGGTCTAAGGAACCCTTGGAGATCCCCCAATATCTTTTCAGGGATCCATGAAACAAAATTTTCTTGTCAAATATTGAGGATATTTGCAAGAATGTAAAATAATGTCACTCTTCTGATTAATATTTTGGCCTTTAAAAATTGGTTTTTCCATGAAAAATATTTTATTTATGTTAATATTGAATGGTTTAATACATGTTTTCCATTTTTCATTAAATATTCTACAAATGTTTCTATTTTAATTTGTAAAATGTAGGATGGTTGTGGAATTGTTTTGAAGGTGCTTTCATCTTGATTCCTTTATGCTATTCTCTAGAATCTTTTAAGATGTTGACAACATCAGAAATCATCTAGAGAATAACATAAAGGGATTAAAATGAAAGCACCTTAAAAACAATGCACCAATCACCCTAAGTGAGCATAGGTTTGTCAAGAAGATTGTCAAACTAACTTCATTTTTTTCATTAGGAAATTTTCTTATTAGAAGGTGGGAATTCTACAGTTTATATCCTAAGTTCTGCAAAATATTTGCCATATGACATCTGATTAGCACGCTAAACAAATATGAGCTGAGTCTCGTGGAAATTAAATATATGGCTCAAACTTCATTGGAGGGAAATATTCAGTGAAGTGCTATAAAGTTCTGGCCAACAGATTTATTAATTACTTTGAGATGATATAAAACTGGGTGAGACAATGGTTAGGATGATTTTAATAGATTGAAAGGATATTTAAAAAGCAGAATAAAATTTAACTATGACAAATAAAATGTTTTTCTCTTAGGAAATGGATATCAAATGTATCTATAGATATAGAACAAGAGATAGCTGGTAATAATAGTAGAAATGTTATTGGAAAAATAGTTAATTGCAAATGAAGTATGAGTCAACAGTGAGATATGATTACATCAAAGGTACATCCAATTTTATGCAGCATCAACTGAAGTACCTTTTGGGTGTTTTAGGAAACACAGAAGAGTGTTACTTAGCTAGTTAGGAAAAAAGGATAGGCAATCCCTCCCTCACCCAGCAGCAGATCATTACCAGCCTGCTGGAAAGAGAAGGGTCCTAAGGCAGCTGCAGAGAAGATCAGAAGATGGTGAGGGCAAACAGGAGTTTTGATGATGGACTTTGGAAGAAGAGGAGAGCAGGGTATTAAGGGGATTTGAAGGCAAGATCATGGAGGCCAAAGGAATCATGAAAGGAAGCAGGTAAGATTTAAAAAAAAAACAGATAAAGCAAAAGAGACATCCAAACATCGAAAAGAGACAAGAGGATCAAAAAGAATGGAAGGACAAAAACGGAATAATTGACCCCCAAAAAGTGTTTTCCCCATCACCTTTCAGTAGTAATGGTATGTGGGGTTGGCCTTTTGCCACAGAGCAAAGCGACCTAATTAAGGGAATGGTCAGATCAAAGGCAGATTCTTTGCAGCAGGAATGTGGGCAGGGCAAATGGCTCAGAATGTCACTAGTTTTATGAGCTGCAAAGCAGATGGGGAGAAATGTACTTTGAGTCTTCATATAATTTGAAAAAGTAGAATTTGCTCATCTGACCTTGTTTCCAATCTGATCTATCTCACAAGCTTGATAGCAAGTGAAGGTGAAGAGCAAGGAATTTTATCAGTGAATGGCAAAAGAGTAAGGGTTAATTTGCTGTGGGCTCCACTTAGTCCCTAAGAATGTGCTTTCATCTGGCAATGACCTCTGTACTGAAAAAAAATTGCAGTCAGTGAATAAGAGTTATTGTTATTCTGGAAATCATGCTAAAGTTTTAATTTGTTTTAACCATTTGTTTTTTGATGACCTGTTTGAAAAGTGCTAATAGTAAATTTTAGTTCTATTTACAATCACGTTGATCATTCTATTATTTTGTTAATTAGATTTCCAAGGGAAGAATTGGAAACTGAATCATTTAGACCCTTAGGCACCATATTAATATGGGTGTTATTTAGAGAAAAAGATTGGAAAAAGCCCAGCAGGATGCTTGCACATAAAACCCAGGAGCCTCAGTTTAATAGGATACATACAAGAAGTATAATTCTTAAAACATGAAAGTAACAATTTCATTTATTCTGTGTTAATTAGACCCCACCTACGGTATTGATTCGTATTCCAGGCATTACTCTTTAGGAAGTTTCATACAAATAGGATCAAGTTTGGAGAAAGACATAAGAAACAAAGAACAGAAAACAACATTAAAGAAACTTAGAATTGTAGCCTTGAAATGAAGAGACTAAAGAGGGATATGAAGCACTATTCAAAATAATGAAAAGATGTCATTCAGAAAACTTAACAGTATGCATATTCAATGAAACAAAACCTACAACATGCACTTCCAAATGACATTGGAACATAATTATGAAAACTTGGGTCTTCTATTGTGATACATATTCTACCATTTTTTCATTCTTGATATTGTACTGTATACTAATGCAGAGGAGGCTAAAATCTGCATGAATTTAAACTGAAAGATGCCAAATCCTAGTTGAATGTTCTAAGAAAGCATCTGAACAGTACAGCTGGTTGCTACTACTGTATATTTTGTATGCTTTAATTAGATATCTGCAAAGAGTAGGTTGGAATTGCTGACTTAAATAGTTCCTTTTTAATGTATGATCCTATGATTCTCCAAGAAGAATCACACTTTGAAATCAGAATGACCCTAATATTCTAATTTCAAGATTTTTTTCTTTCAGCCTATGCATTTTCTGGAAATTATTCTCAGTTTCTGTAGGGTTATAATGTTTGTCTGCAGTGTCATATACTGTACCTGAAAATAAACTTAACTGAGTACGCAAGGACTTATTTCTAAGAAATACCAACCCATGTTTGTGCAATTCCCAAATCTATCATAAAATGCCAGGCTAATGGGCGTGCACTGTCAGGGCTCTTAAATATGCAAAAGACTGTGAGATTGACCTTTGAACTCTCAAAATCCCAGAATCTAGAACCGTCAACTTGCCCAATACTGAATCTGAACCATAGGTTAAATTATTTTAAAAAGAACAATAAATATCTTCTGTACCAAGGCTCCTTGTAAATTCTATTATGGTGTATATATCTCTCCTGTCCTACTGCTGTTGAGCTACAATGATAACAGCTACATCAAACTACTTTAAACACATAACTGATTCTTTTAAATGTAATAAAGTGCTATTGGTTTTCTAAACTTACTTGCTAAAGTAGAATATAGAATATATATATATATATATATATATATATATATATATATATATATATATATATATATATATATATATATATATATATATATATATATATATATATATGTTTTCTTAAGTTTTCAGGTACTTACATGTATGGTGTTCGGCTTGGTTCCAGGTATTTTCCCACGGCCATTGTAGTTCCAATAAGAGTTGTAGCAACGTTTCAGCAGAATCTCATCAGGGATATATGTGTGTGTGTGTGTGTGTGTGTGTGTGTGTGTATGTATATATATATATATATATATATATATATATATATATATATATATATATATATATATATATATATTTTCTGAGGTTATCGCGGGTATTTGCATGTGGATCTTTGGTTATTCGGGTTTTCTCCCACGTAAAATTAGAAGTATCTAGGCAACATTTTCGATGAAGTCTCATTCATCATCTTCAGGCTTGTGTCTTCAGCTCTGTGCTTCTAAGAGTTAGAAGCACAGAGCCGAAGACACAAGTCTGAAGATGATGAATGAGACTTCATTGAAACGTTGCCTAGATACTTCCAATTTTACGCAGGAGAAAACCCGAATAACCAAAGATAGATAGATAGATAGATAGATAGATAGATAGATAGATAGATAGATAGATAGATAGATAGATTCTTAAGTTTTCGCAGGTACTTACATGTATGGTATTCAGCTTTGTTTGGGTATTTTCCCACGTCATTATAGTTGTGCTTTTAAAGTTGTAGCAACGTTTCGGCAGAATCTCATCTGCCATCATCAGGCTTCTGTATTGTGTTCGTCTGAACAGACTTTCAACAAACTTTCCATAGTTAATTCCCCCACCCTCTTCTTCTTTGTCCCAGTCTTCTTGTTTTGCAGTCGTTTCTTGTTGTTTCTCATAGTTCCAAATCTCCATTTCTAAGAATTGAAAAAAGAAGCCAAAAGAACCCTTCCCTTCTTGTGCATCTTCTTTGTACTTTTTAAGTCCCATTTTCAATTCATCCAGAAGTGGTGCCATTGTATAAATTTTTAAACAACCACCCGATTGATTTTAGTCATTCAAATATAATAACCAAGAATCCAAAGATCACCAAATAATCCAAATACACGCAAGCTGTTTCTTTTTTGCTCTTTTTTTTTACTTTCTCTTCCTGGGGTTACTACTTAGTTGCAAAGTTTCAGTTAAAATGTATCTTTTAGAAGTCTTGTTGAAGTTTTACTGTAGATTCTTTTTAATTCCAGACAGTTTCCTCCCTCTTCCAGATCCTGCCCTTATTCTTTTTCTCTCCCTTCCTGCTTATGAAAAAGAAAAATTTTAATGTCCAGAAATCCTTATTATCCCTTTGGCATTTTGTTTTATTTTCAGATTAATTGCCTATTGATGTCAAAGTGGATTTTTCCTATTTCTTATTTAAGTCTCTTAGTTGTCAGTATAGGGAAGGAGAGAGAAGAGGGAAAAAAGCCTAACCTTTCCCTTTTCACTTTCCTTCGCTGCTTCCGACTCTTCTTTGGGAGTGATGTTATTTTTTTGTAAGTTTAAATTCCAGGGTACCTTAGTTGTTGCTTTTATAATTTAACCCGGTCAGCCAAAACTTTCACTTCCTATCTTCCTCCTGCACATTCTTTTCCGGTCGAGTTCTCCTTTGTGGTGGCCATTTCTGACCACCGCTGCAACCGCCTTCGGGAAAGGGAGTAATGGAGGAGAGATGCGGCTCTCCTCAACCCTGCTGGTGGTCTCCCCGCCTCTTCACCACCTTTACAGGGTGGCTTAGCCCCGAAACCAGCCGGCTCGGGGCGCTCCAGTGGTGAGCCCAGACAGAAACCGCGCACGATCATGGATTTCTGTCTGTCGCCGAAGCCCTTCAAACCAGAAGTCCCAAAAGTGAACATTTTTTGATAATAGGAGAATCAGACATTCTCAGTTGGTATTAGGCTGATTGTACCATTTCTAGCTACACAAATTTTACTAATTAAGGAAGTCTCTGGTGATTCCAAATGGAAAGTACTGTGATTCTCAATTAAAATAGAAGAAAAGTAAGTGACTCCTCACTCACTGAGGGATGAAATATGTCCTGGAAGAATTAAAGTTCGAGAATTGCAATATCCTGTCACTCATGAAGAAAACCAATTCTATCCTTTGAATTTGATTGTGGCTTTCATCTGAAACAAGAAATATAATGCATTTTTATTATAACCAATATCAATCAGGAATAATTACGAAGAGATACAAGTACATTAGCATTGCCTCCTGCTAGCAGTGAAGTGAGAAATTGCTACTAAAGAAAGAGTGTGCAAAAATATGAAGCATGTATGTGACTAGAACACTAGTGAATTTGAAATATACAGCAGAACAGGCTTCAAGGAAAGTTTTTAAAGTAATCTTTCCTTTTTTTTTAACAATGAAAGCAGTTAGTAAACAAGAAACAACCGATATGTCTTTTAGCAGAAAACTGTATTTTCACTGGACAATTCTTGTACAAGAGAGGACTGCTTAATTTAAGTCTTTGCCACTGTTGTAAAAAATTAGCTTTTAGTGGAAAAAAATAAAAGATTTCAGTTTATGCTGCACACCCTCCCTTTATATCTTCAGGCAGTTGATTAAATCATTTCCTGTTGACAGACCCTTAGGGGCTCTCCAATTGTTATTTAGGGAATGCTGGCTGCGGTCCCAGTTTTATTTATTTATATTATTTTACTGCTCATCCTGATTTGATTAACCCTGTTGTTTCTTATTGCTTCCAACATTATTTTTTAAATTCCATTTTTAATTCAGATTGCAAGCTGGCTCATAAAGAAATGGCAAGGGGAATGGCCAACAAATCTGTTTAGGGGAAAGTACATGTGGAAGTAGATTAAATTAGGCAGACATGGCAAGTTGCTAATTTCTGAGGGGGGAAAAGCTTACCCTGAGGCAAAACAAATTGAATCAGGAGTGGTGGAAGATTCAAGAAGAGAGGACACAAGCTTTTTTTTTTTTTAAGTTATTCACACAATGTATATGTTATGTAAGGCCAAGAAATGTTACAGGGAAATGGAGCACATTATAATTATTCATTGATGCAATGGTGACACCCTCAGCCAAAGTGTCATGCTCCTCGTTAATTATGTTGTCACTGGAGCTTGTATCAATGTATTTATAGATAAGTATTTTACAATTACTGTACTTATAAATTATTCGTTATTCTCAGAATGCATTTTTCTTTGATTCTACAGACTACTTTAATAATATTGAAGTAATGGATGAATTTTAGATTTTATCAGATTTCAGTCATTTGGCAACATGATAAAGCTGTTCACTTTTTAAACAACAAATGCTCAGGCAGTCAACAATACACAGACACAGACTTACTCCTGATTTCTTCCTCCAAGCTTATTGTCAAGTCTGCATAACCTTTTTAGAGTTTGTCCAGAGTTGACCACTGAATGCCAGGCAAACTAAAAGGCTGCACTTCCATGAAGAAATACAGATGGTAAAAATAGTTTGCTGGATCAAGATAGGGCCAAACTTGATCCAGCATTTGTTTCACACAGACACCCCAGCTCCTCTCAAGCAGAAGATTGACACATCTCTTTCCCACCATTGTTCCCTGAAACTGGTTATTTGGAAGCATGCTGGTGGTGAAATGTTGCTGAAACTTTCATTTATTCACCAATTCTAATGCAATCTCATTTTCTCTGTCTCTCCTTTTACTTGTGGCTGTCTGTTAAGAGACAAATTGTTTTTGTCAAATGTCTGAGCTGATTACCTGCTTTTGAATTTAAAGTGAAGCTGCAAGAAATTAGGTGCAAGACTGTAAGTTCTCCTAGGCCCACGATTTGCTTGCTCCCATGTTACACGATAAATATATTATCAGCTTTCCATATGTAAATATCACCTGCAACTTCACAGGGTTGTTATTGCCATGTTCATGAATTGACTGACTCTGTAATGCTTGCAAAGTCTTTCATTACTGTTTTGTTTTTAATTTGACATATGTAGAAATTGTCTCCAAAGAAAAGGATAACTCTGATGCAGCCAAGGGAAGAGCTGACAAATTGGTCACAGGAGTGATGAATAGAACTTTAAATGACCTGCTTAAACCAGATTGAATAGAGTAGGGTAGAAGAGATAAATTTGTCAAAAAACCCTCACCCCAAACTGTGAAACAACCAACCATTGGTCATTTTGTTAAATAATGAGCTATGAATTTATAGAACCAAATGTAGACAGAAGTGCCACAAGGTAGCCTGATATCATAAGATATTCCATATATCTGTTCAATCACCTTCATGCTTTTCTAATAAAATTTCAGATTTACGGCTTTGTCTTTTGACCCAGAGGAATCTTACCTGATTCCCTGATTCCCTGTAGAAAGAGCTTGATAACCTATAGAAGGAAACTGTTTTTTGTATTGCTTTACTGCAGTGCATAAATTCAGAGATATGCAAAGCAGTCCTCAGGATACCCATAAATCCTGACATCTAATTTTATTCTCTTAAAATCAGTTCATCGGATATAAAGATATCTGTGGTCAAACCAGTAAGATATATTGATTTGTGAAAATAAAATGCTGAAATCATACATCTATATAACATGTCTGCTTTGCACACATGCACATTCAGTGTAGACTTAACTCATTTGTATTTTTTTTAAAAAAAATTCATCATGTTATATATCTAATTAGCTGAATTGACTATTTTTTGCTATGGGCTTTATAAAGCAGCTTAAAATTGGTAATAAAGAAATCTTTATAATCAGTCCTTTAGTTAGCCTTCTTCCACCCATCCATCTCTGTAAAACATGAATTACTATCCTATCTCATGGTAAGGAAAGCATAAGCAAATTATAGGCTAAAAGACACTTTCCAATTGCCTAAGCTTGTTGCCTTATACCTGACACCTCTAGACCAAAATAATATGTTAACATATGTTTTCTTTGGGCCAGGAATAACATTGTTAGGAATAACATAGGTTACCTAACGTGGTTTGGGTAAAATAATATATATAGACTATGATTGTGAGTTTAAGTGTGTGTCACTCTAACTGCAAAGCATGTAATTTTGGGTGCGGCTGTAAATTGCCATAAGAGGGAGCAAGAGAACTGGATTGATTTTGCTGGCTTACTGGATTGCTTGCTGACGATGATGGATTGATGGTGTGATAACTACGTGTTCTTTGCTGTTGCTGAAAGAAAGGAGGTTTGACTTCTTCATATCTCTACTGCAAAGAGATATATTGCTGGACTGATATTGTAAGTTTACTGACCTCTTTCTCGACACTGGACTTTGCAACTGATTAATCCCCGGACGGACTGAATTAGTGTATGATATATGGACTGTTTGACTATGCTATAAATCTTACTGGAATAAACTATTTAACTAGCACTGTGTATCTGTTTTACTGAGTGTAAGCTACAACAACGTTTATCTCACATATTTGCCTGACTGCCTGACTGCCGTGCAGGTTCTGCTAGGGTGTATATCCCTAACAAACATGATTGCTCAAGCCTAATTTTCCTCAGAAGTAGTTGCAATAGAAGAGAATAAATGTAGCTCAGATTTGGACTAAGGAGTCCTTGGTACTTTTGGAGCTTGGCTGTTCTTCTTGAAGCAAAAAACAGAAAATACTCAGGAAACTAACCAGAAGAAAACCACTACAATATTAGGTCTATTTTCTCTTTTTCTCTGACATGAAGGATATCCAAGCTCTTGATTCTTTACACATCCTGAAATTACAATCCCCAAATCTGTAACTTCTGAGTACAAAGCAGCATAGTTGTCCGATAGTGAGATGGGCAACATATAAAGAATACATACATACATGTTCTGTTCAACCTGCATCCACAGATGAAACTTCCAGTAATATAGTTCAAATACTTTACGTAAACAAAACCGGAGTCAGAAGATTGAATTGCTCTGTTATCACAGTCCTTTGGCAATCCTCCTAGAATCTGTCCGGCAATTCTGTAAAGTTCGTAACTCACAACGCAGTAAATCAGACGCAAGTCTTTCCAAGGCAAGATTCACTTTCTTTTCCAGCAAATATTTCAAAGTTGTGCGCTCCCTTATATCCTCTAAGAAAGGGCATGTTAGTCTCATTAATTAATCCTTTGCTGGACGTCTCTTTTCTAATTGAGATTGACGTCTCAATCTTCTAGTTCTGGCATCCAGCCAGCACCCGGCAGTTTCATCACAGCTGGAATCCTCTGATACACTTTCCTGATTAACAGTTAACACCTGAGGTGCAATCAGGGAGGGAGTTCCAGAAGAGGAAGAGGTCTCTGAAACTTCTAATAAATCAGGTTCATCTCTCAGATTCAACTCCTCCTCCCCCAGATTCCTCTCAAGGTCGCTCAGCAATGCAGGCTCGAATCTCAATGCCAGATCTTCTTCCTCACTCGAGCCCACATCTGCTGACTGATCAGGTTCAAGTCTCGGAGTCACAACACATACATACCAGAGGTGGTATTCTGGAGAACTGGTAGCAGAAATTTTGAGTAGTTCAGAGAATCAGCAAATACCACCTCTGACTGGCCCTGCCCCCATCTGTTCTCTTTCTCCCGAGTCCCAGCTGATCAGCTGGGTCTTCTTTTGTTGCCCTGCACAGGAGAATGGAGCTGGAAAGCAGGTTAGTGGGGTGGGAAGAGAATGGGGATTTTACAGTATCCTTCCCCTGGAGTGGGGTGGGAATGGAGATTTTACAGTATCCTTCCCCTGCCATGCCCACCAAGCCATGCCCACAGAACAAGTAGTAAAAAATAATTGAATCCCACAGATAGATAGATAGATAGATAGATAGATAGATAGATAGATAGATAGATAGATAGATAGATAGATAGATTACATTACATTACATTACATTACATTACATACAACAACTAGTACAAGAAGAAAGTTGAAGACTACATAAGTGTTACCCTTAAATATGTCACCTTTATGTAAGAGTCTTTTAAGATAGATCCAAAGAGTCATATTAAATGGTCTTTCTTCAATATGAGAACTGGCAGTAATGTATGCAGCATAAATTGTACTGTCCTCAGTGATGATCCAAATTCTGCTTCAATTAAGACCTGTGACTGGCACTGTCCTTTGTATTTTAATGTAAGAAGAAAATGAATGGATTCCACTAGCTTCATTTCTCCATATACCATGTATCACACATCAACAGTTATCTGTCACTTTCTTTAAAATGGGAAGAATTGTATGCATAAGTGGGTGCTTAGAACAACTGGTTTTGCTACCTGTCAAACTGTCTGGATTACAAATTTCAGGCACAGAAGAATACTGCACCTGTGATTTGTCAGTTGGGCTATTGGATAAGTCCTTGTCGAAAAGAGTAATAAGCAAAGGTCAAAGGCTGACAGGTAATGGAGACAGAGGACAGACAGGTGAAGCAGTGAGGAACAAGGAATCTTCAACTAGTGTTACCATAGAATGGCATTGTTGGCCACAAGCAGTCATGGAAGCTTCCAGAAGTAGTCTGTGGTCAATGTGGTACAAGTATTATGGAGGGTGATCAACGTACTGCAAGTAATATGAGGGCTGTTGTGGTGCGAACACCCCCAACAACCCCCACACTAAAAATAGTGAAAAGTGTAGCTACAGAAAACCTCTAGGTAAAAGAATTCATGGAAAAGGATATCCCACACATTGGTGATAGAAACAGTAACACACAGCTAGCAGAACCTAGTTCTCCTTCCTGGTTTAAACTGATCCTAAGAAGCAAAGGATAATCCTTTCTCAAGAGACCTAGTGCTAGATTTTGTGGGTCTACTGCTCCTTGAAAATAGTCCCCACATATAAGAGGCTGTGTTAATACAGTACTTTGGAAAGAATCACTCAGGTATTGCATGCAGACATCTCTGTGGAAGCCCATTGTCCAGGCTTTCCTGCACTGCAAACCAAAATGGTCATTGAGGGCAATGTTAGCAACTGGAACAAAAGCTGGAACCTGAATTGGCCATCTAGGGCTAAGTAAACCCCGGGTACAGCGCACATCATGAATGATCACCTCATCTGTGAATCATGCTAGATTGTGCTAATGGCAATCTCCTTCCTGTTCCTGGAATATGTCTACATCATAGTTATGAGGATGTGAGAATACACTCACCAGAGAATGTCACTATGTTCACAGTCAAGCTGGAGCCAAATTACTTAATCATCTGAAGTTTAGCTGCCTTTTGGCTACATTTGTCACCTCTCCCTTAGACTGATGGTAATGTCTTTACTTTTTTGAATCCCTGATTGTTCTTGATGTGATATCATTGCTATAATCATCTTAGATTTTTCTATTTCAGGTTGTTGTGGAACTCTTAATAAAAAAAATGGTTTGCTAACTAAAGAGTTACCAATGAAAACCAGAGTTTTACATATTGTGGAAAAAATGATATGCCTTCTGAGTTTGATTTGGATTTCTCAGATAAATGAGGACAGGGTTGCATGTAGGTTGTTGTTACAACGTAATTAAATTTTCTGAAGTTAAAACCTTGGTGGCAAGCACTTTTCATTTCTCAGATAAAAAATCATATATTCTGTTTTCCCTCTACTGTTATTTTTGACACACAATTTCAGGGTATAACTGGAGGAAAGAGGCTTTTGTATGTGTACACCTTTAGACATATAATCCTACATACAATTCCCAAAGCTCAATGGTCCCAACTCAGGGTTACACTATTTTCTGGCAAAGACGTCTGCAGGAGGGCAAATGATGAACTCAACATTGTTCCAGTGCTATACAAAATCAATTCCTTTTGTACCTGCATCATTATAATGCACACATATACGAAAGGGGTAGAACTTATGGTATGAGATCACCATACATTTTTGGTTATTCTGACATAAGTATCAGATCGCATTAATCTCTCTTTTCCCAAGACATTTCTTTGACAAATTAATAGCTAAATTGCCTGAACAGTGCAAAGCTCAAGCTGCAGTAAAGTTTTTGAGACTATAAGCACCTATGTAACTTCTTTGGACAGACTGTAAAGAGAATGTCTTTGCATTTTCATAGCATCTTCCTTGGGCTTAGCATAGCTAAAACACGTTATAAATTTTACAGCTTTGCTCTTTTTGCAACTATAGATGGAATTTAAATGGAAGAACTTCCTTTATAAAATTGAATAAATGAACAAGTTCTTACTTTCTGTTCTTCTCTTAGTCATCCCCTTGACTACAAAAGAACCAATAATAATAAGAACCAATCTCTAAAGAAATTAGTTTTGATCAAAATGAAGATCATTATCCACAGTGTCACTTTCCTAGGGATATGTGAGATTTTAGTCTCACATTCTGCTCTCTTGATTTCCTTGCCTTTATGATGGAACAAGAATGCAAAACGATCACAACCTACTTGAGTGTAAGTTGTGCTCACCACATTTCAGCTTTTTTCTGTGTACATTTATGCAAGAATGCAATGTTAATTAATTACTTGGGATCTAATCTGAAAACATTCCTTCTCCACCACCCCACCCTGACCCTGCACTTCTCATTTTCTGTTCCAATGCACATCAGTCACAATGTCTGTTGCACAAACTGGCAAGACAGATGCTGCAATGGTTTGCAGGTCACCAATTCGGAACAAGCCTGGCAAGGAGATTCATGGGATTCTGAATCTGAATGATTTTCTTAAAATAAAATTTAAAAAAAAGTTGTGAAGTGACTTATTAGCTCACAAGATCTGGATAATTTGAATTTTTAACAGATAACGTGAAAAATAAAATAAGTGTTGTTAGCACCATTTGTAAGTAGCATTATAATTCCTCTACCGATCCCTAATTATAAAACAAATTAAAGATTATTGAAAGTTAAGAGAGTTGAACTGAATTGAGACTAATCCACCAGGTCTTTATGGGATTTGGAATACCAAAGGATTTTCAGATTACAATCTAAAATATATATTTTAAAAGAGACAATAGGTATTAAATACTTATTTCTAAGGATTAATAGTAAACCTGCTATACTGTGCTTGTAATACACAAATCGGCTTTGCAATCCAAATATAACATTCACCCTGCTAAGTAGGAAAAATGCCTCATTTTTTTTTAATCATTTTGTTTCAAACAACTCAATATTTGTTAAAGAGCCATTAAAAGGATAAGCATTCTGATAATTAGAATATGACAACATGCTGTGCATGATTCAGAAGAAGCAAAGAATCTACGCAAGACTCAGGGCAAGATGAGGTTCAGATGTTCAGGTCTTGCCTGTCTAACTTTTTGTATCTCACATTTAAAAATAAACAAAAAATATGCACTTCTTCAGCATAGCTTTGAAACTATTAAACAGTGCAAACCATCAGAATCTATGTGTTAATGGTGGAACCACAGTAAATCTGGTATGGAAGAGCAGGATGAGAAACAATATCACACCTTATCTTCAGAATTGAGAAGTACTTCAGACTAGCTTTCTAGTTAACATTAAAAGCCAGAGACATATGGCTAAGCCAGCTGCACAACAATACCGTTTTCTCCCAAAAGGAAAGGACTCATGTATTCATCATGATCCAGATAACCATGGGTTTACAATCACCCTGGGATTGTATGGGACAAAATCTTGATGAAGCATCATCCATATCATTATAGTAACCTCATAGGAGCCCCATGATGTGCTTAAATGCATCACTGTGGGAGACAGATTAATTAGGCAGCTTTGGTTTCCTTTTTCTGCGTGCATGTGTGTGTTTTAAATTGCAAGTTCTTTCCAACCCATTTATGATTTAGTACATCCTTATTTTTAAAAAAAATGAACTGAAGGAACATCTAAATTAAAAGAGCAGGCTAAATTCAGCAACTATAGCTATTCTTGGTAAAAAGAAGAAGAAGAAGAAGAAGAAGAAGAAGAAGAAGAAGAAGAAGAAGAAGAAGAAGAAGAAGAAGAAGAAGAAGAAGAAGAAGAAGAAGAAGAAGAAGAAGAAGAAGAAGAAGAAGAAGAAGAAGAAGAAGAAGAAGAAGAAGAAGAAGAAGATTTTGCATGTACACAGTTATTTTTAAGCTCTTAAATATAAACAGCAACTCTAAATTACTAGCAAAATCAAAGCTATGATTTAAGAGATTCAAAAACCTCTGCTTGATAAATTTGTCAGTCTTTCTATCTTTCACATGGTTTATTGTATTTTTAGCTGTTTAAGTAGAAATCTGTGGACATTGGTGAATTCATATTAAATTTAATTATATAAGAAAAGGTTTAAGGAAAACATAATGCTGGAAAATGATGCAAATCCGGGCTGAAGAAATGGTCCATATAATTTGCAAAAATGCATTGTTTCAGAGAAAAGAATCTATAGTGCTGATGTTCACCAACCTTTGACGGGAAGCAAGAAAGGAAAACAGCAAGGAGAAGGAAGAAGACACATGCAAAGCATGAATTCTAAGTGCATCTATCCTTCACTGACTTTGATTTTATAGCAAATATTTTAAATAAAACAGTTATTACCAGTGGTGGGATTCAATTTTTTTTTACTATTAGTTCTGTGGGCAGGGCTTGGTGAGCATGGCAGGGGAAGGATACAGTCAGAGGTGGTATTTGCTGGTTCTCCGGACTACTCAAAATTTCTGCTACCGGTTCTCCAGAACTGGTCAGAACCTGCTGAATGCCACCCCAGGAAGAGTGGCAAGTGTTTATCCACAAACACACATTGACTTGCCTGGAAATGTCTGAAAAATAGCAACTCGGTGACAAGCCACAAAACAACAGCTCAATTGCACTGCTTGGAAATGTGAGATTCCTACAATCAACCTGTTCTGCCCATTTCTCATGTCTGTATAGTCATTAAATTTTTCTAATGGAGATATTTTTTATAGGCAACTCTAACCAGAAACTTATTTTCCCACCCACATTAGTAATATTTATAGAAGCAGTCTGTTATAGTAGTCAAGATAATGAATTAGAACTAAGGAGACAGGATTTAAGCCCACCTGGTTACTTTGGATCAGTTACTATTGTTCAGCCCAACCTATCTCACAAGTTTGATTTTTGTAGGAAGAAAATGAGGAAGGGAATGCTCCATAAGAAGTGTTGAAGTGCTGGACAAAAAGCAGAATAAAAATCTATGTACTCAACATGTTTATTTATTTATTAAATTGATTAATTGAATGTGTATGGTCACCCATCTCAGTTATATGATTGAGCAGCCAACAATGCTTAAAAACAGAATTTAACAAAATTCTAAGTAATATAAATAGCACCCAGGAAAAAAATGTGTAATAAACAAGTAATACTGTACAACCATGAAATGGGCTTATCCATACCTCCAGAGCTCCAGGCACTAATTGCAGAAGTAGGTACTGAGGTAAATGAAAGTAGCTGATAAATTATTTCCTGGACATTATTTCCATTGAGAGGAAATTCTGGGATGCAATGAGAATTATGGCTGGGAAACAAATTGCTACATTATATCTTGCATTATGCTCTGCTTTCCAGAAACATCTTCTCATGACTTCCAACACCCTCTGTAACAATAAGCAAATGATCTGAAATATATATTTCTCTCTCTCATCTGCAGTTACATATAAAATCAATTTATGCATACATAATCATCCACCTTAATTAAGGACAATAGGTTGTTTTTATTTATTAATGTAAATGAACATCACTTAAAACTCCACAGTATGTTTGGCTTTAATTAACACAATCATCATACTCAACTTTTCTTCTTTACAGGTATTAGATCTGTAACATTTATATTTATAGTCAACACTTTTATTATGTGATAAGACAAGTGCAGAGGTGGTATTCAGCAGGTTCTGACCAGTTCTGGAGAATCGGTAGCAAAAATTTTGAGTAGTTCAGAGAACTGACTAATCCCACCTCTGACTGGAGATTTCACAGTATCTGTCCCCTGCCAGGCCCACCAAGCCACGCCCACAGAACTGGTACTAAAAAAACTTGAATCCCACCACTGGACAAGTGCCTCAGTTTTTAAAAACAATATTGTCATGTAAGAAAGCACGTGCAGGCAATTATACATCCAATTAGTTTGTCTTCACATGTTTTTCCTATTGTAAGGGAGTGAAGGTGTACAACTTTTCTATAAGCTTTCAGCTATCATCATAGACTTTAGGGTTTTTCTCCCTTCAAAGCAAAAATCAACACTTTTCACATAAGTAGAGAATCATCCCCCTTTTCTTCCCCAAAAGTCTGTGAAAATGACAAGAGAAAAGCTTATCATTTAACAGAAAACTAGTGAAGTTCTAGGAACCCTTACGAACTTAACATTATACACCCAAACTTCTTTTGTTAAACTGAAATACAGACAGGCCTCATATAGCAACTCTCTCATTTATCAACCATTAGCAGTTACAGTGGTGATGAAAAAAATAACTTTGTGATCAGTCCTCACCTTTATGATCTTCGCAGGTCAGGTCAACAAAGGAAAGTGACAATTTCACTTAGTGATTGTTTTGCTTAATGACTTGCATTTAACATTGCCAATTGTGGTCATGAAATCAGGGCTTCCTGTATAGCATTTCAAAGTTTAAATGCATATACATATTATACTCTATGACAAAAGGACATATGGACTGCCATGCATGTGGTCAAATTGCAAATTTAGGCAATCTAGCTGCAATATAAAATGCCATATATTACAGCTATTCAACCTGATATTAAAGGCAAGAAAGCTTCATTTAGAAAACAAGTGTCTTGACCAATTAAGGAGGACAATGAAGCAGTACAAACATGGTCAAAATAAGAATGCAAGCATATATAAAATCACCTTTCAGAAAAATCATTAATCCAGAAATTAATTATTCATCTCTCTTTATTGGATAAAGAACTATTGGATAAAAAGAAAAGATGCTTTGAAGTTCAGAAGATTACAAAGATGCTAGCAAATCATGATGGAAAATCATGATGGAAAATCACTATGGAAAATATAGCATAAACATCCGGATATTCACCTGGTTGTGATTGGCATTTGGAAAAGTAAGATAGATAATTGTGACAAGGGTTTAATTTAATTTGCATTCATTTCAAATTAAAATAGTTGAAATAGAGCAAATCGAAAGGTACCAGTGGTATCTATACATAAATTCTTGAAAAACTCAAATATGGAATAATTGATATTCTAATGAAAAACATTGTATCTATCTATCTATCTATTTGTTACATTTCTTCCCATCTCAGTTAAGTGATTCTGGGTGGTTTACAATTTAAAAATGTACCATAGTAAAAGTATAAATAAAAACTAAAATTAAAAGAGACTTTTTTTTTAAATGAGCTATTAAATTGTTACAAAATGTACCAAGTATCTAAAGATTTTAAAGTGTTCTGAGTTAATTCTATCGATTATACATATAATCTATCATTATAATAGTGTATAGTCAATCATGTCGTAATTGGAACTCGGGTGGAGAATGTAGGTTTAAAAACCAGCAGAAATAACAACAAAAATAGCAAATTATAAGAATAAAAACTCACACACACATATATATGTCTTGTTGAAAACATTATTTCTCTGAAGGTAAGCCACTCATCAATAACCTTTTAAGTTTTGTTCAAAGGGTTCAAAAAGCACATGGATAGGATTGATCTAGCCTCAAATGCACATAATCCATTTTCTATTACCAAAAGTCATCCTCATGAAACTTAGGTGAGTGGAACACAGCATGGCACCAAAAGAATACAGTCTCCGTCTCATCATTTCATCCATTTTCCCAACAGATCTTTATTAGGGCTATGACTCCACTAGAAACATGTACCTTCAGCACATCTGGGATGTTTGAATAGTATATTTGCTAACAATGCATATATAATTCTAATAATGGGGTTGAAATTTATAATCTATTGAATACAAAATGCCACACCACATATATTTGTTTTCTTTTGTTTTATTCATGAGATACACCTTTATTCAGTTTGTCTAGAGGTACCATTTTTTCTTACTCTTCACATTGCCATTATTTAAACTGTAATTATTAGCCAGTATTAAATAAAATAAGGAAAACATTCATTAAGTTATATAATATCAAGATGCCACCAGTGGCACATTACACCTGCACAGGACCTTAAGCAAAATAAATTTAGGTCTGGGAAAAATCTGCTACAAATGTAGACCCTTGTAACTAAACAGAGTTTTGTAATGCTTTGATAGCTATTGATCTCAGCTCTTGGCCAGCATATCTTCCTGAGGACATGTTAGACAGGAGCTCAGGGAAGTAGATGGAGCAAGGTTAGCTGACTTCCTTCCCAACCCCAACTAGACAGTCTTTTACCATCTAGTGCTAAAGGTAAGTAGATGGCCAGCAAAATCAGCCCGATTGCTTCAAATGGTTTAAATCTCTTTGTCCAAGTAAATCTTATTTGCCACAGATGTATAAGTATACTCGTATCAAATGACCTAAGCGCCAGAGCTCACTGTAACAGCATTGACAAAAAGGCATTAAGAGTTGTAAATCTAATCTTACAAAGCTTCTCCTCTGGAAATATTGAATTGCTAACTAGAGCATACAAAACTTTTGCCAGACCAGTACTCGAATACAACTTATCAGTCTGGAATCCTGTATATTGGACATTAATACAATTGAGCGAGTCCAGAAGTATTTCACAAGAAGAGTACTACACTCCTCTGCTCGCAACAGAATACCCTATATCACCAGGCTTGAGATTTTGGGCTTGGACAACCTTGAACTACGCCACCTACAGTTAGACTTAAGCATACCACACAAAATTATCTGCTACAATGTCTTACTAGTCAATGACTACTTCAGCTTCAACCATAACAATACAAGAGCACACAACAGATACAAACTCAATGTAGGCTGCTCGAAACTTGATTGCATAAAGTACAACTTCAGCAACAGAGTGGTCAATGCCTGGAATGCACTACTTGACTCTGTTGTTACATCCTATAACCCCCACTCCTTTAACCTCCAGTTACTACTAGTTCTGTGGGTGTGGCTTATTTGGTGGGCGTGGCTTAGGGTCATATGACTGGGTGGGTGTGGCTTGATGGCCATGTGACTGGATGGGCATGTTTGGTGGTCATGTGACTGGGTGGGTGTGGCCATCTCAATGTCACTCACATCAAGGGGTGCCTCGCCTGACCCGTCCCTTCCCAAACATTCCTTGTCACACCCAGCCTCAATGTATCTATAGTTCTGTAAAAATGTTGTTCACTTTTTTTGACTTTATTATCTACATACTATAGATGTACTTTCATGGACCACCGAAAGGAGGAAATGGCTCACATGCTTTGCCCAAGAGGGTGATAGGCAACAGGCTTTTAGGGGGCTGCCAGAAAGAGGGGGGGGCAATGTATTTTCCAAAGCACCAGAAGGATGGAAACGGAACAGAGAGAGAAGCATCCTAAAAGTAAGGAGAAACTTCCTGACAGTGAGAACCATTAACCAGTGGAATTGCTTGCCACCAGAAGTTCTGGGTGCTCCAACACTAGAAGTTTTTAACAAAAGACTGGACAGCCATTTCTCTGAAGTGGTATAGAGTTCCCCCCAAGGTCCCTTCTAAGTGTTATTCTATTATTCTGATACCTTTCCCAGGACCTCTAGTCAGAGTTTGGCATCCTCAGAGTTTTCCTGCCTGAGCAGGGGGCTGGACTAGAAGACCTTCATAGTCATAGACTTTCATAGACCTTTCAACTCTGTTAAACATACCTATATTTATGCTCTGGACTATTGACATGTAAACCCTGAAAAATACCTGGGCAAAAGAAAGGCAGTAAAATCACTCTAAGCGTAGGGACAGTGCAAAATATTAATATATGTTAAATAATGGAACAATTAAAAATAATAACACAGTTTACTCTCCCCCCCACACACTTTGTTCTTCTTTTCTCTCTCTCTCTTTCTTTCTCCCCCTTCCTCTTTCTTTCTTTCTTTCTTTCCCTTCCTCTTTCTTTCTTTCTTTCTTTCTTTCTTTCTTTCTTTCTTTCTTTCTTTCTTTCTTTCTTTCTTTCTTTCTTCCTATTTTTCTTTCTTTCTCTTTTTTCCTCTTTATTTCTTTCTCTCCCTTCCTCTTGCTCTTTCTTCCTTTCTTGCTCTTTCCTTCTTGCCCTTCCTCCTTTCTTCCTTCCTTCCTTTCCTTTCTTGTCTCTATCTCACACACACACACCTTTTCTAGGAAGAACTTATTGGGCGAACTCCAGAGCAGCGAGCAGTGGGACAATGAAGAAAGCAGCAGCCCCAGAACATCCATCCGCACTCCCTTCCGAAGCACATGGGCGGCAGCAGGGGTGGGTGGGGGTGCCCCGAAAGGGAGGGAGAAAGTGAATGGCTTTCCCTTCACTTTCTCTGCTGCGCTGGGGCTGAGAGGGGTGGAGGAGGTGCCCCAATGCTGTGCTGGAGCTGAGGGTGCAACAGAGGCACCCTGAAAGGGAGGGAGAAAGAGAATGGTTTTCCCTTCGCTTTCGCTGCTAAGCTGGGGCTGAATGGCCAGCGGAAGCTTCCCAAAAGGGAGGCTAGGAAAGGTCCCAGGTGGTGGTCCTGCTTCCCATAGCTGCGCTGCCACCGCCACTGCCCCTCACCCCACCCTCTGGACTGGCCCCAAAATGGCTCCCCACCTTGGCCTCCTCCCTCCCGGAAAGGTCCTGGGAAGTGGGATGGAGGCACAGAAAGGTCCCAGGTAGTGGTGGGGAGGCCCAGAAAAGCCCTGGGCAGTGGAGAAAAGGCCAGGAAAGGCCCCGGGCAGTGGGCGAGGGCCTAGCGTGACTCGCAGGCTTACCTGTGAGCAGGGCAGGCAGATCAGGGCTGCTCAGTTGGGGTGCAGGGACCATGTGGGGAAGTCAGGTTAGGCAAGCCACGAGGGCCCAGCATGCCACATAGGAAGTGAGGAGTGACTGGGTGGGGCGAGTGGCAGGCGAGCTGTACAAGCTAGTGAGCATCAGGTGGGTGGGGCAACTGAGTGACTGGCGACCGGGGAACCAGTTCAAGGGCGTGGCCAGCCAGAAGTTACTACCTGTTCAGCGACTCATGCCTAATCACTGCTACCGGTTCTCCGGAACTGGTGTGAACCGGTTGAATACCACCTCTGACCTCACCCCATTCCTAAGAGGTCTATAAGGGGCATGTATAAGTGCACCATCGTGCCTACCATCCCTGTCCTTTTGTCCCCATTTATTTGCACCTATTTCCTGTATTCTTATTCATGTTAATACTTATACCTATTATCTTGTAAGTGATTGACAAATCAAATAAATAAATAAAATAAGTAAAAACTAGACTCTTGAAATATTTCAATACAACATACCAAAAATGTTTCAGAACAGATAGAAATGCAGATGTTGTAGTCATCTGTAACATCTTAAAGCAGCTGCATCTTTTTTAGCATACTACTTCTGTATTTTTTTATCTTTCCCTTATATTTTTTTCAGTTGACTGAATAACATGTGTTTCCTTCACCATCCTCATTTTTAAAAGTTTATTGAACACAAATACTTAATGTGAAAGCTGATTCCAAATTGTAAGCACATCTGCTAGTTCAGATTGCCTGCTATCAAATCTTTGCTTTCAAACATGGTACATTGAGCATGTATTTGGAAGAACCAGGGGTTTCCTGGCACATTATCAGTTTTGTTCTTCAGGAACCCATCCGTTCCTGTGAATTTATTTCTCCTGCACTCTCAAGCTGCACCAGAGGTGATATTCAGCAGGTTCTGACCAGTTCTGGAGAACCGGTAGCGGAAATTTTGAGTAGTTCAGAGAACCGGAAAATACTGACTGGAGATTTTACAGGATCCTCCCCCTGCCACACCCACCAAGCCACACTCACAGAACCGGTAGTAAAAAAAATTGAATTCCACCACGGAGCTGCACCCTATCAATTACTGTCTAGACTGCCTATTCATTTTTGCATTTTTGGCTATCAAAAATATAACCTGTTTAGTAGCTTATTTGAAAGATGCTCATTTCTTAAAAACTAGAACAATTTATTTTGGTTTTTTTAAAAAAATCCTTAATTGGATAAAGAGTTATTTTCACCACATAACATAAGGACGAACCTGATCAACTGCATGACTTTTGCTTTTATTGCCCTGCTCTATTAATTGAGTGAAATTGTTATTTGCCCCAAGAACAAAAACTCAAATACATGTAAATTAATTTTATGGGAAATGAGGGATTAAAAGCTAAGCTTCTACGTACAATGGTGATCCTGTGTACCATACAGTGGAGAATAAGTACAATTGGACAATTTAACTTCTAATCTTATATGCTGAACAAAGTTAACTGACCTCCATTATATTTTTTGAGAACTGTTTCCTTTTTATGCATCTTTGACAGTACTTATAGTGTGTGTCATACCAGTAAACATTAAGTTAAATTGAACTGGATGGTTATTGTTTGATTTTGTTGATAAGTGCAACTGAACTAAACAATTATAGCAATATTTGAGCTATCCAAGATATGCCATGCTTTTATTAGAGTGATAATCTGTTTTGGCAAAATGACAAACAGTAACCTCGTCTATGGAAATAAGTTCAACTAAACTCACTCTAAGGTAATGTAAATAAGTTTATAGTTTTCAGGCATTTAAATTTCAAATTCAGGAGGCCAATGGCATCAGACACAGACATATGGAAGATGCAATATAAGCTTCCAGCATGAGAAAAGGTTTGTGAATCTGTTTTTCTTCCTTCAGTGTAGGGAATATTATTAATCTACTCTTTGGGGAAAACATGAGAGGGTCAGGTGAAGGAGGAATTAATGAAAATTACTTTCTTTTGTAGCAGCTTGAATTAGATCAGAACAATTATAAATGCAAATTTATTTCTCTTCTCTAATGTGGCCCTCGTACAGCTAGCATGCTTGTTAACTGTTTACAAATTTGTATCTTTCTATTGTGAACATTCTACCATACAGATTAGGAATTTCTTATTGAATGAGAAAAGATCAGTGAAATTTCACAAAAAGATTGTATTGTGGTTGCACATTTCTGAATAAAAAAAGAGAAGCTGCATAGCTGGATAGATGGTTTCTTTCTTTTAATAAGCTGCAGTTTTCAACCATGCTTATATTGACAATGGGAAATGCAAAAGCAGAAAATACCCTATATTACATACCTTTATGGGTTAATATTTAAGTAAGCATGTGTTATCTTTTCTGATATTCCCCTTGTCCAGTGCAAGTTTTACTATTTTCTCATCAAATGTCAAGAATGAAGTTCATCGGTATTTTACTCAAGGTTTGAATTGAATAGTAATGACAGTAACCCCAAAATTATTATATGTGTATGCAATATTCCAGAATTGTTTTATATGTCCAAAGTCTCCCTTCTCTACCATACAGCAAAACAATCATGCATCTGAGTCCTGGGATTAAATATTCTAATAATTGTGAATAATATTCAGCTAAAAATGGACTTTGCATTTATTTTACCATTTTGATTGAATGCAATGGAAAACGTATATAGTGGCTGGATAGCGAAGTAGTTAGAATGCCATCTTTGACCTAATAGACTGGAATTCAAATTCCTTACCTTACCAGTGAGTAATCTTGAACACAGAGCCCCTAACACTTTGCTTGCCTACCTCAAATATGAGATTGACACTAAGAGAGTCATACCAGCTCAATTTTCCACATTAACAAGGTCCATGTCAGATGCTGGGGATCCAGGACAATCTGATGATAAATGAACTACTGGAAAAACCATACAAGAAAAAGACAAGATAACCTAGAATTGATGGAATGCTACTACAACACTATACCTAATGAGAGGGGATATATGAAACATGTGGGGGAAGTAATAGACGGACAGAAAATGTAAAGCCACATTAACAAAGAAACAACAAGTTATCCAACACTTCAATGTAGAAGTATTGACTTTTGACCCTGACCCTCGAGCTACAGCATCCCATGTTTCCCTTTCTAATGTAGGGATTCAATTCAGCCCCGCCAGGTTCCAGCAAAAAATGAGTCTCCTAGTGAGACTCCTGCCCCACCATCAGTTTTCAGATCAAAAAGGGTCCAGGAGGACTCTGGTTCCCTACCTCTTTTGTAAGGAAACTCCTGCCATCAGTTTGCAGACCAAAAAGGAGTCCAGAAGGACTCCACTGTTCCCTGCAGTGATTATGGGCACCTCCTTCCACTGGCTTTACTCCACCATCAGTTTTTGGAAGTCCAGGAGGACTTCTGCTTGCTTCCAGAGGTATGGGCCCCTCCTAACACAGGGTTTTGCTTAGTGATTACCCCACTGGTTGCCCAAAGTTCAACTCTCTCATTCACTTTTCCATTCCATTTTCACACACTCTCTCCTTTCCCTAACAGAAGGTCCTGTGCTCTGGCCTGACCTCCTATACTTTCCAGGCTCTCTTCGCAGAACACACAGAGGGAACAAGATCCAGCTGTGATTGGGAGAAGGATCCTCTCACTCGCACACATAGGCATACACACATTTCTGAACTATAAAATTAAAATTTAGAAGTACTCACCTTCTTTCCAAGCAGCTTTTGAGCTCAAAACTCAAAACACCTTTAAAACGATTGTTTCAAATGGCAAAGGCCTGGGAAAAATCCACCCACAGGCTCAAGGGGCTTTACCCAGGCCAGGTCTGTGGGTTGGGTTATCTTGGAGTCCCATCTTTGGATGCCAAATTGTTGGAAGAAATACCTTCCTGGGTTCAGTTCCAAGTAGGGAGAAAGACACTGGAAACATGGAGGCTACTTGGAAGGATGGTTTAATGGTGAAGCAGAACCACCAAGTACGTGTGATTCTAGATAGTTTACCACATGGAGTGGAGAGAGAGATTTATACCCTCTCTTGGGCCTTGTCCTAGAGCATTCAGTTCCTGTGCAAGTGCATGTATCCTATTGGTTGCTATAGGGGTCATGTGCAAATCCTAGGAGTTTGTCAGAGATAAGTTTGATTGAACTGTGCTGGGTGATGTAAGATCCCCAGGTGCCATGTGGTGAGTTCTGTTGCTAGATGGATAGAGGGCTAATCCTATTATGTCCTGAGGGTCATGTCTTAATCCCATCAGCTTGGAGCTGAGGTCTTTGCAGATAGGCTGGCCCAGTCTTAATGTGCACCAAATACCTAATGCTGGGGGCAGGGAGCTGTTCTTTGTCTTTAAAAACTTGTTTCTCCTTTTTGCATCCAAGGAAATATAATATTCTGCCTTTTTAATATTTCCTAAACTATTTCATTCTTCTAGGAGGGGTGAGTGCTAACTTTCTTCACAAGTGTAATCAGGGGTGGGATACGACAGGGTTAACTACTGGTTCGGGATTTACGAGGTTCAGTGATTTATGATGTGCTTCCCTGCATGCTACGAGCGGGCGCCTGTAAATCATCATCAGCATGCTGCGTGCAGAGAAGCAGCCTTTGAAACAGCCCTCTTTTCCTGCTTTTTTAACTGCAGCTATGCCTCGTTCGGCAGCTGAAGTTGAAAAATCAGGAAATAAAGATCAGGTAAGAGCCCGGGTGGGCGGGCGGGCAAAAACATCAGCAGACATAGAACTGTTTCTATGTCTGCTGCTCTTCAGAGCTACTGGTTCTACAGAGGTGGACAGAACCGGTAGAAACCCACCCCTGAATGTAGTGCAGTAACACAGTAACAGCAAAGTCAATAGCAGCAATACTGGAAGAACACATGGGAGAAAGAATAGATATATATCACTCAGAGCAAAGTGGATGCAGGACCAGAGAGCAGGCCACTGCCATCTCCCAGACCAGGAACCAGTCACCATCATAGTAGCAGACATCCAACAGAGCTGGATAGCACCTGTCCCAGATATGATCCATACTTACTAAAGAAACTAACAGCAGTGCATGAATGCTTAGCACCATGGATGAACTAGCTGCTTCTTACAGGCTCTTCCCCAAACTGACTAACCCAAGCACAGTGCTAATCATTAAAAAAAAAAACCACAATAGAAACAGAACTATCCAAGTACCAGCCCATAATTTGCTCCCACAACATGGGAAGTCCTATAAGATATCATAGCTGCCAAACTATACAATCATGTGGGCCAAACATATGATCCAGGCTTAGAAGGGAACAATACTAGAGACTCAAAATACCAGTTGCTCATAGATAGAGCAGTCAGCCAAGACTCAAGGTGGTAGATCAGTGATGGGATTCAAAAAATGTTACTACTGGTTCTGTGGGTGTGGCTTGGTAGGTGTGGCAGGGGAAGGATACTGTAAAATCTCCAGTCAGAGGTGGTATTTGCTGGTTCTCTGAAGTATTCAAAATTTCCACTATTGGTTCTCCAGAACTGGTGGTCAGAACCTGCTGGATACCACCTCTGTGGTAGATGTAGCAGTGCCAAGTGATAGCAATATCAGGGAGAAGGATTGTGAGAAGCTGGAAAAATGCCAGGGCCTGAAGGACAAACTAGAAAGGACATGGAGGGTAAAGGCCAAAGTGTTCCTGATGGTGGTAGGAGCACTTGGAGCTGTGACTCCTAAGATAAGATAATGTGCAGAACCCTCATATTCCCAAGCCTCTGACTGGACCTAAGACTGAGGAAGACACTTATAACACATAAAAGTGAGAAGGGAATATTTTAGGGGAGAGAGAGAGAGAGAAAGAAAGGGAGGGAGGGGGAGGGAGGGAGAGAGGGGGAGAGAGAAAGAAAGAGAGAGAGAGGTGATAGATATAGATGATAGATAGATAGATGGATAGATAGATAGATAGATAGATAGATAGATAGATAGATAGATAGATAGATAGATACTTTTGATCTCTTAAATAATCAAAAGCTGTATATGACTGTCCTATTTTTCTTTTCAGAAAAATCTCCCTGGTTTGTACCATATAGAAATCTTTCTCTATGACTTTTGGAAATCAGAAAATGTACCCAGCCAGACAAGCTGGATTGAAAAAAATAGTATATACCAATCTCATCAACCCTGACCTCACTGTATTGTTAATGTAGATTCAAGCCACAAAAGAAATTCAAAAGAAACTATACTGCAACCACTTAAGTAATAAATCTTTTGGATTTGTCTGTTTTGATTTTAATTGTTTGTTTGCTTTTTATATTCAAAGTTACATTAAGCTGTTCACAAATACCTCAAGACTTTATTCCATTAATTCCCAAAGTTCAAAATATTCAATTAGAATATTTCTAAAGCTGTTTTTTAAAATAGCATACACTGAATTATGTTGCCTATATTTTCAGTTTCCTATTGACCCAGTTTGAAGATATTTTCAATATCCTTTCAATATTCTTAGTTTCTACCATTCCATATAGTTCACAACTGCTGCCAGATTATGCTCTATTCTATGTATGCTCCAATAACTATGTAAAATTGAAATTAATACACTAAGATTCTGAAGTGTGGTAGCCTAGAGGTGGAGCTCTTGCCTCACAATCAGGAGGCTGTGAGTTCAATCCTAGGTAGAGAGAGGCTAATATTTGGAATAGAGTAGACTCTCCTCTTGAGCAGGGCGTTGGACTAGATGACCTCCAAGGTCCCTTCCAACTCTGTTATTCTATCTTCTAAGATGATATAAAGATATTTATCAGATCACCCTATAAAATTTATTATTATTATGGTTGGTCTCTCAGTCAGTCATATGGAACTCTTCCCAAAGACCAAGGATCGGCAGATGATGTTTGATGGTGTTAACGGTATCATTGCAGGATGTAAGCTGTTCTAAGTAAAGCTGCCTTTTGCAATTGACTGGTGGTGATTTTCTAATGCCGATAGTATTCAAGTGAGGCTCCAGATGTTTTGCGATTGCACCCAAGTCATATATTACTATTGGTACTATCTTTGAGTTGATTTGGTACAGTGTTTCTATTTCTATTTGCTAGTCTTTATATTTTGTAATCTTCTCCTGTTCTTTCTATTTCTATTGTCTCCACATACTGTAATATCAACTACTGAATATAGACTGTCTTGTCTTTCTTACTGGCAATTGTTAAATCTGAGTGTTATATGGCAGATGCTTATCTTCCACATCCAGCTATGCTTCTTGGTATATACAGTCTTGCCAACATCATTATGTAGATGAAGGGTATGATTCATTTATTTTTCTGGTCTTCTAATCCAGGGCTTTTAGTTCTTCTTGGAACTAGTCCACTTCCAGCTGTGTATCTTAATGACTAGAATTAAAAAGGTAAAGTTTCCCCTGTCCAGTTATGCCCAACTCTGGCAGGTGGTGCTGATTTCCATTTCTAAGTCAAGGAAGCCAGCATTGCCTGAAGATACTTCCACGGTCATGTGGCCAGCATGACTATATGCCAAGACACACAGAATGCTGCTACCTCTCCACCAAAGTGGTATCTGTTTATCTACTCACATTTGTATATTTTCAAACTGCTAGGTTGACAGAAGCTGGGACAAGTAACCGGAGCTCACCCAATCACATGGTGCCAGTGCTCAAACCTGGGCTGTCAGCTTTCCAACTGAAAAGCTCAGTCTCTCTAACCACCAAGCCAGTGACTGGTATTATCTAGGTATTAATTGCCTGGATGTTATTTCCTTCACGGAGTTCGGATCTTAAGATCTTCACTCTCATGGTATTATTATTCTAATATTGCATAAGCAACCAATGATCTTTAAGAATAAACTTTTAAAAATGCACATTGTGTTATTAAATATAAATATCAATTCATTTGTTTGAACCAAACAAACAGTTTAGAGTTTTGTTTAATTACTGTGATAGTTTAGTAGTTTAAGGGTTTTTTTTAAAGTCTTTATTAGCAGCAACAAAAGGGCTGATGTAGAGTGAGGTTTGGAAGACCGTACAATCGTTATGAGATTGCAGAGACTCAAATTCCATAGCAGTTCATGTTGTTCATCTGTAGATGCGTATATTTTAATTCACTGGGCATAAATCACATCACCACCTTTTTCGGTAAATAGCATTTTAGAAATCATATGGTACAAACAAAATGTGCATTGCTGACTTTAGGGGTTTGCACCTGAGTACTTCAGAGTGTAAACAGATTTATTCTGGAGAGTTGCACTGAATTAATTGCCTACACTGATCTCATTTTCAAATCCCTAATTTACAGTTTGCTAGCAAGTGCTAATTCCCTAATCTATTGAATAAAAATGTATGACTACAAATAAGGTACAAAATGAAACACATGGTATTTTGAGTTAGAATTCAAATACTTCAGCACTCTCATAGGTTCATTACATTTGGGTGACACTTTCTAAAACAACAGTCACCCTGAAAAATGCTCTTGACTGTGCAGCAAAAAAAGTTTTGGGAAAGCAATATTACTCTGCCCTCAAAGAACTGTGTGGCTCTTTTTATCACTGGGATATCAAAGGTCTCCCCCCATCTTTTGTGCTTATTGGAATGGCCTCTTATAAGTAAACCTATTACTCTAACTGCCTTCCTATCCTAAGAATCAATCAACCACAATTTTTGGTTGCATTTTTAATAAGTGGACTAGAAATGCACTGGATGGAAAGTTATTCTGCAGCAACAGTAAAACCAAATAAATTTAGGTTTGTCTGATAATCCTGATTCAGCTCAATGTGAAGAAAATCTAGGCAAGGCAACAAGAATGTTCAGGAAATCTTAAATTTCTGATTTTTTTTCAGATTTTAAATTTCTGAAATGTTTAACACAGGATAGAAGCATAAAAATAAATTGTCCTTTTTATTCTGTTAGGATAAGCTCTACAAGTTTATGATTGTCCTTTTTTTCCAAGGCAAGGTTCTGGAGTAACCAACTGAAAGATTTCTCATATCTCTGGCCCAATCAGCATTATTGCCTGAAAATCAAGGGACAAAACATGGTTCTTGCTGTATCTGAAACCAAGTTTATTGCCTTTGTGTTCTTCGAATTTCATTTAAATTTGATTCTCTACTACACCAAACTCTTTATCTCAACCCCAACTTCTAATACTCTACTATCCCACCCTGTTCTATCATAAGAGTTGGGTAAAGTTTTGTCATACCTTTGATGTAGCAGCTGCACAGATATTAAGCAGACAGCAATTCATTCAGAGTAAAAGTAAGGTGAATAACAACCAGACAGGTAAGTTTTAATTTTACATGCTCTCTCACTGATGGCTAGAACTGAAGGACATTCTACCTGTATTACTGAACACTGCTCAATCTTTTTAGGACTGAACCTGCTAATATCGCTAGCTTTTTGGCATTGTCTTTGTTGCATTTGGAAAATAATTTTTTAAGAAGGTTCTGTAAATGTAAACTGTGATTCTCTTTATAGCTTTTTATAAATAACAGGGCTTACAATAGATAATGACTGTGTTTTTCAAAATACCCTACATATGCTAAGATGTTTTAAAAGCATTTTGAAGTGCTACATTTTAAATAGTCAGAGCTATATATTTATATTTAGTTGACTTTTCAAAGATTGCCAAAAGCTCTCAAACTCTGCATTTTATACACACACACAGACACCATTAGAAAACTCAAAACTTTTTGTTTTTTGTTTTTGTTTAACTTAATTCCTTCTTTTGGTTGCGGAACACAACCATTTTAAGGAAGATGTGTTCATTCCACAATAACAGATTTTGTCTTTTGCTGCTGCAGCCTTTACCTTCTTTCTGTTTCAGTCTTTCGGATGAAGAGATTTGCTCTATGCATGTAACACTGGCTCTGTGTCTTTGATAGCCACTGCTGAGTGGTTCCTGGGTATGCAGTACTGCCTTTGATCCAGTTCTTACCTCTTGCATATTCTCAAAGGCCAATCTTATTTTTTTTAAAGGCATTTAGAAAACAAACAAGGAGTGGCCAGGATAGTGCTTGAATGCATGCCCCAAAAAGTAAGCTCTCATCCCATTTTCAAACAGTTACAACCCAACAAAATCTTTAACTGCTGATCACAGATTCATAGGTGATTTAACAATGAACGATGAAATCATTATCCAAATGTACAGGGCCTTGGAAAAAAGTATAGCATGAATTGAGGGGCGGGGGGCTGGCAGGCTGCTGCTCTTACCCTGTTTAATATGGAGGAGACTCAGAAGGTTTGTGAAGTGCAAGAGCTGAGACATTACTTATACTTCATTTGGAAATTCTTGTAAAAATAATTTTCTGCTGCCACCTTGTGGCATTACTTGGTTTAAAAAAGCAATGTATGGTATAGAATGGGTTTTTAAAAAAACGATCCACAAATGGAACATCAATCTCTTTTTTATTTTGAACATCAAAGCAGTTTGTATTTAAAATTCACATTTCAGACACATTCAGTTGATGTGTTGTAAGTGTGTAAATACATTCCTGCATCCCCAAACATGTACCACTGTCACCTTCACATCTCCTCCAGCTGGCCAGTTTTTGACTGATGAAATTTCATTAAAAGTCTTTGTTACCAGTTTTTTCTTTTTTTTCTTTTTTTGTGCACTATTTTTTTTTCTATTTTGTTGTTGTTAGGCTCGAATGTATGCTTTTGTTTCATTTTGTTTGCTTTGTATTTTACTTTTTATGATAAAATAATAAATAATATTTTTTTAAAAGTATTGTGGTGATACTATGTTAATCCAAAGGATTGTATATATACGTACTCTGAAAATGAAAGACACCCCCCTCATGTCTATATATGGCACAGCCACTTGTCATTATTGCTGGCCGTGGGGGGGGGGGCGAGTGGCTTCAAGACATCATTGACTCCTGGTGAGTTTTCCTGGCAAGGTTTCAGAAGTGATTTGCCATTGTCTACTTCCTAGGACTGAGAGAGAGTGATTGACCCAAGGTCACCCAGATCTTTTTGTACATAAAGGAGACTACAACTCATAGCCTCTTGGTTTCCAGTCTGATGGTTTAACCACCACATCAATCTGACTATCTGTGACCTTGCCCTCTAAAATAATACTAAGTTTGATCTCCTGCTACTGAAAGCTATCCATAACCTTCTATAAAGCTCTTGCACAGGAATAAAATAATAGAAACCATCTTTAACATAAAACATAATTTTAAAAATATATTTCAAGATTAAATGTATAATAATTCACCTAAACCTTTATTTTCATTCATTCATTTCATTCATTCATGTATATGTCTTTTGATGTTATAACAGTGCCTATAGTTTTAATTTTGAATGTTTGACCATTTTAATATTTTAACAGATAACAGATAATCAGAGTTGGAAGGGTCCTTGTAAGTCATCTAGTCCAACCCCTCGCCCAAGCAAGAGACCCTACACCATTTCTGACAAATGGCAGTCCAATCTTTTCTTGAAAGTCTCAAGTGATGGCGCTCCCACAACTTCCGAGGGCAAGCTGTTCCATTGGTTGATTGTTCTCACTGTCAGAAAGTTTCTCCTTATTTCAAGGTTAAATCTCTCCTTGTTCAGTTTCCATCCATTATTCCTTGTCTGGCATACAGGCGCTTTAGAAAACAGCTTGACCTCTTCCTCTTTGTGGCAGCCCCTCAAATATTGGAAGACTGCTCTCATATCTCCCCTGGTCCTTCTCTTTACTAGACTAGCCAAATCCAGTTCCTGCAACCGTTCGTTGTATGTTTTAGCCTCCAGTCCCCTAATCATCCTGGTTGCTCTTCTCTGAACTTTTTCTAGAGTCTCAACATCTTTTTTATAATGTGGTGACCAAAACTGGATGCAGTACTCTAGGTGTGGTCTTACTAAGGCTTTATAGAGTGGTATTAGTACTATCATTTTATGATAGTTTATACTACAGTTGGTTTTGCAAGCTAGTTGGAGTTATTAAAGGAATATATAGTAAGTAATTTTCAAAAATAACATTTTTAAAACTCAGAAGAAATAACTAGTAAAATGTATGGCTAAAGCATTCTGCAATGGTAACAGTGATAGTAAATAAAAAGTCAAGGCAAAACCATGATTACAAATGGAGAGTTTTATCAGTTCAGGCTGATAAACCAATTAACCTATCTTGGCAAAGATATCTTTCAAGTGTATTTCACATGCTGAGGAATGTCTTATTAAATTCTGCAGTGTGTTTTATGGAGGCTACCTTTGAAAACAGTCTGGAGATACCATTGGCTGATACACACATGTTCTGCTAATGTATTGCCATATGGAACACCTCTGATGCCCAGTTCCAAGTAATGCTACATCAGTGTCTTTGTCTCTATTTTATTTGCCCCATTTGTGAAGTCCGGGGTGCAAATTAAACAGGGAAAACATATGTGGGGATATAAGTAACATTTAGAAGTTCTTAGAAAATTGGAGATACAGTATTACCAATCAGATGTTTCTTTAAATTTTCTTTCTTTCTTTCCTTGTTTTTTCTGGATCATTGGGCCATATAAGAGGCACATGATCATACTGCAGAAAAAACCAATACTATCCACCTGTCTTCAATCAAGGACCTGTATACTGCACGAGTCAAAAAGAGGGCTGTGAAAATATTTACAGACCCCTCGCATCCCAGACATAAACTGTTTCAACTCCTTCCCTCAAAACGACGCTATAGAGCACTGCACACCAGAACAACTAGACACAAGAACAGTTTTTTTCCCCGAAAGCCATCACTCTGCTAAACAAATAATTCCCTCAACACCGTTCAACTATTTACAAAGTGTGCACTACTATTACTGTTAATCTTCTCATCACTCCTTATCACCCATCCCCTCCCACTTGTGATTGTAGGACTGTAACTTTGTCACTTGTATCCTTACGATTTATATTGACTGTTTCCTAGTATGATTTGGTTGTTGATTGTACCTTATGACTATCATTAAGTGTTGCATGTTATGATTCTTGATTCTTAATGAATGTATTCTTAATGAATGTATTCTTTATGTATACTGAGAGTATTTACACCAAGACAAATTCCTTGTGTGTCCAACCACACTTGGCCAATAAAGTATTCTATTCTATTCTATCTAAATGTTGTCAGTTAAACATGCAGCAATACACCATCAGGTTATCATCCTCTTGCTATTAATTTTAATATCATGTATTATGCGATATGCTTCCTGTGTTTCTATTCTTTGTATTATTAATTACTTGTGTATTGTCCTATAGTGGTAAAAATCTGTTTAATGCCAAGAGTTGACAATGACTTAATGGTACATAATCAATAAATCTTGGTCATGGAACTCTAGCCATATAAAAGAGGAATACATATTTACCCAAAGTACACATTTTTCAAGACTCTTTTTGTTCATTTCCTTTTTTCACTTTGTGTTCTTTAGGTTCGCCTTTTTTGAACAATGTACTCAGTTCAAGAAATCTAATTAGTTATTATGTTAGTTATTTGAACCAACAGTCCCCAACCTTTCTGGTTCTCAAGACCAGCAACAGAAGGGGCGGCAGCAAGTGAGGGAGAAAGGATGGTTTTGCCTATGCAGATGGAGCTTCATGCGCTCATGTACTCCCCTGCCACTTGTGTGGCCTGGTTCCCAATAGCTGCAGATCACTACTGGGCTGCAGACCAGGAGTTGAAGACTCTTGATTTAGACTACAGATTATGCCTAAAGAACTCTAGATTTTGGTAATAAAATTGCTTATTCTAAGACTTCATAATATTATGGAATATTTCAGATCCACTGGAATGCACCAAGATATTTTAGGCAATTGCCTCTGGCCTATCCCACTCAGCTTTAGTCTTAGAACTAGCAAGTAAATTACATGGCTAGTATTATGTCTTGCCATGCTATATTTAGACATTTCAAGCTCCACAAATGTTCTTGAAAAATGAAGCTCTCTTATTGTCCTGGTGGGCAAGAGGAGGTAACCATAGAGAATCTGAGGCTATTCATGAGTGTACTATATTTGGAAACTAAGAGCAAGGGGAGTGGATACTTTCCAATAAATGAAAGATGAAGGCATAGTACACAAGTAACAGCAAAGAAAAATTAAAGTAAATTGTGCATGAGTATATTTTAGAGGAACACAAAATGCAAAAAGAAATTAAATGCATTGAGCAGAGTGTGAAAAAAAAACCTGCAGTTACAGAGAATGTACAATTGTATCCATAAACCATAAAATGAGGCATCTGTTTTAGATGCCAAGAAAATTTGTTAAGAAAATAGTATAAAATAAATTGTTAGGTGACACTGCTATGAAATGGAAAAATTATAGCAAATCAAACACCTGGAGGATACCCGATTGGGGAAGACTATACAACCACTGAGTCCCTATTCAGGAACATATTTAGATCATTTGTTTCTATCATGAATAATTACAAAAAAGAAGAGAAAAAAGTATTTTTATAGGTATATACAGTAAATTTATCACAGTCATTGGCACTCTGCTTGTTCTGTTGAGCTATCAATAACCCTAAGATGGCAGACTGCATTTAGCCCTTACAGCACACTGACCAAAATTTGAAAATAGAAATTAGAAAATATGTAAAATTATGGAGCAAAATGGGTTGAAGGCAATCTACAACCTGTTCACATTTCAATTCCATCAAAAAAACAGTAGTAGCAGTAATAAAGGGCACCCCAAGTTTGAAGATCCCTAAACTGAATGCCCAATGATCATCTATATCCAGAAAACTAGAGTTGATAATCTCTGAATTCTACTGCCATGTTCCTTGTGGAAAGCTTTCTGAAATATTGCTTTATATTACTTTTACTAGTGGCTGTGGAAATGTTACTGGGTATTCTAGAGAGAGACTGTAAAGAGACAGATGGAGGTGTTCTTGCTGCATTACATCCAATTTTATTGGTGTTAATGTAAGCTGCTAAAAAGAAAAGATCCATTTTATACCAGTGCTTTTCAAATTTAGTGTGATTTAAATGTTTAATTACTTCTTGGGTCATTAGGATTTACTCATTCATCATTAATATACTGTAAGTGGCCATGTAATACATTGGCTGTTTTATTATTAGAATTATATCTGTGGGATAAATCTACAAAGCGAGTTTTTGGCAGCCATTTTCAACAAATGAGTAGTCTTACTATTGACTACATAGTTTTAAAAAATCTTCTCATTTGTGTTTTACAAAATTTGGTCATGGTTCATTTTAAAACATCAACTACTGGGTAGACCATATTTCTAGCATGATAATCTTAAGATCTGATCTTTAACCATATCAAAGCTACCATAGCTTCCATCAGTTCTTTCCAAATAAAGAGAGCTTTATAACATTAAGAACTCTTCCAGATGTCCAGTTTGTTTTCTGTTGTCCATGCTTTCTGACCACATAGTAACTTCTTTCAATATTAATGGTGCCTGCAGAACCCTGATAGCAAATCAGATGCTTCCCTTCCAGCAGGAGTGGGATTCTACCAGTTCGCACCTATTTGCTAGAACTGGTTGTTAGCATTCTAAGCAGTTTGGAGAACTAGTTGTTAGAAGAAATTACTGGCCTAATCCTGTAAGGAAGGCAGGAAAGAAACATTCTGGTGTTGCTTATAGAAACTGCCTCTCTCTTAACCCTTATTACATTCTTGGCAGGACTAGACTTCCTGTCTCTGGAACATCTCTGGAGTTTTTTTCCCTCCTTTGCTGGTACTTTGCTTGTGTGGAGTGACCATTCAAAGTTACAATGGCACTGAAAAAAGTGACTTATGACCGTTTTTCACACTTATGGCTGTTGCAGCATCCCCACAGTCATGAGAGGAGATGCGTGCCTCGATGTGAATGATATTGAGTTGGCCACACCCAGCCAATAACATGACCACCAAGCCATGTCCACCCAGTCACATGACCACCAAGCCATGCCCACCATCTAAGCCATGCCCACAGAACCAGTTGTTAAAAATTTTGAATCCCACCCCTGCCTTCCAGTAACAGAAGTCCTGTAACTGCTCATTTTCCAATCAGCAGGGATTGCCTTATCCTCTTAATTTTGTATTAAAAGCATCTTCTCCACTCTGTGATGGGAAGACCCTCAGCCTGTTGTGTCCTCTTATCCACTATCACACTCGGATTAGAAGAGCTAGGAGGCAGGGTGATCTAGTGGTCCCTCAAATCCCCATGAAGAGTATCCCATGCAACAGAATCCAGTCCTTCCCATTCAGCAGCAAAAGTCACTGCTGGACAAAGTGCATTCTTGGTAATACTCCACAATTGCAGTGAGAAGAAACATGGCATAATACAAGTTCCTGGTAAAAAGGATGGGGGAAATCAGTTTGCCTTAATGAAGCAGCTGCACCCATATCTAGAAAAATAATAAGAATAAAGCAAAACTTAATTGTACATTAGTAAATCATGATGTATTCAAGTACAGGATTCCAAAATGACTCCATGGAACACTATTTCTCAAATCTGGCAACTTTAAGATGTGTGGACTTCAGCACTCAAAATTCATGGCTGGCTGAGGAATTCGGGAGTTGAAATCCACACATCTTAATGTTGCCAATTTTGAGAAATACTGCTATACAAATATAAAAAAGAATACTATTATTCTTTCTGATTAAGTAAGGTTCCCCCAATAATGAATAGCATTTGGCCTGTGCTGCTGCATTTTCTTTTGCTCTTACCTATCCAAACAGCAGCACTGATTCCTATCTCTTTATCTTGGAGAGCCCTGGTTTCATTTAACTCTGAGATATGATTCCAGAAGAAAGAGTGACTATAATGATAAAGCAGAGAAGACTGTTCCCCTTAATCAAGCTACTCAAGATGGCACCAAGTGTAGTTCTGTTTGTGAATACAGCATCGTGGTTTATGCCTGCAGCCTACCACCTTGAATGTTTTTGAGACAAAGTGACTGCTCAGCTTAACAGAAAACCAAAAGGATTGTACTTTTTCTCTTTGAGCTGGAATGTCAGGGATCTAATGCAACATTCCAAATGACTTGCATATCCTTCTTAATCTGAACTGTTACAAATGTGTGTGTGTGTTTGTGCACGAGAGAGGGAGGGAGAGGGGAAAAGAGAGAGATGGTGAGAATTTCTGAGCATAAGTCTTTGGTAGCTTTTCTGAAATCTGTAATGGAATTCAGATCCTGGTAAAGCAGGAACTACAACACCAACAATGTTTTTGATGTTACCAAAGCTATTAAAATGTTTAAAGAAAAATATACTTTGTAAAATGTTTTAAAGTACAAGCATATCTCATTTTATTGTGCTTCGCTTTATTGTGTTTTGTAGATATTGCATTTTTTACAAGACCCTCCAGCAGCAAAAAGATTATGATTTGCTGAAGGCTCAGGTGATGATTTGCATTTTTTTAGCTCTAAAGTATTTTTTAATTAAGGTATCCACATTTTTGTTGTTTTTAAACATAATGCTATTGTACACTTAATAGACTGCAGTATAATGTGAACATAACCTTTATATGCACTGTGAAAACCCAAAATTCATTATAAATGGCTTTATTGCGATGTTTGTAATACTGAGTGGTCTGGAACCAAATGTGCAATATCTCTAAGGTATGCCCGTATATGGCCTGCTGAATAAGATTAATGAGAAGGATTAATGTTCTTGCTCATTTGTTTCTGATCTCTCAGAACTGTTTTAAGATTTCGCATCCACTCTGCCTTCTTTCTTGGAAAGATTAACGCTAGAGCTGAAAGAAAGGTCACTTCCTCTGATGCAAGCCTGTCCACACACAGTGACTTTAAGTTAATTTGTCCTGTGTTTGTGTTGTCCTTCTCACTGAGTTGCTGCTACCTACCTGCCTGCTTGCCTTGCCACACTAAACCTTTTTTAGGGGTAAGCAGAGCACAGAACAGAGGGAAAAAAATAAGGGCAGGGGACAGGGGTGGGATTCAATTTTTTTAACAACTGGTTCTGTGGGTGTAGCTAAGTTGGTGGGGGTGGCTTGGTGGTCATGTTATTGGCTGGGCATGGCCAACTTAATATCACTCACATCGAGGCACGCATCTCCTCGCCTGGCCTCTCATGACTGTGGGGATGCTACAACCATCGTAAGTGTGAAAAACGGTCATAAGTCACTTTTTTCAGTGCCATTGTAACTTTGAATGGTCACTCCACACAAGCAAAGTACCAGCAAAGGAGGGGGAAAAAACTCCAGAGAAGTTCCAGAGACAAGAAGTCTAGTCCTGCCAAGAATGTAATAAGGGTTAACAGAGAAGCAGTTTCTGTAAGCAACACCAACATTTTTATTTTATTTATTTATTTGATTTGTCAATTGCTTACAAGATAGTAGGTATAAGTAAAAACATAGTTATGAATACATGGATACATATAAGAAATATAAAAAAATTAAAAGAAACAATAGGACAGGGACGGTAGGCACGTTGGTGTGCTTATGCACGCCCCCTACAGACCTCTTAGGAAAGGGGTGAGGTCAATAGTAGACAGTCTAAGGTTACAGTTTTTGGGGTTTGGGGAAGAAACCACAGAGTCAGATAGAGTATTCCAGACATTGACAACTCTGTTGCTGAAGTCGTATTTCCTGCAATCAAGTTTGATGCGATTAACCTTGAGTTTGTATCTATTGTGTGCTCTTGTATTGAAGCTGAAGTATTCATTGTCAGGTAGGACATTGCAATGTATGATTTTATATACTATACTTAGATCGGATCAAAGGCAGCGTAGTTCTAGGTTTTCTAGGTCTAGAATTTCAAGTCTGGTGGCATAAGGTATTCTGCAACAAGTAGAGGAGTGGAAAACTTTTCTTGTGAAATATTTCTGGACTTTCTCAAATGTGTTAATATCAGATACGTAATGTGGGTTCCAGACTGATGAGCTGTATTTGAGTATTGGTCTAGCAAATG
This sequence comes from Notechis scutatus, assembly GCF_049901735.1. Lineage (NCBI taxonomy): Eukaryota > Metazoa > Chordata > Lepidosauria > Squamata > Elapidae > Notechis > Notechis scutatus. The sequence continues at coordinate 39,073,768 of NC_142014.1, forward strand.
TTTTGTATGCTCTAGTTAGTAGTGTAATAGTACCAGAGAAAAAGCTATGTAAGATTAGGTTAACAACTCTTAACGCCTTTTTGGCTATGTAGTTACAGTGGGCTCTAGCACTTAGATCACTAGAGATGAGTACTCCAAGATCCTTGACAGAGTTTGGATCATTAACAAGGTCTTGACTATTCAGCTTGTATTTTATTTTCTGATTATTATTTTTTGCCAATATGTAAGACTGAGGATTTATTTGTTGAGATTTGAAATTGACATTTGTTTGACCATTCTGATACATAGTCAAGGTCTTTTTGAAGGGTAGCAGTATTGTCTGTGGTGTTGAATAGCTTTACATCATCAGTGAAGAGAACGCAGTTGCTCTTAATATGATCACAGATGTCATTTATGTAGAGTATGAAGAGAGTTGGTCCTAGAACACTGCCTTGGGGGACACCACTATTGACAGGTACAGAATTTGATAGGACGCTCCCAATTTTGACCATTTGTTGTCTGTTTGACAGGAATGCTTCTATCCAGTAATGCAGGTGTCCAGAGATACTGTAAGATTTTGGTTTTAGGAGTAGTTTGTCATGTACCACTGAATCAAAGGCTTTACAGAAGTCTATGTAGATTGCGTCTAGTCTATGTAGATTTCCTTCCTGCCTTCCTTACAGGATTAGGCCAGTAATTTCTTCTAACAACTGGTTCTCCGAACTGCTTAGAATGTTAACAACCAGTTCTAGCGAATAGGTTCGAACTGGTAGAATCCCACCCCTGGCAGGAGATGGAAAAAAAGAAAGGAGACTAAATTTAATTTACACGAATGGCATCAACTGTACAAGTAGTCCTGGACTTAAGATCACAACTGAGTCCAACTTTTCTGTTGCTAAGCGAGTGTTAAGTGAGTTTTGCTCCATTTTATGACCTTTCTTGCCACGGTTGTTAAGTGAATCATTTGTGAAGTTAGTAACATGGTTGTTAAGTGAATCTGGCTTCCCCATTGACTTTGTCAGAAGGTTGCAAAAAGTGATCACATGTCCCTAGTACACTAAACTGTCATAAATATGGGCTAGTTGCCAGGTGCCAAGCGTCTGGATTTTAATCACATGACCAATCACAGAAAAATAATTATAAATCACTTTTTTCACCACTATTGTAACTTTGAAAGGTCACTAAATGAATGGCTGCTTTTTTTCATAAGCAGTCAGGCAATCATCAATTGTATTTTAATGATTCAGCAAATAAAAAAGTAACAATACCATTTTAGATAGCTAATAAACATGATATTGCTGTGTTTTTGAAATTCCCATTGACAACTCCAGATAGCAAATTCATAGTTACAATTCTTCATTGTTTTCTAATTATTCAGTCTTCAAAGGCAGAGGCTCTCTCGTGCTTACCAGTCTTATGTATTTATGCAATGCATGTGCCAGTTCCGGAAAAAATCCTTTACTTTACCTGTGGACAAGCATGTTGCCAAAGAGCATTATATGTATTCCTCTGTCAAGTATGTGCCCCTGATAATTTGATTTCTATAATGGCAATCCTCTTCTATCTACAGGCAGTCCTTGACTTATTACTGGTGGCTTAGGTAACAACAAATCTGTTAGGATATGTGCAGAGTAAGCCTTGTATAAAAGGGATATGCACACGGAAAACGGTTTATGAGAACAGTTATGAAGAAATATACAGCCACACAGAGTTGAACAAGTTGTATTAATGTTTACTTGAAGAAATAGCACAGTCCAATAAACAGTCCATGTCATACATGTTTTTAACAGTCCAGAAATATTTAGTTATAAAGTCTTCTTACATCTAGTTATAAAGACTTCTTACCGGTTCCATGTCTTTTGCAGCATACAAATATCAAACCATAACATAACAAATAACCTTCGATATCAACAGAATACCAAAATAAACAGGATTAGTCAGTATCGGTCTGTAGTCAGTAAGTGTCAGTATCAAGAGAGATCATCAGTGCAAAAGAGAAAGAGAATTAAACCATGATCTATAGCTCCCTCTTATGGCAACTTGTAGCATAATTAACCAACCAGAACACAGCATAATACATTACAGTATTTTTCCTTAAAGCTACAAACATATATATTTGTAGTTTATATATTGTAAACCCAACTACGTTATTTACATATACATAACAAGACCCATCCAAAAGCTCCTTATGACCTCATTCTGAAGTTACAAAGTCCAGATGCCATGGTCACATGGGTGCATTCTGGGTGCTCGGAAACCAGTTTGCATTTACTGCTGTTTGCAGCATCCCATAATCATCTGACTCCAATTTACAAAGTTTTTGCTTTAAAAAGTGGCCCCTAGTGAACAGTTTGCTTAACAAAGACAATGTTCACTTAATCACAGCATTCTCCTTACAACTATGGCATTTGCTTGATGACTGCTACAGGAAAAGTTTATAAAATCCAGTTGATCACATGAGGACCTGCTTTATGACTGTCACAACTTATGACTATAATTGTCAGGCTCAATTACAGTCATGAATCATGGGCTACCTGTAGTGTTAGAGCATATCTTAAAAAGAATGAAACAAAATAGTATTAGGACACAGCCATACACTTTTGTATTTCAAAAATCAGAAACAGGATCACTTTTCAGTGACTGGAGTAAATGAGCATTTGTGCCATTGCATTTCAGTCCTATTACATTTGATTGCCACAGAAAAATCTTGCTTATAAATTGACTTCCTCTAAGTTAACTTAAAGCAAACTAGATGTAAGTGATGATCAAACTGAACCTGAAGGAAGGGTCAAGCACGTCATCAGTCTCCAGTCCCTTCATACCCACAAGAGATCTAAGTCCAGCCCATCTTGAATTCTGTTGACCAATTTGCTTAGGTCATTAGCAGTTCAACTGCCCACAGTTTGATCCTGATGGGGCTCAAGATTGACTCAGCCTTCCATCCTTCCAAAGTCGGTAAAATGAGGACCCAAATGGTTGGGGGCAAATATGCTGACTTTGTAAACCATTTAGAGCAGGCTGTAAAGCACTATGAAGCTGTATATAAGTCTAAATGCTAGTGCTAGTGCTAAAGATGGGTGTATCTCAGATGGCTATGAGAGCCAAATGTGATTAAAAAAAAGAAAAGAAAAATGTTTTAAAATGTTCTTACAGATTCTTTTTTTAAAAAAATACTGTGAACCAAATTATGAGAGGAATTATAATGAAAAAGTGAACAGGAATAGAGGCACTGGAAAGGTCTACACTGCCAAATAGAATGATTGGCCTTGAATTCAAGTGCTTGCCATTGGTAAATGTAATGCAAAAAAAAAAGAAAATAAACAATAAAATGCAAGTAATGTGGCTATACATTTGGAGTAACAAATTCAAACATATCTGAAACAATAGAGGAAGCAACCTGACATTCCCCATGTTTATTCATTAACTAAATGGAAAATTGTTGAACTGTGAAGCAGCCCTGCAGACAATTTCAGTGATTGTCAGCAGATCTTAGACAGACATTTACATGCTTGAGAAAAAGGAATGTACTTCAGGTCAGGTCAGCTGTAATTCATAGTCATGACAAGTTGATCACCGGGAGGCTGAATGACAGTGTGCTCTGCTTTTTCTAAATAGAAAACCTTGTTCGGATCAGTGACAAAACCATGCCTTACAAATGTATTAGTATTTAAACTAAAGGTTTATCTTTCTAATGTCAGATCTTTAAGCTGAGAGTGGATACCCAGAATCATGGGCTGGTAGCAGACCCCAATGCTGAGTTTGTAACTTCAGAAATAGATTTTTTTCCCACTTTTACAACATGATTTTCTTTTCAAACTTAAAAACTTATGTTTCTAATGATGATACCCATCTATTATTTTTAAATTAAACCAAAAGGAGAAAGCAAAAACATGGAAAATTCTGCTCCCTAGTGCCACTATTTACTTACTGCCATACTTTTCTGAGACTTTATCAGTCTCCAAAACCTATAATAGCAACTATCCAAAATAGTTTGGTGGTATAGATATTCTGACTACATACTCTTGTTCTGATTCTAAGATACCAAACTCCAGGAAAACTTTTATTTGGGGAAAAAGAATATTAATAGTACATTTTTTTTTGCTGCATGAGTTATTTAATAGAATAGAGAAAGACTGTTTTAATAAAACAGAGAAAGTCATACATTTAATAACATAAGCACGATCCTTCCTGCCCTCTCCAGCCCATATTTGTAAATATTTGTTTTTCATTCTGAAATGGGGGGGGGGAGGAACAGAGAAGTTTATGCAAATGGGAATATATCAATGATTTTCCACCAGACTAAGTTATCAAAATGCATTAGTTGCAATCAAATTGTCATGCCCCTGGTGGAGACTGACTCTGAGGAAAAGGAGGAACAGCCAACAGGGAGTGGGAGTGTGGGTCCAGAGGTGGTGGAGGAGGCTGGGGAAGGGCAGAGGCCGGCTGAGCAATCAGAGGAGGATCCAGGCCCATCCCCTATCCATCCTAGGTCACGCAGGGAGGAGAGGATCAGGGAAAAGCGAGGTCTACTCAGGAGGAGATTACCATGATCCTCCTCATGGCTTGCAGCTGGGAGCTATGTATATAAGTTTGTAACTACACAGTCATAATTGCTGGAGTCAAAGTTCAGTGTTTGCTTTGAAAGAGGTTTATCTTTGCTGGAGTTCTTCCCATGGACTCTCCTCGGTTATTTTCCTGGAGTTTATGATTAGTTATCTTCACTTGCTTCAGAACTCTCTTCAATGTGGTTTGTTTTGGTTTTCTTTTTGTCTCATTATTTACTTTTGTGATTTTAAACTGTGCCTAATAAAACAGTGAAGTTAAGTTGAAGGCCTTACCAGACTTTAATGTATGTTTTGGATTTGGGGTTATTTTGAGAGACTACGGGCCATCACACAAATGTTACTATAGGAAAACCTAAATATGTAAATCTGGAGACAAAAGAAAATTATCCACCTAATGCTGACCTAATATCATAGAATGAGTGCCTGGTGACACACAAGCTACCCAATGGAGAAGAATAGCTGCAGCCTGAGATGCAGGGCCATTGGCACACCAGGGACCAAGTATAGACAGAGAGGAGTCCAGGCACAGACCCGCTTAGAGGAGGATCCAGGTGCCCGGTTAGTATTGATGGTCCCCTGGGCTATCTGGGGCCCTGGGCAGCTCCAGGGCTGGGCTCAGGCAGGGCAGAACAGAGCAGAGAAAGGAGTTTTGGCTGCCTCTTGGGGATGGGAACTTCCCGCCCTTCCTGTGTGCTGGGGCTGTCGGAGGCATGGTGGCGGATGGGAGGCTGGTCCCACATGTGCAGTCAGAGCTGGAGAGTGAGGTTGGCCATTGGAGGCTAACCAGGCAGGGTCCATGACAGGGCAGTGACAACAACCGACTAGGCTCCCCCGCTGCAGCCCCACCATCTACAGCTGCACTTGCCCATGGCTGCAACTGGGAGGGGTCAGGCAGGTGGCCACCCAGCACATCCAACGAGCTGGATCGTGTGCCTTCCCCCTGCACCTCTGCCTCCGCCTGCTGCTTAAAGAGCTAGCCTGATGACCTTGGCACTTGAACCCACTTGCACAGGTTTCTTGGCAGATTGCAGCCCCTGCAATCACTTCTGCAAGGCTGGGCAGGGCAAGGTGAGGTGGGCAGGGCCAGATGGGGTGAGGTAAGGCCAACAAGCTGCAGCTGCTGCCAGGCATCACAGCCCCCGTCCGCTCGCTAGCTCCTGTGTGTGTACCCAGGGAGAACAGCCAGCCACTCTGGGCCAGAGCTAAGGTCCTGGAGACTGGCCCCTTGCCATTTCCAGGGTAGCCCCACAAGCCAGATCTAACTGCATCACGGGCAACACCTGGCCTGTGGGCCTTGAGTTTGAGATGTTTGCATTAGAGATAATAGACGCAATCTACATAGACTTCTGTAAAGCCTTTGATTCAGTGGTACACGACAAACTACTCCTAAAAATAAAATCCTATGGTATCTCTGGACAACTGAATAACTGGATAGAAGCATTCCTGTCAAACAGACAACAAATGGTCAAAATCGGGAGCGTCCTATCAAATCCAGTACCTGTCAATAGTGGTGTCCCCCAAGGCAGTGTTCTAGGACCAACTCTCTTCATACTCTACATAAATGACCTCTGCGATCATATTAAGAGCAATTGTGTTCTTTTCGCTGATGATGTAAAGCTGTTCAATACCACAGATAATACTGCTACCCTTCAAAAAGATCTCGACTATGTATCTGAATGGTCAAACAAATGGCAACTTCAAATCTCAACAAATAAATGCTCTGTCTTACATATTGGCAAAAAAATCAGAAAATAAAATACAAGCTGAATAGTCAAGAACTTGTTGATGACCCAAGCTCTGTAAAGGACCTTGGAATACTCATCTCTAATGATCTAAGTGCTAGAGCCCCTGCAACTACATAGCCAAAAGGCATTAAGAGTTGTTAACCTAATCCTACATAGCTTTTTCTCTGGTAATATCACACTACTAACCAGAGCATACAAAACATTTGCTAGACCAATACTCGAATACAGTTCATCAGTCTGGAACCCTCATTACGTATCTGATATTAGCACAATTGAGAAAGTCCAGAAATATTTCACAAGGAGAGTTCTCCACTCTTCTACTCGTTGTAGAATACCTTATGCCACCAGACTTGAAATTCTAGAACTAGAAAACCTTGAATTACGCCGTCTTCGGTCTGACTTAAGCATGGTATATAAAATCATACATTGCAATGTCCTACCTGTCAATGAATACTTCAGCTTCAACCATAACAACACAAGAGCACACAATAGATACAAACTCAAAGTAAACCGCACCAAACTTGATTGCAGGAAATATGACTTCAGCAACAGAGTGGTCAACGTCTGGAATACTCTACCCGACTCTGTAGTCTCTTCCCCAAACCTCAAAAACTTTAACCTTAGACTGTCTACTATTGACCTCACCCCCTTCCTAAGAGGTCTGTAGGGGGCGTGCATAAGCGCACCAACGTGCCTACCGTCTCTGTCCTATTGTTTCTCTTATTCTTTTATTTTTCTTATATGTACCCATTTCATGTATTCACAACTATGTATACGCTTATACTTATTATCTTGTAAACAATTGGCAAATCAAATAAATAAATAAATAAATAAATAATAAAAATGACATTGACAACTTATGAACAATATCAAATCCTGCTTCTTCCAGAAGCAGAAAATTCAGGACTCTAAATGCATAGATAGCCCCTTCATTTTCTGTATGGGAATTTTTCACAGGCATTTAATTAATTATTAACAAAGTTATTTTAACAGAATAACAGAGTTGGAATATATATAACAAAATTGATTTAGCCTCTACTGGCTATCCATAACAAAAATACAATACAACATGAATAATATAGAAAATAGTCCTTATGCAAGTAATTAGGGGGAAACCAGTCATATATTTCCATGTATGCATAGTTTATAGTTGTATTTAGAAGTCTGACAGCCCATGGATAAAAGCTGTTTTTAAACCCGTTTGTCTGGCTGGCTATACTTCTGTGTCTTCTGCCTAATAGTAAAAGTGAGAAAAGACACTGATCAGGATGTGAATCATCCCTAAGTATCTTCCTTACTCTGCTGAAACAATGAGATCTGGCAATGTCATCCAGTAGTATTAGGGGGCAACCAATGGTTTCTTGTGCCGAATTTATCATTCTCTGTAATGCGTTCCTGTCCGCAGCTGTTAAACCAGTATACAATACTGTTATACAGTATGTGAGGACACTTTCTATCATGGACCGATAGAAAGAAATCATCAGCCATTGTTCCACCTGATTTTTCTGCAGGACTCTAAGGAAATGAAGTATCTGTTGAGCCTTCCTAACCACCAGGGATGTGTTGTTTTTCCAGGTGAGGTCTTGACTAATATGCACTCCCAAGAATTTAAAAGAGGAAAGCCTCTCCACACAGCCCTGCAGGTATAGACTAGTTTTTGCCTACTCACTCCATTGTAGCACCAGAAGCTCAAAGCTGCAGTGTCTCATTGTGAGCACAGGCAAGGTGCTTTGAAACACCTGGAATGGGCATCATAATGGTAAGTATTATCATATCATCATTCCTGCAACCGCACAAATCACAGGAACCCTCACAACAAAACACTGTAACTCATAATATTGTTCCTTGGTCATTTACACTGCTGAAAAGTGTCAGCTTTGGAAGCCATATTCCATGCTGTCACATAGCCTGAGAAGTTGGGAGGGGGGTGATTTCAATTGAGTAGTTCTAAGTAGACAAAATAAAATTCTTTTTTTAGTTCCAGGTTATTAAGTGTGGCACAGCAGAGAAAAAGTGTTGTGAATCAATAAAAGTGAATAACCTAAATGCAAATCAGGGGTTGAAAACCTGCACACTTGATTGGTCCTTATACAACAACTTGGGATTGGGCCAGAACCAGTCCCTGATTGGCCACTTTTGGGACTGTCCTTATTGGTCAGTAGTTTGAACCTGTTGCACATTTTCATTGGTTAATAAGGCAGCTAACCCTATAAAGGGTTACTGCTGCCCATAGCATTGCTCTGTTATGTTCTATGACTTTATTAAAGAGTTGAAGTCACTGGTCAGATGTCTGGTCTCCGTTATTCTCCATACTTAACACTGGCGGCGAGGATGGGATCCGGAGACCGAAGAGCTGACTAACCTACAGAGCAACTAACAGAGCACGTGGTCACTCGCACCATCAACGGCAACATGGCCAGCGGTGCCGTACCACCTGCTCCATTCGACCCAGAAACCGAAGACTGGGAGTCGTACATGGATAGGTTCCAGATGTTTCTGGAGACCAACAATTTGAAAAATGCAACAGCCGGAAAAAAAGAGCTATATTTCTAACCCACTGCGGCCCTACCGTGTTTAAAATGGCAAAGTCACTTGCCAAGCCAGCAGAGGTAAAAGAGATGGACTGGGACATCCTCGAGCCTTTACTACGGGCTCACTACGCGCCCACCGTGCCAACCTTAGTCCGAAGACACAATATTACCAGAGGGACCAACGGAAGGGCGAAAGCCTTGCCAATTACATCGTGGACCTCCGGAACCTAGGAGGCCTCTGCGGGTTCGCAGACTTAGAAGAAGCCCTCCGGGACCGCCTGGTTCTGGGCCTAGAAGACGGCGCTATCCAGAGCAAAATTATGGCTAAGGGGGACATCAGCCTCACCGATGCCCTTAAAGAAGCCTCGGCAGCGGAGGCGACAAAGAAGTCGGCAGCCCAAATGCGCCGCACCAACGCACCGCTACGTAAACTCGCCACTGATACCTCGCCTCGCACAGAGAGACACCTGGTATCAACTCACCACGAAGACTTAGAGTCCCCGTCCGACAGCGATGGGGAAGAGGTCAACCGACTGCGAATGGAGCGAGACCAGTCCACACAACACTCCTTTCGACCGTGTGCCGGTTGTGGATCCAATCACCCACGATCCGGCTGCAAATTCCTCGACGCGCTCTGCCAAAATTGCGGGAGACGAGGTCACATCGCAAAGGTTTGCAGAAGCAAACAAAACTCCAAACCCGACAGGCGAATGCCAATCTTCAGGATTCTTGGCACACACCGAGAAAAATTAAACCACTCCTACAGAAACAAACCGTCCACCACTTCCACCAGGCGTGAAGAAACCCGGCGGGAAGAGACCCACCAAACAATCACCATAGGCCATGCTACATCCCTTGATGCCGGGAAAATCCGAGTAAAGGTCGCCATCGAAAACAAACCTTGCGTGATGGAGGTAGACTCGGGATCTTCCTCTCGATGGTGTCGTGAAAACGCTCCAACAGCTTATTCCAACGATTCGCCGCCAAGACCTTAACCCTCAAGGGTTATACTCAAAGACTATCAGGGCAACCGAATCCCGTCGTCGGGTCCCGCAGATTCCAGGTCTCATTCAAGGACCGCACTACCACTGACTGTCGTGGATCGAGATAGGCCTAGTCTTCTAGGCCTTCAATGGTTCAGGCCGCCGGAATCACTGTAGCCGAGTCCACAAGGCCGAAAGCATCGATTGGGAAGAAGCACTCGTGCAAGAATTCCAAGACGTTTTCGCGAACGGACTAGGCAAGTATAAGGGACCCCAATCTCGTTTAACTTGAACCCTGAAATAGCATCCATCCGCCTTAAGCCGCGCGGGTGCCGTTCGCCTTAAAACCTAAAATCGACGAACAACTCGATAAGCTGATAGCGCAGGGCGTACTGGAACCCACCGACCACGCCCGTTGGGAAACCCCGATAGTGACGCCTATCAAGCCTGATGGGTCCCTAAGAATTTGTGGAGACTACCGGGCCACATTAAACCACGCACTGCAGCAAAGTGCTTATCCAGTACCGGTAGTGCAACATTTACTCCATTCCCTGGGCGGCGGAAAGTTTGCCAAACTAGATCTAGCCCAGGCATATCAACAATTGCCTGTAGACCCAACCACAGCCGAGGCGCAAACGATCGTAACACATAGGGGCGCATTTAAATGCAACCGGCTCCAATTCGAGTAGCGTCGCCCTGGAATCTTCCAGAGCTTAATGGAAAGGTTGTTACAAGGGATAAAAGGCGTTGTCCCATATTTCGACGATGTACTCATCGCCGCACCTAACAAAGACATCCTAGAAAAACGACTCAGAGAGGTTTACGAAGATTCCAAAATGCAGGCCTCAGAGTAAAAAAGATAAATGTCACTTATGTACCAAAAAGTAGAATTTTTGGGATACCTCCTGGACAGCCAAGGAATTCATCCCACGAAGACAAATTACGAGCAATTAAAAAGGCACCCACTCCGAGGAACAAGGCAGACCTACAGGCGTTCCTTGGACTTATCAATTTCTATAATGTGTTTTTACCTCACAAAGCAACAGTAGCTGAACCATTGCATAGACTATTAGACAAAAAAAGCAACGTGGGTTTGGGGACAACGGGAACAACATGCTTTCCAACAAGTAAAGAAATTGCTAACTTCTGATTCAGTACTTATGCAGTACAACGAGACTCTGCCGCTCACTATCACGTGTGATGCATCACCTTTTGGGGTTGGGGCAATTCTGGCCCACGTGTTACCAAATGGAGCGGAGGCCCCCATCGCATTTTTTCGCGAACCTTAGCTAAAGCTGAACGAAATTATAGTCAGCTGGATAAAGAAGCTTTAGCTATTGTTGCTGCAGTTAAAAGATTTCACGAATATGTTTATGGCCGTGCATTTACAATAATCACTGATCATAAACCGCTACTGGGGATCATTGCGGGTAATAAACCAACCTTGTATATATTATCCCCCAGAATGACCCGTTGGTCTGAATTCCTGGCGGCCTACAACTACACCTTGCAACACCGCCCGGGAAATCGATTCTCCACGCCGATGCACTGAGCAGAACACCGCTCCCAGACGCTGTTGTGGATCCAGCCCCAACCCTCTCAACACTACAGATTGAAGCTCTACAGGCACCACCCTTGACGGCTAGAGACATTGCTTTTGAAACGAAACGTGACCCAATTCTGCAACACATACTACGCTGGGTTGAACGGGTGGCCGACGGACCAAATTGCACCTGAATGGGCGCCCTTCAAAGCCCGCCAAACCGAACTGTTTTCCCAAAAAGGCTGTATCTTGTGGGGCGATCGAGTCGTAATCCCTGGCAAATTGCAACAGACTGTGTTGGCGGTATTGCATGAGGGACATCCGGGCATTGTGCGGATGAAATCACTCGCACGCAGGTATGCTTGGTGGCCGGGAATCGACAAAAGAATCGAGGCCTGGGTCGCTACGTGCCAACGTTGCCAGGGCGTCAGCAACGCCCACCTAAAGCAAGCCCAACCGAATGGGAACGCCGAGGGGACCGTGGTCCCGTATTCATATTGACTTTGCGGGGCCTACCAAAGGTCACACTTTCCTGATTACTGTCGACGCCTATTCTAACTGGCTCGAGATTCATCGAATGCACACAACTACAACTGACTCAGTTATTAATAAATTAAACAGACTATTTGCCACACACGGGTTTCCGGACGTGTTGGTCTCGGACAACGGCCCACAGTTCACTGCATTGCCCTTTGAACAATATCTTGCTGATCGGGGCATCCGCCATTCGCTAACCTCGCCCGCGCACCCTGCGGCGAATGGACGTGCAGAACGCATGGTACCATTTGTGAAAAAGACCCTGCACAAAATGGAATTTGGCAACATCGACGAGAAAATCAATCGAATCCTCTTATTGCAGCACATCACACCCCACAGCGTGACCAACAAAACACCCGCTGAACTTCTTATGGGCCGGAAAATACGATCGCACCTTGACCGGCTCCACCCCGCTTCGCACCGAAAAACCTTTCGGCTCCAGCAGCAAATGCCGGGAATTTAAGGTAGGCGATTTAATCTTTGCCAAAAACTTTTCCGGCGACCCGTTATGGATACCCGCAACCGTTACCCACCTCACCGGGCCTAGATCTTACCACCTGCTAACAGACGATGGGAGGGTGTGGAAACGCCACATAGACCAGCTCCGATCGAGATTACCACCCAGCGGCCATGACTTCCCCAGTTCACCAACTCAAGGGGGAGGGAGTATCGAGGAATTGATTTTGATACAACTAATAGCAGGTCAGCGGGAGCCCTACAGCCCAGCGAAGCACCGGAATGTGAAGCGGGGGGAGTTGATGTCTTCAGGGAACTTTAATATGGGGGAAACTGAACTGCAAAACCCCGAAGAAACACGCAGTAGCAGAGACAACCACAGTGAATGCAGCACGGAATCGCCATGCAGCGAAATAGAATTTAACAAAGGTCATCCAAACGCTCCACTGGAACCGGACATTAGACAAAACCCGGTGGAGCCTCGAAATCATCCAGGCAGACCAAACGGCCTGCCTATCTTGAGGATTTTATCACAGCTCCTCAAACGGAACCCAAGGGGAGGGGTGTTGTGAATCAATAAAAGTGAATAACCTAAATGCAAATCAGGGGTTGAAAACCTGCACACTTGATTGGTCCTTATACAACAACTTGGGATTGGGCCAGAACCAGTCCCTGATTGGCCACTTTTGGGACTGTCCTTATTGGTCAGTAGTTTGAACCTGTTGCACATTTTCATTGGTTAATAAGGCAGCAGCTAACCCTATAAAAGGGTTACTGCTGCCCATAGCATTGCTCTGTTATGTTCTATGACTTTATTAAAGAGTTGAAGTCACTGGTCAGATGTCTGGTCTCCGTTATTCTCCATACTTAACAAAAAGGATTTTACACTGGGACAGATCGTGATTGGTCCATGTGATGTGATGATGGGAGAAAAGGGGATAGATTGTAGTTTGGGACATTGTGGGAAGTCCAGGAAACTTTAGTTTTGAGATTCCACAGATGTGCCAGGTGCTATTCTAATAAAGGTACTTTTGAGATCACGCTTGTCTCGGAGTTATTGATTGGAATGGAGGTTTGCTGGAATGCTGACAAAAGGTTTGCAATTTTTGAACAGCTGTAATTTCCATCATGAGTTCAGTACAGATACTGTAGTTCTCACTTACCAAATGCCTTGCTTAATGACCATGCAAAATTATGACAGTGTTTTTTAAAAACAACAACCATTAAGAGAGTTAATTGGAAAGGCAGAAATAAAATTGTAAAGTCATCTAATGCTTTGCTTAACAACTGTGATCCATCATCTAACAATTGAAGAGTTGCTGGTCCCAGTTATCAGCGATAAGCAAGGACTATCAGTAGTCTTAATCAAGACAGGAAGCTGCATCAAGAATAAAGGTTATATTTGCTTTAACTTTAAATCATTAGAAATTGTTTAATTTCTATCTGTCCCCCACTGAAGTTAACTAGTTTGAAAGTATAATAAATAAAGATAAAAATGATGTCAAAGACAGTTCCTTCTATATATGGGTAAAAAGTGTACAGTTTTCTTTAACACTGAAGATGAACTTTTTCATTCTAATGTTTAGTAGAAAGCCTATAAATGTAAAAAAATTGGTCTCTGGAGTTTCTCTGACAGAATCTTAATTGGTATTAAGAAGGTGCTAAAGTATCTCATTTATTAAGCAACATTCACATTATTTAAATCCAATTGTGCCATTACTCTTCAGGGAAAATCATTTCTAGTCAATTTCACCACCATATCATTAGTCATAAAAGTTCTTTATCTTAAAGGTTAAAGAATATTAAGTTCTTCCCCCTTCCCACCCACCCACCCCAAAGAAGTTGTGTTTGTGTTACGGTAGATTTGGGGTTGTGATTGTTTTATTGACTTATTCTATGACTATGCAAAGCTTTTAATTTAACTTAATTTCAGTGATGCTTAAGCAAATATTTGTGAATACCCACCCCTCTTTTTCTAGACTTTTACTTTTTCTTCTTTCCTAAGGGGAAAAAACAAGAAGAGACTTCTTGGATTCCAACACCTTTGTTAAATATCTGATCCATACTCCAACAAGCACACTACTTTCCATCAACTAGTTTGCTCAGCAGATCACTTCATCATGTCTTACTTTTTCTTGCTATATTCTCCAACTGCATATGCCTTCTCCTTGATGTACACCCTATTGCCAGTCCACACCATATACAAATAACTCTATACATGACAAATGTTGGTTTATTTGGTGACCAAATAAATATTTTATATTATTGCTAGATAGGGATGGGGACACCAAAGGCCCATTTTTAATTTACTATATTTTTAAGCAACATGGAAATGGTCATGCACTCACAGAAGCTCTATTTTGGGGTTTGCTTATATTACCATAAGATTTTCCTTCTTGCTGAATTAATCCACTCATCCTGGAGGAATTAAAAGCTAAAAAATATCTATGTTGGGCTCTTGTCTGCTCCATCCATACTTTCATACTACATTTGAGAAAGGATAAAGAAGAGTATGCAATTGTGGATAACCTTGGATAACAACTGATGCCAAGTCAGGTTTATTACCACTCTACCCAAACCTCTCAGTAGTGGTTTCTTCCACTTCTAAATAATAGAGCATTTCCAATTTGGGAGAGTGAAGGATACATTTTCTAAATCTCTGTGTTTTCAATCTATTGCTCCATCCCTATTTAAAAGAAAAGCTCTTAATTGTAATGATGCCTTACAAAATCCCCCAAAAGGTATTGTGTAAAGAGGATTGCTTACCAAAGGCACAGCAGCAGATAATAACTACATGCAGGAAGGAAACAGGAAGTCAGTAAACATTAAATCAATAGAAAGACAGCTGCTAGATTATTTTAAATGGAATCATTTACTTCTGGCTGGGATTTGTACCATTCCGTGCATACCAATAGCCTCACAGTCATATTCCTGAATTTACAAAGAAAGAAATTCATGTCCGCAAGTAGAGATCGGCTAATTCCAAATAATAGTGGCTGAATTATAGATGCCTCAATCTTGACTCACTCCTGAGCAGCTTGGAGCTCGTGGGTGGATGGAAGAGGACTTTTTTTTTTTTAAACAAATTTTATTCAGTTTTTCACATAAAAACAAAAATCTCTTTTTAGTGGACAACATATTTCCGGGCCATCACCTTTACATACAAATATGACAGCAATTATACATTCATATATGCATACTTAATTCTATTATTACCTTTTCCATTCCAAATTTTCAGTAAGGAGAGAAACAAACACATTAATTCTGGCCTCTTTCATTAATCTTAATCGAAACATCTTTTTGTTTCATTTCAATTGTTTCAAATATAATCCTTTAATATTTATTTTTAAAATAAAGATAAACAATATGTGTTTGCCTAATAATAATAATAATAATAATAATAATAATAATAATAATAATAATAATAATAATAATAATAATAATAATAATAATAATAATAATAGGTTGCCAATGTCTCTCCTTGCTTTTAATAGTCCATATGACTTATTAATTTAGTTGGTTGTTTAGTCTGTCATATTCCCTTTCCATTACACATTCTTTTTATAAATTCTAAATTAATACAAATTTTAACACTAAAGAAAAAAAACAAGTATAGGTTTCCCCCCTTTTATTGCTTTGAGTGTGACACCTCAATGGTTAAAATATACCTTTATTCCCTCATCTTGATTCCCAATAAACCATTATTTTTAAGAAGTTACAATAATAATCATTACATCATTTCATTTGGATTCCGCAGCATATTTTCCCCCCTTAATTTTTAATAAGAGTTATCAATATCTATATTACCCTATTTTCTAAATATTTTTAATTGCAGAAATATTCTTATTACCCCTTGTCACCCTGCAGAATCCCCTTTTTAATTCATCAACCATTATCTCTGAAAAAACAATTTCTTTTCAACATTTTACTATTTCTGTATTTCTTTATTTCATGCACCTGTTTCTTACTGCTTCTCCTCCCCCTCTTTTCCCCATATCTTTTCTCATTCCAATTTATATCCCTCTCTTTCTTAATATCTTCCTTTCCCCTTTTCTGCTGAGTCTTTCTGTCTTTCCCAACTTCACAGGTATTCCCCCTTTTGATTGCCTTCTTAAGTCTCAACTTTTTAGCCTTCCTTCTTTCCCCACTTCTTTGTAGCGTTCTTTGTGTTAATTGTCTATTTAAGATGTCTTCTCCTTGAGTCGACTCCTCCTCCTCTGAAGCTCTTTCTTCTTGTTCTTCAATCACCATTTCCATTTTTTCTAACACAGAACAAAGTGATTCACCTCTTTCCTATAGTAATTCTCTCATATTTTTAAGTTCCATTTTTAATTCCCGAAGAGATATCATCATTACACACTCTTGTATTTTATGATCATTAAAGTCCACAAAAAAACCACTTTTACTTTCTTTCTTTCTTCTTTCAATTTTCTAAAGTTCTCAATTGTTGCAGCCTAGGGTCTATACCAAAAACATCAATCAATCCCACAGTCAGTCTTTCCTTGCTTTTTTCTTTATTCTAGTTCTGCTTTCACTTTCTAAGTTTCTTACTTTGTTTCAATATTTCTTTAATATTATATCCACACAAGTTCATTCAGAAACAGGATGCTTTCCCTTGTTTGAGCTCAAGTTTTTGTCAAAAGGTGGCACTCTCCATTATACAAAGTCTTCACCTTTTTCCCCTATTTTTTTATTTAGGGTTTTTCGAACCTCAATATTCCAACACAGTCCAGTCTCCAATTTGTAAACTTTATTATTATTATTTTTTGACAATCTTAAGTCCAGCTTTATTTTATGCCTGTTTATTGCCAAAATATTTTAGTCCAATTTAGTTAAATCTTTAGTTCCGGCTTCCTTTCCCGGTTCGAAGCCCCGCTTAGCTGTCAGAAATATTTTCTTATTTTTTTTTCCTGTCCCTTTGTAATTTCGCTGCTCACTTTTCTTTTCTTAAAAATTCCTTGTTACCTTAATCCCGGGGTACTTTTGTTTAGTTGCATCACCCAATTGTCCCGGTTCAGATGTTATCCACCTGTTCCTTCCCTCCTGCACAAATCTTAATCCAGCTGAGTCCTCTTCGGGGTGGCCATTTTAAACCACTGCTGCAGTCGTCTTCAGGGGGAAAAAGACCAAGCCCAGGAGGGGAGATGCGGCTCCCCTCACCCTGGCTTGCAGCTTCCCCTTACTCCGCCGCCCCTCTAAGGCAGCTTCAGCCCCTAATCATAATGATTGAGGCTCTCCAACGAAAGAGCATGGACCATAGCCACAGAGAGATGTGATCTACAGTCTGTCAGCGAGGAGGCTCCCAGGATGGAAGAGGATTTTTGATGTATATATGATCATCATGCTGAGATATTATTTTGGTTTAAATGACTTTAGCTCTAAGAAAGCTGCTTTGATCAATAGCTACAAAACTTGGTTGTATCCAATGGTGAATTTTCAATAACAGAAAGCTCTTAAGATCACACAAAAGGCTCTGTGGGAATAGAAAAGAATACAACCAATATAGCAATGCCCTTATATAAATCTAAGGTAAGACCAAACTTGGAATTATGTACACTTTTGATTCCCAGGTGTTAGGAAGGATACTGTAAAACTTTCAAAAGTGTAGAAAAGGGAAAACAAAGTCCAACTCTCCTACAAGAAAAGAGATAGCTACTGGGAAGAGAAGGAGGGAGATAAGGAAGGAGGGAGGGGGAGGGAGGGAGGGGAGAGAGAAAGAGAGAGAGAGAAAATTGCATTGATAAAACCTAGCATGCTATGAAAAGAATGAATGCAAAGGTTTTTATTCCTCTCTTACCATTTAGGGTCATCAATAAATTCAGAACAGCTAAAAGGAAGTACTTTTTTCCAAGTTTAGCATGGCTAAACTATGAAATATGTTATGATCAATTACAGTGAGATCTCTCTCAGTTTAGACAGATAGATTTGAAAGGAGACTAGACCAATTCAGGGGGATGGCTGAATATGACATCCAGAATCACATGAAACATACTTTAAATGCCAGCTGCCAGGAGAGAGTCGTCATCTTCTTGTCCAAATTTGGAAGATTTCTCTGTATGCCTGGTGACCACTGTGTGATACTGGATTATGGTACTCTCATGCTTAACACAAGGCTAGTAATTCAAGATTTGCCATTTCTTCAGACTCACTAGAGTTCTCTGAAGCACATCAATACTGTTCATGAAAACTCCATTCTTCTCATAGGACAAAATGCCTGCAAGGTTTGGAGGTTCTTAATTGGTGGAAATTGGGTGCCCCAACTTGATGGAGCAGAATTGTGTTCTGATACCAATCTTTTCCCCTGGCAGCGTTGCTCATTCATTCTGATTAATTTGAATAACACCAATTTTGAAATAAAAGCAGTGTTAAAACCAAAAATGTTAAAATTAAATTTCAGATCTTCAGCAAATCCTGCTCAAAAAGATATAAATTAAAGCTTCTTTAGAAGCCAAGAAAGAGGTCAGTTCCTGCAAGACAAAAAAGAATGAAATGCTGAAGATCTGGAGTAGCTACAAATTCTGATATTGTTATATGTATCTGTGGTATTTGCTGGTGAACCTCTTTCAGATGACCTCCGTAAGCCAGGAAAGGAAACATATATAAATAGATAACCGCCGTACAAGATTTTATATCTCTGTTCAGTAATAAAAAGACAGCATGTGAAATATTTTAAGGACAGGGGTAAAATGGTATCTTTGAGTTCTTCCAGAGATCAACTGAGCTGCTAAATTCTGTATTAATTGGAATTTTTAGAGCCAACACAAAAGCAGTTTGCAAATAGTGCATTAAGGTGCTTGTGTATGGAGATTATCATCACATCCAAAACAATCATGTTGTCTTTTTCCAAATAGATGCAGCTCTCACATAAGTAAAGCTGATAACGATCTTTTGATCATTGCTACAGTTTTTTTAAAAAAGGGAAAGTAACTAAATAATAGTAACCTCGTGCGCTTTTTAAGGAGCATATTTCTAAGCAGTACCAATTAAATTATCTGAGAGATAGGAACAGAGCCACTGAAAACCTTCCATGTCCAGTTTTCTCGGTAACTCAGAAGATACAATATTGTTTGTAAAAATAAACAATAGTGGAGATCAAGATGAAACAACTTGGAGATCAAGATGAATAGAGTCAGGCTACCTCTGTTGATCCTCTAATAAAGGCAATCCAGGAGACAATCTCCATTTCAGAAAGCAGCTTAAATGGACTCAATATGAACCATTTTGAAATTCTCTAAGCTGCTCTCTGAACTCAGTTTGCAGATATTTGCTACCCTAGAAAATAGTATCTTTAGTGTAAGCATGAGATTTGCTGTCCTCAACATACAACCATAATTTAGTCCAAAATTTTCACTGCTAAGCAAGGCAATTGTTAAGTCACTTTTGCCCTATTTTATGACCTTTTTATCATAGTTGTTAAATGAATCATGTGGTCATCAAATTAATCTGACTTTCCTCATTGATTTTACCTGTCAGAAGCCAGCTGGAAAGGTGTCATACCCCCATCAGAGCGTGACCTTGCAGAGGAAGATGAGCTGGAACTGGAGCCAATGGAGATTGAGGGGGTGGTGTCGTTGGCTTCAGAGGAAGGTGGAGAAGTGCAGGGCCAATTAGGCCAGGGCCTTTCAAGATTGGCACAGCTTATAGACAGGGAGGAAGGTGGGGCAGGATGACCAAGAGAGGCTAAGCAGTGAACATGAGAGACAGAACTCAGGCGATGAGCAAGGACCACACCCTCCTGGTCCTCGAGCACAGAGAGTGGAGAGAAGGCAAGAACAGTGCAAACTGAGCTGACTACTCAGGAGGAAAGCTCCCCGCCCCTCTTCACAAGGCACACCTGGGGACTGAGATTAAGGAAATGCTGTGGGCAGGGGCATTTGTCGGGAACAAATGCTGAATTCATGGAGTGTTGAGTCCCATTGCCGACATTTGAACTTTTCTGGATTCCTTGTGTTCTTTCTGGCTTTCTGGAATAATTACCATGATCTTTTGCTTCCTGAACTACTTGATTTGCCTGCTGGAATTCTTTCTTTGCGGCCATGCTGGACTACTTGCAGCCAGAGGTTGCTGAAGGGGTGTGTGGGTGTGGGTGTTCACTTTGCTCTGTAACTTGCCAGGTACGTGGGAGAGTTTGGGGGAATTTGGAGCAATAAAGGGACAGTTTGAACTGCCAGCTGCCTGTGTTACCTCTGTGCCATGCCCTGGGTTATCACAGAAGTTTACAAATGGTGATCACATGACCCTGGGACAGTTCAACTGTCATAAATACATGACGGTTGCCAAACAGCTGAATTTTGATCATGTGACTATGGGGATGCTGCAATGGACATACAGTAAGCATGAAAACCAGTTCATTGATTAGAATATTGTTTTCTGTCTAACGGTATGCAGTGCAAATCAGGTCTATATATAAAATCTATGCTACCTCTAATTTAGCACCTGACTTACAGTATTCCATTTATTTGAATAGAGGTTAATATATATTACATGGATTTAATGCAGAAATCTTAAAAAGTAATTACATAAGATCTTAAAGATGAAGCTAGCTGCTATATTTGTTTAAACTACTAATGTTGCTCAAAGGATCCAAAGGATTTTTTTCACTGATCTCTCTTTGCCAATATTAAGCATGAGCATAAAAAC
This sequence comes from Notechis scutatus, assembly GCF_049901735.1. NCBI lineage: Eukaryota > Metazoa > Chordata > Lepidosauria > Squamata > Elapidae > Notechis > Notechis scutatus. The sequence goes on from NC_142014.1 coordinate 39,094,747, forward strand.
CTGACTTGATTAAATAGCAGTTCAGGACAAACTGTTAAAGCCTTCCATACCAGAAAATTCATCCACTTTCTGAAGAATAAGGATACTTAATCTGAGTCCATTCCAGGCCCTATGTATTATTCTGAATGTCTCCTGAACTCCTTTAGAACTTACTATCAAATTGTAATAATTAATCTGACTATAGGATAAATTATTAAATACAGAGGGATCATATTAACATTCTATTTATTCAACAGAGTCAGAATTAGTGTTTGTCCCTCCCATTTGGGGAATATGACTATCAAAGCTATAACCACAAACATTCTCTTGCAATCTCCTCACTACATACTAATATTTTGGTTCTTATATATTGTCACCAAAAGACATATGTGCAAGTTTAAAAAGGCTCCAAGAGGTTTGGATTGTTCTTTGTGTGTTGAGCCTTGCATCTGATGGTCAGATCTCTAAAATATATAGTTTTGTCCTTAAGAGAATAGTAAATTCTATTTAGGAGAAGTGGTTAATTACAAATAAACCAGTAGTTAATTTGCCTGACATTTTCACCAAACTAAATATATATATATATATTTAGAATTGGTCTGCTTCTCTATATATAGTTGTATTTCTTTTAGTTGTTGAATTCAGTTTGTTAATGATGTTAGTCATACAGCATTAAGGAATGTAAAGAGTGGGTTATAAGGAAATAAAAAGGGAGAAATAGCTGCTAGAATAATACATATTAAATAAAACTTAAACTTTGTTCCATTTCAACTTTAAATTTTATTCCATTGTTTATTCATCTAAATTTGAACTGCTGAAGCTTTTGCAGAAGTAATATGCAAACCTCAAAATCCTTTCCTTTCCTTTTCAGAGATTCACAGTCAGATGTAAAACTTTCACAATTGTATCTGATGGTATCATTTGATCTCAGACGGATGAACAAGAAAAGATAACGATGTGCGGATTTAATATTTTTTACGATTTCTATGTTGCTATGAGAGTGTGTTTTACTTGGCATATAATGGGTTTACATGTATCTTTCTATCAATAAGTTTTCCTTGTCCAGTTAATAGAAAAAAGAAAAGAAGTGTCTTCAGGAAATCAGCATTATATTTAAAATAATAATAACTTGTCTTAAAAATCATATATTTATTAGGTTAAAATAAGTTTAAGTGATACTAGGTTACATTATGAAATGGGGAAAAATATTTGGCATTGCAGCAGTGTTGAAAACAAAATTCATTAAAATGACATTTTTGTTTCTTTTTTTTAATAATAATTTATTTATTTTAAAATTTAAAAAAAACATCTCTTTTGGAGAACAGTGTGGTTCCAGGTTTTTACATTTCAATACAAACATGACCATGGTTACATATTCATCTTTCTTATTCAATTTCATATCACACTATTACTTATTATATTTTCCTTTGAATATTCTCAAATATTAAATTCATTACACTTATTTTATCCAATTCCTATTCATATCTTAACTTATTTCATTTTTCTTAAAATATTCTCATATCTTATTTTATAATGTTATCAAAGATTCTTATTTCATTTCTATATTCATTACACATATTGCTTTTATCTGTCATATTTGCAATTTTATCACACACTGTTATTCCATTCATTATTCAATAAATTATATCCTTATTCTAATAATTCAAAAAGTTGTTCCCTTTAGTTGTCAGTTTACCTTAGTTAGTTGTCAGTTTACCTGTTTACCTTATACATTCCTTCAGTTTAGTTCCTTTAATTCATTATAAAAATTTACCATAGCATAGTCATTTTTTAATTACCACATTCCACATTACTAACAATATTCTCCTAACTACTATACAATATTCTCTACTACATATCACATATGCACCCCTCCAGGGTGGTTCCAGTCCCAATCGGTACCCTCCAACAAGTGAGAACACAGTGAAACTGCGAACGATCATGGATTCCGCTCCGGTGTGATGGAAGAACAACTGGAAGTCCAACATTTTTGTTTCTGATTGTGTCAGGTGCAAAGAATCAGGACCATATACTAAATTGTTCAAAATTTTATTTCTCAAGCCTATACACAAGAATCTAGACAGCTAAATTTCAGTACTAAATTGATATCAGATAAGGGTCAATGGAATTCAAGTGGGTTGGACTTGGAACATTTGCAGCAATGTATTGACGCCAAGTTGATAACATGCTTAATTCCATCCCTCAGCTCTCTTCTACAAACTGATAGTGAAGGAGGCAGATGAAACAGGTGCAAAGTCACTTTTATAAGAAATCTTTCTATCAATGGGAGTAATATTCAGCTATCTAGCACTTTCAATATTCCTTATCAACAGTCAATAAATTACACTGTTTGACAGGTTATTCATTTGATAAGGGCTTTATTCCAAAAATCCATCCTTTTGATTGCATTTTGCTTCATTATGTTTTTTAGAGTAATCCATCCTATTTGTTAATCAGAAATTAAATAAGTTATTTCAAAATTCTGGAGATATTTAGATCTCACTCCAGTTAAGAATTCAGAGGTTAAGAATAGGATCATGTGATATAATTATATCTGCCATTACTATATATTACTATATATAACTGTATTAATTTTTAAAAGGCAAATTCTTTACCTGAAACATACCCATGAAATACTTATTTTCCCACTATTTAAAATTCTAAATGGTCTCTTCACCTATCAAATATGCTTGTTTATTTATTTGTTTGTTTATTTGCTTGTTTATTTCTTTATTTATAAATGTGCCCAACTCCCAGCAACTCTGGGAGGCTTACAATGATTTAAAACATAAAAAACAAAAAAAAATGCCAAGAAAAAAAAAGGTAGAGATGGCAAATCAAATAGGTACAGAAGGAAAAAAAATTGAAGGTTAAAAGGAGCCTTCAGTATTCCTCCCCAAATATGTGAGTGAAGAGCAAGGTCTTCAGGCTCCTTCAAAAAGCCAGTTTTGTATGTTATTAGCTAATTGCTCACAGTGACTTCCGCCTTAGATCTCCAAATTCTAGATTGCATTAATAAAAGTGTATCTATTCCTTGATGTGCAAGGAATTATATTTCATCATCTAAAATATCGTACAATTGTTATTATAATATAACAGATTGGATCTGATTTATATTGTAAATATGTTGCATGGACAAGCAGAAAAGAGGAGAGCTCAGAAAATGGTAATCAGAAAAGACAAAAGCTTTCTGCTTTCCTAAGTATAGTCATCTATGGAAAAGTACAGAAAATCAAGACCATTCTTTACAACTAGAGGGCAATAGCAAAGGCAATTATATGAAATTGCAATATTGAACAAACTTCCACAGGATTCTTCTTAGAAGTAGGTTAACATTTTATAAAGGTTTCCTATAAGGAGAGAATCATCAGTACTTTGTGTAGGCTTTTTGTCATAGTTTAATGACATAAATCACAGTGCTCTTTTAATGCCTTATGTCTGGTATAATAGAAGCACCCTATTTTTTGGACTATAAGATGCACTGGACCATAAGATGCACCTAGGTTTAGAGGAGGAAAACAAGAAAAAAATAGTTTTTTGCCTCCCTGCGTCCCGTTTTTGCCCTCCCCAGCATCGAGAAGCACTCTGCAAGCCAAAAACAGGCCCATTTTTTGGTCTCCAGAGGCCTCCATGGGTCCCATTTTTGCCCTCCCTGGCATCAGGGAGGCTGAAACAGGATGCATGGAGGGTTTAGGGAGGTCAAAAACAGGCCCATTTTTGACCTGTAGAGTGCTTCTAGACTCCAGGGAGAGCAAAAACGAGATGTGTGGAGGGTTCAGGAGAGCAAAAACAGTATTTGCTCTATAAGATGCACAGACATTTCCATCCATTTTGTGGGGCGGTGTCTTATAGTCTGAAAAATATGGCAATATTAGATAAGAAAGATTAAGAATAAATGTGTTGGATGAGGTAATATGTCTTTCCCAGTCCAGAAATATGTAAAGATGAGAGCTTGGGAAAAAGGTAAGGAGTACCATATATATTGGTGGTTGGACCCAGTTACAGTAGCAATGGATATGGGAGCAATGGAAGACCAGGTTAGAGACAGATGGTCTTGGAGAAAATTTCACAGTAGACTTGATGACATATTGTCATGTATAGCTTTATTCACCTAGGTTAAGGGTTGCAACTTAGTTATGTTCGGGGTACTGTCATGTAATGTCCTGACACTTCCTCTCTCCACCCAATTCCATAAATCCACTGCAGTATTTTGACACTTTTGCATGAAATCTCACAAAGTTTTGGTGTCAGATCCCATGAGGTATTGTGGAAAATCACCAGAATCTCAGCAGACTAGCCAATGACATGTTGGCTATTTTAAACTTTTAAAACTTTAATTTAAAATTCCACTTTCAGTACATGTGGCCAAAAAAAGCAAACATCTGCTACTGAATATTTTATAGCACTTAATATGCTGAATGTACAGTGCTATTATTATAAATGCAAAATGTCAGTATCTTTTATAAAATGTAGAATATTTTATTTTATTTATAATTTTAAAAAGCATATACACACATACATATCAACACGAGCGAGAAAGAAAGCACACAAATGTTAATGAATAAACAAACATCATTTAAAAAGCTATTTTTTCAAGCATTATATGTTACAGAGTTGGTAAATGAAGCTAATAAAACATCTCTTATATGCAAGAAAAGAGATATTTCTGGATGTAAAATAATTATTGAAGAACCTTGTAGTATTTTAACCCACATAGAACACAGATCACTAAATTGCAGGCATTTGCAGGTGATCTAGTATTTATACGAGAAGGACCATTAGAAATGGGACCTAAGTTATTAAAAAGAATAGAGGAATATGGTGAAGTAGCAGTATTAAAAATAAACAAAGAAAAAACTAAAATGTTTTTTTTAAACAAACTTTATTGATTACAAAACCAAAATATCAAACAAACACGACACACAGAAGAAGAAACAAAAGAAATAGAAAAAAAGAAAATGATTAAAAAACTAACAATTCTACTATCGACAGCCTATGGTTCCTTGTTTGTTATCAATATTGGTGATACATTTACAAATACACCTTATTGCGAATATATAATTATGATTTACATTTTATGTTATTTACTAATATATTTTCTATTTTTGTTCTATCCAGTCATACCAGCATTCCCAGTTTCTATAATATTCTGATGTTTCTTTTTCCTTAAGTGCTAAGGTTAACTTGTCCATCTCTGCACAGGCTGTTATCTTCTGTATAACTATCTCCTCTGTTGGAATATCTGCTTGTTTCCAACACTGTGCAAAGGTTATTCTGGCTGCAGTAAGAATTTCACTTTTCTTATTGCCTTCTACCTAGAGCCCAATAATCTGCATTTAAAAATTTATTTTATGCTTCAAAGTCAGATGGTTGAATTTTTGCCCTAAAAATATGTAGTATTTCAGAAACTCCTTCACAGAGAAAAACTTTGGTTGTAGACATCTCCCACTTCACATCTTCATGGTGATGAGAACCATTTGGAAGAAGCTAAAACTAGCCAACTTGTCACATTTCTTTGCAGTTAGAACTTGTCTGGATAGAGATAACTGAAGGAGGCTGAAGCAGGAATAAGAAGGCTCAGTTCCACTTCACTAGCCAGGATGGGTTCATTGATCTGAAGAACAGAATATTTCCTCAGAAGTTATAGGTCAAACTTATTTCACATCAATGGGTAAGACTATGCTTCTATTAACTTGACAGGACTTCCCTAATGAAAGTCGACCTCCAAGCAAATCCTAGTGATTTTATCTACCAAAACCTGGAATATTTTTCCAGCAACCCACTAAACTCTGGCTCTTCCATTCCTAGTAAGCAATGAGTTATAGTAAAAGAGTGCTGCCGGACAACAACCTGTGACAAGGGCAAACAATTGCTTTTTGTTAGATTGCTCTTGGTGGAGATAGTTTAATAGATTCCTGTAGTGTGCAGAGGAGCAGATGACTTAAGGCAGGGGTGTCAAATTCGTCATGGCGGCATCACATGACGTATTGGGACCTTTTTTCTTCTTTGCTAAACCAGGCATGGGTGTGGCCAGCTCATAACACATCCGACTCCCGGGCCAGGAGTTTGACAGCCCTGACTTAAGGGGACTTAGCCAGCTCATGCATTCTGATTCTATGAATCAAATGATGAAATTATCACCTGATTCCTTTATTTATTTTTTCTGCCTTTTTTCCACTTCTTCCATTCCCTAGGATCTTTTCCCCCAAAAATACTTTTATATGCTGTATGTCTGCTGACAGGTTAATAATAACTTGTAAAATATGTATTGTTCTTGTTAAGCCTGGAGTCCCCAACGGGTGTTAAGGAAAACAAACTAAACAGAACGTGCAGCGAAGTCAGATAGGAAGACAGGTAAATGTGTGAGATAAGCCTTCTCGTTAACACGCAGTAAAAATACAGATACGCTTGTGCTATCAAAATTATAATTTATTCCATTTAAGAATTATAGCATAGTCATTATAAACAGTCCATTAGTCAAATACCAAATTCAGTCAAGTCTTGTCGAGGATACTCTAATTGCAAAGTCCGTGTTGAATAGCCAGTGTCAGTACACATATAATAAATCTGTCCAAAACTTATCTTCTCTCCATTGAGAAATATCTTCAAAGTAATCCAACACTTCTTCTCCTCCCCGATCCAGCAAGAACGCAGTCTTCAATAAGCCAGCCAGTAATTAGGGATCAGTAAGCCAGAGAGTGCCTTGCTGCTTATATAGTACTTTTACAGCTGCACCCTTAATTACATTCCTTTAGCTTAAAGTCACATACACTTTATCTGACAAACCATGATTCATCATTTTATTATCTTTACCCAAAACAGTTAGGGTAAAACAATGTTATCCCTAACATTTCTAACCACATAAGCAACAAAATTCAAAGCGGAACATGAGAATTAGAGGTAATGATTGGCATTAGTATAAATTCTGTAAGATGTCTAACATATCTATAATATCAATACCTCAAACATTTCAATTCCTTTTTTGAGTTTAACATTATTTGTATTTTAGCACAGTGAAGTGAAGAATTTGTAAAGCACTTTGCATACCTAATTATTCTTTCTCCCTTTCTAAAGCATTTGTTTCCATTCTGCAGATAGTCTGCTTCTGCTCTCATGAATCACAGCTCAAAATAAATTGGCTGATTCAGGTTTTTGAAGTCTCAAGCTGATTGTGATGTTTCAAAACACACAATAATTATGGAAGTTGCCAAAGCCCAAATTGCTAGGGAGGAAAAAAGTTCACTAAGCCGGAGATGACCAACTGCATGCAACAGTTTGAGCGCCAGATGAAGCTAATTACAGTACTTCACTGCTCTCTAGCAAATGAAAACGTTTTAACTGTTGGCTTTTCAGGTGCCAGATGGAGGGAATGAGTCAGAATAGTCTGAACCAAGCAATTACTGATGGGGAAGTTTCAAAATGTGAAATGCTAGGTCCAGAAACTTTGTTTTTATGAGCCAAAGGGTGCCCAACTCACATACAGTCCATTATGCTTATCATTGTCCCTACCAACTCCAACAAAACCCCAGAAACCACTTTGGTTCTCATTAGCTCCAATTAAAACAGGACTTAGGTTAAAATGATCTAATAATCCTCTACATTTCAGACTATTCAATTCTACTAATTGCTCACTTATGCGCACTTCTTTTGTTTAGGCAGTGACATAAATGGAAATCAAATTCTAGTTAGTTATACTGGCAATGAGCAGAGAAAAATACAGTAGCAAAGACAGGCAGACACTGGGCTTGTTATCATTTTATTAAATATAGAGTATTAACACTTTTATAGAGGGTTTGGGGTAGTAGTTAGGACATCTGTAAGAAACTGGAGGACTAAAATTCTAGTCCTGCCTTAGGCACAAAGCCACTTGCGTGACCAGGAGCCATTTTCTCTCAGCCCCAGGAAACAGACAATGGCAAACCATTTCTGTCGTGTCCATCGCAAGGAATGAGACTCGGAGCCAGTGACTTGGTTCAGCTCATTTATTAGATCTCCGAGATCGGCTCGGCTCCAAAAGGGAAAAGTGGCGGCTTTTATTCTTTGTCCGCGGCGGCCACGGCCAATGGCACCGCTTTGAATCTCCCGCGATTAGTTTCCACCAATCGCAGGAGATTCGCGGCGGGCCAATCCGTGTGGCTCGCTCAGCCAATCAGATCGCCGCTCCTCTTGACCAATCACCGCGCGGCGTTTACGAGTATGTAAATGACTGTACAGAACAATTTCTAAGACCACCTTGCCAAGAAAATTGCAGGAACTGCTCCAGGTAGTCACCAGGAGTCAACAGGTTGGGGGGAGAGGAAAGCATTTTTAGGTTCTTCTCTTTTTAAATGGTTTATGTTTGCACAGCCATGCATGGGAATTCAAACAAATGCCCTACTTACATAACAAAGTCCAATTAAATGAATCAGGACTTCAAAAAGATACAGGACAAAGATAAAATACTGAGTTACAGGTATCTGAATCCTGCAGATTTCTAACTTTTAAACAACTCACTTTTCATGCATGGCCAAAAGTCATTTTCTGAGAAGTTAAATTGTTTCAATTCAAGGATGGCACTTCATTAGAGCAACTGTGAAAGGACTTAATGAAGCTAGTTTTTAGAAACCTGAAATGCATAAAGTAGAGCCAGCTGCAGTTATCCTTAAAAGTCCAGGTGAGCACACTTGTTTTCATTATCAGAACTGTGGTCCCAATTCATTCACCCAGGTTTACACCCAATTCATCCACCCAGGTTTTCAACAAAGCTTTCTTTGTTGAACTAACAAAATATTTTTGTTGGTGGCTATTATTAAACAATTAGAAGCTCAGATCTCTCATAAGTTACTTGGAGATGAGCTAATTGAGTAATATCCATGCATCATAACAATTTTAGAGGTGATAATACTTTCTGTTACTTCTAGGTTTGGAAGTTAAGCTGTATTGATCCTGGTTAGTATCTCACTGACACTGCAATGGAATTTCAGGGCTGCAAGCTAGACTGGGAAGTTTAAAACTTCTCCTGAAGGAACTATCAAATCAGTTCATAAACTACTTGGACCAAGCCATATAGGCCTCTGAAGAGGGTGACTGACACCACTTTCTTCCTTTCAGGTCCCCTCTAGTTTTGCTTTCTTTGTTATCCTTGTTCTGTTGTTGTGTGTTGTTTTTGTATTGGTTTTTGTTTTAAAATATTTTAACAATTGTAAACTGCCCACAGTCATTGGCAGTTGGTGGCATTTACATTTATTATGATAATTAGTCTTACAGTCAGACAGTTTAGACTAGACATCTTTGTCCAACTATCAAGTCCTTCCCAAGGATCTGGGACAGGCAGATGTGGTTGTTTGATAGTATTAAAAATATTGTTGGAGATTATAAGCTGTTCGAAGTAAAACTGCCTTTTGCAATTGACTGATGGTGATTTTGCAATGCCAATGGGGTTCAAGTGGTGTTCCAGTTGTTTAGGGATTGCACCTAAGGCACCTATTACTATAAGTACTATCTCTGTTTCTTTTGCCACAATCTTTCTTCTTCTATTTTCAACTTGTTATTTCCTATAGTTCTTTCTCTTCTATTCTGTTGTTTCCATGCACTATAACATCCACTATCCAGTCTTTTGTTTTTCATATTTCATTATTACATCTGGGCTATTATATGACAGATGCTTGTTGTTAGGAGCCACATTTAACTTCAGAACATCTTTATCTTTAAACAGTCTTGTGGGTGTGCTATTATAATGCTGCTTTTCCTTTCCTGTGCCCTTGTTTTGGTATCTCTGAAAAAGCTGAAATATTCAAAACTAGAAAAGATGGAATCTTATTTGTCTCCAGTACAGACAGAGTGTTGAATATATAGAAATATATCCACCTGAGTACTACTCCAGATTCCTCATTATTGCAAAGCTAAAGTGCTGCTTCAGGTAAAAACACAGCCATTACATTAATACATTGGCTTCAGTTGAATGAGACCAAGTCAAGTGTAATGATTTCCTTAGGCTGTGGATTAAGCTATTGGTAACACTCTTCCCAAAGACATACAAAGTTAGTTGCAACAGAAACATGATGAGATCCATCCAGTACTTACATCCTGGCGTTATCTTCCTGTTCATTTCCCAATGTAAGCAGAACAGAAACTATTTGTACTGTAATTTGTTTCTTTCTGCCACCTAGTGGTGATTATTTATCACAACATTTCTAAAACAGCTGGTACAAATCAAGCATTGGATAATTGATACCTGAAATTTCCTTCATCCCACCCACCCACCCCAATAGATTAGTTGAAACTCTGAGAAGATCCTGACAGGTACCCTGCTGTTGTTGTGCAGCAAGGGCAGCAGAGCAGTTCATTAACAAATATTGTTGAACTGAATGAAGAAAGCTTGGATTCTCATTCAATAAAAGTATTGGTACTCCTCGACTTATGACCACAATTGACCCTAAAATTTCTGCTGCTAAGTGAGACAGTTGCTGAATGAATTTTGTCCCATTTCATGGCCTTTCTTGCCACAGTTTTTAAGTGAAGCATTGCAACGGTTAGTGACATGGTTGTTAAGTGAATCTGGCTTACCACTTGACTTTGCTTGTCAGAAGGTTGCAAAAGACCCCAGTCATAAATGAAAGTCAATTGCCAGGCATCTGAATTTTGATCATGTGACTATGGGGATTCTCAATGGTCATATGTCTGAAAAACAGTCATAAATCAGTTTTTTCAGAGCTGTTGGTCGAATGGTCACTAAATTAACTGTTGTAAGTTAAGGACTACCTGTAATGTCAGAGTCTGGTAGCACCTTTTCAGGAGATGAAGGGAACTACAGATCATAATAGTTTATGCCTTTTGACAAAATAGTTTAGTCTGAAAAAGTGCTGCCAGATTTTATGATTGTATCTGACATGTAAAAGTGTAAGAAAACAGACACACATATTTACCCTGACTAAATATTTAAAAGCTTTTTAAAAATGTCTTTTCTTAGTAATCAATCTTAAAAGTTTCCAGTCACTCATTTCAGGATGGTCCTTAAAGTGGTTGTTTTCCATTTATCTAGAAGTAATTTCATGTCTTAACATTTAGGTCAGTGGTGGGATTCAAAAACTTTTACTACCGCTTCTATGGGCATGGCTTGGTGGGTGGGGCGGGGCTTGGTGGGAATAGCAGGGGAAGGTTACTGCAAAATTCCATTCCCTCCCGACCCCACTAACCTGCTTTCCAGCTCCGTTCTCCTGTGCAGGGCAACAAAAGAAGACCCAGCCGATCAGCTGGGATTCGGGAGGCAGAGAATAGATGGTGGCGGGGCCAATCAGAGGTGGTATTTGCCGGTTCTCCAAACTACTCAAAATTTCCACTACTGGTTCTCCAGAACTGGTCAGACCCTGCTGAATACCACCTCTTATTTAGGTGTGTAAAAGAAAAGATTTAATTTTTTCACTTAAAACATTTATATAAAGGCAGTATTTAAAAAAATCTTTAAAAAGTAACATTCCCAATACAATCCAAATTTAACTCTTTTTTTCAGCATAAGGAATTAAATCTCAGTTTTATTTATGCCATGGCATTTTCTTCTTCATATCAACATAATACAAATGAGAATCTCTAATATCTAAAGCTCATAGGATTTTAAAGTAATTTCCATTAAACTTAGTTATATTACAGTTAATATTAAAAATAAATGTCTGTTATATAATAGATCCAATTTCATTTGTATGCCTGATGTAATTTTGGTATATAAGAACTCAAATTTAAATCAATTTTATTATTGTGTTCCTAATATAAACAGATACTTTCTTAAGATGTCTTACTATCTGGACATTTAAAACAGCAGCATTGTTAAACCGTATAGGAATGCAATTGTCAGATCCTAAAAGACAAGAATTATAAAAGCATTTCTGAATAGTATTTCTAATACTTACCTTTAAAAGAAAGCATTCAGGAATTAATTCTCCATCTATTTAACATTTTAACTCCATCTAATTAACATTTTTCTGCTCTTGATCTGTACAACTGACTCAAACAGATGGTATCCAGGTATCCAAGTGATCATATGTTAGAATTCTATATAAAAGTAACAGAGTAAACTTGTAGAAGCCAGCTGGATTCATCCGCATATATATTATGTATTTTACAAAAGCAGAAAACTCACTATTCTAAAATGATTTAACTCTTCAATTTACCAGCACAGGCTTAGATGTGTTTTTCAGATTGAAGCAATGATTTATGTCTTCTTAAACTGGAACATTAAAACTTAAATAGCAATATGCAACCAAATAATTGAACAGTTACTTATTTATTTATTTATTTATTTTATTTATTTATTTGATTTGCCAATTGTTTACAAGATAATAAGTATAAGCGTATACATAGTTGTGAATACATGAAATGGGTACATATAAGAAAAATAAAAGAATAAGAGAAACAATAGGACAGGGACGGTAGGCACGTTGGTGCGCTTATGCACGCCCCTACAGACCTCTTAGGAAGGGGTGAGGTCAATAGTAGACAGTCTAAGGTTAAAGTTTTTGGGGTTTGGGGAAGAGACTACAGAGTCAGGTAGAGTATTCCAGACGTTGACCACTCTGTTGCTGACAGAGTGGTCAACTCAGTTATTTCTAACTGACATATAACTTTTAAGAATTCTTGTCTCCTCCCATTTTTTTTTCCTGAAAGATCTCACCTTTCAATATCATTCAACTTCTATAATTAAATATTTCAATCTGCAATATGTTGCTTGAAGCATGTTCATTTAAATAAGCAATATAATGAAATAAAGACAGAGAACAGAGTGGAAGGGACCTTGGAGGTCTTCTAGTCCAACCCCCTGTTCAAACAGGAAACCCTGTAACATTTCAGACAATGGTTATCCAATCTCTTCTCAAAACGTTCAGTGTTGGGAGCCCCACAACTTCTGGAGGCAAGTTGTTCCACTGATTAATTGTTCTGTCAGGAAATTTGTCCTTGGTTCTATGTTGATTGTCTCCTTGATTAGTTTCCACCTATTGCTTCTTGTTCCACCTTCAGATGCTTTGGAAAATACGTTCAGTCCCTCCTCTTTATGGCAGCCCCTTATAATGGAACACTGCTATCATGTCAGGCCTTGTCCTTCTTTTCATTAAACTAGACATACCCAATTCCTGCAACCGTTCTTCAAATATTTTAGTCTCCAGTTCCCTAATCATCTTTATTGCTCTTCTCTATAGTCTTTCTGGAGTCTCAACATCTTTTTTATAGTGTGGTGCTAAAACTGGATGTAGTATTCCAGATGTGGCCTTACCAGGGATTAAAAAGTGGTATTGATATGATCTTGACTCTATACCTCTGTTAATGCAGCTTAGGACTACGTTGGCTTTTTTGGCAGCTGCAGCACACTGCTGGCTCATACAGTATTTCCAGTGATGGTCCACTAGGACTCCAAGATCCCTCTCGCAGTAACTACTATTGAGTCAGGTACCACCTATTCTATACCTGTGCATTTGGTTTTTCTTGCCTAAATATAGAACTTTAATTTTCTCATCATTGAATTACATTTTGTTAGATAAGGCCCAGCGTTCAAGTCTGTCTTCTGGAGTGTTGGCTATTCCTGCCAGCTTGATGTTGTCTGCAAATTTGGTGAATTTCCCTTCTAACCATAGGCACAAAACAATCCTCCAAGCTCCTGTCTTTATCTGCAGATCACAAAATGTAAATAAACATTACATAAAAATAATAATAATTAAATATGACTGACCACTGTAAGAATTCAGAGTGATTTTACTCTGAAAATCTTAAAATATAAAATGTAAAAGTAAAATGTGTTAGGATATTTTAGCACCCTATCGTTAAAATTATATGACATTTGAAATATTTCCTAGTAAATAATATTCGAGTTGGTTTGGTGTAGTAGTTAAGTCCTGATTTAGGCATGAAGCCAGTTGAGTGACCTTGGGCCAATCATTCCCTGTCAGCCCTAGGAAGCAGGCAATATAAAGCCACTTCTGAAATCTTAGCAAGAAAACTTCAGAGACTTATCCAGACAATCACCAAGAGTCAAAACTGACCCAAAGGGACCAAAAGATAATAATAACAACAGTGTGAGCCAGTCACAACACACAGTGAATACAGTGTAGGATCCTCAAGCAATCAGATTGTCTGGTGCACAATATAAGTCATTGCTATATTTTTAGTAAAGGATAACTCATTAGATTTATATCCTGCATTTCCTCTGAGAATTCAAAGCAATATGCATAGCACTGTCTCCTCCAATGTTTTCCAATCCTGTACAGTAGTTGCACTAAGAGGTAGTTGGACTTTCTATGGCTGTTTGTCATAATTAATTACTGGCCAGATGGTCTACAAAGTGGTTCACTTGAATAACTGCTATGAATTCTGCATTTTGATGACCTAAGCTTGCATGTGCAGGCAAAATAAAAATTCAAGGCCATTTCATTGAAACAATAAGCTGTAATTGTCTCATCGCCACTTTCATATTTTTATGACAATAATTTCTCAACCATAGCAAGATTTTCATCCCAACTATTGGGTACAATTAGAGGTAATTATGTTTGTTGGAATGCTTTTTTAAAAAATAAATCATCTTGACTTCATAAACCAGATAGGCCTATAATAGGTTTTTCTCTGTAGTCCAGGGCTGTCAATCTCCTGGCCCACAGGCTGGATTCTTCATGTGCTGGCCACGCCCACACCCAGTTTAGCAGAGTGGGGGAAATTCCAATATGTCATGTGATAATGCCATGATGACATGAGTTTAATATCCCTGCTGTGGTCTTGGTGTCATCTCCTAATACTATAGTTTCTGATGCCTTTGAGATTGCTCCAAATACTTAAAGTCCTGCCTCTGCCAGGAAGGTTCAGTATGTATGGCTCCACTGTGACATTTTTCTCCACATATTCTAAATGTTATACCAGCAGTAGGAAACTTTTGGAGGGTGTGGTTGGGGATTTGGCCTTAATTATTTGGGAAGGAAAAGCAAGCAATTGGCATTAACGATGAGGCTACATCACACGGTACATAGGAACTAGATTATTTTTCTGTTTCTCTCTTTCCCTCCACCTAGTTGCAGAGTGGAATTGTTTTTTAAATGGCTTTAAAAGTCCATGTAAATCTATTTCAAAGCCAGTTTTCAAAACTTTTTCCCTAAAGAAACTTGGTTCAAATAAGTAGAGGGAAACTCAAATAGGCCTAAAAAAAAAGCTCCATAAGTGCTAAAATGGAAAATCTATAAAAGCAGTAGATGTAAAAACAGAATGACTAAACTAGTGCTCTAATAATGTTTCATTTTTCTTCATGCCATGTGAATTCAAATATATGTGCTTTAGGGAAAAGATGCTGAAGGATCTTTTGTTTGTACTGTAGTGCTTGGATAACATGGAAATAAAATTCATATCCCATTGAAACAAATAGAACAAGTTGTTGGTATACTTTGTTCAGTATTATAAGTAGTGATTGGCAGCAATCTTCCAAGGTTCTAAATAGAGATCCTCTCAGCCTTGCTTGCTTAAAAAATGTGACAATTTTCAATACTAGACAGTATGGAAGTGGAATTTGTAATCCAATGCATTTGGTGTGTTTCAGACTGGGAAGGCTTGCTAAGTGGTTGGATCTGAAATGATCTGCATGAAGAAAATACATCCCTAAAAGCATCTTGTAGCTCCCTTTTCCTTGGAAAAGTTTCATATTTTGAATAATTCCATAGTTACATAGTTACATCATGAAATATTTTATAGAGAACTGTAGGAACTGTCTGCAATAGATAGCTCATTGAACACACTAGACAATCCCTAAGGCTATATAAATAATCTTATCTTCCATGTCTTCTTAAAATGATATATTTGATGTTGGATATCCAAATTCAGCTAGAAAAGCTTCTCCCAAAGGACTTAAAAGTCTTGAATATCAACATGTGTTTGCCTGAGCACAAACTATTTGACACTTCAGTCAGTGTCCTTTTTGAAGTTAAAAAAAATAGGTGATGAGTGGAAATCACTCCTAAAACTGAATGGACTAGATGCAGTTAAGTCAAATCAAATCAATGTTTTATTCCACTCATTTTACAGCAATCACTCCCCAAATACAATAATTTCAGAATGCTGGTATAAACCATGATGATAAATACATTTTAAAAGGCCCAAACTATTTAGAAACATCACATTTTTTAACGAAATATACCATGACACATTTTTGTTATTTGAAATTAGGAAGTGCACCTAGGAGTGGTAATGATATTTTGAAGTTAACCATTATCTTAACAAAAGTGTCCAAAATATATTTCTATTATAAAATGAAAGGTATATAGTTCTCCAGATAATCCAGGGATATACAATAGCTCCAGGTATTCCATATCATTGACCATGATGGCTGAAGTTTCAGAAATGTGTTTGATTAAAACTTTTGAGAAAATAAACAGAGTGATATGATTCACTAAAGCGGGCTCAATCTTTTATTAAAAATTCATTTGGCAGTGTATTATTTTGCAACATTTGAATTTGATATATTTAAACCTTTGTGGACATAATTTAATAAATAAATTACTTTATTAATAAAGTAATAAAAAAGTGAAGAAATCCCAGGGCCTTACTGATCAGAATTACTGTTAACTGAACCGCAGGAAGTGACTAATGAAGAGCTGTGTTGGCGTTGTGATTAGAATGTAGTACTGTAGTTCTACATTCACTCCTGGAGTGAACTCACTGTTCACTCCAAGAGTTCGATAATGAATGGTTCAGGGTTAATTCAGCCTTCCGGTCAGTAAAATGAGGACCCAGATTGTTGGAAGAAATACGTTTAGAGAGGGCTGTAAAGCACTATGAAGCGATATATACTGGTAAGTCTAAGTGCTATTGCTATTGATATATGACTTATAATGTTATTATATGTGGGAAATATATCCCTATCTATGTAGATGACATGCTAGTAGGGTTCCCTATTGATTGCCAGAGACTATGAAGACAAAGGGAAAATGTTTTCACTATCTATAGATCACAAAATAAGGAAGTTAACATGTTTCTGTAATGTAATGCTTAAGAGTAAATCTCTAAAATAATAGATATATCAGCACATGTGTGAATGCATTTGGCTTAGAAAAGTTAATACCATAGCCTACAACTATCTTTTTCCCTCTAGTTCAATGTATCATTTTATGGATTTACTTTATATATGCACATGTAAAGAATAGCATCATGCCTGGCTCAATGGTAGCGGCTATAAGATAGAGATTTTGATGTTATAGTGGACAACCATTCATGTAAGAGACAGCAGTTTGTTGCAGCTGCCAAAAAAGCCAATGCAGTTCTACAGATATATTGCTATGTGCTCAAAATTATATGATGTGTTATCCAAAAGAAAAAAAAATGGTATTGACTAAAGCAAATGCAACATTGGAGACAAATTAGATAGCAATTGATAAATTGATTACATGCCATCATTTTCAACTCCAGGTGACCACATAGATAG
Organism: Notechis scutatus; assembly: GCF_049901735.1. Lineage (NCBI taxonomy): Eukaryota > Metazoa > Chordata > Lepidosauria > Squamata > Elapidae > Notechis > Notechis scutatus. The sequence goes on from NC_142014.1 coordinate 39,112,142, forward strand.
ATTTTTCTCTATGACAGTCTGTACCTAACCTGTTCTTACAGGTACCTCAATGGCAACTGTAACTGAGTCCATCCACCTTGATTCTGTTCATCCTCTTCTTTTATTTCCTTCCACCATTCCAGCCTAGATAATTTTCCAGATAGTTAGGATCTCCATATAATATGTCTGAAGTAAGATAATTTGAGCCTGTTTATTTGTGCCTCAAGAATTCTTGGTTGATTTGTTCAATTATCCATCAGCTTGTTTTCTTGATTTTCCACAGCATTCTCAAGAGTCTTCTCCAATACCAAAGTCCAAAGACATTGATACTCTTCATATCTTGCTCCTTTAAAGTCTAACTTTTGCTTCCATAAATTATCAAAGAAAATATCAGGACTTGCAGTATTCTAATCTTTGTAAGCATAGAGACAACATGGTATTTGAATATTTCCAAGATCTTCATGATATCATAGCATTCTAACCAGTAAAATTATGCTACTCTGTGGCATATTTCTTGATCACTAGTTCCTTACTGTTGATGGATGATCCTAAATGACAGAAGGTATCCAATAGCATGTTATTTACATTGCCAATTTTAAGGCTGCTTGTCTGCCTTTTGTCATTAGTTTGGTCTTCTTCATATTTCATTTTCATTCCATTTTTTCACTGTGTTCTTCAATTTTTAGTTTTAAAGCTTGCAGAAAATTTGTATTTTCAGATATCAGGGTAGTGTCATCAACATAGCATTAGTTATTGATGTCTCTTCCTTCAATTTTAAAATCACTCTCATCTTCCAATACATCTTTCCTAAATATATATTCAACATTATTTATTCACAGGGGAGAGTAAACAGCCTTGTCCCATTCCTTTGCCAACCTGCCTAAGCAGAGACATGGTTGATAAAGTCCAAGAAAGTGCAACAAAATGTATGCTACAAAAAGGTAATTCAACCACTTCCCTTCCAATTTCTCTTTTGGTGAGAAACTGAGGGGGAGGCAGAACTTACAAGATTCTTTTATGATAGTCTATCTCAGAGGAGTCAAACTCAAGGCCCACAGGCTGGATCTGGCCCACAAGGTACTTAGATCTGGCCCACAGAAAACAGCAAAGGACTGGTGCATGGTGCCTCTGACAGCAAAAATGGAGTTTGCACCACCACCACCCCAAGCTCTATTTTCAAAGGTAGAGGGCTGCAGGAGGTCGTCACAGCTGAAAACAGAGCCCAGGAGGACCTTATGTGTCCCCAGAGCTTTGTTTTTGCTGGCAGAGCACCAGCAGAATAAACTACTAGCAAAAGTGAATCCCCCAGCCCCATTTGGACCATCACAGGTGCCCCCGACATGAGTGATATCAAGCTCGACATGCTCCTCCAGTCCCGCTGAAGTCAAACACAATCCTGATGCGGACCTCAATGAAATTGAGTTGATACCCCTGGTCTATCTCAATATACTGTCAATTTCCTAGTCTGGTCTACCTCATAGGGCTGACAGCTTGTTTTAGAGGATTTGTGCATTACTGTGAGATGAATAGCATTTGAAATACAATAACAGCAACAAAATAGTAAAGATCCTCTCAATCATTTAGTATGCCTTATAAGCTAAATACAGTTCCCTTACTACTTCATTCTATAAGAAACATGTACAAATTTCTTCTTTGTGAGTTTATTTATCTTCTTCCTTTGCAAAAATACTGAAAAATATCACCAAAGTACAAATAAAGGTTCAGTACAACACCATTCTATTATTTAATGAATTTCTTTATTTGGAACCATTTCACTGCTCTAACCTTATTCTTCAAGGTTGGAAGAGCTTTTTGATATTGAATGGCAATGAGAAAAGCTGCAATGCTCTATGTCATTTGTTTACTGATGAATCAACCTCAGCTAACAATGATGAACCTATTCTGACTGGAGACAACAATCAACTGTGATGATAAATGCTGGCTAAATTATCTTTCTAAAGAATAACCTTGCATGTGTTGAAAGTGTAATACTTCAGTGACATTTATTAATGTAAGTTTGGACATTCTTTAATTCTAGTACAGAACAAGAGAAACAGAATAAAATTATTTGTGTCCCTAATTTGCTGTTCAATATAAATCATATTTTGATTATTGCCATGCCTATATTATCATTAGCTATTATTCAAGTTTTCTTTTCACAGATTTTCATTCCTATAAACCCTGACGCTGCATAGAAGATATATAGGAAAACGTTTTCTAACTTGGATTTTCTGAGACCTTAAACAATATAACGCAAAGAATGCCATAATCACACATCTTATCCCTGTAGCTTGTAACTATGTTTAGTAGCAGTAGACACCTAACATATGCCCACTGTTTCTCCTGTTCTTCCTATAAGCAACAGCAGCTAATAAAGTTACTATTTCGTTATTTTCAACAAGACCACCTACAAAAATCAAATTAATAAACCTACACAATCCATACCTTGATTAGGCTACTGAACAAAGAAAAAAAGATTTACCATCTGGCTGCAGTAATGTGAAATGATTATTTAGGACAAAATTCCAGAAACTATATACCACCAATGAAAGGGTGGTAAAACTATAAACTTTCCATAAAGAAACTGAATGGAGATAGTCTGGGAAAAGTCTCCAAAGGTCATTAATAGCCTTTATGGCCATTTGTGTGGGAGAAAACTGTTCTTCAGATGGCCTATTCTTAGATTGTTTATTGATTTTAATTAAACTTTATAGGGGTGAATCAAGGTGAGTATACTGGCACTTTAAGTACACTTCTCTTAGGCCGAGCCCTTTAATAATGGAAGGATTATTTAAGTTTACACTCATCCATTTCAGTCTTCAGTTATATCTATGTAGGTGCTGCTGATGGATGGAATAGATGTGGTGGGGGGAGAGAAACAGACCCAAGCACACAATTTTTGCAAATAGTTAGCTCCAGAAACTTGATTACACAGTGCACTTAATTTGATAGTCAGGAGCTGTCCTGAAAATGCTTTATGGGTTACATGAAGTTTTAATGAAACGTAAGAAGAAGAAACATTAACAAAAATCAACTTTCAAATTACCTGATAGCCTCACAGAGTTCCATTTGCTGAATCAGGAAAATTAGGTGCCTTATGATGTAAATACCAATAACTATTTCTGTAATGTGCCTTCAGGTATGTGTAGTTGTCCTCTGATTTGATAGCTTCCCTGGCAAGCCGCAAGATGCTATAGCAGTGTTTCTCAGCCTTGGCAACTTTACCATCTGTGGACTTCAAACTCCCAGGCTGGGCTGGCTGGGGAATTCTGGGAGTTGAAGTCACAGATCTTAAAGTCACCACAGTTGAGAAACACTGTGCTATAGTGTATTTTAAAGGTGAGGAAAACATATACTGCCCATTTGTAACCACAAATATCCAGTACTGAGCATAATCTTGTGGGATCCAAAGGGCCAAATCTATCATATACCATATGACTCAAATAACAGAGGTAATGATGTTCTGGTTTCCATTCCATTGAACCTCCATAATTCAGGAAGGTTTATGGAAGACCAGTCACGTCTTGTAGTAATGAATTATTCTTAGCCAGAAGCAATCCAAAGAAAATGTTCTGTGCCAGAACTCCTGAATCAACACCCAGTTTTATTGTTATTCAAGCAAATATGTACCTTATTTCTGATGCCTGCCTCAAGATATTGTTCAGAATGTGTCTCCTCCTTCTAACTCTGACCCCTTTCAGCCAGTGTACAGGGCAGAACAAGGCTATGGAATTCAAGATATAGATTGATTAATCTATGTGTATATTCGGGGTGGCTTTGCATCTGACTCTTGCTCTGCATTTTGTTACTATTGTAATCAATCAATCCACACATGAAAACAATGTGAAAACATTACACTATTTATAAAAATATGTTGGCTCCATCAAAAGTAACAAAGCTTTTATGAACTGAAATCCCTTTCATCAAAGGTATGAAGTACTGTCTAGTTCAAAGTTACAAGAATGCCTGTTTTATCTCAATGCTGCTTTTAGGCTGACAATTTCCTCAAAAAACAATTTGCCCTAGTTACTAGAAGATGTTTTCTGTATGCCACTTTCCTGAAGCTATGCGGGTGAGAGTTATAACTGGTGTTATCTATGTTTCAGCTTGGTTATGCTATCTATAGAAACTCTTAATTCTTTAGAATGTTGTGTGGATTATCAGGAATAGCATATACTAAATATTTGGTTAACTAATTATCTATCTTGAGATAGCTCTTACCTCTCTCATTTAGGTCTGTGAACAACATTTTATTAGTTTAGGTAGATTATTTAGATCAGGGGTGTCAAACTCGATTTCATTGAGGATCACATCAGAGTTGTTTTTGACCTTGGGGGGTTGGGGTGGGCATGGCCAGGGTGGGTGTGACCAGCTCAGCGTCACTCATGTCGGGGGTGCCTGTGGTGGCCCGAGTGCTTTGCCAGTGAAAAAGAGCCAAGCTCCATTTTCAGCTGTGACGGCCTCCTGCAACCCTCTGCCAGCAAAAAGGAGCTTGGGAGGGCTGCCTGTGGTCCTCCCAAGCTGTTTTCACTGGCAAAGGCATCATGGGCCGATCCTTCGCTGTTGCCACGGTGGCTCTGCAAATCCGGGTCCCGGGCCTTGAAATTGACACCCCTTATTTAGATATATGCATCATTGGTCTAAATTACAGCTTTAGTTATGCTATTTACAAATGTATAGTCATGTAACCAAAAAATAATAATGGATTTCATACAGGTAAGTTGCTTACTTGTTAACCTCTTCATATTCTGACAGCCAATATCTTATAACTACAATAGAATCACATGACTAATTAAATAGATAATAACACTGTTAATTTGCAATATTGCCACATTGAACTGCAAGATGGGGACAAATAAATTTGATAAATAAATAAAATAAACATTCTGCACCCAGGTTGATAGAAGAAGATAACCTGTTTGTGATTTTAAAAAATACTGAATTTCCTATTAGCTTTTTGAAGATCTCAAAAGAAAGCACCGTTTCAATGTAAATACAAATTTCAATTTGTTGTGGAATCACATCACATGGGCACTGGTGTTCTACTTTATAGTTATCATATATCAACCTTTGTCAAACTGCTATCCCAAATGTATTGGGTCTTCAGAATTACAAATCCTTTGAACACTTCATTCTCAAAACATCTACTTTTTGATGGTTTAAGAAATAAACATAGATCAAATCCTGAAAACATTGGGAATACAGCAAGACTAACAAAAAGGGAGCTTAGAAAAATAACTGTCCTATAAAGAAGCTTTAAAATAATAAACAGGGTCTTAATATTCAAGAGGAAAAATACTAACTGTCACAAGAATCAAACAGTCTGACACAGGGAATAATACACATTCCACTATTATTCCTTAATATTATTCCAAATAGCAAGGAAATTGTAATTTGGCAAAGTTTACTTGCATTAGAAATCTGTGTAATTGATACAGACAAAGCACTCAAGCATCCATAACAAAGGTTTCTGTTCTGTAAATTTCCCCTGGGCTATTTTAAGCCACCATTGACCTTGTTTTGCAACTCTGTCCTCTTATCAGTCACATTCACACATCAGCTTGAATTTCCTAAATCAATTTCCTATTAAATATCATTCATGCTCCTTCCCCATGCAAGCTTGTCAAGGTTTCTCAAAGGATTTTCAGACTTCCATTGGGGGTGTATATGTGTATGCATATTTTTTTCCTGAGTGCCAGTTCTAGTTCATTGAAACTTGTTGGTGAGAGGAAAATTAGAGTTCCAGCCTGGCAAGGACACTTGAAGAACTGAGAAGCATATCCGCACTTGATGATAGAATAATTAATTACAATTAGGAAACATACAATTCAGACTGGTGATTGTTCAATTACACTTGCAAAAGACAGGTCACAAATTAATTTTCTCCCAAAGAGTTAGTAAAAAAGGTCAGGATATTTTTTTTTCTTTCTGTCCATTGAAGGCAATTGAAAAAAAAACTGTTTTAACAGATATTTGACTAAAATTAAGTTTAAATATTTAATACCACAGTTCTAATGCTGCTATGTGGTATTCTTCACTCTTAAAATAAAGTAAAGCTCCGGTTGATTTAAACCATACATTTGATTTAAATTCACAACATCTAAACCTACAGCATCTAACTTTGGTTCAGCATGTGACTTTGATTGCTGTTACCAAAGAGATTCAATTGTCTTGAAAACTACATTTCCCAGGCATACTTTTTTGATTCTTTCTTCCACAGAAGATTCTGTGGAAGTGATGTCACCTCCCTCTGGTGAAAGTTTACAGCTTGACTTAGATTCTCCTGAAGGCTCAAATGTACCATGGAAAAATTATCCCTGACTCAACACTAATTGGAGAAATCTAATATCAAAAATATTAAGAGTGGGTTTTTTTTAGTAATTTAGCCTGGCATGTCAATTACAATGGTCTTTAGACTTAACCTTAGTAGTAATAATGATGACAAAGCTAAAGTAATATCATACATAATCAGGATTTGATTAGACTTAACCTTAGTAGTAATAATGATGACAAAGCTAAAGTAATACCATACATAATCAGGATTTGATCAAATGTTTCCCATACATATATGATGTTTTTATTGAATGTATTTTTCTCCTGACCTTCAAATAAGCTTTCAAAATATACCATAATCACATTTAAATTATCAAATGATAGATGTCCAAATTATATATATATTAATCACCTATAACTGATCTACAAAAATCCAAATAATCATTAAATGATAGAAAGGAGATAGTTGTATATAACTTTTTATTCTAATGTAAACCCAAATCCTTATAAGTCTTATTTATAAGATTAGTAAGACTCTTGATGTGCAACCACACTTGATAACCTCCCCATTTTTATGACACATATAGTGTATATTTAGCATTTATTATAGTGATGCTGGATTGGAAGAAGATGAATGTGGTTTTAAAATTGGAGGAAGAGACATCAACAACCTATGTTATGCTGATGATATTACCATGTAAGCAGAAAATTCAAACAATCTGTAAACCCTAGTACTGGAAGTGAAAAAAATTAAACTAAAGTAAACATAAAAAAGATCAAACTAATGACAATAAGTAGAATAAGCAGTCTTAGAATTGGCAATAAAGATAACATAGTGGTGGGTTCTGATTAGCATTGGCTAGAGCAGCCATGAAAGCCTTGGAAAAGATATGTAAAGTTAAGAATGATTTAATGGAATGCAATCAAACAATGAATATGCATTTTGAACACTGGTTACTTCAACTTTCTATTATATTCTAAATTTATGTTTAAGGTAAGACATAAATCTCTGATTAAGGTAAAAGCTTTTGGATGGTATTGCTCCTGAAAGGAACAAGTCTTTAATGTACAAATAAAATTGAAAACATTCAAATGTCCAAGTCAAAATGTAAGCTCTTGCAGTCTGTGATTTTGCAGCCATGACATAATAGCTAAAACTTCTCAAAACAAAAACATAAGCTATTATAGTTTTGGATACAGATTTTTTGCAATTCTAAATGATGAATGATTGCCCACTTAGAGTCAGTGAGTATTTTCTGAAATAGTTTTTAAATGGATTAGAACATTAGTAGAATGATTCTCAATCTTTAACAGAAAGAATATTACCAACTTTTAAATTGTGCTATATTTCTACCATGTCTTAATTAATCTGTTTTTATTAAGGTAGTGTTTAGGTGATAAAAGCATAATAATAATACTTAGAAAATAACTGGGGATATTTATATGTCAGTGTGGTATGTTAAACTGAATTCATAGCTATATCCTGTATCTAAATGATTTGGCTTGTAGCATTTTAATGTTCATTTATAAGAGTAGGACTAAGGACTTATATTTTGCTGAAATATAAAAATATTTCATGTACTTTTTTAAGTATAGGGAATATTCATTGACTGCCTTGTTCAGCAACTGTAGGTTTGCTGAATGGTCTTTTGTGCACTGTGACAAGATGTTTCATTACCCAAACTAGGTAACATCATCAGTCTAGTCTAGCACTGATGATGTTACCTACTTGGGTAATGAAATGTCTGCAAGAAAACAACTGAGCTCAGAGAGCACCAAAAAGCCCACAGTTCAACCTGGACCTACAAATATTATCCTTTATTGTAGGTTTACTTATGGAATATTTACACTGGTCACAACATCCCAGATCATTGCCATTTGTAATCTTCACAGCCAGCTTCTTGACAAGCAAAATCAATGGGGAAGCTGGCAGGAAGTTGCAAGTCATGGTCATATGATGTCACATTTAATGACCCATGGGGATTCGCTTAACAACTGTATGGCTTAGCAAATGAGTTGCTAGTCCCAATTGCAATCAATAAGGAAGGACTACCAGTATCAGTTCCACATATTTTGCAAATTTATTTGTTATAATCATATTAGTTACTGCCAATTTGCTTTTTTCCCCTTCCTGATTTATAGGCAGTATTTCATTTGTGTGCTTTTAGAATTTGCAGAGTTCTGGCAGATTATGGAGGAATGTTTCTTCTTTGAATACACATAGTTGGATAATTAAAGTTAGTGAAGAAGCTAATTAAATAAAAAGAGTTTTGGGTGCTGAGGTGGAATTAGAGTGAAAATCTTTAAGCTCATGCAACATCTAAAAATAGATTTTGAAATCTTTCTTGAAGTCACCTCCAACAGGTAATTGCAGATGCTAGATTTTAAAAGCATGTAATTAAATTTGCAGGTTTCTATTGTGTTACATTAAACTTATATTTATAAACCAATATTGACAGAGTCTTCATGTTTTTCTACTTCAAAGTTCCTATACAGCTACAGACATAAAAAAAAATCACATATTGCCTAATGTAAATCTATTAATTTCAGTGGGTTTATTTTAAGGATGGTTTTTAGTTTGACCCCTGGCTAATACATCTAAAACAAGAGATTTGCATGTATTCCATGTTATCGGTAAAATAATGTCAATAAGTTTAGACTGAACTTCATAATTGCTACATCAGACTGCTTCATGTGCTGTAACTTGTGGAAACATATCTATGTTTGCACTAAATACATGTTGGACAGAGGTAAAAATACACAAGATTTCCCCACCCCCTCCCCCAAAAAGTTGAAATATGTTACTGTGTATACAATATATTACTGTGTTTCTCCGAAAATAAGAGCAGGTCTTTCTTTTTTACCAAAAGACCCCGCCCGCAGCCCTCCCACCATCTCCTTGCCCGCAGCCACAATGGTTTACAGGGCTTCCCGGGGCTTTTTGCCCAGATGGAGGAATGACGGAGTCTGGAAGCTTCTTTTGCTTGCAAATGGGGCACTTTGAAATGGAGCAATTAGGTCCATTTCAAAGCATCCCATTTGTAAGCAGATGAAGCTACCAATCTCCCTCTGGGTGAAAAGTGTTTGGGAGCCTATAGGGTGCTTGGGAATGGAGTGATTTGTTCTGTTCCCAATCACCCCATAGGCAGCCAAACACATTTCGCCCAGATGGAGAAATGATGGAGACTGGAAGATTTGCCTGTTTGCAAATGGGGCAATTAGGTCCATTTCAAAGCACCCATTTGAAAGTCTCCCTCTGGGCCAGAAGTGCATGGTGGAGACCACCTGCCTTCCCCTGTGCCTATGCCTGCTGCCGGTGCCACCTGCAAACCTCCCATGAACCAGGCAGGTGCACAGCACATCTGGATAGCCTGTCCTCTGCCTCCACTCTCGGACTTGTCCGTGCTGTGCCCTGCGCCTCACCTCCTCTTGTGCTGGCCACACACATCCACCCAGGCTTATATTTGGAGAGGACTTATATGAGGCCCACCCCAAAAAATCAGACCAGGGATTATTTTCAGGGTGGATTTTATTTTTGGGGAAACGTGGTAATTGATGACAGCAAAATAATTTGAATCAAAGTTGGGAGCCTATATCCCTTTAGATATTGATAAGTTGCCATTGTCAAAATTCATTGCTCTTTACCTGCTTGTCTGGGCCATTGTAAGATTTCTTTTAGCAATATAATCTGTGGAGTACAAAGGTCACAATCATTTTTTAAGTATTCTTAAGACTACACTCAAAACTGAATATAATTGAGGGAAAGTAGATGAAGCCACACAAAAAAGGATATAAGTAAATGTTTACCATATTAACAAAACACATTTTTGCTGCTACTACCAAACATACTTTAGCCTTCTACTTTACTGAGTAAGCAGACAAGTAATGAATCATTGGATAACTTCACAGAAAGCATAACATCTTTGAAATTATTGATTTCATACAGAGCAAAATCACAATTTCTTTAAGTACAATAATTGTGTAATTATGTGGAGTTTTCCTTTCAGGTACTAATTTATTTTGACATTTGTGATTTAAATTCAAATGCAAATACTGATGAACTGAAACTAAAGTTGTATTTAAATAATCTTGTTCTCAAGTGCTAGAATACATTTTATACATATTCCAAATTTATATTTAAAATTTATATATTACAAATTGCACTCAGTAAGATTAATTCAGTTTAAATAGATCTGCCAATTATAATGTCACAGCTAGATTTTTTTTCCTACAATACTTTTCAAATTAATTGATCCTTTCCTCACAAAACCATAATAGTTTTTATCAGGAGAATACCTTGTCAGTATATGCTTAAATTCTGATGGCCTGCTTAAATTTCAAGTGCATCTTTTCCCTAGCCAACACAAGCTTCTATTTCTGTTGGTTTAAGGGCAAATAAAACTAAGTTTTCTACAAATAAAATGAAAGCACCATGTAAATAACATTTTCTCTAAGCACTGAAGTATTTTTTCGGAATCAATTCCAAAACACTCTTCCTAGTATAAAGCCTGTTTAAGAACCCTGCATGTAAAATCACATGCATAACTTGGTATTATTTCAAATATGAACATTTTTCACAGATAATTCCTTAATGCTTTTGCATGTACTATATAATCTTGCATATAATTTCATCCATATGTTGTTCATAATAAAATGTGCAGAAGAAATAATTTGGGTAAAGCAAAGGATAAATGTTAGCCTTTATTTTTAAAATATTTATCTTTACTTTGTACATATTGATTGTTTTATACTTAGTATGTTTTGCTAATGCAGTTAACATGGTTGGTCAACTACAGTATGTGATTTTGCATGTTATTCTGACCTAAATAATTATGGTTTATTTACTTTACAAAAGGCTTAGCAATAAATGGGACATCAATAAATAGACAAAAATCTGCGGTGCAAATCTGAGTTAGTAATTTTAATTCAGTATGGGGAATTCAGATTATACAAAAACCAACATCCCAAAGGTGCTTTTCCAAAAGGCAACTGGACTTTTGGGGTTTTTTTCTTTGAAAATGTTTCATTTCTCAACCAAGAAGTTCTTCAGTTCAGTTCAAGGACAATTTATTTGTCAGTGAGTTTATTGGTTATGCACATTGTTTGGAACCAATGGATTATTTATATTCCAAAAGGTCTGTTATTTATTACTATAATAAGCAAGTTACCAATCTAGATGAACTTGTGGGTTGATCCAGTAGAGGTCTCTGTTCATTCTTGTGCTTGGAATAGCACGGGAAATAAAGCAATTGAGCATATCAAATCTATTGAAAACCATTTCAAGTTCTAGAGAATCAAGTTTAATGAGATATACAGTATACTGCTGTAAAATTTTAATAACAGAATAACAAAGTTGGAAGGGACTTTGAAAGTCTTCTGGTCCAACCCCCTACTCAGGCAAGAAACCCTATACCCATGATGGCGAACTATGGCACGTGTGCCACAGGTGGCACGCAGAGCCATTTGTGTGGGCACGCGAGCCCCAACCAAACTTACCTTACTGCACATGTGCATGCCTCCTAGCTGATGTTCAACCCGTTTGAGGCCTTTTTCGGCCTCCCAGAGGCTTGAGGGAAGCCTCTGCAGCCTTTGGAGGCCGAAAAACAGGCCCGTTTCATCACTTCCTATATTCCTGGAAATACCAGAAGTGATGAAACGGGCCCATTTTTCAGCCTCCAAAGGCTGCAGAGTCTTCCCTCGAGCCTCTGGGAGGCCGAAAAAGGCCTCAAATGGGCTGAAAATCACTGGGAGGTGTGCGCATGCATAGGGCAGGTAAGAAGGGGGGAATTGCATGTGCATGGGCAAGGGGATGGAGGGGCTGCACATGTATGCAATTTTTGGCACAAGAGACCAAAAGGTTAGCCACCACTGCCCTATACCATTTCAGACAAATGGTTGTCCAATCTCTAATGGTAATGCCACATGTTGTATATTAACACTTTCCTTCACTTAGGTTTATGAAACCTGAATCTAGGTAGATGTGGAATATAGGAAATAATGAAAAGGTAAAGTCATTTCATTTGTGTTAGATATTTGAAAGCTGGTGATATAAAATTTGAACAAAACATGTCCTTTGCCCATTCTAATGCTATTAAGAGGACAAGAATGCATGTCTTATTCTCAAAAATATAATTCATAATTTTTTTGCTGCTCTGGATATGAAAAAAAATCTTGCTTTAGTTCATCTCAGCTGAGAAGCCTTATTTCTCTCCCAAACTCACAAAACAAATCCAAGCAACCTCTTGGTTCTGTCACTTTTACCAATATAAATCTTGTGTACAATATTCAACACATTTATTTCTTCTTGTCTACTTACTCAGCCTACCATCTTTCCAAGGTCGGTAAAATGAGGACCCAGTTGTTGTGGGAATGCTGACTCTGTAAACCGCTTAGGGAAGGCTGTTAAACACTGTGAAGTCTAGGTGCTATTTCTATTAATTTAGATAATATTTTATATAATCCTTTAGTAAGATAGCTTATTGTTGTAGTGGTTAAGGCACCAGGCTAGAAACTGGGAGATCGTGAGTTGCAGTCCTGCCATATAGCCAGCTGAATGACCTTGGGCATCTCTCTCTCAGCTATAGGAAGGAGACAACGGCAAAACACTTCTGAAATCTTGCCAAGGAGACTGCAGGGAGTACAGGTGAAACTCGAAAAATTAGAATATCGTGCAAAAGTCCATTTATTTCAGTAACGCAACTTAAAAGGTGAAACTAATATATGAGATAGGCTCATTACATGCAAAGCAAGATAGTTCAAGCCGTGATTTGTCATAATTGTGATGATTACGGCTTACAGCTCATGAAAACCCCAAATCCACAATCTCCGAAAATTAGAATATTACATGCAATCAATAAAACAAGGATTGTACATAGAACAATATCAGACCTCTGAAAAGTATAAACATGCATATGAACTCAGTACTTGGTTTGGGCCCCTTTTGCAGCAATTACTGCCTCAATGCGGCGTGGCATGGAAGCTATCAGCCTGTGACACTGCTGAAGTATTATGGAAGACCAGGATGCTTCAATAGCGGCCTTCAGCTCTTCTGCATTGTTCGGTCTCATGTCTCTCATCTTTCTCTTCTCAATGCCCCATAGATTCTCTATGGGGTTCAGGTCAGGCGAGTTTGCTGGCCAATCAAGCACAGTAATCCCACGGTCATTGAAGCCGGTTTTGGTGCTTTTGGCAGTGTGGGCAGGTGCCAAGTCCTGCTGGAAAATGAAGTCAGCATCCCCATAAAGCTCGTCTGCAGAAGGAAGCATGAAGTGCTCCAAAATCTCCTGGTAGATGGCTGCGTTGACCCTGGACTTAAATGAAGCACAACACCAGCAGATGACATGGCTCCCCAAATCAACACAGACTATGGAAACTTCACACTGGACTTCAAGCATCCTGCAATGTGTGCCCCTCCATTCTTCCTCCAGACTCTAGGTCCCTGGTTTCCAAATGAAATGCAAAAGTTGCTTTCATCAGAAAAGAGGACTTTGGACCACTGAGCAACAGACCAGGTCTGTTTTTCTTTAGCTCAGGAGCAGCTTGACAAGAGGAATATGATATTTGAAGCCCATGTCCAGGATCCGTCTGTGTGTTGTGGCACTTGATGCACTGACTCCAGCCTCAGTCCACTCATTGTGAAAGTCCGCAACACTTTTGAATGGCCTTTTCCTGACAATCCTCTCCAGGCTGTGGTCATTCCTGCTGCTTGTGCACCTTTTTCTTCCACACTTTTCCCTTCCACATAACTTTCTATTAATGTTCTTTGATACAGCACTTTGGGAACATCCAGCTCCTTTTGCAATTAGCTTTGGAGGCTTTCCCTCCTTGTGGAGTGTGTCAATGATGGTTTTCTGCACAACTGTCAGGTCAGCAGTCTTTCCCATGATTGTGATTCCTACTGAACCAGACTGAGAAACCATTTAAAGGCTCAGGAACCCTTTGCAGGTGTTATGGCTTAAATAGCTGATTAGAGTGGAACACTTTGAGCCTAGAATATTGACCTTTTTCACAATATTCTAATTTTCTGAGATTGTGGATTTGGGGTTTTCATGAGCTGTAAGCCATAATCATCTCAATTATGACACATCATGGCTTGAACTATCAATGAGTCTATCTCATATATTAGGTTCACCATTTAAGTTGCATTACTGAAATAAATGAACTTTTGCACGATATTCTAATTTTTCGAATTTCACCTGTAGTTCAGGCAATAGCCAGGAATCAACACTGACTTGAAGGCACATACGCACAAAACACAATACACAAAAGTAGACAACATCCTCGATGAAGAATATGTAAGAAGTGTTGCATTGTTTTTCATTCTATTGGTACTTCTCTCTGAATTACTTTAAAATTCCTATCACATAAAAAGTTAGCCAGCTTGGCAGAAACATTGCCTTTTCATCATGTTTTCAGAACAGGAAGCATTTCCATTTCATTTATTTTCATTTTTTGTTCTGCCTATTTAGTTCAGAGAAGAAAACACTAAACTGTTTGCATGTATCATTCAAATGATGTATGGAATTTGATTACAAGCTGCATCAAATCTGTCTCAACAATACAATGCCCATATAGTTGGACACAAAGATATGGTAAGTGCAGATTGCAATAAATCTTTATCACCTCTATTTAGTAAGATAATTAGGGTTATTGTTGTTCCTTTAAGTATCAATACTTAAAAAGATCATCATTATATGTATGAGATTTAGTGTCCCTGGTTTTAGGTTGTTTTTCTTTTTTACTTTTCTCACTATAATATAATTATACCTGGAACCTTCTAGCATTGTAGTTTCTAGCTTTGAAAGGCTTTATACCAACATTCTTCCACCTGTATTTCTTAATTCTATTAGGTTTCAATTTTGTATGGCAGTTAAATGGCAGGACAATCTCAGAGGCCCTCAAGTAAGAGATGATTGGTGTACATGTGCTGATTATTCTACTCGGTGTCACAAGTCTTTGATGTTAAAATGCTTGGATTTATAGTAAGCTGGATGAGTATCAGGCCAACTTAAATGCTGACATTGTCCCTGTTTTTTCCCTCAAAACTTTGTAAAAGTCACTGTTCCGGAAACTTAGCAAAAAGAAATAGGGATACTCCACAGCATGACCAGAAACATAATTCACCTCCTAGACCAAAAGAGACTGTTTCAAGTTGGGGGCTACACGCTTCAGAGAAAAAAAAATGATTTGGATGTTATAATTACACTGATCCTTCTTGAATTTATCATTGTAACAGAGCCCCCAAATGATGTTTAATACTATTCAGATGTGTGTTTCAATAGAGTTTGTAATTGTACAGTCCATGACAGCATGCCTACACAGGTATGGTTCTATCGTGTTTCCCCGAAAATAAGCCCTACCCAAAAAATAAACCCTAGCCTGATTTTTAAGCATGTGCCTTATATAAGCCTACCACAAAAATAATGAAGGGGGTTGGGGTGGCCAGCACAGGAGGTGGTGAGCACGGACAGGCCAATGGTGTCTGGCAGCAGCCATAGCCCATGCAGTGAAAGTGAGTTGGTTACCTGTCCAAGCAGCAGTTGGAGGCAGAGGAGGGAAGAGCCATGTGGTCTGGGTTTGCTGCGTGGGCCTTGGGAAAGCCAAGAGTTGGTGGGCCAGAATGGGTGGGTGGCCATGGGAGTCTTGTCTTCACATCTCTCAGCTTACGGCACATCTGGATCACCTGCCTTTCACCCCTTGCCTCTCCCTCCATCTGCTGCCAGTGTCACCGCATCCAGATGCATCCAGATTGCCTGATTCCCCTCCGCAACTTTCCCTGCCTCTGCTGCTTGGACAGGGAATCAACTCACCTGGGTTGCATGGGCTGTGGCTCCTGCCAGACACTATCCACCTGCCCATGCATGCCGCCTCCTGTGCTGGCCACACCTGTGCTGTGCTGGTTTGCGTACCCCAGAGTTCACAGACAAGGGATTAGCAGGATGCAGCTACTGCCAGTTATTGTCAAACCCTGTGCACTTGCCACCTCTTGCGTGCACACTATAGGGCACCCAGCGGGGCTGATCACCCTGAAATTATGTTCCCCCCCACAAATAAATCCTAGTGCTTATTTTGGAGCCCCCCCCAAAAGACCAGATCTTATTTTCGGGGAAACACAGTATATAAACACTTGCCTGCTTGCGTATTTACTTACTTACTTACTTACTTACTTACTTACTTACTTACTTACTTACTTACTTACTTACTTACTTACTTACTTACTTACTTACTTACTTACTTTACTTACTTACTTACTTACTTATAAACTATCCAGCTCCTTCACAGAAACACTCTGGGTGGTGCACAAATACATTTAAAAAGGAAGGATGGTTAAAAATTAATATTGAAAGTTAATTAAAAGGTTGCGGGGGGGGGGCTTTCAGGGCTCTGTGACCTCCAACAAGGCTGCAGAGCCATGGTTTTACACCTTTCCAAAAAGCCAGGAGAGTGGGGGCTACTTCACCTCAGGGGAAGAATGCTCCCCAGGGCAGGGCAAAGACAGAGAAGGCTCTCTTTCTGGACCATGCCAGCTTATGCTTTTTCATATTACATAAGTATTTAAAAATGCAAAATCTCTGTTTGTTTGTCAGTTCTTACATGAATATTTTTGAAGTGGCTCAGGTTTGGTTTGTTTTGATGCTTTGAGAGAGAGAAAAATAAGAAGTGATGGCATTTCATTTCAAAGTCTACTTGACAAGTTACTTTCTTATTGATTCCAAGCTGATAACGTTATTTTCTTCTGAAAGTCTAATTAAAAGTAGAAAAGAGTGAATCAAGCTCTCACAGTGGAAGGTGGTGAAGGTTTTCTAAGGGAATAGGTGTGAAAGAAGCCTCTTTGATCATAACCCTAGAATAGAACTGTTTTGGTAGAATTGGATTAGACAACTTAACCACACTTTCATCCTACTTACGTCAATGCAAGCTAGGTAACATTAAATTAAGCCTCATTAATCATTAATGATCTATGATTTGAATTTTATTGAAGGCTACAAGCTGTTGTGAGTTGCAATTCACTTCAACAGATACCCAAAGTGCCTAGACTGATTGATGTAGAATTTAAACTGGAGTGAGATGGGGGAAAATGGCAAAAATTACATTGATTATGCAGATGCAGGGTACATGTGCTGTTTTAGTACCTTACCCATTAACAATTTTAATGTGTTTTAGACCATATTTTGTCTTTGTTTTGAATCTTGGTGTCAAACTTCTATCCATTAATTCTTTGAGGTAAAGTTTGTCTTATTCGTCATATACCCCTCTGTATTCTCCTTCTACCTTTTGTAAATCATAGATATAAGAACAGGAATATACATTAGCTTCCAAATTATCCAGCAAAGATGCTATAGATATAAGCCCAAAGATATTTTTTTCAAGTCCAATAGATTAAAATTACTGCCTGCCAAAAACCAGAGCAGCTGCATACATTTTGAGGTTCCCCATTATAACTTTCTGTATACTGAAAGCTTTTTGATAACTAAATCTTGAATTGGCTGAAAATGGAGCAATTGCCTTCAAAATGAATAGCAGATTAAACTAATCACACCTATTTCCCAAAGAAGCATGAAAACACTGTGAAAAGCATCCTGCACAAACCCCAATGACAAAAAAATTGTTAAAACATACATTATAACATCACAATGCAAACCCACATTCATTGTACTTGTGTCCCAACTTCAGTCACAAATATATCCTGTAAGTCACATGGTATGTCATTTGATCTCCCATTCCTCTGCAGACTTAATTAATCTGACATGTATGGGAAAATAAACTTAAACACGGACCTTCCAAAAATTGCCTGATTTGTCTTGCTGATAATTTTCAAACAGAGTCAAAAGGATCAGTCAGCTCTTCATAGCCTGTTATTAAGCCTTACAGAAAAATCAGTTGAGGTATTAGAATCTCATCCTTCTTTTAAAGGAAACAAAAAAAAACATTTTTTAAAATTTAGAAATTATACACACACATACACACACACATACATACATGCAGATAAATCCACACAGACACACACACATACACACACACACCCATATATATATAAAGAATACATACACTGGTAACAGGTTAATGAAAGGTTAGAATTTGAGGGGGGGGTTGAAAATTTTATTGATTTTTAAAAACAAACGTAAACAAACAAGACATAAAACATAAAAACATAAAACATCTTTTTTGAAAGCAGCATAATCCCGGGTTATATCTCTTTGTACAGACACAAATTTAAGTTCATGCTCATTTTTATATTCCATTCCATATCTTATTACTATTCTACATTTTCTATATAGCTTCTCCCCTCTTTTAACTTTCTTAATTTTATTTTATTTATTTCATCTCAATTCAAATCATTGTACTTATATTCTTTGTCTCTCCTGTTTCAACTGTCTACTATCTTTTCTCATTAAACAAAATTTCTCCTGTAATCACTGATTGGAGTATGACGCCTTTATATCTTTCCCCTAAAATTATAACATTTAATATAATACATAACTTCCGTTCGGATTCTGCTTGGTACATTCTAAAACTACACACTGTATTTTGAAAAAAGAAAAAATTATAAATGTATAATATAATTAAAACAACAATCCATACCAATTCAATTCTATCATTAACATTAATATTCATTTAAATCTTAACGTTTTACACATTACTTTTCAGATAGGTATCATACTTCTATGGGAACACTTATCAACTTTCCATAGTTAATTCCCCCCCACTTCACTTATATTTTATAAAACATTGAGTAATTAAAATTTTCCCATTCCTTCCTAATTCAATTCTCTCATTTATTTTATTTCATTTATTTTGTTCACAAAAGTTTCACTAAATTACACTATTTTATCCCACTTTTTAATCATACGTTGTTTCCAATTTTCTAACATTATTTCTATTACAAATATAACAATATAATCTTATGTACCTTCCCAGAATCCCTTTTTCAGTTAAAGTTTCACCCATTATCTCTGAATAAGTCCTGTTTCTTTACATCTTGCTCAAACCTTTGTAACTTCTCTTCCTTTCCTTCTTCGCTTTCTTCTTCTCTCTCCCCCTGTCTCTCCACCTCCATTTCCCTCTTCTGTATTCCCCTTTTCTGTTGCTTTCCAACTTTATATCCACTTTTCAAATTATTTTTCCCTTTTTTGGCTGTTTTTTTAAGTCTTGAATTCTCCATTCTCTTTCCCCCCTTTCCCCTTTCTTCCCCAGATAGAGTTACTTGTTCATTAAAGATGGCTTCTTCTTTATCCCAATCTTCTTGTTGCGCAGTCTTTTCTTGTAGTTTCTCGTAGATGCAGATCGCCATTTCTAAGAATTGAAAAACGGAGCCAAAGGAACCCTTCCCGTCTTGTGTCTCTTCTTTATATTTTTTAAATTCCATTTTCATTTCATCCAGAAGTGATGCCATTGTAGAATTTTTTAAACAACCACCCAATTGTTTTTAGTCATTCAAATATAATATCCAAAAATCCCAAAGTCACCAAGCAATCCAAATACACACAAGCTGTTTCTTTTTACACTTTCTTCTTTCTTCACTTTGTCTTCCTGGGGTTACTATTTAGTTACAAAGTTCCAGTTAAAATGTATCTTTTAGAAGTCTTATTGAGATTTTACTTTAGATTCTTTGTCCAGGCAGTCTTCTCCTTCCAAATCCTTCCCTTATTCTTTTCCTCTCCCTTCCTCCTTATAGAAAAAAAGGATTTTTTAGTGTCCAGAAATCTTTATTGTCCCTTTGGCATTTAATTATATTTTCAGACATATTAGTGCCAAAGCGGATTTTTCTGATTTCTTATTCAGTTCTCTTTGTTGTCAATGTGAGGAAGGAGAGTGAAGAAAAAAAACCTTTCCCTTTTCACTTTCTTTCACTGCTTCCGGCTCTTCTTTGGGAGCGATGTTATCTTTTATAAAATTTAAATTCCAGGGTACCTTAGTTGTTGCTTTTTATCCCGGTCAGCCAAAACTTTCACTTCTTATCTTCCTCCTGCACTTTCTTTTCCGGTTGAGTGCTTTGAGGTGGCCATTTCTGACCACCGCTCCTACCGCCTTCGGGAAACGGAGTTTGACCAGCTGAGGAGGAGAGATGCGGCTCTCCTCGACCCTGCTGGTGATCTCCCCCCTCCACCACCTCTATGGGGTGACTTAGCCCCGAAGCCAGCTGGCTCGGGGCGCTCCAGCGGTGAGCCCAGGCAGAAACCACGCACGATCGCGGAAGTCCAGAATTTGAGTTTTTTAATTACCAGAAATCATTATGAGTTTGTCAAGAACAAATATTGCCAGACTAACCTCATCTCATTTAACTCCTAACTCCATTCTCTTTCAGATGAATAATTAAGAACCATCAGCAGGCATCTTTTTAACATTAGTTTCATATGTTGAAGACATTTTATATACGGCCAATATATTCTACATCTACAGTAAATCTATTTGTCTACTATCATCTATTTATTGATGTGTGTATGTATGTGTGTGTATACACACACCACAATACAATATAGCAGATAAAATATTAAATTAAGATAAAACCATTAAAAAATCACCATAATATGAAGCCATAGAATTGCAATGGGATAGAGGTTATAATTCGATATTTAAGGAAGCTAACTATCAGAATGCTTCTGGTGTGGCTGCAATGAGATTATCCCAGATTCCTTGACATTTCCTGAAAAGACATTCTTAAACTACATGTGTTATAGTTTAAAGCACCACATTGCTTTGGTTAAATGGTTAAATTAAATTTTTATATCAGTGAATCCATGACCTCAATAGATGCCATACATTAAATTATATATATATATATATATATGGATCTTTGGTTATTCGGGTTTTCTCCCGCGTAAGATTCAAAGTATCTAGGCAACGTTTCGGCGAGGTCCCACTCGCCATCTTCAGGCTGGTGCTTTCGGCTTAGTGCCATCTGCTTAGTGCCATCTGCTTGCACTGGCACTAAGCCGAAGCACCAGCCTGAAGATGGCGAGTGGGACTGCCGAACTCAGTACAGATTGAGCCTACGCGGGAGAAAACTGTCACCTAAAGATCCACACATAAATGCTCATGAGAACCTCAGAAAACATATATATATATATATATATATATATATATATATATATATATTTTCTGAGGTTCTCATGGTATTTGTATGTGGATCTTTGGTTATTCGGGTTTTCTCCCGCGTAAGATTCAAAGTATCTAGGCAACGTTTCGATGAAGTCTCACTCATCATCCTCAGGCTTCTGTCCTTTTAAAGTTGTAGCAACGTTTCAGCAGAATCTCATCTGCCATCATCAGGCTTCTGTATTGTGTCCGTCTGTGGGTCAGACTTTTACAGTGGTTTCAGATTTAAATTTGGGGCAGCCTATTGCTGTGCCAGAATGGTTTTTTCTTCCTCCTGATTGGTTGGGAGTCTTGGTCTGTGTTTATTGGTCTCGGAGTTTGCTGTGTTCTGCTTGATGGGTGTCTCTGATATCTTCTGTCTGTTTTTTGGCTCTTTTTGTATCTTGATTGGCTGGCAGCATTGTGTTACTTTAATGGAGGCCTTTAGTGCAGCTTGGCTTCGGGTAAATGGACGGCTATCATTAGTTAGGAAGCTGGGTTTCATCTGGGTGCCTGGTTGGGGTGTGTTTGAGCTGGAGGTATCAGGGGGATCTGTTTGTGCCCAGGTGTTTGCCTGGCTTGTGGTGTGGAGATTTTTTTGTTTGTGAGTGCAGGCTTCCAAATGATTGACAGCCTGGTGGAATCATCTCTTCTGTTCATGCTTTCTGGACTTTTTTCAATCTCTATGGCTTCTCTGATGACTCTGTGGCTAGGGTTTTCCATAGTGGCCAGGGTTTTGGTGCCATTGAAGTTGATGCTATGACCTGTAGCTTCCATGTGTTGGACTAGTGAGGAAGTGTGTTCCAGCTTTTTGACTGCATTTTTGTGTTCATCCAGGCGGGTACTTATTCTTCTATTGGTCTGTCCAATGTATGTGGCCGGGCATGATGCACAGGGGACTTCGATATGCCTTGGTTTTCCAGGTCAATTTTATCTTTGGGGTTGCTAAGGATGGCTGCTATTTTTCTGTCTGTTTTGAAGGCAGTCCTGATGTGATGTCTGTGTAGTACCTTACTAATTTTGTCTGTAGTACCTCTTATGTAGGGCAGGACAGCTGTTCCATAGGTCTGTTCATCTTCTGGGTCTCTATTATGTTTCAGTGTGTTTTTGTGGATCAAGCTGGTGATTTTGCTTTTGTGGAAGCCGTTGGCTGTCAGTACTTTAGTCAGGGTGCATAGTTCAGCCTTAATGTGTGTCTTGTCTGCCAGGCGTTTGGTTCTGGTAATTAGTGTTTTAGCCACGGAGTTTATCTGTGCTGGGTGGTGGTGGGATTGGGCGCTGAGGTAGCGGTTGGTGTGTGTTTTCTTCTGGTATATGGTGTGTCCTAGTGTGCCATCTGTTTTTTTGTAGATTAGTACATCTAGGAATGGTAGTTGTTTGTTTGTTTCTGTTTCCATGGTGAACTTGATTTTGGGGTGTGCGCCGTTTAGGTGTGTTAGGAAATTGTTTAGGTTTTCTTGTCCATGGGGCCAAATCACAAATGTGTCATCGATGTATCTTAACCATAATTTGGGTTTGAGGATGGCATTGGCCAGGGCTCTGGATTCGAATTCTTCCATGAACAGGTTAGCAATGACAGGTGACAGTGGTGATCCCATGGGGCTCCTTCTATTTGTTTGTATCTTTGTCCTTTGTATATGAAATATGTGTTGGTTAAGCAGTGTTCTGTTAGTTCCATGAGGTGTTTGGCTGGTTGGTATTTATTTTTGATGATTTCAAGGGTCTCTTTTATCGGGACTTGAGTGAATAGGGAAACCACGTCAAAACTTACAAGCAGATCTTCTTGCTCCACGTGTAGATCTTTGATCATTTCCAAGAAGTGGTATGAGTTTTGTACATGTGAAGCTGCTGTTTCAGCATGGGGCTGTAGCTGCTTTGCTAGGTATTTGGCTAGGTTTTGTAGTGGTGCTCCTCTGGAGCTGACTATGGGTCTGAGAGGTATGCCTTCTTTGTGTATTTTTGGGAGGCCGTATAGTTTGGGGCATCTGGAAGATTTCTCTCTGGGTATAATCGTGTGTTGGATCTCTTTGCTTATGTGGCTGGTTATAATTTTCTTCTTGGTTAATTTTTCCAGATATGTGGTTGGGTCTGTGTTTATGGGTTTGTATGTGGAGTCTTGGAGTAGGTCTGTCAATTTTGTTTCGTAGTCTTTTCTGTCCATTACTACAGTGGCATTTCCTTTGTCTGCTGGGAGGATGATTATGCTGCTATCTCTTTTCAGGGTTTGTAGTGCTTTAATTTCATTTTTCTGTAAGTTGCTTTTGGGTGGCTTGCTTGTGCATAGGATATTGGTAACTTGGTGTCTTATTTTATCAGCTTCATCTGTATTTAATTTAGTTAGGCTGGATTCTACTGCACATATGATGGATTCTGTGGGGATTTTTTGGGGTGCTATAGCATAATTGAATCCTTTGGTTAGAACATCTGTTTCTGTTTTGGTGAGTTCTCTGTTGGAAACGTTGTGCACTAATTGTTTCAGGTGTTGTTGTGAGTTGTTGGGGTTTTCTTGTTCATGTTCTAATTTCTTTAATTTTTTCAATAATTTTTCCTGTTTGTAGATGCCTTCAGAATCAGCTCTCCAAGTTGTAAGTTGTTTTATCTTGTCCCAAAGTAGAGGGTGGATTTTGCTGCTCAGTTCCAGGTGTAGTGCTAGCAAATCTTTGTTTAACTGATCTAATCGGAATCTCTTATTGTGGAGCTCGCTCCGTAGTAGAGCCATTTCAGTTCTTTTCAGGATACGTTTAGTGGCTGCTGTGCTTTGATGAAATGTTAATTTGAAGCAGGTTGGTGTAGTATTGTTGTCTCTGCAGCTGCGTAGGGAATTGGAGGTCACATAGTATTCCTGCTCTTTTAATTTCCAGTTCTCGTAGGTTTTGATCTGGCTGTTTATTTCCTCCCCGTAGAGGTTTGATATTTGTTTTCTTAAGTTTTCGCGGGTACTTACATGTATGGTGTTCGGCTTGGTTCGGGTATTCTCCCACGTCATTGTAGTTCTTTTAAAGTTGTAGCAACGTTTCAGCAGAATCTCATCTGCCATCATCAGGCTTCTGTATTGTGTCCGTCTGTGGGTCAGACTTTACAGTGGTTTCAGATTTAAATTTGGGGCAGCCTATTGCTGTGCCAGAATGGTTTTTTTCTTCCTCCTGATTGGTTGGGAGTCTTGGTCTGTGTTTATTGGTCTCGGAGTTTGCTGTGTTCTGCTTGATGGGTGTCTCTGATATCTTCTGTCTGTTTTTTGGCTCTTTTTGTATCTTGATTGGCTGGCAGCATTGTGTTACTTTAATGGAGGCCTTTAGTGCAGCTTGGCTTCGGGTAAATGGACGGCTATCATTAGTTAGGAAGCTGGGTTTCATCTGGGTGCCTGGTTGGGGTGTGTTTGAGCTGGAGGTATCAGGGGGGATCTGTTTGTGCCCAGGTGTTTGCCTGGCTTGTGGTGTGGAGATTTTTTTGTTTGTGAGTGCAGGCTTCCAAATGATTGACAGCCTGGTGGAATCATCTCTTCTGTTCATGCTTTCTGGACTTTTTTCAATCTCTATGGCTTCTCTGATGACTCTGTGGCTAGGGTTTTCCATAGTGGCCAGGGTTTTGGTGCCATTGAAGTTGATGCTATGACCTGTAGCTTCCATGTGTTGGACTAGTGAGGAAGTGTGTTCCAGCTTTTTGACTGCATTTTTGTGTTCATCCAGGCGGGTACTTATTCTTCTATTGGTCTGTCCAATGTATGTGGCCGGGCATGATGCACAGGGGACTTCGTATATGCCTTGGTTTTCCAGGTCAATTTTATCTTTGGGGTTGCTAAGGATGGCTGAAATCATCAAAAATAAATACCAACCAAAAATAAATACCAATCAAAAATAAATAAATTTAAAAATAAATAATTCAAAAATAAAAAAATAAATACCAATCAAAAATAAATACCAACCAAAAATAAATACCAAAAATAAATATATATATGGATCTTTGGTTATTCGGGTTTTCTCCCAGCGTAAGATTGGAAGTATCTAGGCAACGTTTCGATGAAGTCTCATTCATCATCTTCAGGCTTCTGTCTTCAGCTCTGTGCTTCTCAGAGTGATGTGAGCTTGCAGCTGCTTCTTCCTTTTAACTGCTAGTGGGGGTGTGACTTGATTGGTTGGGGGCTTGGCTGTGTTCTGATTGGGTGGGGGTGTGTTCTCATTGGTTGGGGGTTGGCCATGTTCTGATTGGCTGGAGGTGTGTTCTGTTCAGGTGGGGGCTTGGTTGTGCTCAGGTTGGTCTTAGTTACTGGGGATTTGAGCTGGTGAGCTGTGATCTTGCTGTTTGGCTTCGAGTTTGTGGTCGTGCTGCATCTTCATGGTGGGGATCAGTTCGCTTCATGTATGGCTCAGGGGGGGTTGAAGTGGGTAGTTATGCAGCTGCAGTGCGGCTTCTGGTCTGTGGTCGTGTCTCATCTTCTGTGTGGGTGTGAGTCTGCTTTTACGTGGAAGTGTGGTGGTGGCATCTTGTGTGGCCCTCGTGGGTGTGGGTCTGGTGTCATTCATCATGTTAGGTACTCGTCTGTTCATGAGGGCGGGTTTCCAAATGGCTGGTAAGCGGGACACATGTACCTAACATGATGAATGACACCAGACCCACACCCACGAGGGCAGCCACCAAACGCATCCTAAAAAGAACAGAATTGGCCCTAATTAGAAATGAACTTCACACAAAAAGATTTCTCCTAGACCAAATCAACAAAGATCTTCTTACACTTCACCTCAGACTCAGCAACAAGATTCACCCCTTACTTTGGGACAAATCCAAACAACTCGCTGTCTGGAGAGCCGAAACACAGACCACCCTCAAGACAGACACACACACCAACAAACTCAGAAAACTACAACAATGCCAGAAACCAACTCCCCCCTCACAGCCACACATGAAACAAACAGTGCACAACATCTCAGACAAGATCCTCACCGAAGCCGAAACCAAGGTCCTTTCAAAAGGATTCAACTTTGCTGTTGCTCCCAAACACATCCCCACAGAAACCATCATATGCGGAGTTGAAACCAGCCTGACCAAAACCAACCCTGATGAGGCTAATAGAATCAGACTCGAAATCACCAACATCCTCTGCACTGGCAAACCACCCAAAAGCAACTTATCCAAAGAAGAACAAACTGCACTACGTAACCTGAAAGAAGACACCAGCATAATAATCCTACCAGCAGACAAGGGCAACGCGACAGTGGTTATGAACACATCTGACTACCAAACCAAGTTAACCAACCTACTCCTAGACCCCACATACAAACCCCTAAAGACAGACCCCACCACCTACCTAGAAAAATCCACCAGATCCAAAATAAAAGCCTCCCCCATCAGTGAAGAAATCCAACAAAGAATCATACCCAGAGAGAAATCATCCAGATGCCCTAAGCTTTATGGTCTCCCCAAGATACACAAAGAAGGAACTCCACTTAGACCAATAGTCAGCTCCATAGGCTCACCTCTACAAAACCTAGCCAAATTTCTCGCCAAACAACTACAGCCCTATGCAGAATCCATCAACTCACATGTAAGAAACTCATTCCAGTTCATCGAGATCATAAAGAAACAAAACTTACAACCCAGCGACCTACTAGTTAGCTTCGATGTCATATCCCTCTTCACCCAAGTGCCAATAAAAGAAGCCTTGACAGCCATCCAAAACAAATACAACCCCCCCAAGCACATCCTAGATCTGACCAACCACTGTCTATCCAATACATACTTCACCTACAATGGACAAAAATACAAACAAATAGAAGGAGCACCCATGGGATCACCCTCTCACCTGTCATCGCAAACCTCTACATGGAACACTTTGAAACACAAGCTCTAGAAAAATATGATCACAAACCCAAACTCTGGCTCAGATACGTAGATGACACCTTCATAATCTGGCCACACGGGAAAGAAAAACTGAACAACTTCCTCACACACCTCAACAGCCTACACCCCAAAATACAATTCACCATGGAAACAGAAGCTAACAATCAACTTCCCTTCCTAGATGTCTTGGTATACAAAAAGCCCAATGGCTCCCTAGGACACACCATCTACCAAAAGAAAACACATACAAACCGCTATCTACACGCACTCTCACACCACCACCCAGCACAGATCAATTCCGTAGCTGAGACACTCATCTCCAGAACAAAATGCTTAGCTGATGAACAACACCTAAAAACCGAACTAAACACTCTCACCAACGTACTAACAGCCAATGGATTTCAAAGAAAGAAGATCACCCACCTAATCCAAAAAGAAACCCCAACCAAAATCCAAGACAGAGAACAAGAGAACGGCAAAGCCCTCCTCCCATATATAAAAGGCACTACAGACAAAATCAGCAAGATCCTCCAAAAACACAACATTAAAACAGCATTCTGCACAAACAGAAAAATATCCACCATCCTAAGAAACCCTAAAGACAAAATCGAGTTAGAAAACCAAGGAGTATATGAAATCCCTGCACTGCCTGCCTCACCACATACATTGGACAAACTAACAGAAGAATAAGTGCACGCGTTGAAGAACATAAGAACTCAATCAAAAAGAAGAACCAACCTCTTCCCTGGTCCAACACCTCAAAGCCACAGGACATGAGATTGACTTTAAAAATACCAGAACTATCGCCAAAACTGAACACCACAGCAGCAGAATAATCAGAGAAGCCATAGAGATAGAAAAACGCCCACACAGCATGAATAAAAGAGATGACACCTCCCGCTTACCAGCCATTTGGAAACCCGCCTCATGAACAGACGAGTACCCAACATGATAAATGACACCAGACCCACACCCATGAGGGCCACACAAGATGCCACCACCACACTTCCACGTAAAAATCAGACTCACACCCACACAGAAGATGAGACACGACCACAGACCAGAAGCCGCACTGCAGCTGCATCACTACCCACTTCAAACTCCTCTGAACCATACATGAAGCGAACTGACCCCCACCATGAAGATGTGGCACGACCACGAACTCAAGCCAAACGAACACAGACCCAGACCCCAAACTCAAAGCCATATTAAAAACCCAAAATGCTACATCACAGCCACCCGCTCAGGACATCACATCAGAAAACTCAAGAAATTACACCTCAAGAACTCAAGAAGTCACAACACAGCAAATGACCCAGGATATCACAGCACAAGACCAAGGATACCACAGCAATAAATCTCACAAGGTCATCACACAACCCATTACCCAAGCTGTTACTACACAGGAGGCTAATCGAAAAGAGATCAAAACACAAACGACCCAGGAGATTACAACGCAAGACCCAGGATACCACAACAAAAGAACTCACAAGCCCATCACACAACCCATTACCCAAGCCGTTAAAACACAAGAGGCTAACGACCCAGGAGATGACAGCACAAGATCCAGGATATCTCTACAACAAAAGGCCATTACACAGCCCATTATACCAACATCAACTCCATCAACCAATCAAGAGGCTGCAGCACAGCCAACCAGCCCAGCACACCATCCCCCACCACTTGTATATATAGAGAGATGGCAGCTCCGGTCACACACTGCTTGCACTGGCACTAAGCCAAAGCACCAGCCTGAAGATGGCGAGTGGGACCTCGCCGAAACGTTGCCTAGATACTTTGAATCTTACGCGGGAGAAAACCCGAATAACCAAAGATCCACATACAAATACCGCGAGAACCTCAGAAAACATATATATATATATATATATATATATATATATATATATATATATATATATATATATATATATATATATATATATATATATATATATATATATATATATATATATATATATTCTTAAGTTTTCATGGTACTTACATGTATGGCATTCAGCTTTGTTCGGTATTGCCAAACGTCGCTACAACTTTAAAAGCACAACTATGACATGGGAAAATACCCGAACAAAGCTGAATGCCATATATATATATATAGATAGATAGATAGATAGATAGATAGATAGATAGATAGATAGATAGATAGATATAATGCAATTTCCATTTAATTTAACATATTTTACATCCAGGTAACTGCATATAGGAGAAAAGTTCCAATTACCTCTAACTAATCATATAGTGCAATATTGTCTCTTAATATCCAAAAGACATTCATGTAAGAACTGAAGGTGTTGAAGGTAACATTACGTTCATTAAAGTGCAAATATCCCACCAGCAATTACCCAGTTGCCTATTTTTCTGTTCATGTAGCCTTATATTTGTAACACCCTGAGCTAGATGCCTTTAAAACAGAGATTCCAAAACTACTTAGGCAGCAAAAAATGCTACCAGTTCAGTCAAACCAGTATTTCTAACAATCAGCTGGGCAACTATCAGCTGTACTGCACAATTTAGATTAGCTAGAAAGCAGGAAATTGTCAGATTTCTTGCTTTCTAGCTAATCTAAATCATGAGGCACAGGTGATCCCCCCCTTGCTGTTGTACTTACCTCAGAAGGCTTCAAAATGCTTCTTTTTTCAGCGCCCAGGAGGCTTCCCTGAGGCCAAGTAGGCCAAAAATGGGGCACAGGGGAGGTGCTGCGAAAGAAAAAAAGAAAAAAAAGACTTTTGACACCCCCCCCCCCCCCCACTCAGTCTCATGTCCTCATAGTCCACCTAGCCATGCCCACCTAGCCACATCCACAGAACCAGTAGTAAAATAAATTGAATCCCACCATTGGATTAAAGATATAAAAAGCAATTGTCCTCTCTGGAATACAAATGTTCTTTTTCTGGCCTCCATTATCAGTTTTCTTCTATGTCTATATGCAGATTAATTTAGGCCATCATTATGGATCTCACTGATTTCAGTAGAGGTTTTAGGCCTGCTTAGAAATATGGCTTCTGGTGACTCAAAGTTGGACAGTGGTTATACATATTTCAAAATAGCACAAGGAAAAGCAGTCTCAGGGTTTAGTTTTGTTTTTTACTTGTCCATATTCTTTCCTTGTCTTTTCTCCTTTTTGCTGTAAGATTGTAGGCTACCAACCAAGACAGAAAGTTGGTAATAGCTGACCAGGGGAAACTTCAACTGCCTTGTCTATGCTTCCTTGCTTTGAATCTAGTAATTCTAAAATCTTCCTTTCCCAGACCAATTGAGACAATTAGAGAACAAGGAAACACTTCCATATATACCGTATTTGCCGGCGTATAAGACGACTGGGCGTATAAGACGAGCCCCCAACATTTCCACTCAAAATATAGTTTTTGTTATATACTCGCAGTATAAGACGACCCCCCACTTGGAGGCATGCTTTTCAAGGCAAAAAGTCGTCTCATATGCCGGCAAATACGGTAAGTTGTAACACTTGGGGTATTCTGGATATAATTCTTGATTGACACCCCAACCCCTTTCCCCCAAACTTACAAAGCCACCAAAATGCTTTAGAGAGGCAGCTTCGCCTTTCTCAGGCTGGCACTCAATTCCTCTCCCTTTCTTTGTGACAGCCCCGCGTGCGTGCCATCGGGACTCCAAGAGTGGGGGATGGACAGCTGCCAACTCTCTCTCTCTCTCTCTCTCTCTCTCTTGTGTGTGTGTGTGTGTGTGTGTGTGTGTGTGTGTGTGTGTGTGGTGTGGAGGGTAATTCCGGCTATCTCTGGCCTCCGCCGGTTTTAAAGTCGCTTGGCCGGTTCCCAAGTCGCAGCGCGCTGGCCGGGAGACGCGCGCCGGTGGAAGCCCGGTGCAGGGGAGGCAGATCTTTCTCTCTTAAGCGGGGAGGGGAGGAGGGGACAAGAGGAGGGACGGGACGGGACAGGGGGCGGGAGGAGGGCGCCGCCTTCTTCCACCGCCCACGGACCCTTTTCTTCCCAAGGGGACCCTGGAAAGCAGCTCGGGAGCCGGGTGGCCCTGCCCAGCGGGGTCCCATCAGGAACTTCCTGAGGACACCCCCCGCCCCAAGCACAGCCCTCCCGGTCTTTCAAAGAGGGAGGGAGAAGCGGGAGGAGCAAATTGCCGCCCCCGCCCCGCTGCCCAGAAGGAGGGGCGCCACAGTCCACCCCCACCACCTTCTCCCCCCACTCCCCGGGCCATTACGCGGCTCGGGGCTGGCTGGGCGGCGGCCCGCCAGAGACCCTCCCGCTCCACCCCCACCCCACCTCCAGATTGGCCTCCGCAAGCGCCCGAGCCGGGCGGAGGGTGGGTGGGTGGGTGGGAGGAGGAGGAAGAGAGACTTCGGCTGGGCTTGAAGGGGCTTCGCAAGTTGCGGAGCTCCGCCCCGTCGCTCTTGCACCGAGTGACAATGTATTTACCGGCGTATAAGACGCCCCCCACTTGGAGGCATGTTTTTAGGGCAAAAAGTCGTCTTATACGCCGGCAAATACGGATATTTCATTATTTTTTACAATATGTTAAAGAAATTACAGAATATGGTGTAAATCAGGGCTGACAAACTCCTGGCCCACCGGCTGGATGCATCACGCACTGGCCATGGCCATGCCTGGTTTCGAGAAGGGGAGACAAGTTCCAATACATCACGTGACGCCTCCATGACAACATGAGTTCGATACCTTGGTGTAAATGATTATGAAGCAGATACATAGTATTTAAGTATTCATAGTTTAATAAAACTAAAATTGATAAGAAAGTTGCTGGATACTCTTCCTTAGACAACAAAGTATCTCCTTTTGTACTATTTATGTTCACTTTTAACACAGAAACATAAGTCTACAAAACATACTTACAGGGCATGATAAATTGCTCTCATAAATGTGATGTAGATATGTAAATTAACTTGGCTCAGGAAAATAAAATGAAAAAGAAAGTAGCAATTACACTTTTCAGGCCTTTCCAATATTTTTTGACAAAAAATCAATCAATCCCTGGCAATCTGTGCAAATAATCTAGAACTTATAAAGGTGATAAAAACGGTGTCCCTATTAGAATATGCCCTCATTGAAGTAGCTTCTATGATGGTGTATCTGTGGGCTGAAAGCCAATTTTCAAAATATACATGGCCCAAAGTGGTAGAATTTTCTGCATGATACCACAAGAGTCTGAAGATGATGATGTTTCCTTGGCTATACTTCTAGACATCAACAAATTTGAGCTGAGATATTAGTTGGAAGTTGCAATTTAGGCCAGTGAATCTAACCCTTACTCTAGAAACAAATTCAAATTAAACACACACAACAGAAAGCTGCCCAGATCCTGTCTAGCCACATAAGTGATACACTGATGACCATCTCTATAGATGATTGGTTTCTGTTAGAATTATTTTTATAGTTAGGAAACTTTCCCTAAAATTCAACTACAATTTTTCTTTTTGACACTGATTTATTGATTTATTGAATTTCTAGGCTATCCAACTCCAGAATTACTCTGGATGACTTGCAAAGCTAAAAAAACACACCTACCACACATAAATAAAAGTAACAGTGTACTTAACACAATGATTATTTAAAGGAACAGAACCATCCATCTACATTTTTCTCTAGCTTAAGAGGCCTGCCTAACCATCCTAACCCAAGCCCTGAGGAGAAACCAGGTTTTTAAATAATGTATTTATTTAAGTTGACAGTCAGATAGAAAGGAATGTGAAATGTTTTAAGAATGTAGAGGAGGAAATATTTTGCATTATATGAAATTAAGCATCCTAAAAGCTACTAAAAGAAGAAATCTGACCTAATTAATCTGACTTAATCTGGATTGTGATAATTGCATGAAAATTTTTGTTACTGTTAAAATATAAATGAGAAGAGTCACATGAATGTCACTTCCTCATGCATTTTATATGCCTACATTGGATTTTCATAAAAGTATACAATTTTGAATACAGTTAATTAACCGGACCACTAGTCTGAATTAAATTTCTGAGGATATACTACAGCTAATCTTTTAAAGACTTTTACTTATAACATGAAATTACATGCATAGACTTACTGGAACCATAATTCCTTATAACAGAGGTTCCTTCTGCGGACCAGCAATGGCAGTGGCAGTGGGGAGGAATTGTGATGACCCGTAGTCTCTCAAAATAACCCAAAACCCAAAACATATATTAAAGTCCGGTGAAGCCTTCAACTTAACTTCACTGTTTTATTAGGCACAGTTTAAAGTCACAAAAGTAAATAAGGAGGCAAACAGAAAACCAAAATAAACCTCATTGATGAGAGTTCTGAAGCAAGCCGAGATAACTAATTATAAACTCTAGGAAAATAGCTGAGAAAAGTCCATGGGAAGAACACCAGCAAAGATAAGCCTCTTTCAAGGTGAACACTAATTGATTTCAGCAATTCTAACTGCACAGTTGGAAACTTACATATATAGCTCCCACCTGCAAGCCACGAGGAGGATCGTGGTAATCTCCTCTTGGGTAGACCTCGCTTTTCCCTGATCCTCTCCTCCCTGCGTGACCTAGGTTGGATAGGGGATGGGCCTGGATCCTCCTCTGACTGCTCAGCCAGCCTCTGCCCTTCCCCAGCCTCCTCCACCACCTCTTGAGCCACACTCCCCCTCCCTGTTGGCTGTTCCTCCTCTTCCTCAGACAACACTTCCTCAGAGTCAGACTGCACCAGGGGCATGACACTATCCCCCCTGCAGGGCCTCCTCCCCTGGGACTAGGCGGACGAGGACGTTGAGGAAACTGAGCATGAAAGTCCTGGACCAAACGAGGAGCATGAACATCAGTGGCATTGACCCAGGTGAAATCCTCTGGTCCATAACCTTTCCATGCCACCAAATACTGAAATCGGCCCCGCAACTGGCGTGAATCTCGGATGCTATCCACTTTGTATTCCTCCTCTCCCAGAGGGGCTATTGGGGTCGGCTGTGATGGAGCCAGTCTATGCGGACTGTTAGGCAAGGCAGGGACTAACAGGGAACAATGAAAATCAGGATGGATACGCATGGTCCATGGCAGGAAGAGACGATAAACCACAGGATTGATCACCGCCTCAACCAGAAAAGGTCCCAAGTAATGGTGATCAAGCTTTTTCGATGGTTGCATCATTGGTAAATATTGAGTATAGAGCCAAACCCAATCACCGACCGCTAAAGGTGGAACATCATGATGATGTCAGTCTGCAAACCATTTATAGTCTTCCTTGGCTCTCTCTAGTTGATCACGGACCATGTGGTGCATGGTTTTTAACTCCTGCAAAAACCTATCCACTGCCGGAACTGGGGAATCAGACAGGGCTAAAGGGAAAAGTCGTGGATGAAACCCATAGTTAGCAAAGAAAGGGGACACACGGGTGGATGCATGTTGAGCATTGTTATAAGCGAACTCCGCCACCGGCAGCACCTCCACCCAACTGTCTTGTTGAGTATTGCTGAAACAGCGGAGGTACTGCTCCAAAATAGCATTCACTCTCTCTGTCCCCCCATCAATTTCGGGGTGATGAGCAGACAACAGACACGCCTGAACCTGCAGTTTCGCTAGTAGGGTCTGCCAGAAGCATGCCATAAATTGTACCCCCCAATCTGATACCATGCAGTCTGGTAACTCATGCAACCAGAAAACATGGGAGATGAACAACTGAGCCGTTATCTTGGCCAATGGAAGACCCGCACATGGAATAAAGTGGGCCATTTTAGTCAACATATCCACCACCAAAATGGTTGTGGCACCATTTCAACGATGAAATCCAATGAAACTGCCCCCCACGGTCATTCTGGCATGGGCAAGGGCTGAAATAGACCAGGGGGTGCACCAGGAGCATATTTGGGTTGGCAACAGATCCCACAGGACGCCACATATCCTGATACATCATGTTTAAGTCTCGGCCACCAAAATGTCCTAGAGATGAGGTGCAGTGTTTTGAAGACCCCAAAGTGTCCTGCTGCCAGACTATCATGACATTGACATAGGATAAGGCCATGAAGAGGACCTCCAGACACATAAATGTGATCACGGAACAGCAACAGGTCCCCAATATATACCCAAGGAGTCTCTTGTCTCCCATTTTCATCCAATTATTGACGTCAACCTGTCACAAATGGGTCCTGCCACTGCGCTTCCTGAATCCTTACTCGAAGGTCCACAGGTTCCTCGGTGGCCGCAAACCACTCCAACGGAATCACCATCTGGGGCAAGATTTTATCCTCCCTTTGGGTATACTTGGGCTTCCGAGATAGGGCATTGGCACGTTGATTCCCTCCACTCTGAACATAGGTCACCTGGAAATCAAATCGAGCAAAGAATAAGGACCATCTCACCTGACACTGGTTCAATGTCCGAGCTGTACGTAGGTGTTCCAAATTGCGATGATCCATCCAAACCTCAATTTGGACATGAGCCCCCTCCAGGTGGTGTCAAAAGCGACCTTAACCACCAATAGCTCCTTGTCCCAAATCATATAGTTGCACACTGGAGCCGACAACTTCTGGGAATAATAAGCGCACAGGAACAAGGTGCCTGCGGGAGCAAAGGCCTGGAGGAGCACTGCACCAACAGCCACATCGGAAGCATCTGTTTCCACCACAAATGGCTGGCCTGGATCAGGATGTTTGAGGATAGGCTCAGAAGCAAAGGCAACTTTCAACACCTCAAAAGCTGTCTGCTCCTCAGCACCCCAATGGAACTTCTCCCCCTTCTTGAGCAGATTAGAAAGGGGAGCAGTCAAGGCAGTAAAGCAGGGAATAAATGTGCGGCAGTAGTTCGCAAACCCCAACAGTTGTTGCACATCCTTAACCCGCTTTGGAGGTTCCCACACCTGCAACGATTGAATTATTTCTGGGTCCATTTCCACCCCAGCAGGTGAAATACGATGTCCCAAGAAATCAATCATGGTTTGTGCAAACTGACACTTCTCACGTTTAGCAAACAGGTGGTTATCACACAAACGTTGCAACACTAGCCGCACATGCTGCCAATGTTCCTGCAGGAAGTCTGAGTAAATCAAAATGTCATCTAAATAAATGACCCCGAATTGATCCAACAAATCACGGAAAATATGCATGAACACAGCTGGGGCATTGGTTAATCCAAAAGGCATCATGGTATATTCAAAATGCCCGTACCTCATCCAGAAAGCTGTTTTCCACTCGTCCCCTGCACAAATGCGAACCAGATTGTAGGCACCACGCAAATCCAACTTCGTAAAGATCTTAGCTTGATGAAGCCACTCAATCAGTTCAGGGATGAGGGGAAGCGGGTACTGATTCCTCACTGTGATTGCATTCAACTTGCGATAATCACAACACAAATGTAGCTCCCCTGATTTCTTTTTCACAAAAAGCACCGGTGCAGACAATGGGGAGATAGAAAGCCAGATAAACCCTTTCCGGAGGTTCTTGTCAATAAAATCCTGCAACGCAGCTAACTCCAGTTCCGACAGGGAATATATCCGACCCACCAGCCATTTTGCATCAGGCAACAAGTCGATTGGACAGTCATATGCCCAATGCAGAGGCAACTGATCCGCCTCCTTCTCCCCAAACACATCAGCAAAGTCCACCAAATCCTCAGGTAGATCCAGGTCCATGGGTGTAGCCACACTCCCTGCACAGGAGCGCAAGCAATGGTTGGCACACTTCCTATCAAGGAACTGCACAGCTCCAGACAACCAGATAATCTGTGGATCATGGGCCTGTAGCCACTCCAAACCCAGCACCACCGGAAAATGAGGCACTGCATCAACGTAAAACATGGTTTCCTCCACATGCTGCCCAATACACATGCAAAGGAGTCAGCAACAACAGGTCCTGAATGAAGGGGCCGACCATCAATCATCTTCACCATTACTAGTGGGATACCTGTTGCTGAGGAATGCACCACTGCTTAACAAAATGAGCATCCATGAAATTGGCTGTGGCCCCTGAGTCAACCAAAGCTGGGATCTCCATCACTCCCACACGAGGCTCAAACACACTTGCTGGCAGCACAAGATGCTTCATCAATAGCGACTGTGGTGGAGATGTCGAAGATGTCAAAGGTGACGAGGGTGGCAAGGTTGGTGAAGATGGCAGGCCTATGGACTTTACACCCTGACCTGCAGACCCCCGTAGGCCGAGCGACGCTAGTTTCCCTCCACCACAGGTGTCGCTGCTGTGGATATCTTAAC
Source organism: Notechis scutatus (assembly GCF_049901735.1). Taxonomy (NCBI): domain Eukaryota; kingdom Metazoa; phylum Chordata; class Lepidosauria; order Squamata; family Elapidae; genus Notechis; species Notechis scutatus. Next base: position 39,149,482 of record NC_142014.1, read on the forward strand.
AGGACAATGTATCTCAAAGTAAGGTAAATTTTAAATATCAGGAATAGGTTTTTCGGACTTAAAATAGAAACTATTGACAAGTATTCATCAAATTCCCTTTCCCTTTCTCTTCCATAACAAAGGAGTCAGCAAGCAGATAAACTTCCTTCCTTTTCCTATTTTTGGGAGGTAGGGAAATGCAGAACTGATATTTTTGTTGTTATAAACACACATCATTCAGTATTTCAGAATTTCAAGGCAGCAAATGTCAAGACAAGGATAGAACGATGGAGGAATCAGGCTGGAGCTGGGAACATAATGGTTTTCTTCCCATAGGTTTAAAAAAACTGGTTTCAGGCTCTATCTGGGAGCCATTGTAGTATCGCAAATAAAAAAATATATTGGATAGGGAACTCTGGTACTGGAATTCGAATAGCTGAAAATTGATAAGGTTGAGAAACACTGCTCCAAAGTCTTATGCTATACTAATCAGAATATTTGTTCTTCAATCATGTGTACACAATTCAGAATCACGTGCAGCTTAACTTTAGCTAAGATGAGACATTATTCACATTTATGAGTCTTGCAGAGAACTTTTTGAGAAAGACAGATACAATGTATACAATGTTTATGTTTCAGAATTATGACTTTGTCCCTGAAACATGCTATTACAACCCTATAATGTCATTCAGAATATGGTAGTGCCTGGTAGCTAACCCATCAATTTCTTATTTGACTTCCAAACTTGTCAAAGGATAGATTATGTTTCTATCAGGCCCTGAGCGGATTTCCTAACCTCTGCACAAAAATAAAATTCTAGTATCAGATCTCTCACACCAAAGCATAAGAACTGCATTTTCTATTATCTATAATGGCCACCAAGACTGCTGAAACAACTATCACCAGTCTAATGAATTCTCAATAATATTTAATACATGAAATTTTTTGGATGCTACATACAACTTTTTAGTAGTGAGGAAACAATATGAAATGACAGCATATAGATCCAAGCTTAAAACAAATAGTACAAATTCTATTATGGTAAGTTCTTTTTGCTAATGTCTTAAGTCCTAACGAATATATTTGGAAGAGAGAAAGGAAAAGGTGGCAGAATAGATGTTGAAATGTTATTTCAGATTATTTGACTCCAGAAGAAAATAAAATCATTTTGGATTAAGAACAGTTAAACTTGTTTCTCAGATCTCCCTGCTGTGATTTTCACTCACAGCACTATGTGATACTTGTTCTCAATATAACACAACAGTGGTTGACCTTTTATCACTTTAAATACCATGAAGCCTTCCTACAAAGCCTCCTTGCAAGCTGAAATTGCAAACATCAAATAGTTTGGTCAAATCATATTTTTTTCCATTCATCACAACCCTTTGCACAGTACATTTAGATAATTATAAATTTACAAAATACTTGTTTTATCATGGTTGCTTGATGGGATTTTCTGTCTCAAAGAAGAAAGAATTGCTATATTTTCAGGATAGATCAATATAATTGTACTTACACAGTTACCATATTTAATACTCTCAAAGACAAAATGAATGAAAGACAATTTTAAATTTCTTTAGCAAACACACAGGAAAAAAATTAAAAGTAGGTACCAGGTTTTATTTTATATTGCCCTATATACAAATAAACAGACTAGTTAACAACAACATTGTATAATAAAAACAGTGTACAATAAAAATTCAAAATATATTAATTAAAAAGAATCATAATATTGACGTCTTGATGTAAATCAATCAATCAAAAACTAAGGCTAGTCCACTACCTCTTAATATCCAATAATTTCCTGGATTGGTTTAAGCATCCTCATGAAACTCAACTATGTAAAGTAAGAAGGAACTCCAGGAGCAAATTGTGGTAGATGTCTGCCTCTTGGACTTCATCCTCTTCATTTCTTATAATCTAGGAACCTAAAGATATTTTATTCCAAGAACATTGTCCCAAAGCTAAAGAGAGAGAAAAGAAATGAAGGACTTTTAGTAATAATGCACCTATTGTGAAATCGCATCCCAGAGTCCATTTTAAAAGAATGGAAATGCATGACAAAATAGTCAAAAACAGTATCACTTTTCTCTCAATCCCTTCATAGCTAATTTAGAACAGTTGGTTGCAGGGTTGGGATTCAATTTTTTTAACAACCAGTTCTGTGGCCGTGGCTTAGTTGGTGGGTGTGGCTTGGTGGTCATGTGACTGGATGGGCATGGCCAACTCGACATCACTCATGTCAAGGGGCGTTTCTCACCTGGCCGCTCATGACAGTGGGGATGCTGCAGTGGTCATAAGTGTGAAAAATGGTCATAAGTCACTTTTTCAGTGCCATTGTAACTTTGAATGGTCACTAAATGAAGTGTTGTAAAGTCAAGGATTACCTGTACAAAAATACAAAAATCTTCTTTGCTTGCAAAAAGCTGCCCTAAATACCAATCATTAGATTAAAAATACCTGCAAGTCAGAGTTACAAATCAGCCAGGGTGCCAGAGCACCTTGAAGAATTAAAATAGTTAAAATGCAGTGATATCTATCAGCAACCAACTTTTGCTCATAAAGTGAAACCCTTTAGCAGAGAGGTCATTTAAGCTCTCCAGAAAGAGCACATCCAGGAGAAGCAATCCTTAGATCCATTTGCACCACTTAAAGATACCAGCTGGTCTCACTCACCTCACAAGATATCCTAAGGAAATCATCCAGATTTAAGGAAAGGTCACATGCCCCCAAGAAAGGCAGTAAAAAAATCAGTGCCAAGCTTGCATCCTCCGTCTTGGATGTACACCCCAAAAGGACAGTGCCAGATACCACTAAAGCAGTGAAGGAAGACCCCCTCCCCAGATAGAAAAAGAAACCATGAGGCAGGAAAAAATTCAAACACGATACAAATAATTAAATCACAACAGTAGCTGTTGCTTGTTGAAGCTGAATAGGGAAAATTATCCCATCAATAAACACAGGATTAAACCTTCACCAAAAACCAGTTTTAGACCAAAACTCAGAAAGGGTATGTAAACTCACGTTTGAATGTCAATATTTTTAGCTAGCCAAGAAGCCTTGCTGAAAGTCACTCATCTTGGTTCCCTGTCATTAAAAGCTTCTTTCTGACAGCTCTGCTTCATTATTCAATTATTTCTTCAAAGTGCTGATTGTCCAGGGAAGTATTTCCTCCCAACAGCAGTGTAAAAATCTTGAAACAACCTTTCCCCTTTAAGAAAGTCAAGCCCCAGAAGCTCCAGAGACAGGAAGTCTAGGTGTACTGGCAAGAATGTAATAAGGGTGGAAAAAAACAAAAGGAGATTTCTTCTAACTACCGGTTCTCTGAACTGCTTAGAAAGTTAACAAGGGGTTCTATAGAACCGGTCAGAACCAGTAGAATCCCACCCCTGATTGGTTGACAGTTTGCCTTTTTACAGTAACAATAATACTTACAGAAAGCCTAAAATTTCCACTGGAGAATAAGACCAGGTACATCCATTTAATAACTGATAAAGTGAATAATTTTTAAATTAATACTATCCAAATTTTTGAATAACTTTGCCATCTATAGGTGTAGCTTCTATTAGAGCCATGGTGGCATAATGGTTAGAATGCAGTATTGTAGGAAGAAGCAGCTGCAAGCTCACATCACTCTGAGAAGCACAGAGCTGAAGACAGAAGCCTGAAGATGATGAATGAGACTTCATCGAAACGTTGCCTAGATACTTCCAATCTTACGTGGGAGAAAACCCGAATAACCAAAGATCCACATACAAATACCCGTGAGAACCTCAGAAAACATTATATATATATATATATGTATATGTATATGTATATGTATATGAATATGAATATGAATATGAATATGAATATGAATTATGCTGTTATTAACCCATATATATACATATACATATATACATATACATATACATATACACACACATATATATATATAATCCTAAAATAATTTCCAACAAGTTTTAAACTGAATGCCAATATACATTCCCATGTGGTGTCCCCCTTATACAATCCCTAACCCTTATCTATAAATCTCGAAACTTTATCATTCCTTTTAATTTTGGCTAGGTTTCCCTTTTCTAAATTTCCCCAGTCTTTCTTCTTTTTTCCTTCTAGTTTTATTTTTATTTTCCTCTGCCTGTCGGCCATGTTCCCCCCCTTTTCAGTTCTCTTTTTTGGGGTTTCTTCTTATATATTCTCTTCTTCTTCTTCTTCTTCTTCTTCTTCTTCTTCTTCTTCTTCTTCTTCTTCTTCTTCTTCTTCTTCTTCTTCTTCTTCTTCGTCTAGAGTGTCTTATCTCTTTTATTTATTGTCTCTAATGTCAATGTCTCTGTTTTAAGTCCTTTTATGTCCTTTGACAATGGTCCTTGTTCTTCATGCTCATCAAGGCTGTTATTTTCCTCTTTTAATTCGTCCTCTCTGGGCTTCCTTTGTGGCAAGCTGTGATGCCATTACTTTACTCAACATTAACTCCACCAATCTCATTCTTTCTTTAAACATCTCTCTCACATTTTGGAGCTCCAACTTAAATTCTTGGCTTATTTCTTCCATTTCTTTGGTCTATTAAGTTATTCTTTATTTTATTAAAAGTCATTTTTTTCTGTTATAGTCCTTATCAAAAGTCTCCATTTTAACTGTAATCCCCTCTTCTTTTTTAATAAGGCTTCTAGGGATCTGGTTATGTACGATCAGTAATTGTCCATAGAAACATAAAAGAAGGAAATCTTTAACCCTTAGGTGGTGCTCTATATCACTTTCTTCTTAGAATTCTTTTATTTTTAATTCACTTTTCCATAGTATTATTATTAGATTTAACAATTCCAAATAAGTCCAACATTTTATCCAATGCCTGATTAATGTCCAATTCTGTATGTTATTCCAAATTTAGTGTCTAATCACATATAATTCTTTTATGTCTGTTTTTCCTTTACCTTATATTTTCCTCTTATTTCTCGTTCGCCGCTACCACTCTTCCAAACGAGGGCTCTTTCTTTCCGCTTTTCAGCGTTATCAAAAAGAATATTCAAAGTCTTTTATCCAGTTACACGTCACTCACCACTTTCACTCTCCAGCACAAAACTTGTGTCCCAGCAGCTTCCCGTCTTCAGGGCAGCCATTAAAAGACTGCTGCTTCTCCCTGTCTTCTAGGGGAGTTTGCCAAGCCAGGGAGGGGAGATGTGGCTCCCCTCGACCCAGCTGGTAGTCTTTCCCTCTTTGCCCCACCCCTACGAGGTGGGTCAGATGGATCCAGTCCTTTAAGGACCCCTCCAACAGGGTAAACACGGATCAAGGCCATGCACAATCGCGGTCTCTGATCCGTCGTCGACCAGAGCACCACCAGAAGTCCAGGGGTTCAATTCTCATTGGCTCAAGTTTGACTCAGTCTTCCATCCTTCTGGGATCAGAAAATTGTTGGGGGCAATATGCTAACTCTTTAAACTACTTAGAGAGGGTTGTAAAGTACTGTGAAGCAGTATAAGTCTAAGTACTATTGGTATTGCTATTTCTTATGCTCATCCTGATTTTGTAGTTGTAGAGGCAACCATAATATCCCAAGAAGGCATCCTTACATGTTCCCAAAGATATTCCAACTGATTGTAAAAGGTAAAAGGTAAAAGGAGAACTATGATAATGGTTATTTCATGTTTATGATGTTGTCCAAAAACATAAACATAAATATTGCAGAAAGAGAAGGACATCAATTTCCATCTGTTACTATATTTACAGATCTCCTCTCTTTCTGTGTTTATATTGAATTAATGTTTTATGATGTACTGATTTTATATATCTTTAATTACACCTATTATAAAAGTTTTATTTTTTCATATTTTATAAATTCCTACCAGCCCTGTTTACTGTGGCATGTTATAAATTGAATGTATGAATGAATAAAACAAGCATTTTATTAACTGCAGTTCTAAATAGAGTCCTATTTAGAAATGTGGACTTCATATATTTATTTACATATTTATTTTATTTACATATTTACTTCCTGTTTGTTTTTTAATGTATGATAAAGTAGATTGTAACATTTATTTATTTAGCATATGGCAAATACTTGGACTTATAGTAGTTCAAATGTTAATGTCCAGTCCATCCAGCCACTTCAGGACAGGGTGGTCTATGTTGAAAAAAATCAGACATTGGGCCAGTGTAAGCTCTTGATGGACATTCAGACACAATGTGATGGATATTTTGTCAAAGAACACCACAGTCACACTGAGGGGTAGAGACAAGGCCCCACTTAAACAATGAGTCCTGGCAGACACCATGTTGGGTACAGATTCTGTTCAGAGTTGACCAATGCTGGTGAGGAAGGTCAAAACCTGGCACCTTTTGTGTAGAGTCATCTATGTAACTGCCTGTATCTGGGAGTTCAACAGCCTATTTGGCTTTCTGCTATGAGTTGATGTCAAAGTTGTTAAACAGCTGTTGAGTGAGTGCCAGAGAGGGCTTCCTGGATTTAAGCCTGCCAAATGATAGATGAGGAAGATCAGCATGCACAGGAAACAGTGGGTTTCTTATAATTTTGTTGTACTCCTTCACTAAGGCTTCCTGCCTTCATTTAGTCTAGCATCAATCTTGCTAGTGTGGCAGCTATTAAGCCAAAGAGGGGCAAAGTATTCAGCTGTGGAGTAGACCAACTCTAGTGCTGATATTTTGAGAATAGAGGCTGAGGCTCCCCATCTAGAACCTCTTAGTTTCTGGAGTAAGTTGTTCCTGGTATTGTTGATACCAGGAACAACTCTGTAACAAGACATGAGCTTCAGATATAGATATATACAGATAAAAACTTGTTTAGAACATAAGAAATTAAGACTTTTGTGGAATTTTCATTATCTGCATATATAAATATGCATTTTAATTCAGGTGTCAGTTTTTTTCATTTTCCACAGTTCACATTTATCTTATTAACAGTTTGCTGGAGAAATAAAATAGTATAAACTTGATGCATAAAAATATCTTGCTCAGTCAAGGAAAGAATACATACATCTGCTTGTCCTTCATCTTTAATTCAACTTCAGGAACTAAGCAGAAATCTAAGAAGGTTGATGATATTTATGAACACTTCCTGAACATCTGAGATTCAGTCCTGGGTTTTATTACACTGTCTTAATTTATTCATTTCATGCACATTGACTTTATAAACTGAGAGTCATTTGCCATTTACCAAAATACTGAATTTATTCTTTGGTGTCCTTTCAATTTAACCTACAAAATTTTATTTAAAGTGTTATGATACTATTTTGGGTACTGACATTAAAAACAATTAAAAGTCATCTATATTTTGAAATGTTTACTCTTTTGTCATAAATATACATTTATCAATATAATTTGATTAATATACTATATAGACTGTCATCTCTTTCCTAAGATAGTGTATCACACCACAGTAGGCTTCAGCAGATGACACCACCCACTCAATTTCTCTTGGCTTAATAAGCAGGAACAGGACTAGTTAGGGCATGAAAGAAAGACTAACAGTGATCAAGCTGGGAAGTTGAAAAACATCTATTTTTTTAAAAAAAATCACAATTTTCATAATGTTGTCATAGGCAACTTTTATAAACAACAGTGATGCAAAAAGGATGAAATGTGTATGGCGACAGCACGATGTAGATTTTAACATTGACCTGGCTGACCTGATATTTTGACAATGACAATCTTGACACTGCATGCAAGTACATGGATTAGGGTTAAGGTTAGAGTTTTAAAATGGTTATGGTTGTAGACTTTTTAAAGTATTCATTTTTTTTCCTAGCTGTATGAGTGTACTATTTTTGTGCCATTTTTTTTTGTGCTGCTATTGGTTTGGTGTATTATTCAGCAGTGAAATAATCCAAAATTTAAAATATTGAAATAAGTCCAGGAGTTTCCCCTGCATTTGAAACTGTTTGTATGTGGTATAGTGGTAATGCTGTTAAAATTTTATGGTTTAGTAAAATTTAGCATATTTTAAACTTGATGTATAAAAAGGTTAATATTGTATTGTTCTGTTTTTAATTTAATTGGAATGAAATTGTTTTGTAATCTTGAGATAATTCTTTCCATGATATGATTAACACTACCATCATTAGATCAGAAAACAATGTATTAACTGCATGATATTAATTTGAAGGAGAGTATTTTCTTATCCCCTATAGCACAGTTCTCCAACTTTTCTGGCTTTGCAGACCTGCCAGCGGGGAAGAGAGGGGATAGTGAGTGGCAGGCGTGCACGCGCACAGCTCCATTTGTGGAGGGGCAGGCACATGCGGCCACTGTACACACAATATGGAGCAAGTGTGTGCACACTTGCCTGCTGCTTGCATAAGTGGGAATGGCACACATACTCACCTGCTACTTTATACTAGCCTTTACAATTAACAGAGTTGGAAGGGACCTTGTAGGTCACCTAGTCCAAACCCCACCCAAGCAGGAGACCCTACACCATTTCTGACAAATGGCAGTCCAGTCTCTTCTTGAAAGTCTCACTTCAACTTCCAGGCCCAGTAGAGGGCTATGGCCTGGGGATTGGGGACCCCTGACCTATAAATCACCTGTGATAGGAGTACAAGAGGGTTCAGACTAATGAAAACAATTTCTATGCCACCAGGATGTAAACCTCACCTACGTTCAGTGTGCATTGCATACATGACCAAAAGATACAGAGCTTAATGTGTGGCACCACAATGCTGCTTTTATCATTCTGGAAGCAGCAAGATTCTGCAGATGCTGCTGATTTTATACATGACTAATTTATACTGCTGAGTCTTCATAATGTTTATTTTCACTGATGACAGCACTAAGATTTCCAGAAGGATGGGAACTGGTCCATTGAATATTTATACAGTTGGTGCAGAAATGGTTTAGAGAAATAAAATATTTGTATCATGTACTTGGGGAAAATCCAAACTAGCTGATAATACATATGCCAGGATGTGATAATTTAAACAATATCTGCAATAGAAAGTACTAATTAGATTCCCACAATAGCAACACAGGAAATAATACTGAAAAGATGCATAATTGTCATGTTAGGTCTATGCAAAGTGGTGCATTTCAGTCACTTCAGCTGAGATGACAATATTTGTTTCATCCAATGGATCTCTCATGATGCAACTCAAATGCAGCAGCTCCCTAGAAGCAGAAGGAGGCCATTGGAACTAAAAGAACTTTCTCTTTATAAACTAGGGGTCATTCCACTCAAGATTAGGATAGCCCTCAATCCTGTTGACCCTTTCCCAAAACCCTAAACTAGGAGTGTCAAATTCAATTTCATTGAGAGCCATATCAGGGTTGTGTTTGACCTCAGAGGGGCTGGGGAGCATAGCCAGGTTGGGCATAGCCAGCATGATATCACTCATGTTGGGGGTGCCTGTGGTGGCCCGAGCATTCAAAACAGGCTCCCAAGCTCCATTTTTGTCTGGGATGGCCTCCTACAACCCTCTGCCAGCTAAAATGGAGCTCTTGTGAGCTCTGTTTTCACTGGCAGAGGCACTGCAGGCCAATCCCTTGCTGTTTCCATGGCAGCCCCACAGGTGAGATCTAAGCATCCCAAGGGCCAGATTTGGCCCCCAGACCTTGAGTTTGACACCCCTGCCCTAAACATTTGATTTTGTGCTAGGGCTTAGAACCCCAGAAGTGTGATAGAGTCTGCTCTTGGCTTTGTTGATGGCTAGTTTATGGTGGTCAGTTGCTATATGTTTTAAGAGCTGTGGTAGTGCAGTGGTTAGAACGCAGTACTGCAACTGTTGCCTGCCAGCTGCCTGCAATTTGGCAGTTCAAATTTCACCAGGCTCAAGGTTGACTCAGCCTCATACTTCTGAGAACCCAGATTATTGGGGCAATATGCTGACTCTGTAAACCACTTAGAGAGCGCTGTAAAGCACTGTGAAGCAGTATATAAGCTTACATGCTATTGTTGTTTTATATTATATATTTTATTTATTTATATATTTTATTGGAAGCTGCAAGAGTTACATATGTATGCATAAATCAAATAAATAAATGCTACTTCACGTAGCAGTCTGGAAGAGATTCTTGAAATCTTGATTGTCTTATCAAATAACCTAATAATAAGGGCTCAGTTTTACAAACTGGGACCTTCCATATGCAAAGCATGTGTTGCTTTACTGATCTATATATAATGTAGGTTTAGGAGATTCTGGAGCTTTCGTTTCACAGCTGTCATAGGGAGAAGAGCAATTCTTTTTGTGGTTTTCTTTTCTTTAAAAGAAAGTGAAAAGAGAATATTTTAAACAGCATTTTGTGTCTTTGTGGAGCAATAGTTCTATATATCTTAATAAATTATTCCTAGTCATTTGATATGGGATTCTATAAATATACATTGTCTTGAATGCAGCTGAACATTACAGTAAACTAGAGAAGGAGATATTATTTATTCATTATTTTCATTCTATTTTGGGAAAATACAAATACTTTATCACAGAATAAAGCTTTTTAAAGAAAGTAATATAATTGCCTTAAATAATGAAAGTGTCAAAATAAAAAAAATGTTTCATAATTATAAACAAAAATATAATTAAATAATTAATTATAAACAAAAATATAATTAAGAAAATTTTGGGTTTTTTTTGTTAACAGACAAAAAAAGAAGATAAAATCATCGTCATAAATACATACATTTTGCTCCATGTGAATGATGAATTTAAAGTACATATCATTTGTTTTTTTATTAGCAATGGGTTCCTTTTTTGCTTGTTTATCTTTCTTACCACAGCTGTTCAGTATATTTCAAATAATACACAGCCTTTAGCTTTTACTATTATTATTTATGTTTATAAAAAGCTGCAGCATGAAATAGGGCTTATATAATCAAAACCTAACCACTGGAGAAGGACAATAAATATTTTGGTTAATAAGTTTAGTTTAACTATTCCACATAAGTCCTTTCTCCAACTTTCCCAAAGTTCATTCCCAAGGAAGTGGGTCATGGGTCCCAGCTTTCTGAAAATTATCCCATTTGATTTATCCTGGTTCCATAACTGTTGCAATATACAGTAGAACCTCTGGTCACGAACGCTGACCAAATCAGGTTCTGAACAAAAGATTCACAATTTTTTTTTCACGGCCCAATTCTCCTTCTGCACAATTTTTTTTGTAAGCACCAAATTTCCAAAATTAGATTCAGGTCACGACCAAATAGTTAATAAAGTCTTATAAACTCTTAGATATCAGAGCAACTACTGTTCCAACTGAAGGGTGTTCTTTTCTCTGCAAAGTGGTCAATGAACTGAATGTACTTGAGGCAACATAAAATAAAGACTTCTTTCAAACTATAGCAGAAAAACACACCCAGAAATACCCCACTACTAATAGTGATAATAATACTACAATGTTACTAATAATAGTAATATTAGTAATAAAAGGCCTTCAGATATGAGCCAGTTTGGTTGAGTGATTAAGGCACCAGGCTAGAAACCAGGAGACTGTGAGTTCTCATTCCACTTTAGGCATGAAAGCCAGCAGGCTGACTTTGAGCCAATCACTCTTTGGCGGTTCAATTCACCTTGCAGGGGTGGGGAAAATAGGAAGAGTATTAGGTATGTTTGTTTTGAGTTATTTATAAAAATAATAAATGCAGGATATAAATAAAATTAAATAAGAAGTAACAATGTCAGCATTCTAGTCTCAGAATTCTGAATAAATGTACTAACTGAGAATTTTGAGGATTGTCTTTCCAAAAAGCTGAAAGGAACCAGGTTGGGCCAGAATGGTATAGGGAACCTATTGTTTATGTCTGATTGTGACCCCAAAAGTCTCAGAAACACCAAGGCAGTTCACAAAATATATCAAAGCTAAATTAAATATAAATTTCTCAAATCTTTCTCTCTGTTCAAATTGCAGAATTTATACATCTGGGCAAGATCGCCTGTATTTCTTTACTGATATATCACCAAAGTGTGCAATGGGTTTGGGAGATAGGAGCAACACTCAGGGAAGAGACATCTCAGCTACAAAAGGAATGGGAGTGAAGAAAGTATCTTTAAAAAAAAACCTTCCTTATTGAATATATATAGTTGACAATGACCAGGATCATCCAAAAGTTGCGCCGGCTGTTCGCCACACATAGTCTGCCAGATGTGATTATGTCCGACAACATGGCACAATTCATGGAAGAAGAGTTTCAATCTTTCCTCAATGCCAACATGATTTGGCATGTAACATCCACTCCATTCCACCCCGTGACCAACGGTCAGGCCAAATGAATGGTCAGGGCCGCAAAGGAGGCGCTCAAGCATATGATGACTGGAGACTGGAATCACTGCTTGGTGAACTTCCTCCTCCAACATACAACTCCCAATACAGCAACAGGTTGCAGCCCAACAGAACTGAGGTGGAGCCGCTGGCTCACCATGAAGCTTGACCAACTTCATCCAGACAGCATAGCAGCGGAGACAGCTCAGCCAACACTGTTCCCCCCCCCCACCAGAACTTACAGCCGGATGAATTGATTTGGGCCAGGAACTATGGGAGTGGGGCACCTTGGGTGACAGCTAGGGTAACTAAAGTACCGGGCCCCTTGTCATATGAGTGTCAGTGTTCCAAGTAACAACCTCCAAATTAAAAGACTCCGAGACTGTCACCTTCTCAAAGATCCATTTTATTAGAGATGTCATATTGGCACATCTGAGGAAAACCCAAATCTGAGTTATTCTGGGAAATGATTGTATAGTCAGACACCACATTGATCAGCTACAGCATCTCCAGGCCAGGCCAGTCCCAGGTGAGGATCCTGAGGCATTATCAGACCCATTAGGAAACTGTTCTCCTCCAAGTTTGCCTACACCACTCGTGGCTGCCTCCAGAGAAACAGAAGTACCAAGGGCAGTAGAGCTGCTGCTACTCACGGGCAACCAAAACAGCCATCAAGACTCTGTCCAATTGGAGATGGACAATACTCCACTTAAACAGGACTATCCAGTAACATTGTGGTGGTCCACCAGGATCCATATGCCCCCAGCCTATCTCAAAGACTATGAATATTGAACAGACTGAGGGTAAAACTATCCTAGGGGGAGGGGTGTTATGTATTGAATAGATATAGTTGTGTTAAGCTCTGCTAAAGTGAAACTACGCTTTAGATGACCCTAACTGTTAACTAAGCAGTAGGCGTGAGCTTAAACGGACTCCAGAAGATAGTAGAGGACAGGAAGGCCTGGAGGAATATTGCCCATGGGGTCACAATGGGTCGGACATGACTTTGCAACTAACAACAACAACAACAAACTGTTAACTCCAACTGTTTTGGAGGGAAACTTAGAACATTCATATTTGGGTGGGCTTTTTCAAGTATTATGATTGGTTAAGGTCCTGTGGGCCTAGACTTAGAGTATAAATTACAGGCATTTGCCTGCTGTTCCTCAGTTCCAGTTTTGAGACAATAAATGTTGTTGTAGCTATGCTGGTCTGCTTCTTGCCTACTGAAGCCCATTACACAATACCCTAGTTCTCCAAAAAATAAAGGCAAGAGATTAGAAGAAGTGCTTCAAATTTGCAAGAATTCATCACTGAAACCTTACAATAAAAATAACATCAGCATTCATGGTTTTGGTTTCTTGCCTAAATTATCTCAGACCTGACAAAGTATATACACAGTTTGTATTGCTGCATTTTTCTGATAAAGGCAATATAAATTGTTATCAGAGTCATTCCCTCAATCAAGCAGAATCAGCTTGGTACCACAAGTGATAGCAGGTAGTCCTCGACTTACAACAGTTCATTTAGTGACTGTTCAAAATTACAACAGCATTGGAAAAAGTGACCTAGGGCCTCTTTTCACACTTACAACCATTGTAGCATCACTATGGCCATGTAATCAAAATGGTTTGTATTTATGACGGTTGCAATGCTCTAGGGTCATGCGATCAACTTCTGCAACTTCCTGACAAGCAAAGTCAACTTACCAATCATGTTACTAACTTAACAACTTCATGATTTATTTAACAGCTGTGGCAAGAAAGGTCATAAAATGGGGCAAAACTCACTTAACAACATAAATTTTGGGTTCAAATGTGGTTGTAGGTCAAAGACTACCTGTAGTCCTTTTATTTTATTTTTATATATAAAGCTATTTTTAATGAATAGATACAGACACATTCCTAAATTCAGTCTTATTTTGCTAAACTCACAAGGTGGCAGCATTGAGGCACAATCTTGGAATCCTTACAGTTTTTTTATATATTTGAGGGCTAGTAGAGAAAAAGCAACAGGCTTTTCTTTCTCCAAATAATAAACTTCTATAATCTAAGAAAGTGAATAAATAGTTTTGTTAGAATTGAAAAACAACTGTCTTCACTTATGAGAGTTTATAGAAACCACTGTAAATGCAGATTTACTGCTATAACATTCCTCTGTATCATCTCCAACATTATTGGAGATAGCGGTGATTTCTTATTTTATGCATAAACTAATTGTTTCTTTTGTGCAAGGTGAAATTCCTGTGTGAGTAATCATAGACAAATAACAACATTCAGCCTTCTGCTCTTAGATTTCTAGAGCTGTAAGATGTTTTCTTTTTTTGGTCTACCTGGCTAACTGAAAATAACTAACTCTCCCCCCCCCCCCTCTCTCTCTCTCTCTCTCTCCCTCTCTCTCATCTTCCCATTGCTTGTTTTTCAGGGGGAGAATTGTAAGACTAGGCTTTAACATTTCAGAGTACTAAACTTTTGCAGATATTTTGGTATTAATTTGAATGTTTCTAATAACAAATGCAGATACGACGATGAAGTGAGTTTAGCCTATATGAATGGAATTCAATCTCATAGCCAGAGGTATTGCCTGTTAATCCTTCACATCTCTTATACCAAGAATATGCCTTATTTTAGTGAGGAGGCAGAGGGTGCTGCTTTCTTTGTTTTTATTTCTCTGCCTCACAACACAATCTCTATGTCACTTTGAATATTCAAAGACAAAACATATATTTAATTCCCCTCAGAACTAAAGCCAAACAATTCCCCATGTGAGTTTAATTTTCCCTTTGAAAAAAAATGGGTAAAATGTCTTGTCCATTAAATGATTAAAATTATTTTCAAAATACTAATTTTTTATGGATAACTTTGCAAGTGTAGCTCAGAAGATAGAAGGTAGGGAATGGATTATATTTGTCCTTAGGAATCTTTCAAGCTTTATTTTACCATAAAGAAGTAGGAAACCGGCAAGGCAATAAATTATTTTAGTTGCTCCATCAATCCCCGTCTGTTCTTCTTTTCCAAGTTTTGTTTCTATGCTTTGCAATGTCAAAACAAACAAAATATGGATTAGAAGCCTAAATTACAGTGACAACCGAGATAGTTTCCTAAATACAGAGTGTTAAAAATGGATGATGCAAGGCCAAGATGAAACAGTGTGTCCACACATCTACATTAGCCTTCTCTTGTTTCTAAACAAGATCTAAACAACAAGATTCTAAACAACAACTCTATAATCATAATCAAGAAAAAAAGTACACAACTGCATGCACACACACACACACACACACACACACACACACAAAACTTTTGGGCTGAATTTCTTTATTCTATGTGTTTCAGATGGCTTGTTGATTAAGAACTAAAATTAAATGTAAACTGCAAAGTATATATTACCGTGTTTCTCCAACAATACGGCCTCCCCCAATAGGAAGTCCCAGCATGTTTTATAGGTATAAAATGAAATTAAGCCCCTCCCCCCCCAAATTTAGGCCTATTTTAAAACATGTGAAATGGGGGGAAGGGCGGGGGGCTTGCCGTTAGGAGCACCACGCAGGCAGCCACCATGTCTCACCACCAACCTCCCTACTCTCGCCAAGTACTTTTGCTGCAGACCTGGGTATGGTGCTGCCTGCAGGCCGGGTCAGCAGGCGGGTGGCATCGGCGTGGATGGTCATTCGGCATTGGAAGGTCACTTCGTATTGGGAGACCTTCTGTTGCCATTGCTTCAACTTCTGCCCATGCCGCCCCGGCGTTTGGAGCATCACAACGGTGTTTGACACAGCCACGTGGGGACGGCCAGGACTCCTCCCTGCAACCGAAGCCCTGCCAGAGATATTCGGCTTTAGGCGCTCCTGTCGCCGCCTTCCCGGGCATCATTCGTAGGCAAAGCCCATTCTTTTAAAAACAACGTCTTACTATGACAAAGCCTCCCCCGCCCGAGAGGGCAGCCCAACCCCACATGGGGAGACAAATATCCCAGGGCTGCAGCACAGGACCGGCCCACCCCGTGAAGCGCCCAGCTGCTGTGCCTGCCTGGTGTCGGGCAGAGTGTGAAGAGCCTCATCTGGGGCACCCCATGTAGCTGACAGGCAGGCCCTCCTGCCAGCGGCAGAGCTCTGGCCAAGGCAGTGGGCACCTCCCTGCCGGGCCCTCCGCTCATCCCCCCAGGGCCACACCGGAGCTGGGCGTGCTGGGCAAAGCCGGGGAAGCGAACTGCGGGTGCGCACCCACCTGCCAAGCAAAAGAGCTGGGCTGACCTGAGCTTGGCTTCCCAAGTCCCTCCAGCCTGACCCCAAAGGGGCCACTGGGAGATAGCGCCCACCCATCCACAAACAGGAAAGCGAGGTGACAGCCTGCATCCTCCTCCAAGCCAAGCCCTGCCGACCGAGCACCTCTGCCCGATGCCCATGCTGTTGCAGCATTTGGAGATGCCAGTGCATTTGGAGATGCGTGGGGACAGGGACGGGCTAGGCGAGGGGCGGAAAGGACGGGTGGCCACAGGCTCCCCCCGCCAGACCTGCCGGCCAGGGAAACAGTGCTGCCGTCTCCTTGCCTCCCTGTCCATGGACGGGTGGGTGCTATCACTTCCTTGGGCAGCCTCTCCCAGTGGCCCCTTTGGGGTCAGGCTGGAGGGACTCAGGAAGCCAAGCTCAGGTCGGCCCAGCTCTTTCGCTTGGTAGGTGGGCGCACACCCGCGGCTCGCTTTTCCGGCTCTGCCCAGGCAGGATGAACGGAGGGCCCAGCAGAGAGATACCCTCTGCATTGGCCAGAGTTCCACCACCGGGCAGGAGGATCCACCTGTCAGCTGCGTGGGGTGCCCCAGGTGAGGTTCTTCACGCTCTGCCCGCCGCCAGGGAGGGACGGCGGCTGGGCACTTCTGCAGTAGGGCAATGTAACTGACATTATATTAATATTGCCTATGCAATTAAAAATCTTTTAGCATTCTAGTCAAATACGAGAAACCTCTGTTTTTTTCAATACTGGGAAAAATGTTGTTTCTTTGGAAGCTGTACAAGGTCAATTTTCTCTTTCATATTAATAACTCTGTGCCCTTTACAGATATTATTTGATCTAATTTAATTTTCTAACTGAAATATAAGAGCATGCAGCTATTATTTGCTTAAAATTGAGTGGCTGCCAATGAATTGTTAAATCATCTCTATTTTATTTAAGGCAAAAATAGACAAATGCAGGTTTAATTATTGAGAGACACAGGCTGTATGTTGTCACTCTTATTATGCCCAATCTAAATAAGCATTCTGCTTTTTTTTTCTGATGGGTTATTTTTATGTCCCTCTAACCATTCTGTAGAGGCCATGTTCTCTCATTCACATGTTCTTCATTTCATCCCCAGCTGACAATGTAACCATCATTATTCCATAAGTTCTCCAAGGTCATCTTCATGGCTCTATCCATATATTTTCTTATGACTTTGCTATTTGTATGGAATGAGCTGGATTTTCAGATGTTTTTGTAAATATATTTTGGTTGATATGAATAAGCCGTTAATAAGTGACCGTATAATAATAGTGTACTGAATATCAAGGACAAATACAGGGAAAACTCAATTTTCGCACCCCTGGCTTCATTATAAATGTCTTTTTTTATGAAAAGAAAACATCACAAAATGTATCCACTGAAAAGTTAATAATTTATCCTGGTTACAAAACTTGTTAACTTGTTAATGCTTTAAAAATAAAATCAGTGGAATCTCTTATCTTACAATAGCCTGATCTACTTGACTGATTTCCGTAGCTTCAAATAAGTAATATAGGACTAAAAGAATTGCAGAAAAAAGGATAAATATTGAAATAATTTGTATAATTTGAAAATTTTATATAGTTTTGAACATCTACTGGATGTAATGTATGAACATCTACTGGATGTAATGTCATGTGGAATACAAATCAAGAATCTGAATAGATCAAACACTGTATAATTAAATGAATGCAGAATTTGAATGAAGAAATAGAAATGCAACAATGGATATTTGTCTAACTGAGTCCCTTTCTTTTGTCTCTCAAGGTTATTCTCGCATCCCATTAAAGTATTTCAGTGGAAGAAGAGTAAATTTATTCTCTATATATACGGTAAACTGTACATACATACACTTTTTGTATGTAAAAAGAAAAATTTCAAAAGATAATTCAATATTTAGTGAAAACCATTCTAGCACCAACCCCACCCCACTTCATCTAGATTTTGTGAAAGTTAGAGTCTGATTTTCATTCTGTGAGAAATGAGATTTCTGGTATTGATTTAATTTATTAAATCCTATGATTTTTTTTAGTTAGAATATTATATTGTGTTTGCCAGATTCTGGGGTTGAAGATTGATAGCAATTTTTAGTTTTTTCTTTGGAAATTGAGCGTGAACACAAGCTCATGCATTCGTACATGAAATATGGCAAAAGTCCATATTTTTTTATTTATGTTTTTGTCATGTTGTTAATTAAAATAATGCTGCATACAGGATAAAGCCTTTAATACCATTGTGAATAGGGATTTCATACAGCTTAGCTTAAGAGAAAGCAAACTTTGGGTCAATATTTTATATCCATGTTCCACATGGTTACACTTCTTTTTCCATGCCTGGATTTTTATACCCATGCACACAGGTTAGGGATCATTTTACATTTATATTTTGAGTTAAAATATAATTCAAAACTTTATATTCATTGCATGAACATCACTTTGATTGGTTTATGATTTCACTGGCATCAGTCTTTCAACCCAAAGTAACATTTTGATTATAACAAAAAAAAAAATCAAAAGTAATTTGCCAAGATATATTATTCCCAAGAGTGCCTTAATTTTTAATTCTTATTAATCTTTCCTTGAAAACAAAATTATATTTCTTGTTCGTTATTTATATTAAAAGCACAATTTTTACCTAGCATATTCTCACATTTACTGAATTGCTTTTGACAAATGACTCATCTTTTGTTAACCTCTGGGAATGCTAATTAAAAAGCAATCATTTATTACAGCTCTCACCCAGCAGAAAGAGTTGCAGCAACAGTGGGCTGCATGCTCAGTCAAAGAATCATAGCTATCTCATCTAGCAATTTCCCTAATCAAAGCACACTGGTATGTTAAATGGTATGGCATCTGCTTTCTTGGAAAGGGCACAGCATTTCTGAGTGATCCATCATAAAAAGCATTTTGATCTCTCTGAACATAGTAAACAGCTTGAATTCAGCAGGAAGCTGACAGTCTGCTTTCTTCCTTAAAAATGTATGAAGTGCTTGGTTAATGGTACCATTTAGTAGATAAATATGAAGTAAGTTTTTATTTGTGACTAATGTAGAAAAGACATTGGTTTTCATTTAAGAACACTATCAGCTGTGCATACTCCAGTAGAACTTATCACTAGTGTAAAATACAGTATAAGTGTACTCTCATATCAGTAATGTTTGTGCAATATTCTACTTACATTTGTTAAAATATTAAAAGTAATTGAAATTCAGTATTCTACCAGTTTTACATTTGATATTATATGAAGTCCTTTCTTGAACTTTTTGTGGTTCAGTGATACAAGATTCAGGAACTTCCTAATTTGTATGATGAAAATACAGTTTCTCTCATAGGGCTGTCCTGTTTCATTGTGTACAATGGCAGCTATTAGATATGTTTTATTTCTTCAATACAAAGGCCATGCCAACTCATGAATATAGCAAAAGGCTATATTCAGAAGCAAAAAGCAGATTGTTAATCTCATAGTCAAGACAAATTTCTCCATTTTTGTTGCTGGATGAAGTTGTGCTGCTCCAAATAGACACATCCTCCTCAACTGACAACTCTTGCTTAAAGCCAGGTAGCTGTTGTGGCTAGGAGGGCCACAACTACATATTGTGTGCCAGTTGTGTCTGTTCTTGGATCAACAGACCCTATTCACAATCTGTTGTGGTTAGCCGGCAGCAGGTGCTGACGGTGGAGGAGAGCGAGGACTCGGATGAGGGGCCAGGACCATCAGGGAGTGGACTGCTGCCTTCAGGGATTGTGGGGGCTGGCAGCAGTGATGAGGAGGTTCCCGAGGAGCCTGTGCCAAGTGCGCGTGAGCGCAGGATGATTCATAGAACAGAACAGCTGGATCAGCACAAGTGACTCGGGAGTAAGGATGCAACGTAATGGCCCCTCCCTCCAGGGAATATAAACCTGACTTCAAAAGGTTTTTGCTTTTGCAGTAAGCAAAAATGCTCTAAGGACCCAGCATTGTGTGTAGAGACTCCGGCTTATCTGAAGAATTCTGTCAAGGCTTTTCTGGTTGGACTAATTGGCTGCAAGCCATCTTTTATCTACAAAGAAGTTTATTTGTAGATTAAAGCTGTAAAGGTTTGAGTTGCTGTGTTTGTTTGAGATTTTCTTGCTGGTAACAGGGTTGGGTCAGAACACAATCACTTGTACCCTGGTCACACACACACACACACACACCATTGCTATGGAGTATCTGGAAATTTCATTTGGCACAAGATGTAGTGGAACTAGCAGTTGTTTCTGTTAGAGTTGTTTTATTTGTTTATTGTTTATTATTATTATTTGTTTATTGTTGTACGCTGCCCAGAGTCACTTTCCATGAGATGGGGGCCATATAAATTTGATTCATAAATAAATAAATTTAAATAAAATCCTACATTTTAATAATAATCCACTGCAGTTAGTAGATTATTATTAAACCAAGAACTGATAGCTTGGTTCATGCCTTTGCTTTATGAATCCACCAGCACTGAAATCAGGAATCATTTACATAAACAACAGTTTCACCTTTCATATTTTCTCTTTTCTTTTTGTCTGTCTCTCTGTGAGACGATAGCCATGGGGCCTTTTTCCATCTGTAGGGTAGATGGATATTATTATGCAGCTCAGCAGGGTATGGTAACACTTTCCACAGAGAGGGCATTTGCTGGCAGGTATTAATTTGTTCTGTCAAGAAAATGGTGCAAAAGTCACTATGCTGTCAATTCCCTGGCATCTGCTCCCCACCCCACCCCACCATTCTGGTCTATGTGCCAGAAAAATGCACATTATTAAGATTAAGTATGTCATTCACTAATATTACCATTTAAAAAGGGTATACATTCAATATAGGAGAGAAAAAATGTTTTTCCTATTGGAGATATAGGAATTGAAGTCCACATTTCTTAAAGTTGAATTAATACCTTGAACTAATTTAATATTTGAAATTTAATTGTGTAACTTTATACTGCTTTGCTGATAATACAACCCCCCTTCTATTTTCCCCACAGCGATAACCCTGTGAGGTTGGTTGAACTAAGAGAGAGTGACTGGCCCAAAGTCACCCAGTTGGTTTTTATGATTAAAGCGGGCTTAGTGTCTTTTGCTTTTTAGCCTTGTGCCTTAACCACTAGATCAAACTGGCTTTAAATTTTCACATTTTATAAATCACATTTATTTCCGCATCCCCTCTGGGCCTGATCCATTTGGACCTCCAGGAGAGGTTAAATCTCCTCAACTTGACCCTTGCTAAGTTCAGGGATGTATCCACATTGTTCTCTCAACAACATTGAAGAACTGCCTTGCTATGCATTTTTGCTCAGGTTGTTTTCAGTTTTCCAGTTTATTGCTGCAGCCTTATCTATATCATTTTTTTTAAAAAAAAAATCATATGTTTGCAAATGTTTGAAAAGTCTTACTGGATTTGGTTCTGAATACAAATTTGTTTTCTATTCAACAACATGCTAACCTTCTGAAGATTTTAAGAGACTAAATACTGTATATTGTCCTGCTTAAAAAGTCACTGGCACCCTGGAGCTAGCAACATCAGCAGATAGAAATGGTAAATTAGAAGACCTCCAAAGATTATTATTGTGCATAGTCTTAGTGACCCATGAAAAAAAAGGTGTTTGTATAATTTGCTACACCAATTCCATGGAAAATAATGTAAAATTCTAGCAGGTCATGATCAATCACACAGAATAAAATCCCAATTAACTGAAAGTTGCAAGGAACAAATCAAACTGTCTCAATAAACTTCTGTTTAAGAATAACTTCACGTGACTTTTTAAAGAAACCTCTGACAGTTGTTTCTTCTAACAAAAAAGAGCTTTGAGTTAGATCCATTCAGAGTGAAATGGCAAAGATATCTTTTCATAGATAACATTTTCCTTTGCAGCTTCCCCCACCCCCAATATGTAACTGTGGATTTAAAAGAAAAATGCTGTGCTGCCTTAAAGTTTATACTTTTATTCCTCGCTTTAAAAAGTGTCTGGTTTTCTGGCTTAGGATGTTTGAGATTTTTAACAATTTTCTCGTGTGTTCTTATATATGCTATTACTTGAGATGACAGATATATTGTTTTTTGTTAGAAATGTATCATTGCCTTCACTTACCAATCTGAAAAAGGACCCTTGGGATTTAATTGAAGCACAGGTTTCCCATGGATTTTGGACTTCCAGGAAGTAATGGCAAGATAGCTTCACTTTTCACGAAGCTAATAATAGTGATGGAAATTGGAGTTTATGAAGAAACCAGAATAACAGAATTGGAAGGGATCTTGGAAGTCTTCTAGTTCAACCCCTTGCTGAAGCAGGAGAACTTGTACGATTTCAGACAAATGGCTGTCCAATCTCTTAAAACCTCCAGTGATGGAGTGCCCAACCTTCTGAAGACAAGTTGCTCCACTGATTATTGTTCTAGCTGTCAGGAAGTTTCTCCGTAGTTCTAGGTTGGCTCTCTCTGCTTGATTAGTTTCCATCCATTGCTTCTTGTTTTGCCTTCAGGTACTTTGGAGATTAGATTGGCCACCTCTTTGTAGCAGCTCCTCATATTGGGACACTGCAATTATATCACCCTTGGTACTTTTCATTAAACCAGACATATCCAATTCCTGCAGTCATTGTTTATATGTCTTAACCTCCAGTCTCCTAATCACCAACTGCTTAAATTCCTCTCAAAGAAGGGGATTGAATTGGGATTGCCCAGAGGACCCCTTAGAAACATTGTCCGTTATGGTACTGTAAAGTAGTGATCTCCAGTGTAATTTAGAGCCCTTCTCTCTTAATCACTTTTATTGGAAATGCCTTTTAAATTGCTTTTTGGACATGAAGAACATCCAGAAAGACAAGTTTAATTACACTGGTTGATTTTCCTCAACCTGTAGCAAAAGATTTATTTAAGTTCAAAACTTAAAGGAAAGCTTCTTTAATTTGGAAATAAGCAGCAAAAGGATGATTAGAATATTGATTTTGGAAAGATTTTAAACTGACTAGGGAGCCAGATTGACTGGAAACAAGACTGAAACAAAATATTGTGATTTGCAAATTGAAGTTGAGGGACTATGGAGGAAAAAAATCAGTGGTGGTACCAATAGTAATAGGAATCCTTGGAGCAATACCCGAAGGGCTGCCTAGATACAGTGGAAATTTTGAACTTATTAGACCTGAATATCCTGACTTTGCAAAAAACCATCCTTCTTGGAACTGCCTCTATACTCTACCTTAACAGCTCGTAGGTCCTTGGTTAGGACATGTACTGTTGAGTTTTTACCAATTCCAGATCGTGAATTGAATTAAAGATTGAATCAAAATAATAATAATAATTATTATTATTATTACATATACAAAATTTCCTATCCAAGGTTTTTGGGAAGGACTTGATGATAAAAATACCAAAATCAATCCAAACTAATCTAGCTCACTATGATGATGATGATGATGATGATGATGATGATGATGATGATGATGATGATAATAATAATAATAATAATAATAATAATAATAATAATAATAATAATAATAATAATGGTGGTGGGACCATAAGCCTGAAAAAGTGGTCGAAAATGAGCATGCAAAACTACTGTGGGACTTCTGAATACAGACTGATAAAGTTTTGGAACACAACACCCTGGATATCACGATTGTGGAGAAGAAAAAAGTGTGGATCGTCGACATTGCCATACCTGGTGACAGCAGAATCGACAAGAAACAACTTGAAAAAGTCACCAGATGTCAGGACTTGAGAATCGAACTGCAGAGACTCTGACATAAACCAGTGTAGGTGGTTCCAGTGGTAATCGGCACACTGGGTGCTGTGCCTAAAGACCTAGGCAAGCACTTGAAAACAATTGGCACTGATGAAATCATCAGCTTACTGGGATCTGCTCACATAATCCGCGGATACATCACGCAGTCCTAAGCGCTTGGGAAGTGATCGACTACTGATTTGTGATATGAAACCCAGCATAGTTATCTCGTTTGCTGTGTACACTGTCTTTTTTATGTATAATATAACAATAATAACAATACAAAGAATTTATCCAAATTATCTTCAGTTGTCAAAATCAAATTATTTCTTATAAACTGAAATAGAACTGGATATTTTTATTTTATCTTGGTAAGACTTTTAGAACTTGAATAATAATGGGCATAAACATTCTAAATAAAAAGGGGGAGTGGATCTAGAATTAGGAAAATCTAGGCTGCCATGAAGCCAATGCTGTAAATCATTATCTCTCAATTTGACTGATCCTACAGGTTAGTCATAAGAATAACAATGGAGTGCACAATTTAACTATGCTACCTTGAATCCCTTGGGGAACCATAAGTAAAATGAAAGAAAAGTAAATATAAATCCTACTTAAGATAAAGTTACCACCATATTCCCAATTACAGCCAAATATTACTGTTTCACTGTCTGACACATTAAGATTAAATTAGTAGTTGTATACTAATTCCCCAAAAATTCAAAGTAAAATCCTAATACCTCGCCTACAGACAAGATGTGCTAGGGTCATTGAATGAATCATTAACAAACATTTTCTGTAATCTTAAACTGCCTAAGAATTCCAAATTATTCTGAAATTATTCCTTACATCCTGCCATAAACATGGCCAGACTAATTATCTTGTATGAGTCCAAATTTTAGTCTGCAATGTTTTTTACTTTGTTAGCTTTCCTATTTTGCATTAATAATTTTCCCACATTCTCTCCAATGCAAATAACACTATGCTTTTCTTAATTTCTATAGCCATAATAGAATGTTTTTCTTCTTAGCAAACTTTGATAGGTTGCATACATCTCTGTATGAAAAATAATTTAATATAAATATATTTAAAAACACTTCTATCTAAAACCACAATATGAGGATGGAGGAAATGAATTAAAGAATACTTACATATGTTTCCATCTCTCATTTTTTGGGCTTTTATTTAAACAGTCCATATAATTTTATTTTGCAGATATTCAATTAACCTAATAACTGTATTGCTTTAATAGCAATTTCCAATTCTTCAATAGTTCCATTCTAGAATGTCTTAGTTTTAATCAGACCCAGTTACATAATTAACATGGGCTCTTTAAAACACAAGCTATATATGGCAAGTTTCTATGTAGCAAAAAAAACCACACCCTTTGAAAATGAATAAATAAAAAAATGAATAAATAAAAAAAGGTCTGTTAAATGGCTATTGTAGCAGAATGTGATTAGATTTGGCAGTATTTGTCGATGTTTTTCCATTCTTTCATGGCACACATTCATTAGATGAAAACTTTCATGCCTGAGTGGATTTTTCAGTCTCTAAAGATCAAATGTATCATAAAAAATTCAGATGGTACAGAAATATTGCAGGCATGAAATTATGCAACTATTATAACCTATAGCTCCTCATGACTTTTGTAACCTGTACTTCCATATTCTATTTACTCTTGAGAAGAAGACATTAGAGTTTCAGAAGACATCTATAAAGCTTCCTATCTTCGTTGGCTCTTTTGAAAATCTACTCCAACATCTGGGCAAATGTTTGTATTTTCGGAAAATCAGGGTACATAGATCCCATATTTTATCCAATATATTAACTGAGCTAAATCCTGCTGACATCTATTATATTCCTTGAACTATTAGAGCTATCTCAGCCTGCATTTTTTTCTAATTTAGTACGACATTTCTAAGAACGTATTTTCATTCCTTCTTTCTTGTTTTGTTCCTTGTTGTTTAAAAATAATTTTACTGCTATTTTTTACTATTTTTTCTTTTTCTTTTTTTCTTTTTGAGATTTTTACTTGATAGATTGTATTATTTCAGGTCAAATAGGTTAACATTTCTATATTTCTTTGCTTTTGTAACTTCCTCTTATATCAGTAAACTGGGTAACATGGAATCGAACCTTATCCCAGCTGAATATATAAACGAATGTCTTAACAATTTGATTTTTCCCTTGTGACGATCCATAAGTCTATCACAGGTATTCTGTGGATCTCTTTGATGCCTTACCTGTTGTCTTTCTCTTTTTCCTTTTTCCTTCAACTTTGCCAAAATATATGAATTTCTACTTGCTGATTATCACCCCATCAATATTCATGTAGCCCAAAACTGTTTGATTAGTATTTCTTATAGTTCACATTATTCACAATAATCATCTTTAAATGTGTGGTTCTGACACTCTTTCCAAATGTTTAGCTTTCACAACTATATGTTCACTGGAAAAAACTACATTGCTTTCATTTTTCTGATTTTTGTTGCCACAAAATATATTTAACCTCCAAAACCTTTTCCAAATAAATAATTGCCCCAAACATAGGACCTAAATCCTGTTATTTCTCCAGTCACTGTCCTTATTTATCTATTACTGAATGCAAGAAAACAAACATATTTACCACAATCCTCTTTTCAGTATCATTTGTGAGTTCTGTAAGCATGCTGATTGAAATGATTTTTTGTGTTCACTTTTCACTTTCTACTTTTGTTTTCATATAGAGATCTTCTAAGCCTTCTTTATTGTCATTGAATAAAGTTTTATCTTTTGTAATGCAAACTATTTGAGCTATTTTCAATTTTGATTTCAATTACTTTGTACGACCCTGCTGTTATCTTTACAAATTAAACATAAACTAAAAATTATTAATATTTATCCATTTATTTATTACAAATAAATGGACTTGATATTATTAACCCTTTTATTTGAACTGAGACCATTCCGCCATTTTGAGGATGTGTCCTCAATGGATTTGACAGCCATTTTTAATAATGATGGCTATTTCATTGGTTTCATATTTTTCTTATCCAGTTTTGATACTGCTCTGATATGACATGACCCATTCCAGTCCATTTCAGTTTCCTGATTCCAAAAATGTCAATGTTAAATCTTGACATTTCTACTCTGACAACTTAATATTTGCCTTGGGTCATAGTTCTCAAATTCCACAAGCCTAATGTTGCAAAGATTTTCTTTTCTTTTGCCTTTGGGCACATCAGTAACTGGATATTCTTTCAGCTTTAATCCAGCCACATAGTAAATAGAAGTGAAGTTGCATTTAGCCTCTGCTTTTCTCTAGGAGTTCATTGCACATTCTCCAACCCAATGACCTCATCTTCCAATGTCATGCTGATATTATCCTGATTGTGAATGTCCATTTTCTTGGCAAAACATGGGAGTAAACTGATGCTTCCTTTTTCTTGGGTAATATAATCTTTAAAGCCCTTATTTAAAACAAAGTGATGATTCATGAAGAAATGCAAACTATAGTTGGCTGCAAAAGAGGGCATCAGCCCCAGGAATATCTTTATTTCTAAGAATGATCACAGATTCTGCTTAAAACCTCTAGAAATTCTGAAACAATGTTTAAAATGTCACCTCAGCCTAGTGTTTGAAAGTATTTGATAGGATAATGAAGAGCTGGAAACCTGGCATTCTAGTAGATCTGGGATTGGTCACATTCCTTCCATGGCCATTTTGCGAATAGAGAATCTAGCTTCCATTACCACTGAATCCAGTGTTGTAATTGCTCTTAACAGTATTTAATACTTAAATAAGATAGATGGAGAATGGAATAAAATAAAGCCTTCAATCTTATCAGAATATTATTTTCCATCTTCTTGGAAGAAAAGAGCAAAATTATTGAGCCACCAAGAAAAACTGCTGAGCCTCTGGATTTAGAAACAATAAATTCATAGCAATCAATGCTCAAGGACTTACTAATTCCTGCATTTTCATTATGATGAAGGAACTATGCTCATTGGACAATCTGTGTCTAGATGCTAGTGAACACAGTCCCAGGTTAAGCTGGTATCAAATCAATCACAGAAATGTGTCAGAACATGATGTTTGCTGTCAAATATATTAAAATGGTTTTTTTTTCCTCCAAGAAATGCCATTGGACATCATACATGAATTTACTCAGGAGTAAGTCTCAACAAAGTATACTAAATCTGAAATAATAGAATGAGGTATAATTTTAGTTAAGAACAGTACTTATCAGTTAAAATTATAATAAGTTTCTTAAAAAGTAGATGATTATATAAAGTATAAGTATACATATACAGTATAAGTGGTGAATTTTGAAACAGATTGGTTGGTTGGTTTGCAAGATAGTAACTTCAGGTATCTTCTTTGACCAATAGCCTTGGTTGTACAGCAATAATAAACATCTTATAGATTGAGAGAATCACACTCTTAATACCATAGTTACCTTAATAGGAGTATCCAATAGGATAGTAAAAGGCAAGATATTTATGGAAAAAAGAGAAAATATCTTGTGCCAGCAGGTGATAATGTAGGTTTGAGCAATATGTGGGTCTCCAACAATGTTTTGATTATCTTCACCATAGAGCATGTTAACAAGGAATATTTAGGCAATGGAATATAACAATAGGCATCACTGTTTCCGAAAATGTAGTGTATTGCTAGGTGCTTCTAGATCAACAGTAGGTATTAGAATTGCAAATTTACTCAGTGCATTGTTTGGATGAGAAGTAACCAAATATCAAAAAAATCTCCTTTATCAATGTTCATGTATCCCATTTCAGCCCCATTATTCAAATCATGGCAAAGCAGAAAGAATACTTTAGTTATTTTCTATTTTATCATCTCAGCTCCAGCCAGTCATATATTTTTCTATTTTTTCTTTTTCTTTTTTCCCCATTCAACAGATTGAACACACTGCTTACAACATAAACAGTGTTGCTCATTTGTACCCTGTACTTTCCCGATAAGCTATTTTAGGAAGCCCAATCTGTTACAATATCTGTTGCCCTCATATGTGAATTGCTGAATGGATTGTACCCAAAATTGCAGAAAAGAGTACACAACAATTGTATATGATGACACAGTTATATTTAATTAGCTTAAACAGCCTGCTCCAAAGATATAAAAGACATTGTTTATTGGCTGTTATGATGACTGGCCCAGATAGCATTTGAAAGTAAGCAATTCTTTGTCAGCACAGATCACGAGCATTGACTATGTTGCTGTGGCATAATCTCATGCCTGGAACCATCATTCAACCACATTAGTAGGGTGGTACTGCTGAATCATCTGTTTTGGGTCTTAAGCAAAAGCTGGATTGTTTTTAAAAGAATGGTGAGATACCCATAACTATGTAGGACAGTTTTAATGGTTCTTTCACTTTGTTATTCTATTCTTTGTGAACTCAGCTTTTTATTTGCCAAAGGGCTACCACAGCTGCTTTGTAAATAAATGAGACAATTCCTTTGATAGTGGAGGGGAAAAAATTCTATATCTTCAGCCCAGATGTGATAGAACTACTCTCCTGAAGTTGAATAAGTCTTGAAGGTAGTAAGAGGTAGGTGCATATGTATGTGAAGGTAGGTGCATATGTATGTGTTAGTATGTTCTACTATTTCTATAGAGCTTGCGCTATAGAGATAGCTCAAGTTGCATCTTCTGCCAGAATCTGAATCAATTTGGCTATATTTCCAAACAGTATGATAAGTACACCAAGCTTTTATCTGGGCCTCTGAAAGGTGCCTTAATTGCATCTAGCACAAATGATAACAGCTTTTCTGTTTTTCTTTAAAATAATGGTTTTCTGTTAAGGGAATAACACTCTTAAAGCACTCTGCTCATTCCCAAACCAGCAATGTTTTTATGTCAAGAACTACTGTATAACATATCCACGAAAACTCACTTATCTTTCCTGAACTGGCTGACACAACAAGTTCTTCATTGAGATTACAAACTGTCTCATGTTTAGGTAAAAATAGCCATATTTCTTTTTCCAGAGAATGGTGTTCTTTGCAAATTGGTTGCCAGCCATTCTCTGGAAATCTTATAAATGTAGTTGTAGTCTTTGATTTATGATCACAATCAGGACTAGACCTTCTGTCATAAGTGATACAATCATTAAGTGAATTGCACCTAATTTTGTTACCTTTTTGTCATAGTTGTTAAATGAATTAAATGGTCATAAAGTACACTGCTCAAAAAAATAAAGGGAACACTTAAACAACACAATGTAACTCCAAGTCGATCACACTTCTGTGAAATCAAACTGTCACTTAGGTAGCAACATTGGTTGACAATCAATTGCACATGATGTTGTGCAAATGGAATAGACAACAGGGGGAAAGCATAGGCAGTTAGCAAGACATCCCCAATAAAGGAATGGTTCTGCAGGTGGTGACCACAGACCACTTCTCAGTTCCTATGCTTTCTGGCTGATGGTTTGGTCACTTTTGAATGCTGGTGGTGCTTTCACTCTAGTGGTAGCATGAGACGGAGTCTACAACCCATACAAGTGGCTCAGGTAGTGCAGCTCATCCAGGATGGCACATCAATGCAAGCTGTGGCAAGAAGGTTTGCTGTGTCTGTCAGCGTAGTGTCCAGAGCATGGAGGCACTACCCGGAGACAGGCCAGTACATCAGGAGATGTGGAGGAGGCCATAGGAGGGCAACAACCCAGCATCAGGATCGCTACCTCTGCCTTTCTGCAAGGAGGGACAGGAGGAGCACTGCCAGACCCCTGCAAAATGACCTCCAGCGGGCCACAAATATGCATGTGACTGCTCAAACGGTCAGAAACAGACTCCATGAGGGTGGTATGAGGGCCCGATGTCCACAGGTGGGGGTTGTGCTTATATTCATCATAAAGGTTTTCATCTCTGTGATAAGCATTCATTATATTAAATTAAAAGCAACATATCATTTTGTGAAATCACAATAAACGGCACCAGTGAAGGATGAAGCATGGCACCTGAACTCCACCATATCTATCTTATGAAATATTGGAAGTTGACAACAGGATATGTTATTAAAAAATGAAATGGTGGAAATAGTACCAATTAGTAAGGAAGAGGCCACATGCTTAACTTCTTTTCTTCTGAGGACATAGGATCATACTGTTCCTCCCTTTTCACTTTCCTTTAGAGTAAAAAGATCAGTTCTTCAGGGAGGGGAGACTCACAAAGTAATTTAAAATGAATTTAACAAAATATATGCTGCAGATTGAGAATTGAGAGAACACTGATATAGTTCTCCACAAATGATTTACAAACCATATTATTAGCAACCTTTAATTCAAAGGAATATGGTGGACAACAGAACTATGTGTTTTCCTCAAGTAATGTCATATTTGTTGTTGGGTGCTGAAATAAGTTCAAACATTGGTGTCCCACCTTTTTCTCTCAGAAAAATGAAATGTAGCAGCCAAAATTGTTATATAATCAGTGTCTGTTATGTAATTTTAAATTTTATATTTTTAAATTTTCAGTATCCAGAATATAAGCATTCAGCCTCAAAGAAGACAAATACAAATATTTTGCAACACAATAGCTGCTTTCACATGAATTTTAAGAACAAAACTCTAATCTAAAATGTACTACTCTATGGTAGTTGGCGAGAATCTGGTCCTACCACTGGTGTGCCACAAAAGAGTCATGGTGGCACAGTGTTTAAAGTGCAGTATTGCAGTCCACAGCCTGGAGTTCAATTCTGACAGGGCTCAAGGTTGAATCAGTCATCCATTCTTCCGTGGTTGGTAAAATGAGGATCCAGACTGTTGGGACAATATGTAAATACATATTACAGAGAATGCTGTAAAGCAGTAGAGGGAAGTATATATAAGACTAACTGCTATTGCTAATAATAATTTGTTTTAAAGATTGGAATAACATTTCAGTTTCTTATTCCAAATCATAACAGATTCTAAAGAAAAGGTATTTTCCCATACCCAAGTGAGAATAAGCATAAAAAGCTGTAATACACACAGCTTTTGCATGTTTTCCCTCAGTCAACCTAGAGAAATAAAAGAAATTTACATGCCACAGAAAAATAAACATCAAAATGGTAATGCATATTCTTTTTTTAGACTTGTTATCTATTCTTTCAAAAGCACAATTATCTTGAAATTAGATGTTTCTACTTGGATCTCCTTTTTTCCTAGAATTTCCAAATGTCGGTTTGGGCCTGTGGGGATCAGTTTTAGTTCCTTTCGATTTTCAGCTCTTCTGGCTTGGTTTTAAGAAGAAAGAAAAAATGTCCCCCACGCAGAAGGATTTATTTGGTATGTGTACCTGACAAAAAGAGCATCTGTATTTCAGTGCTCTGGGGTTTTTTTGAACTGACAGACTTTCTATCTGTATCAGTGTCAGTAGTCTGTACGCTCATAACCAGAACATCACCAACCTGCTGTCAGAAGTGAGACTCTCACCTTGACCAGAGAGAAGGCTAAGCCTGAATTTAAACTTAAGTAATAGCACTTAAATTCCATTGTTATCAGCCACAGTTAAGGTTTAATACTCATTCCAGTGGATGTGATTAAATAAATTTGACTGTAATATATGATTTCATACTTTCTGATGTATTCCTAGCAGCTGCCATGATTCAGATCCAAACTGACACTATACATTTGAATATAGTGAAAAACAAATACATCCTACTCTTTGTGAACTCAAACATTTATAAAATCATACTATTTTCAAGCATGTTGCACAATATTAAATCCACCAGAAAGATTGGTTATAAACCCACAAATAATTTTAAAAAATAATTTCTAAACTTTTAATAACTGAACAATAGAAAATAAAATGATGAGCCATGAATCTCAACCATTGAGAAACATCTCATCCTGTCGTTTCAGAAAAATATTGGAAAATTTATTCATTGTATTTCTTCTGGAGCAAAAGTTGAGCTGATTTTACCCCATATAAGCTGATAATCACCTCTCCCCACAGCTGGTAATCACCACACCCACAAATTAGGCCACACCCACAGAACCGGTTGTTAAGAAATTTGAATCCCACCCCTGGAGCCCATCATGGTTTGGACCATGGACATGTTCTCAAACAGTTATAGTCTGACTTATTAGATCATGTAGGAAGAGGTCTCTGTTCCACCCCATTTCTAAGATGTCAGGATGCTGAAGCTAGAAGTTACCTACAGCAGTGCTGACATTGTAGAATGGATTCCCCACTGGTTGCTTGGTGGCTTCTAGGAAGTTATTAAAAACAGACATTTTTCTAAGAATCTTCCAATAATATTATCTGCATTTCTTCCCAACTTGGGTCTTGGGTTTTGTTTCTGTAATTTGAATTGCATGTTTTAATACTATTGCTATTTTTATTGTCACATTATAACTGCTGAGCCTTATGCGACTGTGATAGAATGAAAACCAAACAAATAAATAAATAAATAGGATACACAATAAAACATTTATAAATCCAAAATAAACATGTTACCAGGACTTACATTATCCAGCTCAGAAATATTAGTTGCAGAGCTTTAAATGTTCAGGTTATAGTTTCACAATTAGCCTCCAAATCTTTCTCCTATTAGATTTTCTATCTTCCATAAAATCTAGAAGTAAAATTTCACTAATTTTTCCCATTATTATTGTTGCAGCATTATTAATCAACAAAAATTGGGGAAATTTTTACTCATCTTTAACCCAATTCTACTAAAGGTAATAGTTATAGACTTTATAAGAGATTAACTATTCTATTTTTTTTTTAAATGTGTCAACTTTTATTAATGGACAAGAACCAGATATGAAGAAACGCTAAAATAGAATTAAGAAAGTTATCTATCCATCTATCTCTATCTATCTATCTATCTATCTATCTATCTATCTATCTATCTATCTATCTATCTATCTAATCTAATTCAAACTCCCTCAAAAACATTTTAAGTTACTTTTATATCGGTATAGTCTTTTCTACAGGAAATGATTCCAACAAAATATTGTCTTCAGTTTTTTAATTAAGTCTTAAGGTTTTAGGCATGTTGTTCCCATTTTATGTGATCTTGAAAATATCTCTTTAAATCATTTATGACAGGTCTATACATTACCATTAAAATGTTTCGATGATTTATTCAAAGGGAGTCATTGCTCCATTTTTCAATGATTTGCTCTGGGCAGGTGCTTTTGTCCCTTCCAGCTGAAGCATGGGCTGATAGAATTCGACAGGACTTCCCCTTCAGTGGCATGCTAAATCAAATGAGTTATCTTTTGGTGAAGGCAGATATAAATGACAAGCAACTGCCAGCCCACAGCTGCCCTCCTACAATAATTATCTGGCTTTGATGGAATGCACTTTTTCAATAAACCAAGGAAATATTATTTTAAGCTTTTATTTTTTTATGCATTTGGACTTCTAAATTAAAGTTACTACTTGTACCAAAAAAGGACTGAAGAATATAGAACTTCAACAGAGCCAGTTTAGTCCAATAGTTAAGGTACCAGACTAGAAACTAGGAGACTATGAGTTCTGGTTTTGCCTTAGCCATGAAAACCAGTTGGGTGACTTTGGGCCAGTCACTATCTTTCAGGCCAACTCACCTCACAGAACTGTTGTTGTGGAGAAAACAGGAAGAGGAAGGAATATTAGGTGTGTTCTGTAAAAGTAATAAAATGGTGAGAAAAAAATATAAAATAAAAATAAATTTTCCAGAGAGCATTTTGATTAGACTTTTATAATAGCTAAGTGGGGGGGGGCTCAGTTTCATTCAAAGCAATGACATTTTCACAAGATAGTTTGTCCTGAGGTGCATTGGGTTTGTCAATCAAATCTACTACAAATCCAGAGATATTTGATAGATTTGTTGGAATGCTCAGCCCAGATGAGCATTGGAGCTGTCTAATTTATCATCAGATATATTAAAGGTATTGTAATGAAGACCTGTTCTCAAGCATTTCTTTGAAAAAAAAAACGTAAGAACAGCAGGTAGGTAAACACAGAAAGATTCAAGCAACTTTTAATTTTTCCATGTCAATAGCACTTGGGATTAATTTTAATGTTAAAAATTCAGATGTACTGACTCTTAGCTCATTATAACTTACTGAATGCAAGGAACAATAGGCTATTACTCTTACTGCTCCTGTCTGTTAGATTGCAAATCCTTCCTTCCCATCTTTGGACATGTCAACTGTAGATGAAATAAATAAAATATGTAGCTCATCACTGAAGGATGAAAATCTCAATGTTGCAATAGGTAGCCACAAGGAACATTCAGTGCAATAGGCAGCCATAAGGAACCATTCTTGAACAAACAAATACTTGCAAGAGAAACATGGCTGTCATGTTTCCCCAAGTCAACTCTCAGGCATGCCAATCTATAATGGCTTAGCTATAGCAATAAGTCAAAATCAAGACCAAGTGGAACAGAAAGATACAAACAAACAAAAATGGCATATGTAGAAGGAGGCAGAGTTTTATTTTATACATTTCACTTAACCATGTATTTAATTATGATTTATGTAATAAAATACTATTGACTGAATTATCTTTAACCCAATTCTATTAAAGGTAATAGTTATAGACTTAAGTTATAAACTGATTCATAAACCAAAATGATTTGTTGTTTATTTCAAGGTTTCCTATTTAATATAATGATTTTTTGATAACTTTCAACAGGATTTTTAATAAAGGAGGAATGACGGTTTGGTAGATGAGAAACACCAGCTTTCAAATATTCAGATATTTTACAGATCACCAGAAGAACATAGTAATGAAAATGTGGATGGTAAGAGAGTTGTGATACAGATTTATTTAATTCCCTTTTTATGTAGAAAGAGGTGAGAATCTTGTTGTTGTTTCAAGATTGCCAGTAGCTTAGGCAAGGCAGAGACTTAATGAAAATGCTTCTTTTTTTAACTTCTTCTTGATTAGCTGAAGGCAAAACATTAATTGACTTATTACTGCCTCCATGTGTTCTCAACATTCTGCAGTTAGTAGGACAAAGATTATTTAGTAAGACTGCTTCAAAGTATTTGGCAGAATATGGATATAAAAATAGTGCCAGATGAAAATGAATTCAGTCCACCATGACTTCCCTAGCTTGACTATCTTTATAGTGACAACATTTCACCTTTATTTCATCTGACATGAAAAGTTCTGCAAAGTCATGTGTAAATTTGATGCATTTCTGTTGAAATTAATCTTCATTACATAAATTATTTATAGTATTTGCATTGTTTGAAGGCCTTGTTTCACATTCATCTGAGTGTCACCATCTCATCCTCCAGGATTAATTTTTTTAAAAAAAAAATATTAAATAAAAAACACGTTTTAGATCAATTATAAGATTTTGTTTTAAGAAAGACAAATTCAAAGTATTATTTTATTTCCTCTGAAATGAAGATGTGACATTGAACTTGTCAATCATGTCTCTTACACCCTTTAATATTTAATTTTGATGGAATCTTTGGCATGCTTAATAAGACAATTGAGTTACATTCAGTAATCTGGGAAGAAGGGACTGAACCTAGATGTTGCTATATCCTGATGATATAGCTGCTGATATAGTTCTACAGAGGAATTATTGAGTCTATCATCTGCACCTCTATAACTGTCTGGTTTGGTTCTGCAACCCAACAGGAAAGACACAGACTTCAGAGGACAATTAGGACTGCAGAAAAAACAATTACTACCCACCTGCCTTCAATTGAGGACCTGTATACTGCACGAAACAAAAAGAGGGCTGTGAAAATATTTACAGACCCCTCACATCCCGGACATAAACTGTTTTAACTCCTTCCCTCAAAACAACACTATAGAGCACTGCACACCAGAACAACGAGACACAAGAACAGTTTTCCCCCCGAAAGCCATCACTCTGCTAAACAAATAATTCCCTCAACACTGTTCAACTATTTACAAAGTGTACACTACTATTACTGTTAATCTTCTCATCACTCCTTATCACCCATCCCCTCCCACTTGTGATTGTAGGACTATAACTTTGTTGCTTGTATCCATACGATTTATATTGACTGTTTCCTAGTATGATTTGATTGTTGATTGTACCCTATGACTATCATTAAATGTTGTACGTTATGATTCTTGATTCTTAACGAATGTACCTTTTCTTTATGTATACTGAGAATATTTACACCAAGACAAATTCCTTGTGTGTCCAATTGGCCAATAAAGTATTCTATTCTATTCTATTCTATTCTATTCTATTCTATTCTATTCTATTCTATTCTATTCTATTCTATTCTATTCTATTCTATTCTATTCTATTCTATTCTATTCTATCAGTCAGTTCCTCAAATAACCTGGTCCCATACCATGAAGGGGTTTAAAAGTGATAGTCAACACCTTGAATTGGACCTGGAAGCAAACTGGCAACCAATGTAGTTTGCATAACAGCTCCATCCTAGGAATCTCCAGAACTATCTGTGCCATTCTGAACCAGCTGTAGCTTACAAATATTCTTAGCTATCACATTTAAAGCCTTGAATGACAAGGGGCCAGGCTATTTGAGTGACTGCCTATTTTAAGGAAATACACCCATCTCACCAAATTGAATAGATTTGGGACACTAGACTTACCTGTATTACATGTAGCCATTTGATGGAACCTGGAAGTAAAGCTTTTCTGTACTAGCATCTGCTCTATGAAATAGCCTCCATCCAAGGACAGAAGGCCCTTATTTTCCTTGCCTTCCACGTGGTTGTTAAGACAGGCATTGTGCCAAGATGGGAGATAAGTCCAGCATTTGTGTTCTTGAGATGGAGTATTAGTGCACTAGTGTTACATGAGAGTTTTAATTTAGTTGTATTTGTTGTTGTTATTTTTGTTATTTGAATCCTGGGTTATCAACCTAGGCTTTTTTTGTATATAACATGGGCAGCCATATATTTTTTTAAAAAATAGGTAAATCATGTTTACCTTCAGAAACAAAAGTTCTCACATTTTTAAAAAATACTTTGTTTCTGTACAGCTTTTCCAACTTTGCACAAATGTTTGGATGCCTCTTTCCAACACACATTTTGTACAATGGTACGCATGGCACATTTTGTACAATGGTATGCATGAACAAGGTTTACATGATCCACTAAATCATTAAATGGGCAGTCATATGGCCTTGATGTGTGAACCCTTTCCATGTGATTAGTCTGTGGGTTTGTGGATTGTATGAATGTAGTAAACTATTTAAGTTCAGCATGGGTAAGAATGTCATGGAAACAGCTTTTTTCATCCACTTGATGTAAGACACTCTATATGCCAGATCATACTATATAAAGCTCAAAGAAAAGCTTGCTGTATTTATTTTGCATTTGTTCACAAGATAGCTGGACTCTGTTCTGCTTGCACAATAGATGAGGCATCAGTATAAAGACAGCTGGTAAGAAACATGGTGCAGCCTTTTCCTCTGATACCTGTAGGATTTCTCTTGCTTACCATCTTTTCTTGCTTATTTTGTGAGGCCTGTAACCTTTTTACTCCTCCAGGCTATACATACACACATTCAGGTCAGCCATCCAATCACCATTTCCTTTCCTTCTTTCCCATGGCAACCAGCTTCTTTCAACAGGATGTGATTGCTTGAAACATCACAGCTTTTCACTTCATGCCATTCTGGCTATTCGATCTTGTTGCCTTAATCTCATCGTATCTTTTCTAGTGCTCTCAGCATGAAATGGTTTCAAAAAGTTCATCTCTTCTGTTTTGATGCTTTGTTTGTACAGCCTTTGAAGCTATAAATAGGTTAATGTAATTCATATGTGCAGCTCATACTGCAGGGAGAGTACTGCTAAAATCAACATCAATATATCTCTATAAAGGTAATTCTCTACAGAAGACAAAATATTCTTTTGAACATTTTATTCCAGTTTCCTTTTATGGTCAATAAAATTCAAAAATATTATTTAAGTACTATTCCATTATTTGCTCAGGACTGAACATGTTATTATTTGGACTATATGTACTATGTGTAGAACTATATGTCGAAACAATGATGGGGGAAATTCTCCTTCAGCAACAAGACAAAACAATGCTACAATGCTACATATTAAACAATATGCTGAAGGATATCATGTGAACTTCCTTTAAAATATGACTGGAGAACTTGCGGGCTTCCAAATGCTGATGTATTACAGTTTTCACAATCTCTCACTATTAGCTTTTACTAGCTTCTGCTACTGGAAGTTATGATTCAGAAGCATCAAGTTGCTTAAAAGATGGGTTTAAAAAATTCATACAAGCAATAGTTCCTTTAGATTGCTACTTGTCAATGAAACCTAAGCTTCTAAATCAGGATTTAGAATGATTTATGTATACATTTAAACGACAACTGAGCAAAGTATTTGTTTTTTGTGTAGATGTAATATATCATTCTTATAATTATCTTTCACATAGGGGCATATTTTCTATTATGTAAAATGAACAGATTTATGTCCTTTATTTTGGTCATTGTTAAGTAATCCAAAGCTTTACTGTGTCTTCAGAACTGCAGTTGCTTCTTTCTTCAAGTGGGCCAAGGTGAAGTCCAAATAGCCCAGCACTAATTGTGTTGCCCATAGAAAAGCCTAATATACGTCTACCAAATTGTTTTCTTAGTGGCACATTAAAAAAAAAAAGAGGAATCCCCGCTTTCTATTTCTGTTCTGCTGCCTCTGTGTACTTAAAAGATAAAAACTGGAACAACCAAAAGCCAGTCCTTTTGAACTATTCATGCCAATTACCCACACTATTGTTTCCAGTGACCCTTTTAACATAGAGTAGTTACTATGAATTCTTCCCCATGGTTCATTTTTCTCTCTTTCCTTAGTTTTGCTTGCCTTGTCTTATTTGGCCAGTTAGCTCATGTTATTGTTTATTTATGTTTAATGAATAAGCTGTAAGCTATATTTTTGGCTAGTGATATAAACTGAATATAGAGATTGCTTGTGTTGGATCCAAATTAAACTGGAAAGTGTCCATAATTTTCCAGCAAATTGGAATGGTGCTGTCTAGCCTTTTCCCAGGGGCGAATGCTACCAGCTGCTTTGACTGCCATACTGCTGTTTCTTATTTGAGAGAGGAGAGAAGGAGAAATCCAGTTTTTTCCCCTTTCTCCTCAGCAGTGTTAAGTTCCTTTTGGAAAGTTCTCCAATACTGTATCAAAAATGTAAACCCACTTTTACAAAGCAAAGGGAGGAAGACCCATCCTATGCTATCTGGCCAAGCAGGAATTAGTGGCAGATGGCAACAGTTACATTTCCTAGAAAATTGTTCTCTCTGTGAGCAGGTTCCATGGATGTGTTATAAAAACATCTGCCTCTCCAGATTGTAACTGATAAGAATCAGATGAGATACAGGTGAAACTTGAAAAATTAGAATATCATGCAAAAGTTCATTTATTTCAGGAATGCAACTTAAAAGATGAACCTAATATATGAGATAGACTCATTACATGCAAAACAAGATAGTTCAAGCCATGATTTGACATAATTGAGATGATTATGGTTTACAGCTCATGAAAACCCCAAATCCACAATCTCAAAAAATTAGAATATTGTGAAAAGGTTCAATATTCTAGGCTCAAAGTGTCCCACTCTAATCAGCTAATTAAGCCATAACACCTGCAAAGGGTTCCTGAGCCTTTAAATGGTCTCTCAGTCTGGTTCAGTAGGAATCACAATACTGCTGACCTGACAGTTGTGCAGAAAACCACCATTGACCCAGTCCATAAGGAGGGAAAGCCTCAACAGGTAATTGCAAAACAAGTTGGATGTTCCCAAAGTGCTGTATCAAAGCACATTAATAGAAAGTTATGTGGAAGGGAAAAGTGTGGAAGAAAAAGGTGCACAGGCAGCAGGCATGACGGCAACCTGGAGAGGATTGTCAGGAAAAGGCCATTCAAAAGTGTTGAGGACTTTCACAAGGAGTGGACTGAGGCGGGAGTCAGTGCATCAAGAGCCACCACACACAGACGGATCCTGGAAATGGGCTTCAAATGTCGGATTCCTCTTGTCAAGCCACTCTTGTCAAGCAGATTAGTAATCAATGTAGCAACTGCACTATTAAATCTGTTATTCCCAGATCAACTGCTGTGCATGGTTGATGGAAGATTTTAAAAAAACCTCTATAAATGGCACAAAAGGTACAGCACTATATAGCCTGAATTAATCTGTTTCAGATTAATATCTGTAACAGTAATATCTGTTTGATACCCTGCTATATGTTGCCTGCATCTATAAGATAACAGCTATTGTTTTGTTTTCTAAAAAAAGAAAATGCTTTGTAAATCTTCCAGTCAGTCTTTCCTTCATGGAATGGGAAGAACCAATTATAAGTTGCTGACAAGCCAGAAAATTATTTAGAAATAGTTTTGTATCATTACAATTTCAGTGATTGTCTGAAGGAAGAAACATTAAATATAAGGACCAGAAAAAAGATGAAATTAAAATCTGTCAATGTTAAATTTGTAGATATTGAAAACAGAAGCAGCTGCACAATCTGGAGATATTGGCATATATACAATCTGCTGTTCTCCCTTGCTTCATCTGAAAGAGAGTCTAATGATGAAGCAAACATGATGTATAAATAAAACATGATGATGGATTGCCAGACTCAAAAATATACTCAAAGCTGGTTGTTTTTCACATCTAAACAGCTTCATTTATTGTTTTAATTTATCTGTATTATTTTGGGATAATTCCACAATAAAACCAAATATGCTGCTCTGGTGCAGTGAAGTTTAACTATATTGCATGCAATTGAAAATTATGTCTGAATCAGGATTGTGATTAAATAGCTGCTGGTATATGATGATTCATTGGCAGATGATGGGCATCTGCAAATATATTTCTATAGAGTCTGAACTAAGAATAAGACCCTGATAGATTTTTCTCTTTAATTCTGAAAAAGAAAGACCTAAGCAATCATTGAGCCCTAGTTATACTCTTAGAAGACATTTGACTATAAATTTCTCCCTTCAATAAAAAAAAAACTTGTTCAAAGTGTTCAAACTTGTTCAAAACTTGTTCAAAGTGATAAAAGAAGAATTAATTTGTATTGCCATAATATACAAAAATTACCAGATAAAAAACTAAAGCAATGCATTATAATTAGATCTATCCCAGACCAAAAGTGTACCAAAAAAAAAAATCAACAGAATAATCCACAGAGAGTATAGAAAAACCCAGAAATTAACCAATATTAAAAAAGTAAAAGTTTTTCCCTGTGGAATGAAATTGATCACTCTTGCCATTATATCATAAAGTGTCAGTCAGAAAGCTGAGATTGAAAACATTTTAGTCCAAAATTTTAGGCTAGAAATTTTGGAATTTATTTCCAAAAAATCAAAAATATATTTGAGCTGCATTCAAAGGTCATTAAGTATACATTTCTTCATAAATGAATAAATTCCATATTTGGGGGTACACAATTCAAGATCTAATTAATATTTTATATCTTATTTTAATTTCCCAAACTTTGTTAATGTGAATATTAGACCAAAATGGGACATGTGTCAGAACCCCTCAAATACATTACATCTTCACTATAAAAAGATTGACACCCAACCCATTACTGAGATGTCCAATAAATGTAAATGTGTTTCCAGATATGAGTCAAGAAACATGCATAAGCTGAGTAGGAACTATGTGATTGTTCAATATTTTACATTGTGGGTTAATATCTTTTTTCCCCTGCTACTCTGATTTCCTTAGTTTTAGGATTTTACTCCTAAACAGAAAGGGCTTCTTATATTATATAAGTTATGTTACTTCAGATATTCACATGAATATCTATTAGCTATGATAAGAACCAACTCAGAGCTAACGCAAGATGCTTTCAATATAGAGGAGCAATAAGTACAAATTCTTCTGCCTAAAGGAATTTATTTTGTTAGGAAGCTTATTCATTCCAGTTCAGCTAGATATTTAAGTCAAATTAAAATTTACTTTTATTTAAATGATTTTTATTAAAAGATTTTTTTAAAAATAACTACAGAAATACAGTACAAAAGAAGAAATAGAAATAGAAAATAGAAAAAAATATTATGTGAAGAATAACAAAAGGCAAGTAAAAGCAAGATATCTAAAGAAGCAATTTCCAGTCTTCTCTGCAGTAGTTACAAACGCAGTAATTACCATCTCTCCCTCCCATGTTGCAAAGCATAGTTCCCATAAACCAATATTTTAAATCAATAAATGCTGAAATCAGAAGTTCATTTTTATCCATTTTCAGCAAAAGTCTATAAAGGGTTTCTAGTGTTTTATAAAAATAATTGTAGTTCCCTACTTGATCAAACAAGCCAATTTAGCCATTTCTGCAACCATCTTCACAATCCATTCCTCTATCAGTGATGCTTCTGATGTCTCCCATATTTCTGCATATAATGATCTCACTGTATTACCATATATAAAACCAGTTGAACCTTTTCTAGCTGAGTATCCATAAATCCTAATAAGGAAAGTCTTCAGTTCATCTGAATGTTAAATTTTAACATTTTGATCAGTATATATTTATATCATATGTCTTTCTGGTTTTTTACCAGTTTACCATGCAGGATAAAATATTCCTTCAAGTTTTTCATATTTCCAATTCTGATTAAAAGTTTATGTTTACATCTTAAACATTTTTGCTGTCATATACCAATAGTCTATCACTTTTAAAAGGTTTCTTTTAAATTATAAAACAATGTTAATTTCAGACTTTTAACCACAATTGATCCCATTTATCTATTTGAATATTATAATTAAAATTCTTGACCCATTTCATTATAGGTTCTATAGCATGTTCTTCCTCCATTTCAAATCTCAACAAAAGTTTATACACTTTAGCAATAACAAGTTCATCATTTATAATAATTCATTTTCAAATTCTGTTTTATCACATTCTATTCCTGAAACATTTAATCCAGTCTTTTTCTTAGTTGTACATATTAAAACCACTGAAAACTAAATCCCTCTCCAGTCAATTGTTCTCTGATTTCATCTTAAGGTCCCTATTTTTTTGGTGCTAGCAACATTAACTATTTGTCTTTGCCTACTGTTTCTTTTCTATTAAATGATTATTGAATTGAGGCCAACAGAGGAATTTCCAGCCATAGCCTGGGTTTGTA
This sequence comes from Notechis scutatus, assembly GCF_049901735.1. Classification (NCBI taxonomy): domain Eukaryota; kingdom Metazoa; phylum Chordata; class Lepidosauria; order Squamata; family Elapidae; genus Notechis; species Notechis scutatus. The sequence continues at coordinate 39,193,683 of NC_142014.1, forward strand.
TTTATTCCATATTTGTAGTATTGCATTCCTAATATAATGATTTTTAAAATCTACTTTTACTTTGGCTACAAGTAACATGCCATCCAAACCTCAGACCATGATCTTCTAAATCTAAAATGCTCTTATTTCTTAATAAGAACCATTACTTCATCCAAACCAAACAGAAGGCAGCAAAGTGCAAAGACAAATTCAAATTTAAAAATGCAGGAGGGTTTGTAATTAGCACATTTTAATTCATTACCAACAGCGCTACTAGAAAGAACCCATGTAGCCCAGAGAATGCCATTGGAAATAATGAATAAAAATAATTCTACCAATTGCATCCAATTTTCCTCTGAACTAAGGAAGCATATTATGTTATTTTATATGCTATATTTCAATTATTTGTTCAGAATATATAAGAATAGCTACACAAGGATTCTTGTGCTTTTATTTCTAATATTAATAATTCAGTTAACAAAATTGCAGTTAGAATAAAAGAATTCCTATTCTATTCCACTGGAATTTCTTTAGCTTTTTGTCATATGGTTAATGCTTGAGACAGGCTATCTATCTCTTATACATTTGCCGGTTCTCCAAACTACTCAAAATTTCCACTACCGGTTCTCCAGAACTGGTCAGAACCTGCTGAATATCACCTCTGATGTGTGTGCTTTTAAAAGAGTTTTAAATGGCATCTTCTATATTGTCTTCTAGAGTTGTGTATATTTCTGTCTTTAGACACCAGATGTTTCTTGTTATTTTTAATCTATTAATACTGTCTCCTACAGGCACTCTACTGCTAATTTTCAGTTTTAAAATCAATATTTAAGTTATGCTGAACCTCCCTTTTTCAAGAATTTTCATAAAAATAAATATTTCCACCAGGTACCACTACATGAATTTTAACATTTTGCCTGAAAATTACTGATATGGTCTTTTTTATTATTGTTTCTTAGACAATAACACACATCCATTATAGGCAAACCTACATTTAGATTTACGGAGCAATGCCTTATTAACGTTTCATTCTTTTATTTTCCATAGTAAATTGGAAAATATCAGTGCTCCATCATTATAGTGCAGCTGATAGAAGGGAGCAAATTAATTCCAAAACCTCTAAAGAGCGTTTTATTATAGCTATTTAAGGTAATGCAATGGGGCAGAGGAAATCTAATTTCTATTTAAATAATTGGGGCAGTTTATATTGTGCAAACTTTCATGGTCTATTCAGATGTATCAGGTGTTCCAGGGCCAATTTCAGATGTATCTTCATGAAATGGAGCTTAAGGTATGAAAAGGCAAATCTGTATCTGCTAATAAGTTTGCTGTCAGGAACCTCTTAGCACTGGAAAAGGTAAGAGGTTGGAATAAACTGAAAAGACCTATTACCAGTGGAAACTGACTGGGTAACTTTAGGTTCTATCCTGTCTCAGAACCACCATTAACCCAGGGTGGTTATTATGGAGAAAAATTGAAGATTGGTGTACTATGAATGACATCTTAAGCTCCTGCTGAAAAGGTAGAATGTAAATCTAACAAACACTATTTAAGAACTATTTGTGTTATAATGCCTACAAATTGTCCAATCTAATCCAATAAACTGAATGTGGATATTTTGCAAGAAATTATGTGGTGAGTACATGAAAAAAATTGCAGTGACATTGATTAGCATTTTAAAGCCCCCCCTCCCCTTTAATGTTTCATTCCTGTTTTAATTGCCTCCTATGTAAATATATTTGTATAGAGTTTTATGTTGTACTTGTCCACCACCCAAAGTGAGAAGGGTGGTCTTCAAGTTTGATATATTAAATAAACAAAAACAGTTCCAGAGTTATTTTAATATACTAGGATGAACTTGCAGCATTTACATCATAGGCCAGTATATTTTTTAATAAAAGCTTTACCTGCTGAGAGGATTTCATTGGGAAGACTGCATTTGATCTACATGAGCTACAAAACTATTCACAATGATTCAAAGCTTCAGTTGTATAACATAAATGTTGTATTTATTTCTCTGGCTTTCCTGCATGCCTTTCAGCATGATGCCAGCCGGTGGGAGCTCATCTATTTTTCTTCATGAATTTGCCTGCCTTCTTCAGGCATGTTTTTCTACCCCTCCTCCCACACCATACATTTTTGTCATCTCTCAATTACAATTGTTATGACATCAGAGCAGAAATAGCTTCAGAGAGAATGGAGTTCCATCCGATAGACTCATAAATTTGTTTTAGCTAATTTTGTTTTTATAAAAATAGCTTAAAGAAATGAAATATGAAAACTCAGGTCCCTTAGGGATAATCATAATACTAAAATGTTTTGTTTTTAGATGCCAGGAAGCTTCACTTAGCTCCTGATTATAGGTGGTTGAATACTTGGTAATTGAAATGACAATGATCTTTATAATAGCAGCTTATTTTACAGTTGGCTAAAATATTCTAAAGGATTTGAAATTATTCTCCTATGATCTGCTGATTGTTTGGGAAGTAGTGCTGCTTTCAGATTTGACAACTTGCAAAATAATTTAATGTATGTGTCTTGGAAAGACATTGAAGCATTTTCAGAAACTTCTAGGATCCTGAAATACCCAATAGAGATTATCAGTCAGGGATCAAATGTTTGATTCTCTCATTAAGGAAAAATATATTTTCTTGTAACATTATGTCTACTCTGTGGCCTAAATGTGATCTTGAATACATTAAAAGCTAAAACTACAAAATGACACACTCAGAGGGTCCAATTCAGCTTTAATGAGACATTATAGTTTCCAATTATCCAAATTATCTTGCATATGTCTCTCAACTACATATTTTCCCACTCCTCCATTATTTGAAGCAAGTTCTGCTTTAACATATTTCATTTTCCAGAATAAAAATACAGAACTCAAGCAAAAAAATAATAATCACAGAGAAGATGCATGTATATACACACAATGAAAGAGAGACTTGAAATGTATTAATCAGATAGGAAGACACATTTCCCTTCACACAAACACAGAGCAACTACTAGTGAATATATATATGAATAGAAGAAATTGAAAGAATAGGAGTAAGATGAATAGGCAGGATTTCAAATATCACGGCTGATATTGTTGCTTGGGAAAGATTGCTTGTTTGCTTGTCTCCTTACATTTAAGTTTTTGGGTAAACATAGCTGGTTTTTTATTTACTTCCTGTTCTTTTACCTCTTTTCCTAAACTTCTCTGTATTCATCCTGTTTTTCTCTTTTCCCAACAATTTCCTTTCCTTTCCTTTGTAAACCCAACCTTGCTGTTTGCTTCCTGTTTTTTTATTCTGCTGTTAGAAGAAAAATACAGTTTGTAAGATAGGATATCCTTATAAACAGAGCATCTTATTTTACAAGCAATTTAATAAATACTAATTCAATTCTTGAAATTATAATTACACACGTGCACACATATACACAAATGTGGGACATGTACAAATTTACTGGACGGAGGGCTTATTTTAGCTTGAGTTGGCAGTTTAATTTTACAGATAGGAAAACTGAGCATTGAACACTGCCACTGGGTTTATAAAAAAAAAATTGTGTATCTACACTATCTTTTAGGAGCCAGAGATCTTCTTATTTTCGGTATTGCCATCCTTTTGGGCGGGTATGATTCAGGTATGTATACAAAATTATGAAAATACATTTGGTATTACAGCAGAACACAAATATGCCATCCATATTTAACATGTTAAACTAGAACAACATATAGATAAGAGAGGCTAAGATATAGGAAACGCATTATTTCTATAAATAATTATGGTTATTAGAGAATTGTTCTTCACTGTACCATTTTTCATCATTCTTAGTGGTTACAGTAATTTTATGCTAGTGTAATTCCTCACATTTCAGTCCTATTAATCCAAAGAAAGATTGATTTTAGTTTGTAGTGTTTTGTAATAATAAACTTAGCAATGAACATTGAATAATATATTATGCTTCGTGATTTTACATATAGGTCATCAGCCAGAGGCTTCCAAGAGAGCTGTCAAAGCAGATAAGGTGAGTGTCAAAGGCAGCATGATTGAATCCTGTCCCCCTTGCACATATCTTTGACATAAACACATGTACAAAACAGGTGCTAATTTAGTTGTATTGCTGTGATTGCCATCTTGGCTATTTGGACTCTCCAAACTTCACTTAGTCTTCATGTATTACAAGAGGAAGTGCTTATCATTTGTCTATTGTTAGCCACTGTTAGTACATTATATTCCTCCTTCAAGCATAGTTACCAACAAAAAGAGTGGTGTTCCTTTAGACTTCCTCTTACATAAAAGGAAGTATATATGGATATAAACAAGCATATATAAATAAACCTCTTTCCCTTTGATAGTTTTCTACAGTTAAGTAAAGTATTGAATATGAAAATATTTTATGTGAATTATAATATCATAGTTTACTAAATATCACTGAAACTAGTTGCTATGTATTTGATATATCTATAGGATTGCAGTTTAACGAACTGTACAGAATTGGAACATAATTTAGAAGCAGGGAACAATTTGTTTCAGAGGTAACAGATTGGTTGTAATTAAAAGAGAGATGCATAACAGCACTCTCTTCATTCATGCATTTGTCCCCTTGTTTTATAGGACGCTGATTTCACCCTGAAATAATCTGTATAAAAGATACTCACTGTAATCAGAATGACCAAATTCTGCTTAAACGAAAGGACAAGAAAAAGGAAACAGTAGAGAAAAGAAAATATGAGCAATTTTGAGTTGTGTTCCAACGTCCTCCCCAAGATCTTTTGCATTTTATTCTCCATTTTGGTTAGTTACATGGCCACTGGCTTCCACCAGGCATCTGCATGCACCTTTTGACAGCTTCACAAAAAGGTCCACAATACAGAGTTTTATATGTGGGAAACGTTCTTACATTCAAAATAGGGTGACAAACAGTTTCTGGAGAAGGTCTTATTAAACAGTAGGGAGACAACATAAGTTATCACATAGTACCTGGCAACAAAGCATCATAGACGTTGAATAGACTAGAACAATTTTATCACAAAAATCACAAAAAAGTAAATCTCTCTGTTATGCAAAATATACATTTTAAGATCTATTTCATATTTTCTACTTTATATTTACTAATACTGATTTGTGATCATTTCAATAAAAAAACTATAATATATTTAACTGCCCATATTTTATTTCTTTCAATATCTATGAGGTAACAATGAAGTAAATCAAAACAACAACAGAAAGCATCTATACAATTCTGGCAAAGTCTGTGATTTTTTTTCTTCAGTTTCCTACTTTCACTTGCATTCACACATCTCTGATCTAAATCAAAACTAAACCATCTCTTGGCACATTCACTAGGATTCATAAAAATATAGATACAGCAAACTGAGAGTTCAAAGACTTCTTGCAAAATCCTATGACATTAATGTTCTTAAGTTACAAACTTTGCAAAAATACAGTTGCTATGAGGAAACGTATGTGCTAACATCACTATTGTTAAATTGTGTGCCTTTTATGATCCACAGTATGGCCTGTTGTAGTGACCAAGAAGAATACACAAAGAGTTGTGTTGGTCTTTTTTCATGGGGTTTCAGAGATGCAGCATCCCTTGGCATAGACGTCTAAAGCTGATATTCCATGCACACATCTTATTTACAGTTGACTCATCAATAGTGACTAATAACTGCATCTGCTGGCAGCAGCTGTTAAAATTGGTCCTTAATCCTCATAACAAGCTCGACTTCCATAGAAAATTAGAAGACTCTCTTCAAGGAGTTAGGTGATAATCGGGGCCCATTCAGAAGGAGCAATCTCTTTCCAGTACAGTCCTTGGTATGGCTAAATTCCATTGTCCCTTTTTCAGCAGTCAAAAATCCATGATAAATTCTGTATAACACTGTAGCCAATAATAGCAGCATCAGATATTAATTTCTTGATGAATCTATTTTCATATTAAACATATGTACTGTACAGCTATAACTGCAAGTGCTATTACCAAAACAAAAGGTACATCTCCATATACAAGAAATATAAGTATTCAAATACAACCTTGTACATTTTTATATAACATGCATCTTATATAAAGAATGTTACATGTTTAGATGCACCTGTTTTCCTTGCAATCCTAAACAGACAAAAATCTGGGAATTTTCAACAATCTGAATGATCTCTTATAATACTTTAAAAAAAACCTGTAGATATCTAAGTCTTTCACATTGTTGAGTGTTTTTCCTCACCAGCCCAAAACTTCATATCTGCAACTAAGTTCATGAGGTTGCTTAAACCATGTTACCTTGTTTTCATTATAAAGGAAAAAGCAATTATAGAAAATAAAATTTGAACATAAAAATGAATGCAGATTGTAAAAATGTGGGATTGAAGCGGCAATCCTAATGAAATGAAAAAACCATTGCTAAATCCCACATTTTGAAAAATGTTAAGGTAGTGGCCATTTATCAAGCTATACTTGGCATATGCATAGATACATGTATCAAAAAGTGGGGGAAGGAAGCAAATGCTTTTAGCAGCTAAACTTACATGAAAAGAGTAGCTTTGAAGAAGGCAACTGTGGAACATGAAGACAGATGAAAAATACAGACAAAAAAACAATAGCACAACACATAAGACAAAGCATTTAAAGAAAAAATAAAGAAATATTGACAAATAAATTGTGAAAGCCTTAGTTAGAGGTTTAAGGCTGGTCAAAAGCCCATTTTGAAACGATTGTCCTCTTACAGCTATATATATTGGTTTACTTGGCGCTCAGCATCTGAAAATGTTGAAGAATCCTGGAGAAGATATATGACTGCACTACCAAGCAGCACTTGCTAATTTAATATTGCAAGCCTAGATTGTGTTTACCTTTCTTTCATGTTTTGTGCCTTCCCCAAGCCATTAAGAAAGAGATCTGGCCTCTGCTTGCGTGTACCCAGTAATGACAACCTCTTTGTAGTTATCTGTGTGCAAACAACCGAAAATATTCAGAACTCTGATATATTAACCCAATACTAAAATAAATCAGTCAAGAAATAACATTTTTGAAAAAAATAACTTAAAATAAATCAAAGAGAACCAAAATAAACACAAACTGCCCAATCCCACATGCAGACCCATCAAACATCACTCTGATTTCAATAAAATGGTACAATTAAAACAACAAGAAATCTACACAATCCTAGGTCATCTATGATTCTAATTAATCTGCAAGATGGATTTCAGGTAATGGAAACAGAATGGTCAATGAACATGATTAGACTGAAGTCACATCCTATGCAATTATGACAAGATCTCAGACATATTCTGAACAGGTTGGAATCACAAGAAATGACAGTCCAATGGAATAATTATCAATGGAAGCACATTTATTTAAATATATCTCCCTGAAAATATGGTCATTTATTTACACTGTTCAGATTATTTTATTGCTGTGGTAATGTAGGACAATAGCGGTGAAGAGGAAACAAACCTACTGTACTTTAGAGGATCTTACAAGCAAAATTAGGATATTCAACTATCCAAGTGCTACTGCTGGATATTAACAAGTATAACACAGATTTATACTTCTGGCAATAGAACTTGATTAACGCTACAGCTATTCCGTTAGTTAATAAGCAGCATTTAAATTGCAGTAATGTAATCAACTTATAGCCTCTGGTTTACAAGATAGATGGGATGGGAGATCGAGAGCGTCTTAGACAAGGTGAGCTGTAAGGTGATATTACTGGAGACAGTCTCAAGGCATTGCCTGCCATGCCAGTTATGTTGTTTAAACTTCTGGATTTTTCATAGCCTTTCATGAGAAAATTCAGACATTAGTTGAATTCAAGTCAGAAAATAGACAAACAACACAATGCAATGTAATAATATGTTTTCAATGGGTACTTATAAAAAGTTCTAATATTTTCTTAAATAATAGACAAAAAGATAAGATGCCATTATACTTATCAATAAAATTAAATGAACTTATATTTTCCTGTACATTTTAAGGGCAAAAACCACTGGCATATACTTGCTATGCCTATTGGTTTCATCAATGATATTTAAAAAAAATACTGTAATTGGCTTTCCGATAATGTAATATATACATACATACATACATACATACATACATACATATATATATATGTATGGTATTCAGCTTTGTTCGGGTATTTTCCCACGTCATTATAGTTGTGCTTTTAAAGTTGTAGCAACGTTTTGGCAGAACCTCACAAATACCCGAACAAAGCTGAATACCATACATGTACCGCGAAAACTTAAGAAATATATATATATATATATATATATATATATATATATATATATATATATATATATATATATATATATATATATATATATATATATGGTGTTCGGCTTGGTTGGGTATTTTCCCACGTCATTGTAGTTCTTTTAAAGTTGTAGCAACGTTTCAGCAGAATCTCATCTGCCATCATCAGGCTTCTGTATTGTGTCCGTCTGTGAGTCAGACTTTTACAGTAGTTTCAGATTTGAATTTGGGGCAGCCTATTGCTGTGCCAGAATGGTTTTTCTTCATCCTGATTGGTTGGGAGTCTTGGTCTGTGTTTATTGGTCTCGGAGTTTGCTGTGTTCTGCTTGATTGGTGTCTCTAATATCTTCTGTCTGTTTTTTGGCTCTTTTTGTATCTTGATTGGCTGGCAGCATTGTGTTGCTTTAATGGAGGCCTTTAGTGCAGCTTGGCTTCGGGTAAATGGACGGCTATCATTAGTTAGGAAGCTGGGTTTCATCTGGGTGCCTGGTTGGGGTGTGTTTGAGCTGGAGGTATCAGGGGGGATTTGTTTGTGCCCAGGTGTTTGCCTGGCTTGTGGTGTGGAGATTTTTTTGTTTGTGAGTGCAGGCTTCCAAATGATTGACAGCCTGGTGGAATCATCTCTTCTGTTCATGCTTTCTGGTCTTTTTTCAATCTTTATGGCTTCTCTGATGATTCTGTGATTAGGGTTTTCTATAGTGGCCAGGGTTTTGGTGCCATTGAAGTTGATGCTATGACCTGTGGCTTCCATGTGTTGGACTAGTGAGGAAGTGTGTTCCAGCTTTTTGACTGCATTTTTGTGTTCATCCAGGCGGGTGCTTATTCTTCTATTAGTCTGTCCAATGTATGTGGCCGGGCATGATGCACAGGGGACTTCGTATATGCCTTGGTTTTCCAGGTCAATTTTATCTTTGGGGTTGCTAATTGTGTTCGTCTGTGAGTTAGACTTTTACAGTGATTTCAGATTTAAATTTGGGGCAGCCATTCTGGCACAGCAATAGGCTGCCCCAAATTCAAATCTGAAACTACTGTAAAAGTCTGACTCACAGACGGACACAATACAGAAGCCTGATGATGGCAGATGAGATTCTGCTGAAACGTTGCTACAACTTTAAAAGAACTACAATGACGTGGGAAAATACCCGAACCAAGCCGAACACCATACATGTAAGTACCCATGAAAACTTAAGAAAACATATATATATATATATATATATATATATATATATATATATATATATATATATATATATATATATATATCCTTCAGCTTTGTTCGGGTATTTTCCCACGTCATAGTAGTGGTGCTTTTAAAGTTGTAGCACGTTTCAGCAGAATCTCATCTGCCATCATCAGGCTTTTTGTATTGTGTTCGTCTGTGAGTTAGACTTTTACAGTGGTTTCAGATTTAAATTTGGGGCAGCCTATTGCTGTGCCAGAATGGCTGCCCCAAATTTAAATCTGAAATCACTGTAAAAGTCTAACTCACAGACGAACACAATACAAAAGCCTGATGATGGCAGATGAGATTCTGCTGAAACGTTGCTACAACTTTAAAAGCACCACTACTATGACGTGGGAAAATACCCGAACAAAGCTGAAGGCCATACATGTAAGTACCCGTGAAAACTTAAGAAAACAAATATATATAGTATGTCAGCATCATAGAACAATTTCCCCCATCTGGCAATGGGAATGCACCAGGAGAATTTTATTAATAAGTATAGTGGCACTAGACTAGTTTTGTGTCATAGAACATTCTATATCTACATTTATAAAATCTTTTTTTTTTATTTGTAACCCCAGAGGTTACATTTTATTAAAAAGTTCCATTTGCAAAAGTGTTCCCATCAGACATCCAATATCCTACATCTAATACTATTTAAAAATTGATATATTTGAAATATTTACAAGATTTGAAATTCATTAAAATATGTGTATATTTTTAGTGTTTAATGATTCAGTAAAATCATAGTATTAAAATTTTCTAATGGCTATTTAAAAAATAAAGAATGTACATTTAGGACATTAAAATAAACAGTATTTAAATATTATTACGTAATCATTATATCTAGAGTTATAAATACTCTCTTTTGATGGATCATAAAACCATGTTGGAAGTGTGCATTAGGCTGGGTGCTTGCCCTTTCTTCATTCGTAGTAGGAGCCTGTTGTATTATCTTATCTAAGTTAGAGGTTAGTAATTTAAGCACAGCAGAGGATCCAGCACTAAAATCTATGCCCATGTGAGTTGGGCAAAGGTGATAGAGGAGTCACCTAATATTTCACAAACTGTAGTTTCGCCATATGTGAATCATGAATTTGCTAAACAAGTTTAGTCTTTGGCCTACTTCATTAAGTATAATTGATCTATTTAAAGCAGCAATGAATTCTTTATCAAAGCAACTAATTCTCAGGTAAATGCAATATACACAAAATGGCATTCTTATTTGGATTACAATTTCATATAAATTTAGCTGGGAATAAGTTCCACTTATTTTATAAAGATTCCATTGCAAAGCAACTAAAATATATATTGTAACTGAAGTATACACAAAATAAATATGAAAATTCTCACAATTTTCATAAGATGTGTACTAATAGTCTCTTTAGCTACAATCTAATCTCACTCTTATGTAAACAGTTATGTATTACTTATTTTTGTTAAATTTATATCACTCCTTTTCTCTAGGATATCAAAGCAAAATACACAGTACTCCTTTCTGAAATTTCTCTTCACAACCATAATCCTCTAAAATAAGTTGGGTTGAGAGAGAATGAATGTGAGTTTCCACAGAAGTGATTGAACATGGTCCAAAACCTCCTAGTCTTGGTCTATAAATGAACTATGTGGGTTATCTAGTCAATAGTAACTATAGAGAATGAGATGAATAGAAATACAAATGCTATTTGATCTCAGAAGCAATAGCCCTTTAAGATAGCACCCATAATTGCTGCAAATACACCAGGGTTTCCCACAACAGACACATAAAATATGGATGACATACCTAGGGATGTAAAAGAAATCTGTGGGAGCAGATTTGCAAGATTCCCCAGTATGGACTTTGTTGCAATAAAGACAGTAGCTCTGAACTGAGTCTGCTAGTGTCCATCTTTCTCTGGTCAAAAATCCGCATAAAAATTCCATTTGTTTGTGAAAGATGCATCTGAAAAAGAGTGTTATGTTTCTGAATGTTGCATACAAAAAGGGGTAGTTACATAAATATTAAGGAAATGTACATTTTAAAAAGTACTTGGGAAATTTATGAAATAGCGTCACGGAAATTTGCTTTAAAAATGATTGCTTGGGGAATTTACATTAACAACTAAGTACAGCAATAGAAAGTGTATACTAAAATGCCATATGTTATGGAAAACTGTGAACAAAAGTGGATATGGATTTTTAAATGCTGCTTCCAGATCCTAATGCAAAGTAATTTTTTTAAACAAATAAAGCAATAAATAACCATTTTTGGGAGGAGGGGTTTAAAGATTGGGTTGTGATTCAAAGATGCACGTGACCTAGGCATGCCATTGAACTTTCATTAGTTTGCTGCAGGGAAAAATATAGTAACACCGGTGTAGCTGAAGCAATTTTCTATTCAACATAGTGGACCTATCCTTAACTTAGTGGCTTTGAGTAACCATGTTCCTTCTTTCAATATAAACACTTTGTAAAAAAAATAGTACCTTAACATTTTTGTTTCTTTTTTCAGAACTTTGTTTTTTCTACCTCAGAGTTAATTAAACCATCCTTCTACAGCATAAACTAAATTACAATAGTACTTACAATAACTTACATTTAAGTTATCCCACAGCAATTTCTAATTGTTTAGAACAGGGTCCCCAACCATCGGTCCGCGGACCGGGACCGGTCCGCGGAACAACTCCTACCGGACCGCTGGTTGCTGGCGCCGCCATCTTTTTGATGAAAAAGTGCTTCCGGTGAGCTTTTCCGGGTAGAAAGCTCACCAGAAGCACTTTTTCATCAAAAGATGAGCGGCGTAGCTCGGTGAGCTTTTCCGGCAGAAAGCCATTTCTACCCGGAAAAGCTCACCGAGCGCTATGCGCCGCCATTTTTTGATGAAAAAGTGCTTCCGGTGACCTCACCGGAAGCACTTTTTCATCAAAAAAAGATGGCGGCGCCCAGCTGATGCCGGTACCGGGCCGCGGCGCCCAGCTGATGCCGGTACCGGGCCGCGGCATAAAAAAGGTTGGGGATCACTGGTTTAGAAAGCGATTTAATGAAAATGGTCTAAGCTACATCTTCATTCTTGCAGGTAGACAAATGAAATCATGAATGAAACAGTGACATATTTTTCAATGAATTAATGAGCCAAAGACATTTCTAATACGAAACAAGGAACAACAAAGAAAATATGAAGGAAAAATGCATTGATCTGACTATAGTATTTCCTATAGCATGAATTCGTATCTGCTTTATTCCAGGATTATTTGTTCAGAAGAATAGTGATAATATTTATAGTCTAATGAAAGACTCCATACCTTTCCTGATCCCTCCATCAGTAGCACACGGGTAATCACCTGCTGTCAGTAGAAAACATGTTCCCCCTCTTCTGTTTTTGTCTCTGGTACTAGAGCGTCTGATTGGTGGGGGCCTTTCCATAGGTGACAATGGCTGCTCACTTTCTGTACTGTCTTCACCTGATAACACTGGTCAAAGCACCATGCCCATTTACATCATATAGCCAATGAATAAACGAGACATCACAAATAACTTGCCTTATACTCTTACTATTGAAGGTGGAAAAGAACAATAAGTAGTAGTAAGTTATGAAATGAAAAAAATGCTCCTCATAAAGTTGAAAATCTATGATTTCCTAAGAAACAAACAAACTGGCCACAACTGACTGATGCTGTCTTCAGTATTATATATTGCCTCAGTGTCTTCAGTATTTTAAAAATGTTGGTTCTATAGCATTTCATCCACTACTCAAAGGAATCAATTGGCATTAACAACAGCAGATATTATATGTCTACATTTGATCATTAATAATTAGGGAATTCTTCCGGGTTCATCCAAGATATTTTGCTGCTTAAAATAAAGTTGGTGGCAATCTCATGAGGAAAAGCCACTGAGACTATGATCTTTCTTCAGTTCTGGCAGTGAGACAGTATATTTCACAAGATAGCTTACATAATATCCACAGTTCTGTTTTCTAATACTCCACTATTGCTTTTACATATGCAACACCTGCAGTCTAAGGCCAATCTGTCACTCAGCATAATGTTAGACTAAGACACTAATGACGAACTTAATGTTCTTCAATAGAGACTGCAAGTCACAAATTTAAATGTAGCTCAAATCCAAAGACCCCAAAGCCATTCATTTGGGATAGGACGACCGAAGCTAACCTATGTTTAAATAATATAAAGATTGATGCTAGTATTTTGTAACACTAGCAAACAAGGGAAACATTACATAAGATAAAAATTCAACAGAATGAAGGCACAATTGCATGAACAAAACATCTGTACAATGCAATAAGCAAAAACAGAGGAAGCCACCACTAGAAAAGAAAAAGAGGGAACAAAAAGCAACTTAGCATCCAGAATACATTTAGCAAACACCATATAGAAAGCAATTCAGAGAATGCTAGATTCAGAGATCTAGTTACTTTGCCATTTATGGGACTGGCACACAAATAGTGGTTGAAGAGAGAAGTGTAGGGTCTATTTTCTTCAGCTGAAGAAAGTTAAGTGTTTTCTCATTCTTTATATTGCCAGACATACCAGACATGCACCTGGAATTGTGTCCTACCTGATTTATTATGTTCCATCAGCCGGTTGTCTTTGCCAAGACAGACTTCTCCCTGTGTGCTATTGCAGGCCATATTCAAGTCTGTCTTGCAAAATGTAGGGGACCTTGCCTGAGGAACAGGTGGGATGTGCTTCTTTCTCTTTCTTGGAAGCTTCTGTTTCGCCATGGCCAGAGAATAGTACATTCCAAAATTGTTGACAATAACAGGCACAGGCATAGCTATGGTCAGCACTCCAGCTAAAGCACACAGAGCACCCACTAGCATGCCTGACCAAGTCTTTGGATACATGTCTCCATATCCAAGAGTAGTCATGGTGACCACAGCCCACCAAAACCCAATGGGAATGTTTTTGAACTCTGTATGTTCACTAGCTGATGGGTCATTGGGTTTGGCACCTATTCGTTCAGCGTAATAGATCATGGTGGCAAATATCAACACTCCTAATGCCAAAAATATTATCAGCAGCAAAAACTCATTGGTGCTTGCACGGAGCGTATGACCAAGCACCCTGAGGCCAACAAAATGTCGAGTGAGCTTGAAGATTCGCAATATTCTCACAAACCTCACCACCCTGAGGAAACCAAGAACATCCTTAGCAGCTTTAGAGGAGAGCCCACTCAGACCCACTTCTAGATAGAAAGGCAAAATTGCCACAAAGTCAATGATATTCAAGAGATTTTTTATGAATTCACGTTTGTTGGGTGAAAAAACAACACGGACTAAAAACTCAAATGTAAACCACACCACACAGACTCCTTCAACATATGTTAGAGCTGGATCTGTCTCTATTTCATATTGTAGAACTGGCTCACTACCTTTGATAGGTTCTGTTTTATTTTTAATGGTATTAAATGCTTCATGGGTTTCCAGGCAAAAGGTGGTAATCGAGAGTAGGATGAAGAATAAAGAGGCAAAAGCAATGAACTGTAAAGAAAAAGAAAGGAGAATACATTAGAAAAAGACAGTAAAATCCAAAAACAGTCCCCAACAATATTACAATTAGAACCTTTGCCTTAATTTGTATTAATTAATAATTAAGTATTATAAATGAAAGTGCTAAAAATGTAGAACAGGATGTATGTCATCTAGGTTATTGTTGATATTAATTAATTTCATTTATTTTATGTAGCATCTACCTGTCAAAGAAGACATTACTAACATTCTCAAGAAGAACTGACAAGTTTAAAGAATAAAAAACAATGGATAGAAAAGTATGCAAACCGTATGAAAACTTAAGCAAACCCGATATTTAAGTAGTAATGCAATAATATATACAGACATGTCTTTTATTAAATTCATTGAAGCTTACATCAAAGTAGAATGTTTACAAGACTGAATTTTCATTCTTTCCTAACGTTACCTTTTTTCTTTAGAAGCTTTGTTGGAAGGGCTTGCAATAACTCCATAAAATGGAACTAGGATAAATGTTAAGGTCTAGTATTATATACTTTCTTTCTCTGGCTAACAGAAAACAATGGGACAAAGTCACACAAAAAAGTCCTCACATGTGGAACCAAATTTAATATTTATTTGGTGTTTGATAATATATTCCATCTTTAAGTAAAACATAAAGTATATATGATCTTGAATGGAGCTCAGTGTCTAGCGACTACATGTACGCAATCATGTAGTCACAAGGCTTTTTTGCTGGTGTCAAGTGGTTTGCCATTATCTTTTCCAGCATGTTTACTACTTATAGATTTAGAAACACAAACTGGGACCATAGAAATTGCAAGCTCCAAACCCTCAAGATACAACTTTGCTTGATCATAGATAGTAAGACCACAATGGAAATTCACAATTCTTATTATTCCTGATTAGCTGGGGAAGCAGAGATGGGATTAATTCAAACTAGAGCCTTCCATTAATTTTATTTACTTAATGTAATTAAATGCTTAACCTCTGCAATCATTACCACCAGCCAAGCAGCTGGTTCTCTGCAGTATAGTGGGGCCTCTTTGATTCATTATGTATCTCCATATAGTTCCATAAAATACCTTTTGCCAATCTATAGTAGGGTGCAATGTCCAAAAACATCAGTCTACTATTAAGATTATCCACTGTGATATGCCAAAAAAAGTCATTAGTTCCTATTGACCAAATAAATATAATCATACCTTTTGTATTGGCTGCTTAACTATATTTAGGAAATTGTTTGTAAAGTCTCTTATGTTTAGAAAACTCTGCAAAAATATTAGACTTTTATTAGCCTTATGGGCATTAAAGTTGGCAGTGAGTGTTTTCTTAATTTATAATTAACCATGGCTTGAGGTAACACAAGTATTTTAATACTAGTAACTTCTGTAATTCCTACACTGTATTACAGTATTATAACTCTCTAAAATTGAATCAAAAGATTGTGCTAATAAAAAAATATTCAAGCATGTCACTTCATTATTACTTTTATTGTTTTCAATATGTAAAAATTTCTTTTTGCTCAAGCTGGAAAAAATTTTAAACAGCTCAAACATTCACCACAACCTCCATTTACCAGTACTTTATCCATCAGTTCCTCCTGACCTTCCCTGTTCTTGGAGATCTTGTCTTTGTTGTAATTTGACCTTCAGAGTGAATGTGGCATCTTATCTCAGATTGATTAACAGTGCTATAAACTGTTCGCTTCCACGGTCATCTTACAACTACAAGATGCCTCAGTAAAGAGTGAATATTATTATTTTCCAAGATTGGAAATCTTGCCTAGAGAGTAAATCTTGCCTAGAAAGTAATGTAACTCTATACTTCTTTATACAGTAGCTAGTTCCTCTATTTTAAGTTATCTAGAACAGGGGTCCCCAACCACCAGGCCGCGGACCGGTACCGGGCCATGGAGCACTCTTTACCGGGCCGCAAAGAAAAAAAAATTAAAAAAATGGCGGCTTTCTTCGCCTTCGGTGAATGCTGCTGGGATCGGGGATCAAGGACACAAATGAAAGAAGGGGAGGGAGGAAGCAACCGAAGCCTGTCCTGCTCTCTGGCTCAGCTCTCTCAGTCGCTTTCTCGCTCCTCCACCAGCCCAGGAAGAAACTGCTTCAAAGAAGCTGGGGGGTGGCTTTTCCTGTCGCCGCAGCTTCCCGAGCGCCCGTTTCACCCCACCGCCCGCCCGCTCGCTCGCGGTTCAATCCACAGTGCTCCGTTCTGCCTGCCTGCCTGTCTGGTTGTTTGGGAGCAGCTTCGGCTGAGAATAATAACTATTCGCCTCTTTTTATCAGCCGAAGCTGCTCCGAAACGAAGAAGGCAGGCAGGCAGGCAGGTAGAACGGAGCACTGTGGATTGAACCGCGAGCGGGCGGGCGGGCGGGGTGGGGGTGAAACGGGCGCTTCGGGGAAGCTGTGGCGACAGGAAAAGCCACCCCACCCCCCCACCCCCGGCTTCTTTGAAGCAGTTTCTTCCTGGGCTGCTGTAGGAGCGATAGAGTGACTGAGAGAGGAACGAGGCAGACACCTGAGGGAGGGAGGGAGGGAGGGAGACACCTGAGGGATGGGGCTGAGGGAGGCAGGACCAAGGCGCTCCCTGAACTTGGTGGTTTGCTGGCAGACGTTTTATTACCCGACTAGGTAACAACATCAGATGTTACCTAGTCAGGTAATGAAACGTCTGCAAGCAAACTACCAAACTCGGATTCTCTCCCCCCCCCCGGTCCTTGAAAAAATGTTTCTGCTTGAAACCGGTCCCTGGTACAAAAAAGGTTGGGGACCACTGATCTAGAACATGTGGAATATATCTGTGGTTAAGAGCTCTTTCTGAATTGCTCCTTTGATTTATATTATGTTCTTGGACTTAATTTGTCATTCTTCATTCCTTTATTATTTGTAATTTCCTTTTTTTGTGTAGTAAACTGGTTCTCTCCCCTGTTACTTTAAGTACAATAAATAAATATACTATCCAGTAGTGTGTGTGGGGGGGGAGGTTTAAAAATTAATAATAGACAAGTGCAATATAACCATAAGAAAAAGAGTATTGTCTTACCTGAACACTTCTTCTCAGCACGGCGATGGAGAATCCACAGATGGGTTGACACATGCCTTTCTGCCCGGAGACTGAGTCCATAATCTTTGCCACACCCTTTGTCAACTGTCACTTTCCCCAGTTAACAACGAAGGCACGGCAAACTGAAGGACTTGTTGGTGGCGTTGGCTCTTCCAGTATTTCTGTGCTGGATGAAGGACCTGACTGCCTCCCCGGGAGGGAGTGGATTCTACATCGCCATGCTGAGAAGAAGCGTTCAGGTAAGACAATGCTCTTTCTCCAGCACGATGATTGAAGAATCCATGGATTGGACATACCGGTGTCCCTATGGGCGGAGATTGTTGTAGTCCTGAGTCCCCCTAGCTACATGCACTCGCTGAAGTACTCGCCTCCCAAAGGCAGCCTCAGCAGAGGCAAAAGTGACTAACTTATAGTGGCGCACAAAGGGAGATGGTGAGGACCATGTCACTGCCCTGCCGATCTCTTCTATCCCTGGCTATTGCTGGGGACACCCACCATCTGAGGGACCTGAGTATTTCCAATGGAACCCTGACCTTGGCATTGGAATTGCTGCCCCCTGTTCTCTGGAATGGTAGGAGGAACCATTGCAAAGTCCTTAGGAGCAATCGGGCCCATGGGACGATGGCTATATACAAGACTGTCTTTCCCAGGAGCTGAGAGAGAACTGCCAATAGAACAAGACGTTCCATCCTGATTTGAGTGATTAAGGACTTGATACTGTCCTGTAGCTCCTGGGAAAGATAGACCTCACACAGCCTGGTATCTATCACTGCTCCAAAATGGAGCAGTCAAGTGGTAGGTACCAGATGACTTTTCTGCAAATTTATAGAAAATCCATGTTACTGAAGAACACAGATTGTCATTTCCAGATCCTTCTGGGCAAGCTGGGGTGAGGACGATTGGATGAGGATCTCATCAAGGCAGCACTGGAGGCACACTGGGATGGATCTCAGGTGTGTGACCAGTGCTGCCAGGCTCTTTGTGAAGGACCTGGGAGCGGAGGCTGGGCTGAACAGCAGGGCTTTGTACTGGAACTGATGACTCTAGTAACAGAACCTGAGGAACCATCAGTGCTGGGGAGGGATGGAGATGTGGAGGTATGCCTCTTTCAAGACAATGGAAGACAGGAGGTCACCCATCCTGATCCATCCAAAATAGACTGCAGGGGGTGCATTTTGAACCTTTTGTACGTCAAATGGATGTTTAACCTTTTGAGGTCCAGAATTGGTCTCTATCCCCTGAGGACTTCGTAATGAGGAAAACAATTGAGTAAAATCCATGCCCCCGTTGATCTTCTTTTCTAGAGTAGATAGCCTTGGCTCTAATCTTGTCAGCTGCATCCTGCCTGGCTGATCTGCCTCTTCTGGAGCTGGACTTCCTGCTGGGAGCAGATGAAGAGGCTTCTTGTCCTGCCATGCTGTCAGCCGACAGAAACTGTACAGCCATTCTGACAGCTTACTTAGCCCAGGAGCTGTTCTGCCTGCAAAAGGAAAAAAGGGTGCTGCCCGCTTGAATGGCAGTTGCTCCCTTTTTAAAATGGGGCTAAGTTGCAATGGGCTCAGTGGCGGCAAGCCAGCACACAATCCCTGTAGCCACACTTATTTCTAAGCTGTCTGTCTACCGAAGAGCTGATTTGGTGATTTTAACAGCTGGGAGTCCCTGAGATGGCTGGCAATCAGCCTGGGACTGAAATTAAGCAGATCGTAAAGAAACCGCTAAGCCGCAAGATAAAAAGCCTGAAAAACAGCTGAGAAGTGGCTGCGGCACTTCAAACAGCAACGCCCAACTAGCAATGTGTCAGGCAAGTGGCAGGCTGCCCTCGTGCAGGAAAATACTCCTTTCAAGGCTGCGAGGCTAGCAGCTAACTGTGGCTACAGGCAAACAATGAAAATATCCCCCCCAAAAAAAGCCTTTAAAAGTGTTGTGAATCAAATCTGACAGCCAAAAAACTTTCAGATTGATCTTCAAGCGTTTCTGATCGAAGAATAAGAGCCAATCTTTTGCCACAACTTCTTAGGGCAAGACTGAGTCGTGAACTGGGAAAAGTGACAGTTGACAAGGGGTGTGGCAAAGATTATGGACTCAGTCTCCGGGCGGAAAAGCATGTGTCAACCCGTCTGTGGATTCTCCAATTGTCATGCTGGAGAAAACGGTAGCTCTTTTAATTTCCTTAGGCAGCTAACTTAACACCTTCTAGCAGATTTGACAGAAATTTAATTATTGAAAATGTGTAATATCATCCTTCTCTCAAACTATATTAATTTGCCAATTATCAACCTAATTCATTACAAGTCGCAGCATAGCAGAGAGCTCAACATTCTGTTCACTTTGCCATGTTGTGACATTAGTGTACTGTTCCAAAAATTTTACCTGATTGAATTCATTCTTTATAAGAACTGGAAAATATCATACTAGTTAACTTGCTGCTGATATTTGGGATTATGAATTACCTTTTCAGCAATTATTCAATAATTTTCATATTCCATGTTGAGTAAATCTACATATAAAAACATTTCTTTTGTGGATATGATTTTCTGCAATATACATTTTAGACTATTCAGATAATATTCAGATAATATTCAGGGGAAAATCAGTTATTATTATAGCAATATAAAGATATTAGTAAAAAGCTTTATTTTCAATAAGCTGCTATGATGTTTTTAATAAATATATTTCTCTTTATTAGTCAGTAAACTTTGAGTAATACACTGCCTTCAATTCTCATGACCTCCATTTCTATTTTCTTTCCAATATAATGCAATGCAATTTCAATCACAGATTGCAATCATAGGCTTCACTAGCCATTGTTAAAATTTGGTTAATTTATTTGCAGAGTAAAGAATGCAGATGACTGCAGAAACATTGCTTTTATGGTTTTTCTAAATTATATCAAGGTCAGATATCAACCGAATCTCAGAGAGGGCTGTTCCAAAGCCTCCCAATCTCTTGAGTGAATATGGAGGGATCCTTAAGCATCCTTTTCCAAGATAAGTGTACAAGATGGGCCAATTCTATATGAAAGTGATGGTATTTCAGAGCCAAACCATGAAAAAGTAAAAGCAGCATTCTGAATTTCAAAAGCCAATGCAGGAACTCCAAACTGGTGTTATATGATTGAAATAGTTCTTATTTCCAGCAAGGGGTTGAGCCACTTTGTTTAAATTGTTTTTGAGTCTAATATTAAGCACATTGCCTATGTCTAGCTTCAAGATGATAAGAGCATGAGTTGCTATAATCAAGCCTTTCCACTCTTGTAGCACCATAATTACCTTGCAGATACCCTACATTTAGCTATGTTGGTAAAAGCTACAGAAAATATTATTGTATTATGAATTCTTTGATCTCAATGTTATTACATATAGCAACAGGAAATGCTAACAGAAAATGACTGTCCTTTTCCACATATTGTAAAAGGTGGAGAGAGTGGCTTTGAAAGACAGGAGGAAGATGTACTACCAAGGTAATAGTCAAATAAAAGGGGGCTGAACCTTGCCAAGAAAATAACATGAGTAAACTTCTGGCAAGCTCCTCCCTAATTCGCACAATTATAAAGAGTGGGAGGGAAGAGGGAAGCACATTCAGAAGCTTACTTAGCTTGGGGGATACTACAGTTCTACAGTACATACATCTTTTTCTATTCATTCACCTATTAGAAATTTGATTTCTAATTCAAATGTGTTGACTACCACCTGTCTTTTGCTTTATACCAAATTGAGTTGGTAACATTCATTATGAGCATTAAGAATATTTATCATTAATTCCATAAGTGAAATAATGGTAGGCAAGTGAAATAATGGTAGGCAAAAACATGATAGGAAATATGCAAGTGAGAAATGCAATTTGGCCTAAGAAAGACTTAAATGTTACTGTTGCAAATCATTTGTTCATGTTTCAAAGCACACACACACACACACACACACACACACACACACACACACACAAATACTTTGCCAAACCCTCTGTTGTCTCAAAAGCTCAGGGAAGTATTTGAAGAGCATGTTCCTATTGTCTGAAGCAGAAGAGACCTTTTACTACCAATCAGTGGTGGGATTCAAAAATTTTTACTACTGGTTCTGTGGGTGTGGCTTGGTGGGTGTGGTATAGCTTGGGTGGGTGTGGTGCAGCTTGGTGGGCGTGGCAGGGGAAGGATACTGCAAAAGGGCATTGGTACTTACCTGATACACCCATTCTTGGTGAGCTGCGACGAGCATCCAGAGAATGGGAGGTGCTTAGTCTCTGCTTGGATAGGTTGGGCTTAATTGTTAGGATGCTCTTACTCCTTCCTGGCTCCTCCCTAGCGTCCCCCAGTTTTGGTGAAGATGAGGTGATGCAACCCCCGCCCTCTTGAATCTCTTGCTTGTTTGTGGTTACTACTACTACTACTACTACTACTACTACCCTGTTTCTCCAACAATATGGCCTCCCCCAATAGGAAGTCCCAGCATGTTTTATAGGCATGAAATGAAATTAAGCCCCTCCCCTCAAATTAAGGCCTATATTAAAACATACGAAATGGGGGGGGAATGGTGGGGGGCTGGCCGTTAGGAAGTACTTTTGTTGCACACCCGGACATGGTGCTGCTTGCGTTGACCCCGATACGAAGTGTCCCACCAACGTCGAGGTCTACATCCAAGCCGTCACTGTCCGCCTGCCCGAAAATGCAAGGGGGGGGGAATTAAGTCACCCCCGAAAAGACAGCCTAGCCATTTTTTCGGGGCTCAAAAAAAAATAAGACCCGGCCTTATTATATGAGAAACACGGTACTATTGCTATTACTACTATTACTATTACCATTATCATTATTATCACTATTATTATCATTATTTACATATTTCCAGATTAGTCATTGGCCAGAACAGGATCCCCCCAGATGGATATTGGGTGGGGCTGGGCCTCCTGGGCCAGTATGGAGCCACCAAGATCAGTTCCGCTTTCTCATCCAGTAGCTTTTGGATCACCTTGGGTATCGGTGGTGGGAAAAGCGTATAGGAGTCCCTGTGGCCATTGGCAACGAAGGGCGTTGATGTTCTCTGCCCTGTGGGAAGCATATCTCAAAATGAATCTCAGAAGCTGCTAGTTCAGGGGAGAAGCGAACAGATCTATAACTAGCAGGCCGAACCTCTGTACCGCCTCCTGAAACAGCTCTGGATACAGGCGCCACTCTGATTGGTCGACTGTAGCCCTGCTTAGCCAGTCTGCCTGTGTGTTTGTTAGTTCTGAAATATGCTCTGCCCTGATGGAAGCCACATTCCTTTCCGCCCAAAGGGACAGTCTGCTTCTCTCATGATTTGTTTCGAATGAGTGCCCCCTTGTCTGTTGATATGTGCCTTTGTATTGATGTTGTCTATAAGTATGAGGATGTTCTTTGTCCAAATATGTGGCAGAAAGCTGCGACAAACTAGATGGACTGCCCTGAGCTCCAACCAATTTATGCTGTTCGATTGTTCTGTTGCTGACCAACGCCCTTGAGCCGATAGGGACTGGAAATGTGCTCCCCATTCAAACAGGCTGGCATCCGTAGGGATGGTGAGTCTGTGGGGCTCCCTCAATGGACAACCCTTGTTTATGAACAGAACAGTCCACCAGTGCAGAGAAATCAGGACTTTGCAGGTACTAGGACTCGAATCTTGGAGTTGCTTTGCCCCGATTTTTGGTACGGAACCATTGGAGCAATCGGGCCCAAGGAATAATAGAAATACAGGAGATCATTTTCCCAAGTAATTTTGATAAATCAGCTAGAGGAACCCGTTTTAGGGTTCTGATATTCTGAGCTAAAATTTTAATGCTCTCCTGTCTCTCCGGGGATAGAAAAACTTTTCCTTCCATCGTGTCTATTACTGAGCCTTAGTGAGATAATCGAGTTGAAGGATACAACTGACTCTTTGCCCAATTGATGGAAAAACCATGTTGCTGAAGAGTTTGCAATGTAATTTGAGTATCCCATTCTGCCTGCCTAGATGAGGAAGATAAGATCAAAAAGTCATCCAGGTAGCATTGTAGTCTGACAGGAGTGCCCCTTAGGCGGGCAGTTAACGCTACAAGCTTTGTAAAAGTTCGTGGGGGAGATGACAGCCCAAAGGGCAGGGCGATGTATTCGAAATGTTGGTTGTTGTAACAGAATCTGAGAAATTTGGTGTGAGAAGGTCTAATTGGAATGTGTAAGTAAGCCTCTGTTAAGTCAATGAAAGTTAAAAAGTCGCCTTTCCTTATGCTAAGCAGAATGGTTTGCAACGTACTCATTTTAAATTTGCGATAGATTAGAGCACGGTTTAGTCTTTTTAAATCTAGGATTGCCCTCCATCCCCCCGAACTTTTAGGGAGTACAAAAAGTAATGTCCCCTTGTTGATCTCAGGCTACTGGTTGGATGGCTTTGATTTCCAATAAATGCTTGATCGCTGTCTCCATCAAGTTCCTTTTAACAGGATCCCCGGAGAGACGGCATTTCATGAAAAAAGACCAGGGGAGTGGAGTGGAACTCCAGAGCTAGGCCAAATCTGATAGTGTCACAGACCCAGGAATCTGATGTAGAGGAGTCCCAACGGTCTGCAAAGAGTCTTAACTGTCCTCCAATAGGAGCAAAATCCCTGGAGTTATCTTGGGCATGGGAAACCCTGCTCCCTGTTCCTCTAAAGGATCTTCTCCCTTGTGCTCCCCTGCGTGTTCTGTCAGCAAATTCTGATCTATCTGACTGTGGGATGCCCCTATATCCTGGGACTGTGTGGAATCTAGGTGAGAATGGACATTGATAATAGGGACGATAGCAGCCTCTCTGAAAGGGCTGAAAGGTTCTGTTGTCTGAGCAACGAAGGAGGGAGGGGAGAATCTTCTTTTTGCTTCTGGTCTCAATCAGCAGCAGATCTAGAGCAGCGCCAAACAATTTATTGCCCAAAATTGGGGAAGAGGCCAGTTTCCATTTGTGTTTGGTATCAGCTTGCCAATGTCTAAGCCATAACAAGCGATGGGCAGTAACCTGCAATGCTATGGCTCGAGCTGAAAAATTGACCGAATTGTATGTAGCATCCACAGAAAACTCTGCTGCTGCCATTAGTTTGGGGATGTCCTGATGTGCCCTGATATTAGAATTTGGTATGGTGTTCCTCAGGTGATGGAGCCATCTGAGGGAGGACCTAGTGAAGAAGGACGCGGCTGTTGCCGCCCTTATGGCCCATGCATCGGAATGATGTGCCTTTCGGAGAGCTATCTCGGCTTTCTTCTCCTCTGCTTCGGTGGGAATGGTGGAGGAGGATGCCAATGCCACTACTGGCTCATTTACTTCAGGGGTATTCAGGGAATTAGAAAATTCTGAAGCTAGATGAAATAATGTTTTATCAAATGTTGTGGGGGCTGGATAACCTGCTGCTGAGGGTCACTGTTTCTGGATGAGATCTGAAAACATTTGTGGAACTGGAATGATACCAACCTCGTTAATGGGTTGTGAGAAAATCAAATCATCTGACTCTTTTTGAGATTCAGGTTGTTGGATAGAGGGAGCCTTCTCGAGACGAGCTGTGGCCTTGCCCTTGAAAAGGAGAGATTTGAAAAGTTGTGGACAGAACAGCCCCGTAAAGATAGGTTGGTCAGGCTTGATGCCCTCATCATCTGACATTCTTCTTCTGGGGAATCCGCCTTATAGGCTTCACTATCTTGAATTGATACTGCATCTATTTGCTCCATTTGATCCTCTCCTTCTCCCTCTTCCTGTACCCCATGTGACTGCGTGTGTGGAATGATAGAAAACTCCCCTTGGGGAGGTACCTGAGGATAATGCAGGTCAGTTCTGCATAGGGATCTTACTGACTGTGAATCACATTCTGACATAGGATTCTGTCTGGCCATCATGGATTGTTGCACCCCCGCTGCGATTCCTCTGCGGATCACCAGTTCCATCCATGCTCTCATTGTTTCTCATTGTTTCTGGAATTTCATCTGGCAGGAACTCCTCCTAACATAGGCCAGCCACTGTTGGTGTAAAGGTCGCTTCTGGGACCTGGCTCAAAGCCTGAACAGCTGATGGGACCTACATGGTTGTAGTAGGTCTGGGTGGCATGGATAAGTCTAGGGCCACTGGAGTTTGTGGAATTTGAGGCAACTGGGTTGGGAGAGGAGGTTGGGAAATCCTTTCAGCCTCCTTAGTACATCTCTCAATTTGCTTTTCCAGTGCGTTTTGGCATCTGGTGGCATCCTTCTCTGCGGCCTTTGATGGCCCTTAGCTTTTATGGACTTATCTAAGGTCCATGTCCTACTGCCCTCTCTGTTTACCATTGCAATTCTTCGGTACCTCAATTTATGAGGGAATCTGTGTTATAGAGAAATTGTATATAGATAGATATATAAATATATATATTATTATGTGGACAGTTGGTGCGTCCGGGGTCCTGCACCACCACAGGGGCAAGGAACCCTATGAACTTTCTCTCCCCCTTTTTTGAAAATTTGTTTTATTTTATTTTATTTTGATTTATTTACTTATTTATTTAGTTATTTATTTTATTTTTATTTATTTTTTAATTTTATTTTTTGTATATATCAATAAATGTTTGAGTGAACTAATGGGTAAGTATGTCAATTTGAGAACGCTCAAGAAGAAAAATCAAGAGGCCAAATGAACACGAGGCCCTCTACCACCATCTGCGCAGGCTGAAACTTAGCCTGGTGGTCACTTGCTGCTGTGTTTTGAGTCTATATATAAATATCTGTAAATATATCCAATGTGAGAGCAGCCAACAAGAATATACGATTTTTTTGTCTCCCCGAAACTAGAGTAAAGGGTGTTGAAACAATCTTTATTTTCCTCTGTAACCTGCACCAGGAACTTAGAGGGTGTTAAAAGCCTCTCACAAAATATTACTAAAGAAATAAATGGCCACACAGTGTAACGTGTTTGTGGCGGTGTCCGTTAGAATGGGCACCAAAATAAAATGGCCACCAGGTCCCCTAGAAGATGGCGCTGGCCGTATTTTGGCGCCAACACAGCAGAATCTTTCGCCGCTCAATCGGAGTAAGAGAAAAACTAAAAACGGCTGCTCTGCGATTGAGCGGTGAGTAGGGAACAATAAGGGCTCCTACCCCCCCACCCCCGTGTTCTCTGAGGGGGGGGAATCGCAACTGGCAAACAAGTAGAAGGAAAAGCATGCTCTGTTTAAACAGCGCCAAATTGAATCGCAATGGCAATAACAGAAGGTTGTCGGGAAAGAAAGGACCGCGTGTCTCCCGGAAACGCGACTGCTGATTAATGGCGTTATGAGCCTTGTGGACGCGAATGCATCCGGGTCACCAAAAGGCGATCTGCAATTTGGTCCGACTGCTTCCCCTCTAAGGAAGGAGTTAAGCTCCTGCTAAGGCAGGAGCTAAGAAGAGAGCAATTTAGAATCTAGTTCGTTTTAAAGAAATCCAAACCTCAAAGCGTTCCTGCTCCGGCCAAGGATAAGCTGCCTACCAAACCCGAGTCTGAGCTAAAACTGGGGGATGCTAGGGAGGAGCCAGGGAGGAGCAAGAGCACCCTAACAATTAAGCCCAGCCTATCCGAGCAGAGACTAAGCACCTCCCACTCTCTGGATGCTCAGAGCATGGAGAAAATCTCCATTCCCACCCCACTCCAGGTTACTGCAAAATCCCCATTCCCTCCCCACCCCATTAACCTACTTTCCAGCTTCATTCTCTTGCACAGGGCAACAAAAGAAGACCCAGCCAATCAGCTGGGTTTGGGGAGGCAGAAAATAGATGGGGGAAGGGCCAGTCTGAGGTGGTATTTGCCGGTTCTCTGAACTACTCAAAATTTCTATTACCGGTTCTTCAGAACTGGCCAAAACCTGTGAATGCCACCTCTGCTATCAATGTGAGGAAATCCCGGCAGAATTATATTCTGTGGATGCATAGACAGACTCAGAAAATAGAGGTAGCCCATATCAAACCTTTGAAAAGATTTGGAATTTCAATACTTCTAGTAGTAAGATCAATAGACCATTTTAGTCAGTTTCTGAAGCACCTGTACAAATAATTCATACAGACCTAATAAATGTACACTTATGAATTCATGTCTCTAATTGCATTCTTCAAATAATCAAGCAATAATCAACCAACCAGTATTATATACAAGACTTTCCTCCAAAAACTCTGTTGGCCTTTGTGAGATTCCCGTTACAAAGTTCCAATCTTCAGCAACCTTGTTCATTATACAATCATTTTGCAGTATAATAACACATTAGTAAATATTATTATTCACAGTTCCAAAAGAAATTTTTCCAGACATGCTGATACATTAGCATCTATACTCCAAATATACGTAGCTGTACATTGAGATAGTACAATATTTCAAGAACAGTGTTTATTTCCAACTTCTTAAATTTAGAAACTTTTTCTCTAATAGGAACAAAGGCCACAATGTACATCATTCCCTTCCTATATAATTTCATTTTATGGCAACCCTCCCCAATGTCTTCCAGATAACAGTTACAATGCCTCGCCAGCTTAAGTATTAGTCATGTTGTTTAGTAATTCTACGAGGTTTTTGTTCAGCACATTTGAAGAAAAAAAGGTGATCTTAAAGGAGGATCCAGTAATAATGAAACAAGTCAGTGAAAAATGAAATTATATAGGCTTAGTTGTTAAGGTCCAAATATTTAGCATTTCTGGTACTTTTTGCTTGCGTAAGAAGCATAGTGTCATCATTTATTCATTAATTTCTGAGTGATACCTAAAAATACAAGTCTTGTATCTGAGCAATACATTATGATTCTGAACTTGTTCAGCTCTGACCATCTTCCTCACAGCCACAGTGAGTGATGCTTTGATTTCAACATCCATCAAGAAAGATGACACCTTTATCAATGCAACACACTAGGTTCTTTCTAAGTAATATCTGGTGATTCCCACATTTTCTTCTATCCCTTGAGTATCTCATCCACTCACTACTGTAATTTATGTTCAAATTACTAAAGCATATAGATAGGTCCTATTAACAACTAACCCTTCCATTACAGATTTCTGATCCTTTCATAGAGGTAAGTACTTCTGAGAAAAGGGGAATAATGGGGATATAGATTGCATTCAAAGTTTCCCTAAGCTTTCTCAAAAACTTCTATGCTTTTGGTGGGGAGGGGGACATTTTAAAAAACCAAACTCTTGGCCACATAGCAAGGCCAGAAAACTTTCCTCTCACACTGTTGTTATGAGATAAACTTTCACTAACATGGAATGTTAATGATGAAATTATTATATGTTTGGATGTAATACAGTGCAATGATTTCCATATTTAATTTTCAGCTGGGAAAAAAGTGACAATGCAATTCAGCTCTAGTGCTCTAGAAGTGATGAAGTAGCATTCTTTCCATAAACATTTTATGGTTCATAATAAAGGT
This sequence comes from Notechis scutatus, assembly GCF_049901735.1. Classification (NCBI taxonomy): domain Eukaryota; kingdom Metazoa; phylum Chordata; class Lepidosauria; order Squamata; family Elapidae; genus Notechis; species Notechis scutatus. The sequence continues at coordinate 39,223,034 of NC_142014.1, forward strand.
TTATCTTCATTTTATCTATATTTATTAAGACAAACTATAACAAAATTGACATTTAGTTAGGAAAATTTGAAACATGATTATAACAAGAAATACAAATAATAATGCATATTAAGTCTCTTGATGGATTATCCAAATTGCATTTTGAAGTAAGAAAATAAAACTTTGATTTTGTTTCAAATATTTTGATGGGTTTTTTTTTCAAAAAAGGCAAACAGAACCAGTAAAATAATAGAAGAGCCAATAGAATTTTATTCAGAGAAGTTGCCATATATATAGTATTATGAAACAGTAACTGCCTTAGAGAAATTAAGTATATTGAAAACAGTTCATTTTGAAATATTTTAGAAATAATTCCTCTAGGAAAAATCCTGTTTATTACGCAAATACAAATGTCAAGGAAACATTAAGACCCATATGGAAAGTGGTCCCTGCAAGTTTCTTGGAAATTAAGCCTATATATATAAATTTAAAAAGAACTGATCGTGAATAGATTTTGAGCAAGTGACATAAGTGTTTAAATAAAGGATAATGCATTTTTAATGTAAAGCAAAACTGTGATTTTATAACAAGATAACTGAGGTAAAGATTCCATTGTGAAGTGGGTGGCATGTTGAGATAGTCAAGGGTACATGCTTGATGAGAATAAAATATCTGCGGTTTCTCATCTCCTGTTTTCTAGATGAACTTTTAGGTGAGGACTTTATTGTTTTCCTAGTGATAGGAATCAGAAACGTGGTCATGTTATACAATAGGCTGGGAGTGGTCCAGGGGTGGGATTCTACCAATTTGAACTAGTTCAAGTGAACCAGATGTTAAATTTGCATCTGGTTTACTGAAGCGGTATTTTAACTGACCCCGCCCCTCCTGTCCCTCACCTCCCAGGAGGCTCCACATGGGCATTTTCAATGCAGGTAAGTGCAGGGTCTGCGCGGAGGCTCCGGGAGGGGAAAAAATAGCCCTTCCGGAAGTCTGGAAATGGGCCTGTTTCCGGCTTCCAGAGGGCCTCCAGAGCCTGGGGAGGCCATTTTCACCCTCCCAGAGGCCTGAGGGAAGCCTCCGGCCCTTGGGAAGGCAAAAAACAGCCCTATCAGAAGTATTGGAAGTCACAAAACAGACTTGTTTCCAGCTCGGAGGGCCTCCAGAGCCAGGGGAGGCCATTTTCGCCCTCCCGGAGAACTGAGAGAAGCCTCTGGACCCTTGGGAAGATGAAAAATGGCCCTCCTGTAAGTTCTGGTAGGCCATGCCCACCATGGCCAAGCCCACCCAGCAACTGGGCAGCGAACTGGTTGCTGGGATTTTTGAACCCCACACCTAGGTTGGTCTAGTTTGCATGTGGACATGGGGAGACAACACAAACATCAAAGGGAAATGGCGGAGAATGTACGGGCAGGTAGAAAGAGGCAGAGGAAGGGGAAATAGTGTACAGCTTTATTTTACATTTTTTTCCTATCATGGTTCCTATTCCTTCAGGAATTCAGGCAGCATACAATAGCAGCCTCTGTTCATTTTCTCCCCACAATATTGAAACTGCGAAGTAAGTTAGATGAGAGTGTCTAGCCAAGTCATTCAATGAATTACTGTGGCTGAAGGAAGTTTTTGTCTGGATCCACTCATCTAATATAATATGTTAACTATTACTTCTCACTAACATTCAGAAACTAAAAAAAGGAATAAACTTTCATCTGTGAAATAAATCTTTCAAATTAGATTACCTTAAACATCCAGTTTTTTTAAATTGAAGTTAAGGAAGCATCCTTAAATTTCTCTGCTAATTTTCTGGCTAGCAAAGAAAGCATTTAAAAACATAGACTATTATTTGTATTTTAAAATCATAATTTTATTATTCTAACAGGCAGAGCACATCTTTTCCAGATGATTCATATAAGAACCTGACATTATGAAGAAAGGGAAAAAAAACACCAAATGTCTTTAAGAAAACAAGCAATTATTTACCTGCTTTACATGGTTTATTATAAGAGTCGTCTCTTTTTCAATATTCTGATGGAATATATTATTCACATTTTTAACTGATAATAAATATGCTGAATTATTCTAGTCTAATAGTACAGATTGCATAATATTTATATCACTTGCTCTTTTTATTAAAAAAGACAATGGTAGTGGAAAAGAAGGAGAAGGATAGCAGCGGATTTAGTTTATCAGTCTTAAAGTAGTATCCCTTCATAGTTTATAGTGTGGGTTCATCTTTGAAAATCATTTATGGAAACCTGCCTTTCAATATTCAGCAAAGGGCAATGATTAGATCCATTGTGACATGGAAAATGGCCAACTTCATTAAAATATATTCAAAGAACAGTACAATGTTTTCCACCAACACATATATATTTTTGCAAAATAAGGATAAATAGTGACAGAGAAGCCAAATGCTTAAGTGTTAAATGCCAGTATTTCAACTACTTTGATGGGTCCTTAGTGCTCTCTGAGCTTGTTTGTTTTCCTGCAGATGTTTCATTACCCTAACTAGGTAACATCATCAGTGCTAGTAAGAAGTTGGTCAACTTCAGACCAACAATCAAGTAAGCAATCAAGAAACTGCCGAAGAGCCATCAGTAAACAGCCCAACCAAAGAATCCCTAAGATCGCCCCGCCCACACAGACACAGACACAGACTAGCACTGATGACGTTACCTAGTTTGGGTAATGAAATGTCTGCAAGAAAACAAGCAAGCTCAGAGAGCCCCAAGGACCACTTCATTTCATATTCTCCTTCATTGGTTCAACTACTTTTTAATATATACTGTTATGTACATATATTTTGTATATATTCTTATAAGGGTTAATTATACTAATATAATAAAATTCATCCAGACAAAATTAAATTACTCTTTATACAATTATTTATCTATTTTTAATTTGATCTTTTAATGTATATTTGATCTGAACTGAGAATTCTAACAGCAAAAGAGTCAATTGGAGGCACTTTAATTCCCAGGAGTTCCCAGGAACAACAAGAAAAATCAGCAGCTTGTCATTGCTTAGCAGAGTGAGGCAATGAATCCATTTGCAGCTTCATAAGTAGGGGTGTCAAACTCGCATCGTCACGGCATCATCATGTGATGTATTGGGACTTTTTTCTCCTTCGCTAAACCGGGTGGGAGTGGGGCCAGCACGTTATGCATCCAGCCCGTGGGCTGTGAGTTTGACACCCCTGCTCTAATGTATTCATGATGTCAACAACCAGAGAAGGAGTGGGTGGATAACCCTGTCCCTTTAACTCAGAGGTCTCCAACCTTGGCAAGTTTAAGACTTGTGGACTTCAACTCCCAGAATTCCTGAGCTAACATGACTGGAGGAGGATTTCTGGGAGTTGAAGTCCACAAGTCTTAAACTTGCCAAGGTTAGAGACCCATGCTAACTGACTTAGCTCTACATAATTGAAAAGTATAAACCAGAAAGAAAGAGGGCTGGAAATTATCAAAGGCTTAACCACTCTTGCAGATAGTTCAACTAACACTTATAAAAACTCTTGAAATAGAAAGTGAGATGACTGAAGATATCTTAGAGAAGATCCCATGTAAACATTTAAAGCCAAAAGTAACTGACAGAGTGGGGATATTATTATCCTGGGACCAGCTTAGATGTCTCCCTGACTTTAAGAGTATGTCCTTTGAGTTCTTCCAGGGCTCAGCAGCGTTAGAGTCAAATGGAAACTGGAAACAGGGATTATAACATCAATTAAGGATGTCCCAACCCAATCATCTCAACCTGATATCTCTATTTCTAATATCATTCTGGTTTCAACTTATGAAGAGGCTACATTAAATCTAAATGCTTGGAGATTTTCAAGAAAAGATTGGACAATCATTTCTCTTAGATGATATAAGGATTCCTGCCTCATGCAAGGAGTGGGGACTAGAAACCTCCAAGGTCCCTTCCAGCCCTATGATTCTATATAAACCTGTACCAGGAATATAATATAGTCTCCACAATACAAATTCACACCACCACCATTTGAAGACCCCTAAATCAGAAGCCCCAGTTCTGGAATCAGTCTTCCAGGAATTAGCAAAGGATACATTGGTGTTTCTTTTGCAGTCATCACAGTGAATGGGGCATTCTTTTTCATTATCAGTGTTTATAGTTCTCATCTGCAGATTCTATCCTGTCATCAAGTGTTAGCTTTTCATTGCTGTAACTGCAAGGATTTCTGGAGAATCCTCCTTTATTTAGCCAGCAAGATGACTCAGATTTCAAATCCTATTCCCAGAACTTTGCAAAATATCATCTATCTTGATGTATACTGTTGCCATATAATCTTTCCCTGATCTCATGGAGCATTGCTTGTTAGTAAAAGATCAGACACTTCCTTAATTATACAGTTGTGCTTTTCTGTTGCTTCAGGAGAATTTGGTAGATAAAATGGATCAGTGCTTCAACTAATAAGTGTGGCAGAGTAAGTGCTGGGCTAGATCTGTTATCTCCACAGGTTTACAAACAGAAATTATTAATCTTTCTCTATGTGACCATTGAGCTATAGCAGTTCTAATTGAGTTAAATTCTACTTCTTCCTAATAACTATGTATTTATCTCCGTCACAATGTTTACATTTGGCAGTTAAGCAAGAATTAAGAATTGAAATATATTGATAATTCACTATCCATTTACCCTGCAGCGTACTTCAATTATGATAGTAATTTGAGTTCCAGAGTAAAGTCTAAAAATAAGAGCCTATTTTTACAAGATCATAATTTTCTCCCTACAACCGAGAATGTAGTTTATTTTCCTGCACACTTCTCCCAAAAAGAAGACTTACAATTTTGCGGGCTTTTGCTTAGCACATCTGGCAAATTTATTTGATTTATTCATTTTGAATGGAGTTAAAGCTCACTAGTTAGGACATTTATCTTTTGTCCATCTCTAAAATGAAAAGTTTTTATTATTTGATGATATCGTATGGGAAGTCCTTGATGCCCTGTAAACTTGGTTTTTGTAGATGTTTCATTACCCAACTAAACAATATCAGTGTAAGTGTGGGCTTTGCTCCCTCTTTATATACAGTTACTTGTTCTTCCAGTCTTGATGGGGATGTGATTTTTTCCTTTGTAGGTCATTGATTAGAATATTCTTTTCTGCTTGATTGTCTGATTTTAATTCCTGCTTATCTATTAGTTGCTGCAAGGAAAGCATTCTGATCTTAGCTTTTTGTTCTCTTTTTTTGAGTAATGTAATAAATATGACTGACTTCTATGTGTCTACTGATTTGTCTATTGATGACATATAGTTTAATAGTACCCATTCATCATTTAGTAGCCAGTATATCCAGGGAATGATTAATTTCTATTGTAGTTTTTCCCAAGGGCTATTACTGTGCATGGTAAGAGTGTTCCAAATGGATATTGAGGTAAAATGCAGATTTGCATAGGATATAAATGACAGCACTTACCCTTATAATTTAAGATGATCAAAACAGTTGGCCATGTCCTGAAACACGGATTTATACATGAAGATTTGTTATACCTCCATTAGCAAACTTACAGGTCATGTGAATAAAGTATATTGTGTGTAACTATATCGCTCTGTCCCCAACCCAGCAGAATTTGATCACAGGTTCCTTTGGATTGGAAGTAGTGACCACATTAGTATGAATATTTAAAACTTTACTCCAATGCATATGTGTGTACATACACACACACACAGGGAGGGAGGGAGGGAGGGAGAGAAAGTGGGAGGAGGAGGGGGAAAGGGGGGAGAGAGAGAGATGTAATGGTATCAAATGACAGCAACATCAGGAAAAGGAGTATTAGAAGCTGGAGAAATATCAGGGCCTAAAAGTGAAATTGGAAGAGGATGTGGAAAGTAAAGGCCAAAGAGATACCAGTGGTGGTAGGAGCATTTGGGGCTTTGACTTCTAAGCTGGGAAAGTAACTTTAACAGATACCAGGAATATCAGAGCTCTCTGTCCAGAAGAGTGCAGTGTTAGGAATAGCTAAGATCCTATGCAGAACCTTCAAACTCCCAGGACCTGAGATTGAAGAATTCACATACCGAAGAAGTCACATACATACATACATACATACATACATACATACATACATATATTACAGTTGGTTGGATCTAGATTAACACTGCATTGGGTTACATAATCCAAAAGGAAACATTCTTCTGGAAAAGGTTCCCAAGCATTTTTTTTTTTAATCATCAGGGCTTAATTTCTATAAAGAATTCTGCTTCTATTGCTGCCTCTAAAGAAAGAACACAAAATAAAATGGAAACCAATTAGCTGTTTATATATTCAATGCATGCATTATATTGTTCTAAAAGGAATCTTCCTCACAAAGACAGAATAAGCCATAGAATTCTCTACAGGGTGGATGCTCCTTGTTCCACAGGCCTATAAGAAGATTTTTATTTCAAGTGTGTATTCTAAATAATTTTGGAATTCTCTTGATTGTAGTGGTTTTCATAATACTTTTATGAGAGCCATGATGGTGCAGTGGTTAGAATGCAATATTGCAAGCTAATCTGTTGATTGCTGCCAATTGCCAGCAGTTTGATTCTAACCAGCTCAAGGTTGACTCAGCCTTCCATCCTTCCGAGGTTGTTGGGGGCAATATGCTAACTCTGTAAACCACTTATAGAGAACTGTAATGCACTGTAAAGCAGTATGTACTATTGTAATACTATTGCTAGTGTTATGATGTTATATTCTACTGATAGCCAATTTTATACTGATTCTGTTATTTTTATAGCTTTTTCAGTTTATGACTATTGTTTTTATTAAAAGTTTGTCAGTTCATTGTATTTTACATGTTTGATGGAAGCTTAGTTCCCAATGGTATTTAAACATATTGTTACCAGACAAAGCAAGAACTTGCGTTGACCTTTGCTGCTACAAATGGGGTACATATCTCCCACTTTGCAATGCATGTTACTTATTAAGAAAAGGGTGAAAAATATTTCTGAGATTGAAATTCTGGGAGCCTAGTAATTTGTTTACAAACGGCTTGTTCACTGTTACTTCCAATTCAGAATTTTCTTCCAAAGGAAGAGAGGAGGGAACGCTGTATTTCACCTATGTGGTTTTGGATCTCCTTTGGTTGCATCTATATCAGCAGCAACCCAGGTACATTTATGTGAGCTTATAATGATGTGAACTTGCATTCACTGTTTTTGCCTTCCCACCCTCTACAATAGTATAATTGCCAATGCCAGGTTTGCCTCTGACACTTTATCAGCTGGGTTTTATTTTCTTCTGCCATTTTGGGATTTTCTAAACCAGGAGTCTCCAATCTTGGCAACTTTAAGACTTGTGAACCTCAACTCCTAGAATTCCTCAGCCAGCAAACTGGCTGAGAAATTCTGGGAGTTGAAGTCCACAAGTCTTAAAGTCGCCAAGGTTGGAGAGCCCTGTTCTAAACCATGTATATTTTTCCTCAGTGAAAGGAAAATGAATAGTATAGGAAATGAAAGCCTTTCTATAGTAGTCCTATTTTCTCCCCCACAGTTATAATAACACTACGTTGTAAACTACCTTGGAATATGTATTTAGATGAAGTACTATATATAAATAGCCTAAGCAAATCCATATTATTGTAATTTGTTGAACTGCAGAGTTTGATTTATGCCAGGCTAGCATACCTTTTAGTCAAAAGTTAAATATGGCACTTTTTCTTTCAAGCTGTATGGTTTTATGATCAAATTACCCCTTGGGAGCCACTTAGATTTTAATATATTAAATAGTTGTTATGGAACTGGAGGACACCGGATACAAAATAACACTTTTAAAAAACTTTACCAGTTCTCCAGCAAAATCATTTTCATGTTTTCAAAACACAACCTGATTCTTATCAATTAAATAAAATTACATTGTGATGAATCAGGTTTTCATCGTTAAGAAACCTTGTGACTGTGTCTTCAACTATCAAACAGGAACAGTTTCTCTAACTCAGGACAAGCCACAATGGAAAAAAGATTATCCATAAATAGCTACAGATAGTGTCAGCAAAAATTGATTAATTTACTTTTAAGTTCTCATTCTCAGAAGTGAAGGAAAAGAGATACTTTGTGATTTACACCTTTGACATTTAGTATTCCTGAGCTCTCTAAATACAGTACTTGACGCAGGAGGAATATTAAAGCAAATTTTGTAGAATTATTCTTGAGTTTTACTTTTTTCTTGAAGTAACATGAAAGGTTTAAAAAACTTAAAATTTGTGAGATATAAAAGACTCTTAGATCTTTCTTTAAAACAGCAGGTTATCCTCCTACTTTTGCCACTGTTCGTTCTACTTTTATCATGCATCTTTATCCTTTATCCTTTATCCACATATAATTCCCCCAACACTGTTCAACTGTTACGAAGTCTGCCCTACTATTACTGTTAATCTCATCACTTCTTATCACCCATCCCCTCCCACTTGTGACTGTAACTTTGTCGCTGGTATCCTTACGATTTATATTGACTGTTTCCTAGTATGACTTGATTGCTTATTGTACTTATGACTATCATTAAGTGTTGTACCTTATGATGCTTGACGAATGTATCTTTTATTTTATGTATACTGAAAGTATTTGCACCAAGACAAATTCCTTGTGTGTCCAACCACACTTGGCCAATAAAGAATTCTTTTCTATTCTATTGTAGTGCAAATTGTGTGTGTTTGGTGCAAACTGAGCAGAAAATTTCTACTATAAATTTCTACTATGCTATTAGTCTTTATTATAACCATTGTTTTTAGAAAATGGAAACATGCACATATACAGTGCATCTGTCTGCATGCTAATCAATTAGTTTTTAAATCTTCTCCCTTCTTCAAGTGGTCCAAAACCATAACACAGAATAGGTAAAACAAGTGAGTAGAAGAATCTAAGCCACTTTATTTTCTTCTTGTATCCTTGTTTCCACTAAATAAAGCACTATGCAATTGTCTTCTTCACTTACAAGATTGCAATGTACCATTTCTCATTATCTTCAAATGGTATTTCTTTATGTTCCGTATACCTAACTTCTTAGATAACTCATGTGTTCCTGAATAAGCCTTCCCTGTTCTGGATGCGAGTTTGTCCCCATGTCTTTCTTAGTATAATTTTTCTTTGCTTCTATAGTAGTGCCAAAACTGTGCCTAAATGATATACTGCTGTATATCAGCTGAAAACCTAAGCTATTGAGAGCTCACTGCTTATTGATTTTATCTCACAAATTATAATGTAATATTCATTGCATGATCCCAGCCCTAGCAAGCAATACTGAGCACTATAGATAGCCTTGGTTAATTATGACAACTGGGACCAGAATTGCCTTAACTAAGAAATCAGTCAAAATTCAGTATCACCTAAATGTGTTGCTTAGAAATGGCAGTTCCAGGGTCTATGACAATTCACCATGGCCAACTCACCACTGCCAGCTCACCTTGGCTAACTCGCCACAACCAACTTGCCATGGCCAACTCGCCACAGGACAACTCACTGCTGGACAAGAGTTACACTAATACTAAAGAAATGGTGGAATAGAATCATTAAAGAAAGGATGCTAAAGGAGGGACAGAATGAAAAGTGAATGGCAAAAATTAAAATTATTTATTTATTTTAAATATTTAAATAGAATTGTTAGGTTGTCCTGCAGCGAGTTGGCTGTGGTAAGTTGTCACATTCTCATTCTGGCAGTCCTGGTTGTCATGTTTAAGCGAGGACTGCACAGATTATTAAGCAAGGATTTCACATGACCACAATTTCTGAATTCCTGCTGGTTTTCCTATTGATTTTGCTTGTGGGAAGCTGACAGGCAACATCAGAAAATGGAATCACATATATAATTCTAGATGTCAGACTGTGCTCCCTCTAAATCTCAAGAAAGAAATACTCAGACTCCATGGTGTAGAGCAGGATTATTCTTTTACTGGAAAATAAAGTGGAAACGACAGAGCCAATTCTGAAACTAAGAAATTGGCGGGTAGAACACATATACAAAGGAATAGAATTGCTCCCACCCCCCAAAGTTCAAACGATTCTTCCAATTAAAACTTCTGAATATGATCATGTGGTCATCTCCAGGTGGTGATGAGGCTATTGTCAGTTGACCTTGACATATTTTGATAAAAGTTCGCAGTTGCGCAAAAAGGGACAGAGGCTAGCGAAGAAATGGAAAGTTAAGGAAAAGAAATCCCCCCTCCCTTTGCTAACCCAGCAAAGGAATGCAAAACACCTCCTGCCTTCTTCCCTTCCAAGATTCCCCCTCCCACCGTTTCATGACAGCCGAAAGAAGTAAATTAGCATAGCAGCAGATATGCAATAGTTAGAAGACAGAATATACTTTTTAGGAAGATATTATGATATCTTGAGGCTGACACTAGACATTATATCTAGCACAACTAGATATAACCACAATTATTTCAATACAAAATTATGGAGCTTAACAATTTATAATAAGAGAACAAAGAAAAAAAGAAACATAATATTTTGAAGCACAGGAAATAAACAACCCTGGCAGTCACAGTATAACATCCACTGATTTTACATCCACCCATCCTTCTGCAAAGTAGGCAAATTAAAAAAGGACTATATTGTTTATCAGTTTTGAACTATCAGCCATACATCTAAGAAGTCCCAAATGGATTGCCTGTCATTCATCAATCTAAATTGTTAAATTTGTTTCAACTGGATTGGATCCAAACTAATTCCAGTAGAATACACTGTGGGAAATTCTTTTTTACACAATTGAAAAGTTAAATAATTTAACTATTTCCTTCACATAAGTTCTCCTCATATAAATATATATTTTTCAGCAACTATGATGAAAACAGGTGGGTTGACCTCGCTTATTTGTTTTAAAGTCAGAACTGATAAAGAGCAGCTTATTATATATTCTGCCTTCCACCAATTCATTATTGTTCTTCATGTTTTTTTGTTTGCATCAACTTTTTTGTTTTTTTTGTTTATATCAACTAAGCTGCCAAAGCCATGCTACACTTTCTAATAATTCAGCTGAAAAGCTGGGAGGAAACATTATTTGAGAAGCAATCAACAAATGTTAAGACTTAGATGAGATACATCTAAGTTATTTTCAACTTACCACTTCAAAATATGAGTCCTATTTGTTTATATATTTTGTTTCTAAGCAAAAGTACGGTATTATTCTTCCTTCATAGAAACTAAGCTAGTCCACAATTTCATTTATTTATTAGACACACACACACATTTTATACACATATACACAAATTTAGATTTGCATCTGTTCATTTTGGAAAAATAATTCCAGAAGTTGATTTCTCAATCTAAAAATCACTAATGAAATCCATATGTACATTAAAATAATGGGAAACAATCAATACAAACACTGTATCACATTAGCACACTCCCTGATGACATACCTATTCACTCAATTTCTAATACAAAATTAAGGAACATAATAAAATATGCAAGTAAATTCATCCTTTTCACTTGGAAATTTAGGGCTTATGAAAAGACATGATATAACAAACCACGTTCTCTGGTAAAGTATTAACATTATCAAAGTGACATGAACTTATAACTTAAGAACTTATGTAAGAATCCTACAGTTAAATCAAAACCAAATAGATTATAGGTATTACAAAAAAAAAATTTAAAAGATGAGTACACTTTCCTGGCTGGTCAAGACCTTGCAAGAGGTGGCATGTGGTAGGGAATACATGTTTGAGAAAAAGAATGCTTCACTGGCTGAGGGTGGTGAGGTTTTGCCCAGAAACCAACCTTCTTAATTTCAAAGTATCTTGCAGGAAATTGATTGTCTGAAGTTCCATTAATGGGGATTCAGGAAAAAACATAATACTAAGACAACATTGGTAATACTTTTTGATTATCTATGGCAGGCTCAGGATAAGAAAATTATATTGCTCCTGGATCTCCTTGATTTCTTAGAAGTCTTTTGATACTATCACTAAGATGTCCTTCTACATTAGGTCAAGGATTGGGAGTGAGAGGTACAGGAGTTATGGACATCAGTGTTTTCCTTTTTCCAAGATTAGAGGGAAAGATGTTATTTCTCAGCATCTTATTCAGTTGGGGGTGTTACTTGGAACCCTGACATCTTCAGTATTATCATCATCTGCATTATCAGTATATCTTGCTGGATGACAAGCAAAAGGACTATTTTCCCCTGAAAGTTCACATAAAAAAGATGGGAGGTTTTGAACAACTGCAACCCCCATCACCATCATGAAAAAATAGCATGCATCATCCAAAGTCAAGAGAGATCTATTAAACAAAACTATCTGCAAATTCTCTCATGTTTCCCTTTGTCTTCATGAAGTTGACCAGCAATCTTTATAAAGACAGCCATCAATAGAATGTCATCCTCAGCATAAGCTTTAAAGACTATTGAAGGACCTTTTTTTCTCACACTATTCTTCAGCAAGAAAAACTGGTTGGTGCAAGAGCTAAGCTAGGAGAAATGAATTGCTCTTATTGCCATTAGCCCTAATAGTTCACTCTCTGAATTGATCAAACTTCCCAGAACCTCCATTTCTCTTCAGCTACTTCTCCAGTGCACCACTCACCCATCTGATCCTCCCAGCATCTTTATGGCATCCCTTAAATCCCAATTGTCTCAATTGCTCGAATACACCACTCAATCTTCCTTAGCATCTTGTATCTCGCCCATCAACAGATACTCAAATTTGACATATATGCCTGATCTTTCCATGGACCTGCAGATCAACCAGATCTTTTTTCTCTTCTCTGGAATTTAAACAAGAAACATGCACATAACCATATCTGTTTTTAGCATACTATAACTACTGTCAGACTGCTTCTCCAAGTAATGACTTTATCCTTTAACTCAGGTGCTTATCTACAAATTTAAAAAGAAAAATTTAGTCCACTAAACTGACATCCATTAAAGTGGTGTATTGAAATACATTCTAACATTCTTAGTTGAAGCAGAGTGCAGTGACGTTATTATGTTTAAAAGGAATAATGAGAGCAGGTTGAGGATCACTATCAGCCCTAAAAGGTCCCGGTGACTTTGCGCCAGACAGTATTTTTCAAGTTTTTGTTGGTAGAAAAACTAGAAGAGGGCTATGTAATCATCTTTGAGTTTCTGGAAATTTTCTGGAAATAGGAGCGCAGCCCTGATAATTCACGCAGTAGCCTAATTTCTAAGATCGCTGACCAAAGACAAGGGGATCCATGAGAAGACAGACCTAATCCCTAAGATCGCTAACTGATGATCTGAAGTAACAAGTGAAGATTAACCTTCTGCCAAAAGATTTTCATAGTTACCTTCAGCCTAATATATTCCTGAAGACAAGAAGATTCGTGTGAAGACGGATCTGGTTCCCAAAAATCACTAACTGAAGATCTGAAGAAACGAGTAAAGAGTAACCTTCTGCCAAAAGACTTTCATCTATACTTCCAACCTAATATATGCCCTCTCCCTATCCCCCCCGCCCCCCGGACCATCCAAACTAAATCTCCTCTTTCTCCCATTATTCTCTTCCTGCCCTAATTTTTCACAATATAACTCTGTTTAATTGATTAACTGATCTTACTAAATGATTAATTAATTTTTACAATTATTTATCATTAGTGAATAATATATTATTATAGATTATCATAGACTAGTGGTTATTGATTAGTTTAGTTAACTATTTTGAATATTAGTATGATTAGTATGTTTAGTGCAAATTAATGATTAGGACAATTAATTGTCTAGTGTGTTTATTGATTAGTGTAATGAATTATTAGAGTGATTATTGATTACTTAAATTAATTGACTAGTGTGATTAGTATAATAGACTGTTTGGCACAATATTACTTTATTGATTACCACAATACCTTGTTTGATTGAACAACCTAATCAACAAACCATCTCAACAAACCCACCATGCCAGGAAAACAATCCAATGTCAAACCTCAACCTAAAAAGAAAGAAACCCCTACTAAGGAACCACAAGACTGTTGCTCTTGCCTTGTTTGTAAGGAATCTTTAAAGGAGAATGAAGATTACATCAAATGTTCTCTTTGTAACAACTACGCTCACCATAATTGCTTAGGATTACCCAAGCAAATGGCTCTATTCCTAAAAACACCTGCCAATGCTTTTCCATATGTCTGTCCACCATGCAGACCCAAACTAGAAAAATACATTACCCTGTTTGAAAGAGTCGATACCATTGAAACACGGATAACATCCCTTGATACCATTGTAGCATCCCTGGACACTATACAAACTAGATTGGCAAACCTTGAAAAAAAAGAGACAGCACTAAAAAACGAACATCAAACATCTACAGACCATATCTCTACTCAACAACCGCAACCAAAACCCAATCCACAAAAAACAACAAATCCTACAAATATTGATATCCCCATCCTCATCAAAGAAGCTGTTGAGCGTGAACGGAAGTGACCAAATGCTGTCTTATTTGGTCTAGAGGTCAATGACAATGATGACATCTCTAATGTTCAAAACATCATCAGAGAAAATCAAGCATCAACCATCTCCCCTGAAGAAATACTTGATATTTCCCATGTTGGTCCTGAGCTTAAAAACAAAGATGGCTTGATTATCCCACGCCTCTGCAGGGTTGTTTGCAAAAATGAAACAAGCAAACGCAAATTCATTTTCTCCATAAATTCACTCGCAAAGAACAACAACCATAAGAACCTTCGTTCTTGCCATGACCTAACCTTACAGCAACATGTATGATCCCACGAGCTACGTTCTGAGCTCAAAAGATTACATGAATTAGGTAATACAAAGCTATACATTGATTACCGTGCTGACTGTATCAAAAGCAAAAGCCTCAACCCACGTCACAATATCCATCACCCAAACATCCAACGTTAGGGATGCACGCCCCTTACTTCCTCCAGACCCACTACTTCATATCTTAAATGCAAACTACTTAATGCAAGAAGCCTCACAGATAAAATGCATGAATTCCTCATCCTTCTAAGCTCAACCACATTTGATATTATATTTGTCTGTGAGACATGGTTAAATGCATCTTTCCCAGACTTCATTACCACTACAAGAGAATATCAAGTTTTTCAATCAGATCGCGAAATCCGTAGAGGTGGTGGAGTTGCTATATTCTATAAAAAGTCTCTAAATCTAAAAAAGATCCAAATTATACAAGAGCTTGATCTTCCTGAGACCATCATGTGTGAACTGTCCTTAAACATCTCAATCCGCTTCTTACTTTGCTATCATGCCCCTGACTATGGTATAATTCATGCAAACAAGCTAACTTCACTACTGACATGGGCTGCCTCCTGCCCACACCCTCTCATTTTTCTTGGTGACCTCAACTTACCTCTTATAAATTGGACACTAAATGAATGTACATCTGAACCCATTCATACAACCCTGTACAATGCCGTTACCACACTAGGACTGGAACAACTAGTAACCAACAATACTAGACTTAACAACTGCCTCAATCTCATCTTCTGCAACAGTTTGAATTCAATTTATGGAATACAAATAAATGAATCCTTTTCCAACAGTGACAACAGCATGATTGACTTTTGTCTCAACATATGTCCTCACAAAAATCACCATAACGACAGGATCCCCAATTATAACTTCAAAAAAGGCAACTATGATCTTATAGACAACGATCTCTTATCTCTTGATTGGCAAATTCTATTCACTGGATGCAATACTGTTGAAGACCACTACAACATATTTTTACTTGAAGTCAAAAGAGTCATCAAACTATATGTACCAATAACAACTCTCAAAACCAGAAAAAACAAATTACCCATAACAATAAGGAAGCTCCAATCCAAAAAGAAATCCCTTTGGCGGAAAAACAAATCTGGTCACATTGCCAACTTTAAAAGCCGATACAAAAATTTATGCCACCAGATAAAGACTGAATGTACCAATTATCACACTAAACAAGAGGAAAACCTTCTAAGCACCAATTCCACCCGCGTTTTCTACAATTTTGTAAACAACAAACTAAAAGACTCAAGGTCCATCCCACCCGTAAAAGAACCAAATGGTAAAGACTGCAATGATGACACCATTAAAGCCAACCTCTTTAACACATTCTTTGGCTCAGTATTTGTAAACAGCAATGGATCATGCCCAGTATTTCCTAGCTGAACCACAGACAACTACAATGATCTAATACATATCGATTTTACAGAAGACAATGTTGAAAAAGCACTATGCAATCTAAAACCATCCCTATCTATTGGACCGGACAGAGTTTGTGCCTACTTCTTAAAAAAGCTATCCACTGCCATAGCAGAACCTCTAAGCATAATCTTTGAAAAATCTTTCAGGACCAGCTCCTTGCCAAATCTATGGTCACTAGCCATTCCCATCTTCAAAAAGGGAGACCCCAGCCTAGTTGAACATTACAGACCAATCTCTTTATGCTGTGTCACCTGTAAAGCCATGGAATCAATTATTAACCAATCCATTATCCTCCACCTAGAGACAAACAACCTACTCCCTAACAAACAGTTTGGTTTCAAAAGGAAACTGTCCTGTAACCTGCAACTCTTGCACTGTAAAAACATGGACTACACAACTTGATCAGGGCAAAGCAATTGACGCAATTTACATAGACTTCTGTAAAGCCTTCGATTCAGTGGTACACGACAAACTACTCCTAAAACTAAGGTCTTATGGTATCTCTGGACACCTGCATAACTGGATAGAAGCACTCCTGTCAAACAGGCAACAAATGGTCAAAATTGGGAGCATCCTATCAAATCCAGTACCTGTCAACAGTGGTGTCCCCCAAGGCAGTGTTCTAGGACCAACTCTCTTCATACTCTATATTAATGACCTCTGTGATTATATTAAGAGCAACTGTGTTCTTTTCGCTGATGATGTAAAGCTATTCAACACCGCTGACTACCCTTCAAAAAGACCTTGACTATGTGTCAGAATGGTCAAACAAATGGCAACTTCAAATCTCAACAAATAAATGCTCTATCTTACATATTGGCAAAAAAAATCAAAAAATAAAATACAAGCTGAATAGTCAAGACGTTGATGACAAAAAGTTTGTCAAGGACCTTGGAGTACTCATCTCAAATGATCTAAGTGCTACAGCCCACTGTAACTACATAGCCAAAAAGGCATTAAGAGTTGTTAACCTAATCCTGCGTAGCTTTTTCTCTGGTAATATCATTCTACTAACTTGAGCATATAAAACATTTGCTAGACCAATACTCGAATACAGGTACTGATGAAAAGGTGATTAAAAAATTGTATGGATATTTATTAGAAATTAAACTAGAAGAAAAACAAGTTAAAGAAACTATGATTGCTTGGGGGAAGAATTTTGGATATGGGATTGATCTAGAGAAATGGAAAAAAACTGTGGTCTCAAAATTATAAAATGACAATGTCAACAGCATATAAAGAAAATTTGTATAAGATGTTTTACAGGTGGCATTTTCCCCCGACAAGAATAGCAAGAATGTTCAAGAATAAATCCGAAAAATGTTGGAAATGTTATCAGATACCTGGCTCATATTACCATATGTGGTGGACTTGTGCAGATGCTAAAAAATACTGCACTAAAATCTACACGTGGTTGGAAAAAATGTCAAAAAAGCATATAGATTTAAAACCAGAAATATTTTTATTGGAAATTTTACCTGAAATATATAGTAAAGACTTGAAATGCCTGATTGTAAATGCATTAACAGCGGCTAGGATTGTATTTGCTAAAAACTGGAAAAATGAGAAAACACCATCACAGGAGGAAATCATTAAGAAAATATTGGAATGTGCTGAAATGAGTAGATTGACATTTGAAATTAGAGAACAAGATGATAAACAATTTTATAAAATTTGGGATCTATTCTATCAATGGTTAGACAATGAAATATAGTAATGAAATGTGTAGATTCTTAGAAAATAATAAATATATAAAGATGTATTCTTTTCTTATTATATCTACAAAATGATTTTAGGATAGATTTGGGATGATAATATGAACCGTCATAAAACAAATTAAGGAAAATATGATTATTTCATAAAACATGAATGAATAAAAGTATAGTCAAATGATTGATTAATAATGATATTAATGTATTTAATATTTGATTGAAAATACGAGAGTATATACAATGTAATTGTAATTGAAGACTACGAAATGGAAGCACAAAACAATTTGTAAACCAACCGGCGCACTGTATGTATATATATGGAAGATGGCTTGATGTTTTTATGTTTTGTTTGTTTATGTTTGTTTTAAAAACCAATAAAAAAAATTTAAAAAATGAATACAGCTCGTCAGTCTGGAACCCGCATTACATATCTGATATTAATACAATTGAGAAAGTCCAGAAATATTTTACGAGAAGAATCCTCCACTCCTCTACTCGTAGCAAAATACCTTATGCCACCGGATTTGAAATTTTAGACCTAGACAATCTAGAATTACGCCGGCTTCGGTTTGATCTAAGTATAGTATATAAAATTATATATTGCAATGTCCTACCTATCAATGAATACTTCAACTTCAACCAAAACAACACAAGAGCACTAAATAGATACAAACTAAAGATAAACCGCAACAAACTTGATTGCAGGAAATATGACTTCAGCAACAGAGTAGTCAATGTCTAGAACATTCTACCTGACACTGTGGTTTCTTCCCCAAACCCCAAAATCTTCAACATTAGATTGTCTACTATTGACCTCACCCCTTTCCTAAGAGGTCTATAGGGGGTGTGCATAAGTGCACCAAAACGTGCCTACCGTCCCTGTCCTATTGTTTCTTTTTTCTTATTCGTATCCATTTCATATAACCCTGTTTATACTTATACCTGTTATCTAATAATTGTTTGACAAAATAAATAAATAAAATAAGGCAAGATGTATATCTGATACAATAAACAGATGCAGGTAACTTTTGAGGGAAATGAAGTATGTTATTTTTAGCATAAGGTTAAAATTTACTAACTTTTATATTTCTTGCACAATAACATTTGGAGTACAGCAAAAGAGTTTTATACGTATTTAGCAAGATTACAGTTTGCAGCACAAAACTGAATTGTTTTGATTGGGCTATTCTGTTCATATTTAACAAAGCATACACTAGCAGCACTAGCAGAAGGTCTTGAAAAATCTGAGCTGGCCAGAAAATCATAAGGCTGTAGGTTAAATTGGGAAGTTGAAAAACCATCCCAGAAGAAAGGATTGGCCGACTATTTCCATACTAT
Organism: Notechis scutatus; assembly: GCF_049901735.1. Lineage (NCBI taxonomy): Eukaryota > Metazoa > Chordata > Lepidosauria > Squamata > Elapidae > Notechis > Notechis scutatus. Next base: position 39,242,177 of record NC_142014.1, read on the forward strand.
TGCTAAGAAAATTATATGGACTTGACCATGTAGCCATCAATATTCCAATTTGATTTGTGCATCCCTTATGCTTTCATTATATTTGATCAAAGGCTTTAATGTTCAAATAAGCTTATTATAGTATAACAATGACATTTCAGTGTACTTTATTATGCACTGAATTAGAGGTGCAATTGCATTTCAAAAAAGAACTGGGGTATTAATTTGGAAAAAAAGGAAGAACTTGGTAATACAGATGATTTTCACTATATGAGCACTGCAGCTGCAAAACAGCTTTGTTCCAGTATCTAAAATAACCGCAATCATTCTTGGATGTCTACTAATATACAGCTGCCAACCAAGCCACAAAGTGATAATGATGTCTCTACCTTCTAACAACTCTGAATATGAAATTCCATCTAATTTGCATGTATAAGCATAGAATGTTAACATTATTTTCCCCTGTACTTGGTGTGAGAGTTCTTTTTTTATATGTAAAATGAAACAACACCAAAGAATTATATCCATTAAAATATTTAAAAGAAAGAAAGAAAGAAAGAAAGAAAGAAAGAAAGAAAGAAAGGAAGGAAGGAAGGAAGGAAGGAAGGAAGGAAGGAAGGAAGGAAGGAAGGAAGGAAGAAAGAAAGAAAGAAAGAAAGAAAAACTAATTGAAGTTGCCTTTAGAAATATTTTAAAGCACTGATATTAAAAAGTACAAGAAGATTCTTAAGGTAAGATTTTTCTTGTTAGTTCATAAACTATACACTTCAAAGTATTTTTCTGCAATAACAAAGCAGATATCTCTGGGACATTCACAAATAACACCTGATTCATAAATCATTGGGGGGAAATATTCACAGCATTGCCTCATCTGATTTTATAGAATCAGAATAAAGATACTTAGCTCAATGATACAGTGACAATCCAAGTTTATTTCTACCCATGTAAGAAATAAAATTTTAACATTCAGTTAGACGCTTGATTGGGCAATGACTGCTTGTTGAACCTTATGATGATCCAAATAGCTAACATCCATAATTCTTCTCAGAAAATTAGGAATGCACTCTATACCACCTTGAGCTTCTTAATGAAAAAGATATAAATATCTTGATAAAATCATTGTTTAAAGGCTTATAAGTAAGACTTGGTTGGTTGAAATTGAATAAATAAATATGAATTTCAAGCTCTGCTATATTTCTACATAGCTGAATGCATTACCCATGTTCACTGGCAGCCTGTGCAGATGACAGTGGAATTGGACAGAGGGGAAGAATGGGGACCAGTCCGGGAGTCTGGAGAGGACTCGGACGAGGGTCCTGCGTCCGATGCAAAGATGGGGCTAGGACAATCTGGGAGTGGTATGCTGACTCTGGAGCCTCTAGAGTCTGGCAGCAGCAAGGCAGAAGAACAAGAGGAGCCTATTCCCAGTGTGCATGTGAGCAGAGCTGCTAGAAGACAAGAGCAGCTGAGACAAAAGGGGAGGACTCGGGAGTAAGGCTTGGAGGTGATTGCCTCTCCCATAAGGTATAAAGGACAGGCAAAGGTAAAGAAACCATTGTTGGAAGAAAAGTTGTTTGTTCTGTTCGGATTAATCCTTAAAGCTCTGTGTGGACTTTGTACTTCTGTATAACTTCTGTTATAGTTCATTTGGCACTTTAGTTGTGGCAGCAGTTCAAAGGAGAGAAAGGTGGGTGCTTATCTCGAGGGACTGTTTGGGACTCTTTTTTGCCATACTTATTAAGTGAATCATGCGGTCGTTAAGTACAGTAAATCTGGCTCCCCCCCCCCCCATTGACTTTGCTTGTTGGAAGATTACAAGTTTACAAAATTACAAAACTGATCACATGACCCTGGGACACTGCAACTGTCATAAATACATGCCAGTTGCCATGTGCCCAAAATGGGCATGTTTCAAGTTGAAAGCGGGAAAACCAGTCCTAAGTCACTTTTTCAGGTGCCATTGTAACTTCAAATTGTCACTAAATGAATCATTGTAAATTAAGAACTACCTGTATAGCTTATTTCTTATCAAATAAGATATACAAATAAATAAAACGCATATCCACACATGTATACATATGACATTTAAAAGTCAAAGGGTAGATATTTTTTATTTTTAAAAAGCTGTTTATACAGTGTGATCTGAATAAATCAAAATGTTGTTCATATTGGACTAAGAAAATTACCTTAAGTTATAAAGAAATGTACATAGTCCACAATGCATGCGGCCAAAAATCCAAATTTAGTTTCTATGACAAAAAAGAATAATAACTTGTACTTGCTGTGCAACCTGACAAAAAATGCCAGTGATGATCCAGGAAAAACTATTTGAATTTTTGATCCAGGGGCACTGGATCAAGACTAGGCTTGATCTGAGTGTTTTAGTCCATTGTCTTTTAAGTTATCAGAACTAAGTAAAATTATCATTACAAAACTGCAAGCTTCTCTCACCACATACCATAGTCCTCTTCCTACTCTCTGGGATAGCTGTTTTGGGAACAATATGTTAACTAAGATTAAAGCCCATAATAAATGTTAAAATCAATAGAATATTTTTTTAAAAAAAATAGATGTTTAGTCACGATTTTTAAAATGTTATTTTATTGCATTTATTTCCAAATACAATCCAACATCCTGAGAAGACAGTGTATTGAGCTTTTTGTACTATTATGAATGGGGGAAAGACAGGGAAAAGAGAGTCAGCGTTAACAAAATTCAATAAACATAAATAGATTGGGAAGGGTGGGAGAGAAACATCTAGGAGACATGGCAAAATAGCCATGCTGTTAGAGTACTTGAATGACCTATATCTGATATTCATGACTATGACTAAGTTTGAAAAGTATCCTTTAAAATGCTGGTAATGATTGATTCCTGATGATCTCTGGCTAAAACATTTCTATGTTAAAGGGCTTATCAGTGCATTGAGGTGTCCAAATAATTTTCTGATAAAAGGATGTGATGCAACTTCAGGACCAGGAGTCACAGGATACAATCAGTGTCACCCCTCAAGAAGAAACTGAAGAGAATTTTTTTCTCCTGAAGAAAAAATAATTAGAGGTGAAGAACTGCTAGAAACTCTGTCTTTCTCCTCGGTCCTATAGAGCAGAACAATTCAGGATGCCTAAACTGGAATGTAATGAGGCTAACGGCTAACAAAGCAAGATTGCCCTGGCTGATTTGTTAAGCAGTACCTGGGAGAGATGCCCTACTTAGCAAATATAATCAAATGGTACACACTGGCTGCTGTATATCTTCCTGGATCTCAATTAAACTAGTAGGACCTAACAAAACCCAATAGATTTGGGGCTTATTCACATTTTGCTTAGTTATAAGAATGCTAGCAATTAGATGCCAGATAGCTAACAAATATGGAATTTGTTTCCTTAAAGCTCACAACAAGAATCTGCACTTTAAGAATCTAACTAATTGGTAAGATACCGTGTTTCTCGTAAAATAAGGCCAGATCTTATTTATTTTTTTTGAGCCCCGAAAAAATGGCTAGGACATCTTTTCAGGGGTGACTTAATTTCCATCCCCACATGCACCCCAACCTAGAGTGCCTCATGCGCAGTCACCTCTCCATGAGGCCACTTCTATCGGCTGATGAAAGCTCCCCGAAGGCAGAGTCACCAGCCGCTTCTATCAGCCGGTAGAAGAAGCCTCGTGGAGAGTTGAGTGCGCATGGGTCGCTCTAGGTGGGGGTGCACGTGGAAGAGGAAATCTATTGGCTGGTAGAAGCAGCCTCTGGGCGAGCGCCCACACGCACTCCCCTCGCCACTAAGCCATTTCTATCGGCCAATGAAAGCTCTCCAAAGGCAGAGTCACCAGCTGCTTCTACCGGCCGATACCGGCCGAGCTTCCATCAGCCAATAGAAAGGGCTTTGTGGTGAGGGGAGTGCATGTGGGCATTCACCCCAAGGCTGCTTCTACCAGCCGATAGAAGCAGCTGGTGACTCTGCATTTGGGTAGCTTCCATCGGCCGATAGAAATGGCTTCGTGGCGAGGGGCATGCGCGTGGGCGCTCGCCCCGAGGCTGCTTCTACCAGCTGATAGAAGCGGCCGGTGACTCTGCCTTCGGGGAGCTTCTATCGGCCAATGTTCTATCGGTAATAGATTGGGGTATTTTACGTGAAGGGCACTCCTAAAGGCAAGTTTTCTCCCCCCCTTCCCCCCCATTTCTCTTTACCTCGTGTAGTTTTAACGAACGATGTGAGAAATGGCGGGGAAACACATGGATTAAATAGGCCTAAATTTTGGGGGGCGGGGCTTAATTTAGGCCTCATGCCTAGAAATCATGCTGGGCCTTCCTATTGGTGGAGGCCGTATTGTTGGAGAAACACAGTAGCTACAAAAGTAAAATTATTCTCTCTATAGTATCATTGTGTATTTTATATATGTTTTTACCAGGCAAACGAATGTGTCTATGATCCAGTTAAGATGCAAAAGATTTATGCAATAATAATAAAAGCCTCTAATATAATTTCAGACTATCAATTAAGACCAATACAATTTTTTTTGTTGACTACGCATAGTTTTTGGCTCCACCCATTTGATATATAAAACAATTTAGTACTTAATATAGGATGGATTGTCTACCTAAATCTAATAATGTAACTTAGTAAAAATCACAAACATCACTTTTAAAAAAATGGGGAAACAGACTTTTGATTGGGTAGATATATAAAGCATATGACAGGAGAAATAGAATCTGCTGCAAATCTCCTATTTTACTAAGTCCAAACATACGCGCTCTAGGAAAATGATCCAATTTAAAGAGCATAATTTTTTTAATCAGCAAATAGCCATGAGATCGGGTTGAAAATTTTGTTACAGAAAAGCTGATTGAGCAGAATGCAATGGAGTGGGCAATTTATGCCTCTAATTTGAAACATACATCCCAGAAGTCATCTGAGTTGAAATACATTTATTAGGCCAAAAGTCAACAACCAATCAGGTAATGAATCGTCTTGAATTTTAATGTATTGCTATATAGAATGTTAGCACATGAAGAAAATTTCCAGCTTTCAGTCTGACATACAAGTGATTGGCCAAGATGCTTTTCCATGATGAAACATTAACATCTGTGAATCACCAGCTGCAATCTGAAAATATCTCTTTATATAATGTATATTAAATCAGGGGTCCCCAACCGCCGGTCCGCGGACCGGTACCGGTCCGCCGAACAAGTCTTACCGGGCCGCTGGTTGCAGCGCCGCCATCTTTTTGATAAAAGTGCTTCCGGTGAGCTTTTCCGGGTAGAAAGCTCACCGGAAGCACTTTTCGTCAAAAAGATGGCGGCGCCCAGTTGATGCCGATACCGGGTCGCGGCGCCCAGCTGATGCTGGTACCGGGCCGCGGCATAAAAAAGGTTGGGGATCACTGTATTAAATGATTGAAATGGTGATGGCTGTTAGCTTTGATGGCTTTGAAAAGTATTAATACATTTTCACAAGAAGATGAGATTATCCATAATTATTATTATCATGACAGGAAAATACAACTTCAGTATTCAAAAGCAACTTCTTCTATATGCTACTTACAAACAAGGACAAACAATATAGAGAATTATAAGCCTGATGTAAGGAGGGGACTATGGCCTGCAAGCCTTGCTAAAAGTAAATTGAGAGTAATTGTAGATGTTTCTGTTAGCTTGCAATGCAAGGCAAAGATGCTACTAGACATAAAAAAGGAAACAAAACCTGTAATGCAAGAGATGTTCAGCAGACATAAAAAAGCCTAATCAACCACAGTACTCTCATGTGAATATTTACTAAGCCAAATCTGCACTCCAGAACTCCAAATTCTAAGAAGAATTGTTTTTTGTGTTAATGCTCATATTCAAAAAGTAATAGGTTGTACAATTTCAGTTTTATTAACACATGAGGAAGCCAAAGTGTCAGGTTTCCAAGTGATGAAATCCATTTAAAAAGAAAAGAACAAAGTCCATCTTCCAAGACAATTTCTTTTATTTAGGAAAGCATCAAACTGGCAAAGTCCATGGTAATTCCAGATCTGACACAACCCGGAATTACTCCACAATATTAAAAGTTAGAAACAACCCCCCAAAGTCACATTCTCCAATAGAAGTAATTCAACATTGCTTGATGTTATAAATCTCCACTTCAAGGGCCCTAAGCATGGACAGCTTGTTTTCCCACGGGAAGAAGAATCACCTAGCCAAAACAACTCTCTCTATCTCCACTCATCCCCCCTTAGGAATGTGGCAAGCCCGAAACCCTTCCCCCATGACTGCCAAGAGAAAGTAAGAAAAAGAATATATACTAAGCCTAACTAAAATGGCTACACATGTGTTAATTTCGGGCTTGACACAAAGTATTAAACTAGGCTTAGTCTGGATTAGCCAAACGATGCAGATGATTAGCAGTTGAAAACTTGTTTCTTATTCAAGAAATCCTTTCTTTAAGATATATGGCAAAGAGCTTTAAGAGCAATTGGATGACATTTTACTATGGAAGGTCTGGCATGCATTACAACAGAAAATTTTCTGAAATAGAGCTTCATGGGGAAATTTAACTCTACTTCCAAAGAACTCAGTTGCATGAAAACTGATTTACATTGCTATCAAGTGACATTGAAGGACTCCAATCAAGCTTATTTGCACTGACAGTGTCCTTTTAGGTAAAAAAGTTCACAATGCATCGGATGACCAGTTGTTCTGACCCAATCTGATTCCAAGAGAGCCAACACCAGACAAAGGCAGCAGCCCCCACCTTTTAAGGTTTCATCTACGAATTCTGTTTCTTCACAGATAAAAGGCTGCTTCCAACTAATTAGCTCTGACAAGAAAAAGCCTTGCCAAGTTGTTTTCAAGGCTGCCAAAAACCCAGATAAGAAATAGTTTACAAGAGTTTTCAAATACTAACTAGAGTATAATGTCCACGTGTCTGTGTTTCAGAGCATCCTTGCCTTCTGCAAAGAACTCTTCTTCAAACCTGGTTTTTATCCTCTTGAGGGAGGGGCCATTACCTTGCAGCCTTAGTCCCAAGTTGCCCATTCTGCTGTAACTGCTCTCTCCGACGAGCAATCCTGCGCGCACGCGCACTTGGCACAAGCTCCTCGGGAACTTCCTCATCACTGCTGCCAGCCCCCACAATCTCTGAAGGCAGCAGTCCACTCCCTAATGGTCCTGGCCCCTCATCTGAGTCCTCGGTCTCCTCCACCGTCCGCACCTGCTGCCAGCTAACCACAACACCAGTACAGGTTGGCTGCCGAAATTACTTTCCCTAATAACTACTGGTCTATGCTTCTTACTTTCTGTATAAACCCAGATGACCAGAGGCTAAATTATGTTGCTTGTTAAAAGTACATTGAATTTTCATTTACAATAAAATTCAGAAGACAATAACAGAATGACAAAGTTTGAAGGGACCTTGGAGGTCTTCTAGTCCAATCCGCTGCTTAGGCAGGAAGCCCTATACTATTTCAGACAAATGTTGTCCAATGTCATCTTAAAACTTCCAGTGTTGGAGCATTCACAACTTCTGGAGACAAGTTATTCCACTAATTAATTGTTCTGTCAGGAAATTTCTCCTTAGTTCTAGGTTGCTCCTCTCCTTGATTAGCTTCCATCCATTGCTTCTGGTCCTGCTTTCAAGTGCTTTGGAGAATAGATTCTCCTCTTCCTTGTGGCAACTCCTTAGACATTGAAACACTGCTATCACGTCAGCCCTAGGCCTTTTTTTTTCATTAAACTAGACATACCCAAATCCAGCAACAGTTCTTTATATGTTTTAGCCTCTGGTCCCCTAATCATCTTTGTTGCTATTCTCTGAACTCTTTTTAGAGTCTCAACATCTTTTTTTATATCATGGCAACCAAAACTGGATGCAGTATTCCAAGTGTGGCCTTACCAAGGCATTATAAAGTTGTATTAATATTTCATGTGATCTTGATTCTATCCCTCTGTTAATGCAGCCTGGAACTGTGTTAGCTTTTTTGGCAGCTGTAGCACACTGCTGGCTCATATTTAAGTGATTGTCCACTGGGACTCCAAGATCCCTCTCACAATTACTACTATTGAGCCAGGCACTATCTATACGATACCTGTGTGTTTGGTTTTTCTTGCCTAAATGTAGAATCTTACTTTTTTTTAACCACTGAATTTCATTTTGTTAGATAGGGCCCAATGTTCAAGTCTGTTAAGTTCCTTCTGTATCTTAAGCCTATCTTCTGGAGTGTTCCAGATACATCTTTCTGAAATAAAATAATACACTATCTAGGTCCACCCAGAGTCACCTTACAGGGGTGATGAGCAGCATAAAATTTTAATAAACAAAATAAATGGTAAATAAATGGTCTCATAAAGCTTTAAAGGCATTTTTGGTGGACTCTTATAATGTGCAACTTCAAACTGGAGAGTTGATTTTATGAACCTTTGATTCACAAGAATCAAAAACTGAAACTGGGACATGCCTTGAAGCAATACATTCATCGGAGTGAATCCAAAGTGCTTTGAAGCCTTCCCAAATGCTTCAAGCATTCAGTGGTTTCTCAGAAATTTGGGGTCTTCCTTCAGGCAGCATCCAACATTGCAACCAGTTCCATACAGAATAAATGTGAGGAGTGGGAGGTGTTAAGGAAGTGCAATGGCCTTTTTTTTTAACATGAGATGAGAAGCTAGACAATCTGATATCACACCTCTGCCTATTCCTTCTTGGGAGTAGAAAGGGTAGCAGTACTTTGGGCTCCTTTCATTTTCTCAGCTCCATAAATGTGCTTTTATTTTATATCTTGACTAATATTATCTGGAGTGTAATTTGTATGTATCTGTGAATATTCATAGTTTGTACTTATAATGTATGAATGTGATCCCCAATCCATATAGATTTTCAAATATCATAAAACACTTTTAATTCTATAGCATTAACTTTGAACAATGAACAACAACATAAGCAGAGGTCATACTCAAATATCAGAATTAACCATCGAACTTACATAACTGAAAATTTAATCACTTATTTATTGAACTTTATTTTAATGGAAAGTTCCTTTTAGTTCAATATACTTCTTGGTCTTACTGAATTCTATTACACAACAACAGTGAAATAAATGTAATCAGTTTCATAAATTTATTAATGTATTAATACAAAATGGATACCATGTTTTGTTTTAGATCTGAAACAGTCCATCATATTCGGAAGCTCTGCCAAACCATTTTTCTAATCAACTATACTTCATCAGAAACAAACCTGGAACTCCGAGCCCATACCACATTAACAATTGTAATGCCAGAATTGCTTTACCCTGTTGTATTCTTATAATTAAAATTTTTAAAAAGAAAGAAAGAAAGAAAGAAAGAAAGAAAGAAAGAAAGAAAGAAAGAAAGAAAGAAAGAAAGAAAGAAGAGAAAGAAACAAACCTGGAACTTTTGGTTGGTTTTGGTTTTGCAGCCCAAACAAAATTTAAAAGAATCCCACAGGGTTATCATGGAAAAGTAGGGTAAGTTTGTACCTTCTCACTTTCACTGCTTTGTTACAGCATATTACATTAGCTTTCTTCTTTGTTGTTTGTGATATCTTCCTTTCCTATCCCACTGCTTCCAATGTCCCAAGATACCTTTTCTAACCAACCTATCCACCAATATTCCCAATGCCTTTTCAACACAAATACTGGTGTACTGGCCTGTGCATTTGTTCCCTCAAATTAAAGCATCTATAACATGCCTTTCAGTCTGCATTTGAACATGTCCAATGAAAAGGAGCTCACAACCCCTTGGATAGTTCAGTCCACTGCTGTACATTAATTTAGAATCCACCTTTCTGTAAACTGAATCCATTTTTATATCTATATCTTGCATTATAGAATGAGGGAAGTATATCATTGTTTTCCTCTGGGTGATATCCCTTCATATATTCAAAAGTTATATTATATCCCCGATATTTTCATGTTCTAAAAGATAAATATTTCCAACTCCTTCAATTCTTTCCTCAAAAAAATGTTTCTGGTATCCTTCTTATTGTTCACTGAAACTGTTCCAGCTTCTTAAAATGAATTGGCCAGAAAGGGATGCTATTCTGTCAAAAATAGAATTACATAGTGATTCAGAAACTATATTTCTTAAACCAATCTAAATGTATAATGCCTTTTTGCTGCCATATATTGCTATCAATTCATGTCTAGTTGAACATATTTAGCTTTATTACAGGCTCAAATTAGCAATGTTTTTTTCAATATCATATGAAAATCACTTGGTTGGGAGTTTTCACCAACCCCCCCAAATATAATTTTCTGTATTTACATAAAATATAAATATTTTAAATAAATTACATATAGATAAATATCTAGGTAAACATATCCTCTGTATACAGTAAATATGTACATATATTTCCCAATATAGCAAAGCAAGTCAATACCAGTATATAGTTGCCAATATTTAGTTGATATAAAAATGAAGTGGGTTACTCAATACATCATCTCTTCCATTACTATTTTTACAAGTTTGTAGAAAATGAGATATCTTTGTCTAATCTGTTTTAATTAAGGTTTAATTAGATATAAGGAAACTGAAGTTAAAATAACAGTAATAATTTTCCTCAAACTGAAGTTAAAATAACAAGTAATAATTTTCCTAATAATACAATTATCATTTGAGAATTATTTTTAAAGGCACTGCAATTCACATATTCTAACCTTATGTTCAAATTGAATAAAAGCTTTTCATTAAATTAAAATAAAATCCTACATATATAAAAGAAGATATGGGGTTATTGGAATTTTAGTATGGATTTTCAGTTGCTTCAATTTGCAATATTAATTTTCAAATGAAATATCCTTTAAAATGAAGGGTTAAATATACCTCTACACAACAATCTATAATAAATAATAGAGTATTTTTTCTTAACACTGTCTTGTGATTCACTTACAGAGAATTTTAGAATACATTTACTGTAGTGCAAAATATTAATCCTCCAAAATGTAGGCAATATATATACTACTAGTTTTTCTATACCAGCCTACACAAAATTCTCCCCCTACTATTTCCATATCAGCTAACACATCTACATCTGGACATATACACCCAACTAATCCTGGAACCAAACATATCAATATTATACCAAGAGCAAATCTGACCACAGTACTGATAGCTTTGAACTGGTATTATATTTGCCAACTTAGTAAATAATTTTATGCATTACGTATCCTGGAAGAAAGCTCTAAATAAGATACAACTATTTATTAACCTATCCTGTTTTTATAGGCTGCTACAATTTAGCAAACTATAAACTAGTAATTCCATAAAAATCAAATCATAAAAATCAAACCCCAAGCATCCAGTAATAGCATTCAATTCTATAAGGTAAAATTCCTGAAAAACAGTTTAATCTTTACCTCTATTCTAAACAATAAAGGATTATATGAACAGCAATGGAAAAAAACGCAGAAAATTGGATTGCTAAAATTTGTTTTTTCCCCAGGACTGTTAACAATCATCATATTCCATGAATGAACACCCATAACAGATTTCATTCCTCTAAAACAGGATTACTATTTTTCTGGGCAGATAAATATGGCTAGTATTCAGTGCGGGAATATAGATTTCATATAGAAAGGTGTCAGGAATAGCAGCTGAATATAATAACCATACAACATAATATTTTATCTACTACGTGAGTGGAATTCATGTATTCCAAAATTACTATTATCACAAAATTAAGAAGAATACAAAAGTCATTCAGTCTGCTTTAAAGGTAGAATTGGGAGCTATAAAATTAGCCTGGCCTGCTCTGGATCATTATCAGAAATGAGAAATTGGGCTGCAAAATTTGTTCTCCAATAATTATCATTTTATAAAACATATTCAGATGTAAATGTTTTGTGGTTAGCAGAATGGGATGGAATTTGCAAAAAAAACCTAGAAGGGTGTGAAAGTATGAAATAATTTAAATTTGCTTCCTGAAAAGAACATTTATCAAAGAAGAAGCATTAAACCATATTTTTCAGTGTTGTAGAAGGAGTTAAGTTATGAATTAAGCCTTTGGGGGCAATTATATTCATTCAAAATTTCTAAGTATCTCATATGCCTAATGTTGATATGGTCGTTAATGTTTGTACCAGAATTATCATTTGAATGAGAATAAAAATATTAAATACTTCCACCATCTACAATATACTGTAATCACATAAAATCTGATAAAAATACACTGGATAACAATTTGTTTTTCAAAAGTTTTACTTCCTGAAACTTTTTGGTGACTATGATAGACACCTTCAAACTGAAAATTAATATAATTTCAGAATAATTGGGAATAACCTTGGGAAATATGAAATTAACTTTCAATGACTATCATGTATTTAATCTTGTTTCTGAAATGTTGCATGAATTCAACAGGTCTAAAAATGTTTTGCTGCCAGTTTTTGTTTATACTCAGTATCCAATGGATCTTGCTGTAATGTACCAAAATAGGCACTCAGCGTTGCTGGATTCTAGTTGCCGTGATACCGTTTTTCCATTGTGCCAACGTCCTGGTGAAAACTTTCACCATGTTTATCATTGTCTTTATCTAAATTTTCAGGAAAGAGGTTTATGTGGATGCAGAAAACAAATCTTCAGTGACATGTTATATTTCATGATTTTGTATGCTATAAGAGGTTTGTCAACCAACTGAATGTAGATTGGTGTTCTGTAGTTGCCAAGAAAATTCTCAATGACATCCTTGTGATTTGCTCTGGTCCCACTAGCAGATCTTAGAACTGCTTGCTATTGATGATGTGCGTGCACCTGTTGTTGAAAATGCCTTCAAAAATATCTTTGTCGTGTAAAAAGTGGTTCATATACAGTATCATGTTTTTCTATTTAAAAATTCTTTTGAAGTGTCCATTTTTTAAATATAATGCAACTCTTGAATGGCTTTTCCATTTGCATATTTAACGACAGTACTTAGTATATCCAAACTGTATTAAAAGCAGCAGAGCCACTACTTTTAGATCTCTACAGTTACTCTAGTTGTATTTGGTGTGTTGGATGTGCTTCAATGACATATCCATGTTTTTGTATATTTCTTTCATGTGTGCAACATGACCATGAAGAGTGTACATTGCCATTACGTAAAAACAGAAGATTTCTATAAAACAGTAAGGGATTGGTTAAATTACAGGTTATTTTTGTACTTAGCAGCCAAAAATCTATAAAATACAACCAAAAGTGTTCAGGAAGCAAGAACCTTGTTGTCCAATGATATTTAATTAAGCTTTAATTAGGCTGAACTGTAGGCAGGCAACCTTAGCCTATACATACATATATCTTTCTATATATGACTAGAAAAAGAAATAAACACAGCAAGAAGACTGTTAAAAATGCAAAAGTTGGCCCTACTGTGGATCATACTAATGCCAAGCATCTGCTTTTAGTATAACAGGCTATAATAAAACTGGCACCACCAAAAATAAGGAAAATGGCGGTAAAACATCAGTTTCTGTTATGTGACATTTCCTTTCCAAAATATCATTCATTTACATTTACTCTTGGCACCAGTTATGCTAGTTCACAATATTCTATTTTCAAGATTACAAGCTTTCATAATTTCAGCATTTCTCTGTCCATGTTTCAACAAGGTCACATATTTGTTCTAAGTAGAGGAAGTATTCTATGATATTAGAAATATTAAGATAATACCAAGAAGATAGGCTCAAGATCCAGATGGATCTTGATAGACTAGAACAGTGGTCACCAACTGGTGGGCCGTGAGAAAATTTGGGTAGGCCGCAGAGAAATCTCACCCCCAGAGCACCCCCACAAAGCAATTAATCCAAGCTGCACAGAAACACAAGGCTGCGCCACCTACATGGCTCGTGGGAACCCTCCCCACCCACTCACTCCTTACCCGGTAAACTTGCTTGCTAAATTGCTATTTTTCCTTTTTCTGACCATCATCTGTTCTGCTGTGCCAGGAGATTTAGATTAGCTAGAAAGCAGGAAATGGTTGGATTTCTTGCTTTCTGGCTAGTCTTTAGATCTTTGGCTCAGCACAGCCAAACCTCCCTTAGAACTGAAGGTTTGCTTGCAAGCAAATTCAGTGCAGACTCGTGGCAAGCAAATTTGAGAGACTGAGCTAGCCAATGGCAGATAGATAGATCACTGAATGATTCTGTGAGCAACTCAATCTACCTGCTTTGCCTGATTTTGGGTAAAAGTTGCTCTTTTTTAATAAAAAATTCAATATTTTCATGCATGGTGTCTTGGGAGTTAATTTTGTGAGTTGCTTGCTAGCAAATTTTATGAGTTTGTTTACAAGCAAATTTTATGTGAAAGACTGAGCTAGCCAATGGCAGATAGATAGATCTCTGAATGAATCTGTGATTCTGTGAGCAACTCAATCTGCCTGCCCGCTTTGCCTGATTTTGGGTAAAAGTTGCTCTTTTTTTAAATAAAAAAATCAATATTTATATAAATATTTATAATATTTACATACAAGCCATGCCCAGCCAGTCACATGACCACCAAGCCACACCCACAAATTAGACCATGCCCACAGAACTGGTTAGTGGTCCCTGGGATCTAAAATTATGAGTTTGGTGGTCCCTGAGGTCCAAAAGTTTGGCGACCCCTGGACTAGAACACTGGGCCATATTTAACAAAAAGTATGCATATAGACTGGGTGAAACCAGGCTCAATAGCAGTAACTGTGAGAGGGATCTTGGAGTCTTAGTGACCAACCATCTAAATATGAGCCAGCAGTGTGCAGCAGCAGCCAAAAAAGCTAATGCAATCCTAAATTGCATCAACAGAGGGATACAATCAACATCAACTAATACCACTCTATAAAGCCTTAGTAAGACCACACCTAGAGTACTGCATCCAGTTTTGGTCATCACACTATAAAAAAGATGTTGAGACTCAAGAAAAAGTACAGAGAAGAGCAACCAGGGTGATTAGGGGACTGGAGGCTAAAACATACAATGAATGGTTGCAGGAACTGGGCTTGGCTAGTCTAGTAAAGAGAAGGACCAGGGGAGACATGATAGCAGTGTTCCAATATTTGAGGTGCTGCCACAGAGAGGAAGGGGTCAAGCTATTTTCTAAAGCACCCAAAGGCCAGACAAGAAATAATGGATGGAAACTGAGAGATTTAATCACTTGAGACTTTCAAGAAGAGATTGGACTGCCATTTGTCAGAAATGGTATAGGGCAGTGATGGTGAACCTTTTTGTTGTGGTGTGACAAAAGCACGTGCACGTACCAGCACCCACAATACAATGCACTCCGTCCCCCTGAGCATGCATGCACAACACACACACCCTGCCACCCTCTTACCTGCACTGCGCATGTACGCACCTCCCAACTGATTTTTGGCTCATTTGAGGCCTTTTTCGGCCTCCCAGAGACTCGAGGGAAGCCTCTGCAGCCTTTGGAGGTGGAAAAATGGGCCCATTTTTCAGCCTCCAAATGCCAGAACTGATGAAACGGGAAGTATCGGAAGTGACAAAATGGGCCTGTTTTTTGGCCTCCAAAGGCTGCAGAGGCTTCCCTCAAACCTCTGGGAGGCCGAAAAAGGCCTCAAACGGGCCTCAAACCAGCTGGGAGGCGTGTGCATGCGCAGTTTAGTTAAGTTTGGCTGGGGCTCATGTGCCCGTACAAATGGCTCTGCTTGCCACCTGTGGCATGTGTGCCATAGGTTCGCCATCACAGGTATAGGGTCTCCCGCTTGAGCGGGGGGGTTGGACTAGATGACCTATAAGGTTCCTTCCAACTCTGATTATCTGTTATCTGTTAACCTGAAAATAAGGAGAAACTTTCTGACAGTGAGAACAATCAACCAATGGAACAGCTTGCCCTCGGAAGTTGTGGGAGTGCCATCACTTGAGACTTTCAAGAAGAGATTGGACTGCCATCTGTCAGAAATGGTGTAGGGTCTCCTGCTTGGGTGGGAGGTTGGACTAGATGGCCTACAAGGTCCCTTCCAACTCTGATTATCTGTTATCTGTTATGTATACCACTGCTATAAGATATAACTCTCAGTTACCAGAAATGTAACACTCCTGTTGGAATATATGCTACAGCAAGTTAACCTTGAGAAGGCTCTGAACTGCAGGCATTAACAACAAAATGTTCCTTGTGCTGTGAGCAAATATATTTTCCTTTAGTCATGTCCAAAACATTTGTCTATCTCCATGTTTATTTATTTTCATTAAGCAGGCAACTGAACTGGGGCATGATAATTTGAGTTCTCAGAAGACAGACATAACAGTACAGCTGGCTTGTCCTATGAATATTCATCTGACTTTTTATATATTAGATGGGAGATTGTATTTTACCCATATCAAAAAAAAATCCTGTCAAAGATGTAAAGATCAGTTTTATACATAGATATGAAACATATAGATTCAGAAGCTATACTTCTCTTTCTTATGTTATGAAAGAAAAGATCTTTAACTATGGGCTGTGTCATCTATTCTATTTGGAAATAAGAGTATTTCCCAGAATACTTTTTCAAATACAGTATGCAAAGGGATAATATATACAGTATGCAAGAAAATTTTAAAAAGTGAAATAAGTAACAATAAAGAGATCAAATGGTCTATTGTATTATTTAATTTCTTTCTCTGTGATAGCACAATGAGGATTTTTAGGATATTATTTTTAAGGAGATATAATGTATTCACATATACAAAGTTCAGAACTGTACAAGCCATAGTATTCACTGTGACACTTTATGGAAGCCAAAGAAGCATATTGACCCCTTTGAATTTTAGTGCCAAAGATCACTCCTGAGAATACCATGGATACCCAACAAACCAATGGTTCATCAAACAGATCAATCCAGAGTCCTAACTCAAGCACAAATGACTAGGCTTAAATTATCCCTATTTGGTCACTTTATACAAAGATGCTCTAGAAAAGGTTCTAATTCTGGAAAAAAAATAGAAGGAAATAGAAGATAATTGCCAGGAGCAAGGTGAATTGACTCAGTTATGGTGGCAATGAATGCATCATTTAAAGATCCAAAGACCCAAAGGTTAGGAACAGATTGTCATGGGGAAAAAAATCTATATTGAGACAAACCTGTTATTACACCAACAACTGAAACATTTCTTTATTAGAATTTGTTAGAATTGGTTTCTTTATTAGAATTTGGACTACCTCATTAGTGCTTTTTTCAACAGTCCTGAAATAAGTCCTGCTCAGATTACTTGGAAGGGTATATTGTGGCAGATGTGAGAAGCGACGTAATAAAAGTTAAGTCTAAGAGAAAAGGGCTTACTTAATGGAGGAAAACCTAAATTTAACCATTTTTCTTTCTCATTCTACTGCTAATTTAAAAACTGTTATAGAACATGAAGGAGGAAAAGAGATGATGGGAATGATTAAAATTAAAAAGAATTGTAGGTTTGACTGAAATATTTTTTTTGTCTCAAACTTTTAATTGGGTTTTTCATGAAAAATAATATGTGGGAGGTGGTAAATGGGATTATTTGAATATGGGAAGAAACCTTTCTCTGCAATCTTAAATGATCTGTATTTCATTTTTTTATCACTCTCATTGTATCTTCATTAGTTATTTTTATTTCCTTTTTAATAATCTGGAAAGACTGTTAATTCAACTGAAATAAACAACTTTTTTTTAATTAAATATAATTATATTTAATATTATTGTAGTTCTCTGTACTTTTAGTATAAGGCAATGAGATTTAAACAGCCTAGATATGCACAAAGAATATAAAAATATCTCTTTAAGAACCTACATGAATAAATCAAGGGATGAATTGTTGGAAAGGTACTTTAAAGATTAAATCATATTATTTATGCAGAAAGAAATCCCCATTCCATATTAAGGTTTAAAAATGAAATGTTCCTTATTTCACTGTGTACACAAAGCATCACAACTTGAACTTCTCTGTGCCACTTTAAAGCTATTTCTTTGATAACTCCTTTGCTTATATTTCTGTCTAAATGCTAAGCTTGGGCTACAATGTTTTTCATTTGGATTTCAAAGACATATCATAGCTAATGAGCTTCTTTCAAATCAGACTGTCAGGCTGCAGCTGGCTCTTGGTTCTTGGATACATATTCAAGGCAATTTACCTACAGAAATAGTTACGCTTTCTCTGTGTTAAAGTCAGATTGGTTTATATTTATTTCCCAGCTTTATGCCAGGCACTAGTTTTGTCAGATAAAAAGAACTGACCTCAAAGGCTACATAGAATATAGTTGTGGACTGACAGATTATCACAAAATTGATCCCAGAGCATCTGGGGCCATTTTGGATAGTTTTTAATGCACACAAAACAGGTTGGAGATATCTAATTCATCTTCTGCCTGATTCACAATCCTGTCCTGAGGTTTCTCTCTCACATTCCAATATGTAATCT
This sequence comes from Notechis scutatus, assembly GCF_049901735.1. Classification (NCBI taxonomy): domain Eukaryota; kingdom Metazoa; phylum Chordata; class Lepidosauria; order Squamata; family Elapidae; genus Notechis; species Notechis scutatus. Next base: position 39,260,486 of record NC_142014.1, read on the forward strand.
ATATATATAAAAGTGAAATGCCACTCACGCATCATCATTAAATCTCCAAAATTGTAAAGCCTACAAACTTGACATTTGGCATGTTAGGTGGCTTCTAGGTGCTCATTAAGAAAGGATTTTTTGAAATTACCATCACAGTATTAATATTTCATATATTATTATTAACATACTCTAATGCTAAGGAGTTCTACTCCCCCTCCCCACCTGAAAAGAATTCTGTTCCAAATGCAAAACACAGGCAGAGGACAGGAGTTTCAGTTTCCATGTTTCAGTTTTAGTTTCACAACAGCAACCAGCTTTAGTACAGAATAGTTGAGCTAAGCCACACCCAGGATCCTTACTGTCTCCTTCTTGCTCACACAGCAAATATTTTTTCAGTTTTCAAACAGCCCTTAACTCTCTCACACACTGACAGGATGCTAGCCAGATGAATAACAGTAGATGCTGGTAGGCAGAGGCAGAATTTTTTTTCATTACTTTCCTCCCCAAAAACTAAGCCCGACCACATAGTTTCATAGTGAAGCAGGAGTATCGAGTTAGTTTGGGTATATAGCACACTAAGTAAAAACCACATTCAACAGGAAAAAATATTCTTAAAAATACTGCCAATTCTGAAAGTGTCAAAATATTTTGATTCTGATATTGGCAGGTCCTTTCTCAAATCAGAATGTCCTTGCAATCATTTATACTAATTTTGAACAGGTGACAGCATTACAGAGAGTAGAACAACTAATTATGGTAGGATGAGTCCATAATGGTCAAAAACCATATTCCACATTCGGAGGTTCAGCAGTAATTGTCTACATCAAACTGAGAACAAAAACCAGTAGGTCTCTCTTGGTGCAATATCATTAAACACCTTTTTTAATGAACTAGATAGCATGACTGTTGAATTGCTTATAAAATTTGGAGATGTTGCAAAATTGGAAGGTTTGACCAATGCCCAGGAAGGTGGAATGTGACTATAATCTGGACCACTTCAAAGGCTGGACTGAAAATAAAACTGGGGAAGAAAAAATAAAACAGAGATAAGTTTGGGAATTCATAGCTTTGGAATATTACTTCCCAAGAAAGAACTGGGTGTAGTCATTGACAGCAAGATGAATGCTGTCAATGTGAGACAGTTACTGGAAAAGCTAGCACAGTTCTAGGCTGTATAAGACGTGTTGTGTTAATATGAACACCTTATTCCCCTCTGCTATGCACTGGTAAGACCAACTTGACTTGTATTTGGTATTTGCTTCTGGTGTATTCCAGAAAAAGCATTTGAATAATTTGAATCCACTTCAAAAGGATTTGAATATGTTACAACAGATTTAGAGGAGAGTGGCAAAAGTGCTGGATGGATTTGGGTGAGAAAAAATTGGGATGCTCAGCCTCGAGAAAGAGGATATCAATGTTCAACCACATAAAACGGTGACATAGGAACAAAGCTCAGGAACTACTCTACATTTTACATTGCTACAGAAACTAGGATCAAAAATAATTAGTATAAAGTACAACTATCTAGAGTGAATTTAAATATAAGGAAAACTTTATAACAAAAAGGTTTGTATAATAATTTAAACAGTCTATCTTGACAGATAGTTGTCAAGCCCACAATTTAAATATTGTCAGTTCAGGATTTTTTTATTATTATTTCCACAGATAATGACTTTCATTTCCTCCACCTATGAGTCAAATTCCAATTCTCTGCCATTTTACCCACTGGTTGTAGTTCTGTAGATCTTCTGTGGTAGTTATATGGAATAGCATATAACTTCTCTTCCACAAGTCAGCTTTTGCAATACTTGAATATTACTGTTACATCTCTCCTTGATTTTATTTTCTCCAGTTAAACATAGCAGGCTCTTTCAATCATCTCTCACTGATTTTGATTTCCAGACTCCTGGCTGTTCCTGTCTAGACACAATATGGTTTGCAAATATCCTTCTAAGATATGTTGCCCAAACATGGATGTCCACATAAGGATGCTAAAAGGAGAAGTGACAAAATGTGTGCTATGAAATCATTACAAAAGCTCCACCCTTTTGTACTTATGTGACAGTGCTGCACAAAAGTACATAATGGGCAGAGCTTGCATTGTGACATCTAGACACATGATTCATTGTTTTAATTTTATTCCAGTTACCAGTGCATTTTGACTGAATAATGCAAAATAGAGTTGCGCTATTATTTATTGTAAGTGGATGCTATTATTCTATTAAAGCAGATTATAGAATTTACAATATTCAAATGTTCCATGTTCAATTTCTGCTTATATTATTTTCTCTATTATAGCTTGAGTTTCAAAGCTATTTCTCAGTTGGGAAGTACACTGTGTAATTAAAACTCCATAGACTAATGTAAGAAACTATACGAAAAACATCAGCTAAATGACCATTCATGCTACTTCAATCAATCAGTATTTTTCTGATGCTGTTAGGTCCTATAAGGTCCTATAAAGCTAAGCTCTTTGAGGGGAAAAGTTCCTTTAAGAAGATGATTATGCTAGTTAAATCCTGGTGCTTTTACTTTATAATCACATTTCAAAGCTGTGGACTTTTCTTCTCAAAAAATAAGAAGCCCACAAGTAACAAGATGATGTTGTCACACATATGAGTCATTCAAGCAGCTGCATGTATTATAGAAGGCAATGTGACTTGTGATAAACATGAATGCTTTTTAAGGGATGTTTTTTTGTTATCACATCTCTAGTTCCACAGACATAAATTTGAATGCTTATGTTTTTATCCATTTAACAAATAGCAACTTTTCCTTGATGATGTATATCAAAACCAGAACTTTGCTGTGACCAGAATTCTATATTCAAGTTATTGTACATAATGAATTGATGGACATTCTCTGCTTCTTGCTGTTCCCATGTAAAATGTACACCAATATGAAATTAAAATGGTTATAGAATTGCAAGATTTCAAAATAATCTCCATTCCTTATAAAACACAAGGTACTACGTAACTTCACACAACTGTTCCAAAACAACTACTGACTCAAAGGGCCCAGGCCAACAGAGTTAATACCTTCAACCTCTTCTTTCAAATACTAGTTCAGATACAGATAGTCCTTGACTTACGACCACAATTGAGCCCAAAGTTTCTGTTGTTAAGCAAGGTAATTGTTAAGTGAGTTGTAATCCCTTTGCCGCAGTTGTTAAGCAAATCAATGCGGTTATTAAGTGAATCATGCAGTAATTAAGCAAATCTGACTTCCCCCATTTACTTTGCTTGTTAGAAGGAGGCTGGGAAGATTACAAATGGCGATCACATGACCTGGGACAGAGCAATTGTCGTAAACATATATCAAGTTGCCAAGTGCCCGAATTTTGATCATGTGACCTTGGGGTTCCTGCAATGATTGTAAGTATGAAAAATGGTCATAAATCATTTTTTTTCAGTGCTATTATTCAAATGATCGTTAAACAAATGGTTGTAAGTCAAGGATCACCTCTAGTAGCATATAAGGGAGAGCTTCAATCAATCGTTTTCTCAGATATGATTGCATTATACATGTTTGCACACCAGATAGATGTTAAATGCAATATCAAGCAATGTTAGAATTATTTGACCCACAAAGTAATCCTGTGCATGATTATTTGCAGTATACATTTATGTACTATCCCCAATAGGATGGACCCACCAAAAATTGTTGAAGTGCAATTCATATCAAACTAGACAGAATTATCAGTAGGATACTATAATGATATTAAGATAACCTTGCTCATTGCTAACTAGAGTCCTGTAAAAATGATTTGGTTTGAACCTAAGTAATAAGAAATAATACAATATAGATATTAAAAATGGTAGTGAAATATTGTGAAATTAATGGATTTCTTCTCTTAATAGGGTATATATAAATTTGTAATCTTAGAATGTCATTAGTGGTAGCTTCATGGGTTCATATTGACTTAGACTATGTGGTATATTTGTGATTATTTGCTTTAGTTTTCTTCTTTTCACATAATTCCATGATGCCTTTCATGTCTATATACTGTATAATATAACTACCATTTACCTTTCTTGATATCTAGTTATTTAATACATGAATTCTTAAAAGAAATTAGAGAATTTAATAAATTGAGATAAATTATTTTTCTTAAAAGAAATATGGAAATATGTTCCTGTACTTTTGAGCTGTGTCCTTGAAATCACTCTCCAGATTTTGGTCTTTCTTAAATTGTATAGGATGTGACTGTTTTAAGAGGAAAAGCCATTCAAAATCAGATGGTCTCCAATTTTTTCCAAAGCAATTCTTTCCTCTCTCAGCAGCCATTCATATCCTATCTCATTACTCAAGGAGATTACTTCAGTTTCGAAACAGACTTCTCAGAAAGAAATGCAATAGTTATAGGAATAGGAAAAACCAGCTATGATAACTAGTATAGTAACAATCTTAACCTTTGGGGACCTCCTGAAGTTCCATTCCCAGTTCATTAGTTTACCAAAAGTTATGCTTTTTTAACTATTTATTTTAACTTAATTGTGGTTGCTGTACATTCACTGAATATACATTTATCTTATTATATTCTTTAACTTGTGGTTCATTTGTTAGCTGTCTATTTACTATGAAAATAAATACTGTCTAAACCATAATTGTTTTTAAATGTCTCCTTTCTACTATATACATTAGAATTTTAATAATTCCACTTATTAAACTTCCAATGCATTTTATTATTGAATCAAATAGCTCATAATTTTATTAATAGTATTAACAACTTTGTGTTGTATTCTATTATGCTTTCTTTTGTTTTCCAGGTTGAATGTGCATCCTTAATTATCTTTTATGGAATCATTTTAATCATTTAGCTTTTGTATTTATTTTAGAAATCTTAACATATTTTTATAATATGGTTGTTAAGTGAATCTGGCTTCCCATTTCCTTTGTTTGTCAGAGTATGGCAAAAGGTGATCACATATCCACAGAATACTGCAATTGTCATAAATATGCCAAGTGTTTGAATTTTGATCGCATACCATGGGGATGCTGCAGTGATCATAAGTTTGAAAAATGGTCATGTTACATTTTTCAGTGCCATTGTAACTTTGAATGGTCACTAAACGAACTGATGTAAGTTGAGGACTACCTATAGTCAAAAGAAATAATGGATTTAATTCAGATCTGTGTCTTGTGAATTAATCGTTTCAGGGAAATTCATAGAGTTAATCCATGGTATCTACCTTATACCCATTCCATTAATGTTTACTTATGAAGGAAGTATTTTAGTTTAATTATAATTGTTAAGTAAAGTGATTTATTTGCTGCACAAACTGATGTCAGTGAACTACGCCACATCAGAATTGAATTAGTAAAAGGTGTCTAAATATCTTTGAAATGCTGAATTTGAAAGCTAACTTTTAAATGTGTATATAAAGTATAAACTACATATTTCTTGAATATTAGGTTGAAGTCATTCATGAATACTGACATGCAATAATAACAGTATCCTGCATTACTTTTGTAATGCTTTTTATACATAAATTATAAAGCCAAGCTGATGAAATGCTAGAGATTCCAATTGTAACTCCTAACTTAAACAATTAAAGAGTAGACTAAGCGGAGAAATATTTGGTAGAATGCCAAATAGTTTGCTTATAGTTGTCAGTACATCAAATATGTAATCATTTTTGCTTTTGCTTTACCATAGTGATTCCCTGAAAACAGGCTAGTTTTATAATTGTCAATACTACATTTCATGACTTTTTATGTTTTTCTTCATTCTGATTTCAATTCAATAAATGTCAAACAACCTCAGTTTTTCTACTGCTTTAGCAATGCTTTTCTGTGGAATATCAATATGTTGTTCAAATCTCCAATCAGCCTTGCCCTAATGTGGGACAGTTGATCTAAATGGAATTACCATGTTAAATCTATCGCAGTAAAAATAACTATAAAAAAGTTTCATAACACTAAAAATACTGACCAATGCAATATGGTAGAAGCTATGAGCACACAAATATGCTAACTTATAAAATGTACCTACAATTCTGAAATAGCCAACTTCAATGAATAGCAAATATAGGTTATATATTTTATACTTCTAGATATACTGTAAAATAAATACATTTTAATGTGCCTTCAGTATATTGACTTCATGTAGTTAAAATTAGGGCAAGAAGTAATTGTAAGAGCAGATTAATTATTTAGAATGCTTTTTTTAACTTGACATCATCTTCACTACATTCTTTATGAAGCTTAGAAAAAATCTTAGCTAATTCTAGATTATAGCAACACATTTCTAGTTACACTGGCAACAAAATAAATGTGTTTCTCCATCAGCTTCCCTTTCTTGAATCCCACCATTGCAAGATTATGGTATAGACTACACTATGGTGGTTTGTGACTACAGTCAAGACTCTTCTCAGTTATTTTTATTGAACTTTCCATTTCACATGCTGATTAACATGGAGTTTATATTTTAAAATATTTAAATATAAACAAGTGTTAAAATCTGAGAAAGTGCCCATTATGTTTAGCTTTACACACACACACACACACACACACACACACAATATCAATATCGATATTGATATCAATATCTATCTATCTATCTATCTATCTATTGTCTGTGAAGCTTTCCACATTAAAAGCCCACAATTTTGTTTATCTGGATCTGGTTATATGAATATTTAAACCCAAGTTCTGTTCCAGATAGACTTATGCAAACTATGGTTGAATCATGATTTTGAAGTATTTCTCTGGATTATTATAGCACAGTTGATTGTGGATATATGCATTCACATTCATATGCAACCATTGTTTGAAATGTCATTGTAGATAATCCACAAAACATTTATGGCAAAATAATGGGAAATATTTTCTAAGAACTATAAATGGCAGAAGGGTGCTATTTTTGATGAAAACAAGCCAAAAGCTGATATGTTTCCATGACAACAAGAGGAGCATTAGACAGTTAAGCCAAAGATAAGGAAAATGGAGATGCTGGGCACTAAGGAATCTCATTCCCTCCATCTCTCTAACAAAAAGAGCTGGCCCTCTGATTGCTTTCTCTCAAGCTATTTCAAAAATGTTAAAAGAATCCCTCAATTTTAATTTGTACCAGTTCTGGAAAATATGAATATAACATAATCAGACCCATAATAAATATTTTGTATTGCCATTGTTGTATATAATAATAATCCTTTCATGCCACAAACTCTAGTCTTTGTCAAATAGTGTGATTGAAAGTTGATAGTCGGTGCTGATAAAATTCTTTTCTAAAAATGTATATTAAACTTGTATTTCATAATACATAAAAATGAATAAATAAATGTACCCAAATTCATTTCCTAGGAACAATTTCAAAACCATTTTCTAGTAGAAAATATAGGTAATCACTATTTAAAACTTGTTGAGTATGAAGCTTCTAGTGGTTTTTTAAAAATATGGATTAGTCAGATCCATTTTTATCTGGATTCTAATCTAGTTATAAAACAGAATTAGCTTGGGCCTGCCTGATAGAATAATTTTACTGGGATTGGACAAAGGGGTTGCAAGTTGATTACTTTACCAAATAGATTAGACCAACAATCAATTCTAAATGAGACTACTTTTAAGACTACTTTTATTGAGAGTAGCTATAATAGCAGAATCTTGCAAGTCTGGTTGTACTCTTCTTATACTTAAGTGAATCAAGGAAGTGTCTAATGACACTCAGCTGCATTTGTCTAACATCAAAAGCTGGGAAGGTTATACATGGCTTCAACTGATTCTTGAATGAAGTTGTGAGGATTGATAAGTGACTTTAGGATGAATTACATGGAAGCATTGTCTTAGTGGCTTCTGGACCAAGGAATTAAAGGAATTACTTGTCATGGAGAGATTGTATCCTAACCTTCAAGAAGCATCTGGAGGTGTTTCTGGAAGCAGGACGTAGAAGTGCCAATTACCAGATAAGACTACAATATCAATTGCAGCAACTTCTTGATATAGATAATCCTTTGCTCTCTGTTATTCCATCTATAATTTTACAAAAGGGATGAAAAATGAGGCAGCCAATGGTTACAATTAAAAAGTTCTTAAAGGATCTTTTCAAATTGTAATAAAGTGCATGAAAGTGACAAATGACTGCTATGGTAAAGACAAATTTATTTTTGTGTTCATTAGAGAAAAGAATTTAAAAGTAGAATTATTAATATTGTAATGCTGTTGTGTAAATCTGTAGTACAAAAGCACTAAGAATGATACATACAACTTTGGATTTCACTTTTCAGAAAATATTTTGTCCAGCCGCAAAATATGGGGGAAAGGGCAATTTCATCAAGGAATTGAAACAATTCTTTCTGATAAAATCTTAGTCTACATAACCATATATTATAAACTAAAGAAAAAAATCTCCTGAGTTGGACAAACTGAAATTAATATTATAAAAAATCAGAATTATCTATTTTTAAAATGCTAGCTTAACGCTGTTTTTTAATTTCTGCTTTTAAAATTAATAATTTAAAAAAATCTTCCAAATTATAGCTAAGGCATGGAGTAAGGTGTTTCGGACAGAAAATACACCATTAAAACTACTTTTGTTACAAAATGAAAGCAAGTATCTTTAATAAATATGAAGCAAGAGTATTAGTCATGGGAAGCCTAAAATTAGTAATCAGTTCTGGTTTTTTTCTATAGCAATTGCTCACTCTTCACCCACACCCAATCAAATGTTAGTCCATGAGGATCAACTGCCTTCATACATTGATCTTCAGACCCCTGATCCAAAATACTTTGCTATTCATTATAAGCAGTTAGTTGCAACTGTGTTTTTTTAAAGAAAAAAAATAATATATGAAATACTTGGTATGAAGCATGGAGATTAATTATTTGTTTTATCTAGGTTCAGTTGAAATGTATTGCTTGATTGCTATTTAAAGTCATTCTCAATGTAGAAACCTTCCATGCCTGAAATCTGTTTGAGGTGAATCTAACTGATCACATGAACTATAATAGCATCATCTGCCTCTGGCAAATGTAGTCAATTAATTTCATATGGTTCAAGATGTTCATTCCCTTCCTTTGTGATTGCTTTAGAAAATACCAATCATATAGATCAAATGAAAGAGATCTGATATAGATGATTGTAACTACATAGAAAATTTTAAAAAGTTTAAGGTCGGTGTCATATTCAAAAGCAGGAAAAAGAAATTCTAATATACTGCAATCACATGTTCCTTTCTTTTTACATGTAATAGAAATTATATTACAAATCATCTTGTGAATTAAGGGCTTACCCAATAGAACTTTTGTGTGTGTGTGTGCCTGCAAGTCATTGTTGATATTTGGCAGCAGTCTGGACAAATACATAAAAAATTTTGACAAGGTTTTTTGAAGTGGTTTGCCATTTCCTGCTTCCCAGGGCTAAGACTGGTACAAGATTACCTAATTGGTTTTGTGCCTTAGGCAGGAGTAGAACTCATGGTCCCCAATGAGTTTTCAGGTTTCTAGTTTAGTGCTATACCCATACATTAAACTTGATCTCACAAATATTTTATGTCAATATAAATAGTAATCTAAATCTGCTTATTCAAAACCACATCCCTCTGAGTTCACCATTTATTCTCCAGGGAATGTATTTAGGATTAATATTAATATTAATCTTTGTGGATCTAGAAATAAAATTAAGGCAGAAACAAAGATAGTTACAGATATATGAAGATAGGACCTGGTTATCAGTAAGGAAAATCGAATGGAAATCTTCTGATATATTTCTTAAAATTTTCAGCATTCTATCATGGAGGAGCAAGAACTATATCAACCAACCAACCCTTTTCAGTTTAATAATTTTCACATCTTTTTATCTTTGAATGGTAAAAATTATTTCAGGATTTCAGGAAGTTATTAGTTAAAGAAGAATGGTATTTATTTATTTAAAAATTAATATAGTTTCCCATCTTCCAACCAACTCTGAGCAACTCCTAATCAAAAGTCTACTTCAAATTAGACACAATCCCACTCCAATCAACACAATACTGATTGGGGTTATCAAACTTCTAAGTAATTTTATTATCATGTACTTTTTAGTGAGATTCATATACATTTTTTTAAAAGTATGCTTCATTCACTCCCATAATATTGTTGAACTATATTATTTATCATGCTAATAGACAGCAATACAATTGCTGTATCTATAATTTAATACTGGTAGCAACATTTTATGGTATTCTTTTCAAACTATTATATTCTATATACGTCAGAAAATAACAATACATAGTTGACCTGTGACTTGAAATTAGCTTTGGAGGGGCACTTCCTGGGATTTTTAAGAATGTAGTCTAGTATCGAAAACTGAACTATATCCCCCCCAAAAGCCAATGGAATAGATTCTATATTGTTCATAAATAGTATTATTACCAAGAAAACTATGGATGTGTCCACATAGTCACCAGGTATCAAGTTTGATAGGTACACATATCTATTTCTTATGTATATGTGGTATTTTTGAAAAGGATACTTTAGTAATTTAAAATTTCTATTCATATCATGCAATGGTGAGCGTATGTATGCATATGTATATGTATAACATCGCCAAGATAGTCTTAATCTTACACAGAAAAAGACCCAAACACACCTAAACCTATGTATGTACACTTTACAACACTTTAGTCTTGGGTCGTTGCTGTAGGTCACCAGCCATCCTAACCACAGTCTGAAAAAAAATGGGACCCCCTTGTTCTACACCCTGTCTCTCTACAGTGAAGTTCAAGCATTTTTTGAATGAAAATTATTTTACAGTACCAGAAAAATGAAGCAGGGGAGTTGGCGAGATGAGATTTAGTGAAACCACTGAGATTTCTTAGTATTCTCCCTTCTATTCATCCTCCAAAGTCAATAGCACAATGTAAATAAATGCTTCAACACTGGTAGTTTTTAAGAAGAAATTGGATAATCATTTGTCTGAAATGGTAGAGGGTTTCCTGAAGGGGGTTGGACTAGAAGACCTCCAAGGTCCCTTCCAATTCTGCCATTCTATTCTATTCTAAATAGACGTTCCTTTCATATGTAGGATATGCTAGCTGGTCATATGCAGCCATAGCTAGGAAGAATAAACAGATTACCTGAAGGAAAGCTTAAGATGAAGTGGAAGATGGGTGACTAGGCTTGTGGCACATCACAGTTCTTGTATGCACCTATTGCTTACACTTAGAACAATTGACCTTGGAACAAATTTACCATACCTATGGAATACTGGAGGTCTTTTATATAAATGGTGGCTTTTAATATAACTAAAACTGCATTTTCTCATTCACACCATATTTCCCTTGAGACAACTCTTCCCAGTGAAGGTCTCTCCATTAGAAGGTAGAGAAATGAAGTACTAAAGTTCACAGTCCCAACTGGAACACTATAGTAAAGAGCAAATGAAACAGAAATATCAATTGAAATTCGGAAATAACACTACCTATCTGACTATGACACTAAAGTGAAAGTGAAATTAGTTTAATTTTTTGGCTTAATTACAAAATTGACTCTTGTAATTTAAGTAAACTGCTTAATTGCTATAACATTATCAGGGACTTCTATAACTTTTAATAACAGCTTATCCATTAAACAATTAGCTGCAAGGGTTAACCTTTCTATGTTAATATGTCTTTTAATACATAAATGGTCATACTTTTGTTTTATTTTGTTTCGCCTGGCTTTTTCCTCTGTGTAAAACTTTCTGAAATTGAATTAATCTAAAATAATGTTCAATTCCAAGTCATATTCTTTTGATTTCTTGTTCTTAGAAAAATCCTCCATTGTCATTTGCACCTCAATAATTAATATTCAAAATAAACTGCCTGTAAATAGATTTCTTCAGGTAGCATTTTGTTTCCATGAAAGTTTTAATCCTTTAAATTATCTAAGTTAGTGGTTATTATTTTCAGACTACACATCGAGATACAACACTTTAATGCATCTGAACAAACATATATCTTCATACTGAGGTCCAACTTATAGGCAGAGGGTAATACAGAATGTTTCTCTAGCTTTCTGTGGATAGTTTTAGATGAGGAAGTACTTATTTCATAATTCAGGAAAACTCTTGCCACTTTGTTGTTATTCATAAACTGACTGTTACTTTATTTGGCATATTTGCATTTTTATCATTTGATGTTTATGCAAAGGTGTGCTAGCCAGTTATAAGTACAGGTCTATAAGATATAAATTACCCATTCTATTAAGGATCAAAGGTTTTGTTTCAGTAAAGGTAAAGGTTTCCCTGTCCAGTTGTGCCTGACTCTAGGGTAGTGCTCATCTCCAGTTCTTGGACAAGGGAGCAAATGTTGTCCGAAGACATTTTCCATGGTCATATGGCAAGCATGGCTATATGCTAAAGGCATATGGAACTCTGTTACCTTCTCACCAAAGTGATACCTATTAATCTACTTCATTTGCATGCTTTGAACTGCTAGGTACGCAGCACCTGGGCAAGGAAGTGGAGGGGAATCAGATAATACTATTTGTTACACACTTGACACTCTATTCCCATTTAGACTTGCTTCAGTGGATAGGCCTATAGAGTCTTCTGAAGTTTCACAACTTTGTTATTTAAACACATAGTAAGTGAAATATTACATAGCTTCATGCCAGTTTTTATTATTAAGACTTTCCTAACAGTATCTCTTATAAACAGTGTTCTCTTTTATACACCTGATTTTCAGGATACTAGAAAACTAAGCCATTTCCTGTATAAGGTACCACTTCTTTCACACACAAGAGAAATCCAGACTTCAACGTATTCCTACATCTAACAACTATCATTTTTTTAAAAAAAATTGAACAGATAACCTAATCATACAAAATAATGTCACAAATATATGCCAATCTGAGCTATTAGGGAAACAATCATGACAAATATACAGATGTAAGAATTTGGACTTCTGTGCAATGTACTTAGATGATGCTTAGTCTTCAATAAGGGAATGGGACCTTGGTTACTCTCCCTTTGTGTGATAGGTCTACCTTCTAATTTCATATCCACTTAATATAACAGGACATTGTGGTATTGTGCAACATCTGGATATCAAAATAATGTGCATAACCATCCCTGGAGCACTTTAGCCACAGATATATGAGGCTAATGTACATGGCAACAGCTTGTTTACCTGAGATGTATATGCTGGCAAGAAACTTACCTGTGCCAATGCAACATCCAATCACCATTATAAGCCTTGATCTGCCTTACATAAATGGGGGGAAGGGGAAAAGGCAGCCTTCCCCAAACTGGCTAGATTTTAGACAGAAACCACATTGGGAAGGTTACACTAAAGTGCTTCTTATAGTGATTGTGATGGTGATATATAAAATAAAGACAGTAAAAGTTGCAACTCTATTTCCTCCAGGAGATTCTTTTGAACAAGCCCATGTACCATGGTGTAGCAGGGGCCTTTCAAAGATTAGGAGCGCTTCCTACTCTCTGTCTAGGTGCGCTCTCCCTCCTTCCCAGGCTCTTCTCGCTTACCCTGGCGGCGCGGGAAGAATAGGGGTCCTCGAAGAGCGCCCAGATGCGCGGTCGGAGCCTCTTCCAGCGGCCGCCGTTCCCGTCAAGAGGAGACCCGTTAGCACAGGAAGACGAAGAGGCGCCCAGGGCACCCACGTCCTCGATGCCCAAGCGCTTGGCGGCTAACTCGTCGTCGTCGGGGTCGCCAGGAGGCTCGCCGGTAATCAGGTCGGGCGCCTCGAAGATGTCCAGCGCCTCCTCAGCGTCGCGGTGCTGCCTGTAGGTCATCCAACAGCAGGGCTCCACGTCGGTCTCGTCGATGCCCCAGAAAGCCAGCTCTTCCTCGAAGAGCGGCCCGCACACGTCGGCGGGGCAGTGCAACTTCCCGGTGCGGTAGTAGTTGAGCACGTAGGCGAAGACCCCCGGGTGACGGTCGAAGAAGAATTCGCAGCTCGCGCCGCTCCCGCCGCGTGTAACGCCGCCGCCATTGGCCCGCGAACTCCAGCCGCTCCCGCCCACGGTATCCAGGGGGCCGCCGCCGCCTCCAGGATTGGGGGCCGGGTTGGAGGCGGGCAGAAGCGGCGGCTGGTGGTGCTTCTCTCCGCCGCCAGGGGAGTCGCCTTGGGACTGGCAGGCGAGCAGAGCCAGCCGGGTGCCCGGCAGCGTTTTCAGGGTGCTCCGGTAGGTCTCGTGCCTGGTGCCCCCGACGTTGAGGATCACCCTCTCGTTATCCTCGAGCTTCCCCATCTCTGTGACTCAGACATGACTGCGGGCGAGAAGGAGAGAAGAGATGTGCAAGGCACTTATTTTAAGGCCGCCTGTGGAAAAGACAACAGACTACTAAGTACCAAGCAATCAAGCGGGGAGCGGGAGGAGAAAGGAGCCTTCTCCCAAGGCGCCCTATAGGGAAAGGGAAGGCATATTAAAGGAAAGTCCCACAGCCGGGGACAAGAACAATCCCAGAGCCCTCTTTCCAACTTAGACACCTCCTTTGGAATCCGGCTCCTGCTTGTACCCACAGTGAAATCGTCCCACTCTGAAGTCTTCCTTTCCCCTATTTTTCCGTTCCACACGCTTGTCCTTGACCAAAACCAATCTCTTACCGCATCTCCTAATTTGTTCCTTCAAAGTTCTTTCCAAAGTGGGGATAGTAGGCAGGTTATTGGACCTCAGCAGCGAGAAAGTTACTCTCCATCGACTCAGGAGCAAACCTGGCACTCCTAATAGCTATTGTCCTGAGCAAAATCCAGCGCAGGGTCCTCATACTCCTGCAAAAGCATCCTTATTTAGCTTATTATCAGGTGGCTTCTTTTCCTCATCCCTGTCTCCTCCCCTCCTTCCTGTTCCAATGATGGTCTGGACTCTTCCTATAAATGTGCACCCGCCCACCCATTCCAATACAGTCGGAGCTAAAACGCTGTTTTCCTTTAGCAGCCGTCAGCTTGGTCAACCTTAGTCATATTTCCTCTTTGGAATTCTTGAGATCAAGTTGTCTAAACTAAAAGGTGGCATCTGTCCATCTTCTAATTTTAAAAGTAAAATACCTCCAGAAGACAACAGAGCTTGACTGGTGACAAAAACAGTCTTTATGCCCCTCCCCATCAACGATCTCTAGGCACACCCTGAACAGAATCAATCTTAATGTAACCTTACCAGCAGATTCCTATCGCCAACATCCTCGCCAGATTTTGTCAATTGATTAACAGAAACATCCTGTGATAGTCACTCCCCTCTCCACCCCCCACCCCCCCTTATTTTCACATCTATCTCAATACCTTAATGACGGAGAGAAAGAGGCTTTTCTTCACGTCCCAGTCGCTCTTTGTCCTTTCTCAGTTGCCTCCAGACTCCTTGTGTGCCCGTATCAAACGAAGAATTCCTCTTTGTGTGGCTTTTCCGTCCATCTTCAGGTGGCCATTCCAGCGCCCTTGACTGCCAGCTCCGAACGCAATAAAAGCAACCCCCACCTGCTGCTAGGAAACCTATCTTCTGTCCTTGTGCAAAATAGATGAGACGCTTTATAGCATCAGGCAGAGAAAAACCACCACAAAAACATGGGGGATGGAAAGCGTATCAACAGAATGGGCTCCCAGCAAAGGAAAGACTCACTGCTGTTTTAAGCAGACGACTCTTCAACTAGCCCCTGCTATGACTCCAATGTGAACCAGAAACGCGGCTCCTCGCTTTTTAACAGACGTCGGAGGAAGAGAGCTGTCCTTTCAGCACCACTCTCCAGAAATTACTGTTCGTGACAGACCTTTTGCAATTCTTTCTTTGGATAGTGTAACTGCCACAATCATTAAAAACAATCTTCCAAAAATTAAAATAGAGACAAAAATGCTCTAAAGAAAGCATCATCTCCCTCTTTTCCCTTTACATGTTGATTACACCAAAATAGGAGCATCTAATTTGATCTGATGGGAGCAGCAAAAGTGACACTTAGCTACATGTGCGAATGACACAGAGAACCTCAACACTTTGGCAGAATACTTAATGGTTTCAAATATTCAATGACTGGCCACCTTAACACTGAAGGAAACATAATAGTGATGATGATGATGATGATGATATTTCTTTAGGTATCTGTTTATAATTTTACATCCCAATCCCACTGATCTTGCAAAATAATTTCTCTATAATATTCTAGCTGTCTCTGTGAATAAATATCTTGGATCAACACAACCCTGCCATAATACTCAGAAATTCAAATTTAGTAGCATGCACTTAATGGTTTCAAAGTTCTAGAGAATCCTTTAAAAGTACCGTGAAATGAAGAATAAGATGAATGCTTCTGCCTCCTTCAGAAAATGAAGAGAGAAATCACTGCATCATACAATAATATTTTAAAATATCTTTCAGTGATGAATATGGAGAAAGATGCAATCATAAAAAGTAGTACAATTCATTGACGATTATTTTCCTCTTTTGAGCAGAGTTCGGGGAATCTGAAGGATATCAGGTTGAGATGTGTGCCTCCTATTCAGATTCTAAACAGTTAAACTTTTTTGTACTTGATAGGCATTTGTCACTGAAAATCTCAAGAACTTCCTGAAGATAACTATGAAATATTTAAATGCACTACTATCTTTTACATGCTCTCTCAATCAAATATCAGTTTGATCCCCCAAATAATCTCTGATATCTCCAAGATATCAAAGGAAATGTATATTTTCACTGGACAGTATAAATATACATAGGAGACACCATGAGAGAAATGTCCCAAATAACCCTTAGAAACTGCCTGCACCCAATAAAGTCTAGGGATTTGTTTGCAATGCAGGTAACTTTGCATTGCTTGAATCAAATTTATATCTCTGCTTGTGTGTTCATTCCTTCCAGGTTTTTTTTTTTATTAGAAACACATTTTGTGACTATATGAGATGTTTTTGGGTTAACCAGTCAGGCCCTGGGGAATTTTTTGTTTGCTTCTTTCTTTATATCAACTTCTTTTTTAAAAAAAACCCATTAATAATGGATTTCAGAATTATATTTTCAACTATAAACTTATTATTAAACTCTTGCATATTATGTTTTTTCTTTCACTATTATTAGTGCGTAAGAAATCAAAACATAATATATTTTAAAAAACACAAGCAGTCCCCAGTTTGAAAAATCCATTAAGAATTAAAAATACACGAGACTCCTACTACAGAGAATTCAGCAACAAATGTTATTGAAAGATAGTTTAAAAGAATCTGCTTAGCACTTTTTCATATTTGAAAAGAAATTAAAATATGAAGTACATTTGTAATAGTCTGCTTCAACTGTATGTGAAAGTCTATTAATACAAAGTAAGTCAGACATATACATATGTACAGGTTTATTAATGTAAGTAAAAGAGAATAAAAAGACAAAACATGATATACAACTTTTTCCCCCGCACACCATTTCCTAATGTCTTATCCTAATATGTTCAGCTTCATAGTTCACTTCATTGTCCACTTTGATTTTCTTTTATAATTGTTTTTAAACTAGAAGCTTAGTGCAAAACAAACATTTTGAAAAGAAATGTGGAGCATTTTGAGTTCAGGAAATTATTTGGTATACCAAGACTGAATGTAAGTCACAATGCTGCCATGAAAAATCCAACACTGCCAAAGATCTAATTTCTGCTGCTATTTTTAAAACAATCAAAACTCACATCATCTGGGTAACTGACAGATCAAACCTATCTGCTCCACACTCCTGCTATGAAAGATAACATAAGAATGCATTGCAGAACTATTTTTTTGCTCTCAGGCATCCTATGAATTATGTCAGTAACTATCAGTATCTGTGAGAAGGGTGGTGTCATCTTGCCTTTTCTCATATCTCTCCACAAATTTGCTGAACAGAAATGTTACATATAAGAAAGCACAAGCTCACTGAAGCAATAGATGTGAGGCACATGGAATTATTTTGTAGACTGCCCAACAACTCTGTTCACATTCTTATAATTTATTTCTTTTGAACGTCAATGGTTATTGTGCAGAGAGAACTGATTAAATATGTACTGTTAAGGCTACAACTTATAATAGATATTTTCCTGTGCTGAAATTCTTTAACTACAATACAATAACATTTTCTATAACTAGATCTCCTAAATATTGTCAAATGAATGTCTACCCATCTTTTTTTTCTACACATCTTTATTTTCACTTGTGGAGCAATTCTAGTTGTGAATAAGGATGT
Organism: Notechis scutatus; assembly: GCF_049901735.1. Classification (NCBI taxonomy): domain Eukaryota; kingdom Metazoa; phylum Chordata; class Lepidosauria; order Squamata; family Elapidae; genus Notechis; species Notechis scutatus. The sequence goes on from NC_142014.1 coordinate 39,278,562, forward strand.
GAACACAATATGAGGGGATATGGCCATTCATGCTAGCTCCTTATTTATACATCTGCCTATTTAGGCATGGATTTCCTCACAGTAAGTGGGAACTATGAAGATTCTACTTTATAAAGTTTTAAGAAATAATTAAAATACAAGTTGTTCAAGAAGGCTTTTGATATTTGAATGTGACCATTTAGTTATTTACTTCTCATTTTGGCTTATTATTGTAAGAACTTATATTTTTGGTGTCATTTTGTGATTTTTAGCTTTCAGCTGTTTACTATGATATAGTGTGGGTATTTTTATTACAAATCATGAATTATAACCCACTGAGAGCTGATTGACTGTGGTATGCTAAAACTGAATAAATAAACTATATTTTTGTTCAGTTGAAAAATGAAACCCTTTATGTCAGGGGTCGCCAATGTTTGAACCTCAGGGATCACCAAACTCATAATTTTAAATCCCATGGACCAGAGACCCTGGGAAAATCCCCAAAAATGTCTGCAGGAAAATTCCCCATCCCATTTTTCTACCAGTTGATCATTCTTTATTTGGGATTTCAGGATACTGTTTCCAGCTCCATTCTCAGGGAGGGAGAGAGAGACTTTTGGCTTCATGCAAGGAAAGCAGCAGAAGCAGCAGAAGTCTTTCTTTCTCTCCCCCAAACTCTGCCAGAAATGAGTCTTTGTGAGACTTGTCATGCTGGCGCAGCCTCTTGGAGCAGGATGCCTTGCAGGGTCCCAAAGATTCATTTCTGGTGGAGTTTGGGGAGAGAAAGACAGACTTTTGCTGTTTTCTTTGCATGCAGCCAAAAGCAGAAGAAGAAAGAAGCAAAAAGAAGCAGCCTGGTGGCCAGGCCAGGTGCATGGGGCAAGTGGGGCAAGTTCCTCCCCTCTGCCCTTTCCCCCTCCCCTCACTATCTCGTGTTGTTCGCAATGCAAGCGATGCAAGCCTTGTGTTCCTACGCAGCCTGGATTAATTGCTTTGGGGGGTGCCTTGGGGGTGACATTTCTATGCGGACCACCAAAAATTTCTTGTGGACCAGCAGTGGTCCCCAGCCCACTGGTTGGCAACCACTGCTTTATGTGATATTGTCATTGTCTGAGATCATTCTGAACCATGCAGCACAACAAGATATGGCACAGAAGGATAGTAATAGATACATATGGGACACAACAGGTGGGGCCAATATATTCCTGTCTCCTTTTAGTCCACACATATAGTAGAAAGCAGGACAGGTCTTTTGTCCCTTTCTAAGCCTTTTCTTTCAGTGAAATGCCCATTCCATTTTTCTGAATCTGTCCCTCTTTTGTATTATGACTTGTTTGTTTCTAATCAATGAGAAAATCTACTGTTCAGATCCAATGAGGTATTTGTGTTCTTTCAGATACTGCTAAAAGTTGGTTCACAGCTTCTCTGAAATGGCCAGGTTGGGATATGTAATTCACTTGAGAAGCTTTAGGTTATTTGGGGTGGGGGGGACTTTTACAAGCAGCTTTCTATTTAATGTGAAGGGCCATTTTTAACTTTTATCATCCAAGTTGTCTACAATTATTCCTGAGAATATGATCTATGGCTTTTTGCCAAAGAAAGAAGGAAAGAGATAGTTAGACATAATCATATTTTTATCATTTAAAAAATTATCAAATATACTTCTTAACTTTGTTTCTCTATATAGGTTACAGTATTTTGTATATATTTTATGTACATGTTCACAACACCCTTAATCCGTATCTGCTGAATATTAGGAAAATTACTCATGAAAAGTAGTTTATAATTGTGTAAATATTTGAAGGAACAAAAAGACTACCAGCTTCCCCACTTAAAGAAAATATTGTATCATTTGAGAGGAAAAAAAGATTATTGCATTATCAAAGCAAAAAATAACACTGGCATTTAAACACTATTGCACAGAATTCTTCCTGGAAGAAAAATGAAAGTTTCCTACAAGTTTTCTTAAATCCATAGCCATTTTATGGAATCAAGTTTTCCGTGTAATAAAAATCCAGCAATAAATAATCATGCGGGAAAGGAAAAATGACAGTGTTTTGTTAACTAAAATATGAAAAAAATGTTTAATTATTTAATCATCATATGTAAGTACAGTTTTAAAAACTGATGTACCCACACTAGTTTGTTTTTTTCATGTTATCCACAGGTATCACTTCCATACAAATACAATATTCAGAGGTACAATATAAAATTACTAAAATTAAAATATATACTTATTTTTAAACATTGATTTCAAAAACAACCACCCACAAGTATCGTTCATGAAAGGCCAGAATGGATAAATATATCAAGGTATTGCCTAAAGCTACTTTTTAAAAGGTAACTGGATTTCTTTGTTTTTCCTTTAAGATGTTTCACTTCTCATCCAAGAAGCTTCTTCAGTTCTGGATGGGAAGTGAGACATCTTCAAGGAAAAACAAAGGAAGTCCAGTTGCCTCTTAAAAGAGCATCTTTGAGACATCAATGACCTGGATGGCTGAGAATCTCCATAGACATCTAGAAATTGTCTACGACACTTCAAGGTTGGTACTGTTACTAAAATTGGAATAAAGTTTTTCTATGTAAGAACTTTTAATGAGTTTTACTAGTAATTTTAAATATGTACTTAATTCTTGGCTTTAGTGTTCTAACTTTTTTCTTTCTCTTTTAATCAGTTATATACATTTTATCTTCATTTTGCTTAATTATTAGTACTTTACTTGAATAATGTATTGAACCACAAGAGTAACAACAATACTAAACAATTCTGAAATTTACATATTGAATAGCACATTTTCTAAGACTAAATGCAATTTGTAGAATTTAACTAGAATTCAGAGGGGAACAAAACATATGCATATAATTTCTGTTCATAGTGTGTATTAAGTAACAATAGTATTCAGTGTTAACCACAAGACCCATTGAAGAATATTGTAACAAAAGTAATAGAAGTAAATGCACATGTATGTTATAATAAGAATGTATTAACAATGAAAAACAATGATGCGTTAATAATAGTTGCAATGTCAATATGCTATACATATTAACAATGTATAAGCAAAATTAAAACTAGAAGATGAGATTTTTTAATTATATATGATACATAATCAGGAAATCTGGAAAGTCAATAAGTAGTATCTCAAAACATGTTACACTGCAAAGAGATAAAAGCCCTTCGACTTAGTTTATGTGCAAGTCAGACTTATTGAATTGACTAAACCTTCTTTTTAGAGTAAATGGGCACCGTCTGCTCTACTAAATTAAAATATTTGAATCTGCAAATTATCTTTATTAGGTACTATATTATTTATCTCTATAGCAAAGCTAGGTGGGACTGGCTTCTCTTCCAATCATATAGATCTTTCACCTTTTACTAAACGTGAACCAGACAGGAACATCATTTATACAGCTTGAAGGAAGACAATAGGCAATAGTCTGCAGCCAGAAGTTAGGAGTTTTTCTAAAAAAAAGCAGTTGGGACAAGAGGATGACCCAGATGTAGGATGGAAGATAAAAAAAAAAAAAACAAAGCAGGAGAAGAACAAAAGGGTAATCTGAGAGCTAGTAATGGAGTCACACACTACAGATGTCCTTTTAGAAGTTTTTGCATCATCTTACTATCTATCCACTTGGGACTAACTGGTATTCTGAGCCTGAGAACTTTGTCTGAGGGGTTCCACAAAGTATGACACAACCTCACTCCACCTCTTTTTGAATAGCTATCCAAGCCAGTTTAGCTTGGCTTACAGCTGACATTTGCTTGCTACCAGATGTTTTTATTTATTTATTTGATTTGTCAATCACTTACAAGATAATAGATATAAGTATAAACATGAGTAAGAATACAGGAAATAGATACAAATAAATGGGGACAATATGACAGGGATGGTAGGCACAATGGTGCATTTATGAATGTCTTTGCTTAGTCACTACTTCTGTGGCATCTTTAGAAGTTTAGATGCTGGCATTGGTTTACCACTTACCCTTAGCCACAACTCAACTTACCTCTTTAGGCTTTCTTCAAAAGCATCTCAGGCTGACCTACTTCTAGCCTTTCCCACCAAGTCCCATCAAAAGCTGACCTTTTAAGATGCATTCTGCTGCTAGTTCATCCTTGACCTTACTGCTCTACTACTGCTAGGCTTCAACATGTCCTTGGCACTGTTTTTTTTTTTACTGCTTCTGATGCTGCTGCAGCTGCAGATAGTCTCAGCAGGGATGTTCGTTAGGATATGTGCAGAGTAACCCTTGTATAAAAAGGATATGCACACAGAAAACGGTTTATGAGAACAGTTATGAAGAAATATACAGCCACACAGAGTTGAACAAGTTGTATTAATGTTTACTTGAAGAAATAGCACAGTCCAATAAACAGTCCATGTCATACACATTTTAACAGTCCAGAAATATCCAGTTATAAAGTCTTCTTACATCTAGTTATAAAGTCTTCTTACCGGTTCCATGTCTTTTACAGCAGACAAATATCAAACCATAATAATACAAATAACCTTCAATATCAACAGAATATCAAAATAAACAGGGTTAGTCAGTATCGGTCCATAGTCAGTATCAGTATCAAGAGAGATCATCAGTGAAAAAGAGAATTAAACCATGATCTATAGCTCCCTCTTATGGCAACTTGTAGCATAATTAACCAACCAGAACACAGCATAATACATTACAGTATTTTTTTTTTAATTTTTATTGGTTTTAAGACGAACATAGACAAACAAAACATAAAAACATCAAGCCATCTTCCATATATATACGTACAGTGTGCCGGTTGTTTTACAAATTGTTTTGTGCTTCCATTTCATAGTCTTCAATTACAATTACATTGTATATATTCTCATATTTTCAATCAAGTATTAAATACATTAATATCATTGTTAATCAACCATTTGACGATACTTTTATTCATTCATGTTTTACGAAATAATCATATTTTACTTAAATTGTTTTGTGATAGTTCATATTATCATCTCAAATCTATCCTACAATCATTTTGTAGATGTAATAAGAAAAGAATACATCTTTATATATTTATTATTTTCTAAGAAGCTACATATTTCATTACCATGTTTTATTTTCTAACCATTGATAGAATAGATCCCAGATTTTATAAAATTGTTTATCATCTTGTTCTCTAATTTCAAACATCAATCTACTCATTTCAGCACATTCCAATATTTTCTTAATGATTTCCTCCTGTGATGGTGTTTTCTCATTTTTCCAATTTTTAGCAAATACAATCCTAGCTGCTGTTAATACATTTACAATCGGGTATTTCAATTCTTTACTATATATTTCAGGTAAAATTCCCAATAAAAATATCTCTGGTTTCAAATCTCTATGCTTTTTTGTCATTTTTTCCAACCACGTGTGGATTTTAGTCCAATATTTTTTAGCATCTGCACAAGTCCACCACATATGGTAATATGAGCCAGGTGTCTGATGACATTTCCAACATTTTTCCGATTTGTTCTTGAACATTCTTGCTATTCTTGTCGGGGGAAAATGCCACCTGTAAAACATCTTATACAAATTTTCTTTATATGCTGTTGACATTGTCATTTTATAATTTTGAAACCACAATTTTTGCCATTTCTCTAGATCAATCCCATATCCAAAATTCTTCCCCCAAGCAATCATAGTTTCTTTAACTTGTTCTTCTTCTAGTTTAATTTCTAATAAATATCCATACAATTTTTTAATCACCTTTTCATCAGTACCTGTCAAAATCTTATCTAAATCAGTCAGTTTATCATAGAAACCTTCTGTTTTAGAGTCTTTATCATACCTTGAATGTATTTGCGCATATGAAAACCAATTCATCTTTATGCCTTGTTCCTCTAATTTTTGTCATTCAACATTTCACCATATCTAACTGTTTGTTCCTTTTTATATATTATAGGATAAGAAAACGCTTCAATAGTTGATAGCCAGATTTCAAATAGCATTGTCTTTTAGTCTTCTCCCAATTTAACCACAGAGACTCCCGTATATAATGTCTTCTAAAATACCCCTGTGATTTAGTTCCTTTATACCATAGAAAAGCATGCCACCCCAACAACAGATCATGTCCTTCTAATGTCAACGATCTAGTGTTTCTTAATGTTATCCATTCCTTAACCCACATCAAATTTGTAGCCTGGTAATACAACTCCCCAATTAGGCAAACCAAATCCTCCTCTTATTCTAGCATCTTGCAAAACTTTAGCTTTATTCTCGCTTTCTTTCCTTGCCATATATATTTCAACACGATTTTATTTAAATCTTCAAAGTAATCTTTTCCAAGCCTAATTGGAATTGTTTGAAACAAATATAAAATTCTGGGTAGTATATTCATCTTGATTGTTGATATTCTCCCTATTAATGACAGTTGTACATTTTCCCATTTCGCCAAATCTTTTAGTGTACTATATCTTGCTGTCAAATGTATCCCCAAGTACTTAATCTTATTCGTGACCTGAATTTTCAATAGATCTGCCAGTTCTTCCTTTTGTCTTGATAGCATATTCTTTGTCAAGATCTTTGTCTTATCTTTGTTTATTTTCAAACCAGCCACTTTTCCATATGCTTCTATCTTTTCTGTCAATTTTGATGCTGTTTCTAGTGGGTCTTCTAAAATGAAAACCAGATCATCTGTGAATGCTTGCAACTTAAATTCTTCCTGTTTAATTTTCATCCCTTTTATATCCTTTTTTTCTCTGATATTTCTGTTTAGCACTTCCAAGGTTAACACAAACAACAGAGGTGATAGTGGGCACCCTTCTCTTGTTCCTTTTCTTATATCAATAGAGTCTGTCAGTTCTCCCTCTATCATTACCTTTGCCATCTGCTTATGATATATAACTTCTATTGCTTGAATAAATTTTTTAGCAAAGCCCATCTGTTCCAGTTGTAATAACATGAATCGTCAATTCACATTATCAAATGCCTTCTGTGCATCTAGAAATATCAAAACCATTTGTTTTTCAGGGTGTGCCTCGTAGTATTCCAAAGTGTCCAAGATTACTCTCATATTATCTTTAATTTGTCTCTGGCAGAAATGCATTTTGATCAGGATGGATAAAATTGTTTAAGTATTTTTTAAGTCTTTCTGCCAATATTGAAGCAAAAATTTTATAATCTGCGTTTAGAAGGAAATTGGTCTATAGTTCTTGATTTGTAATGGATCGGCCTCCTCTTTTGGGACAAGTGTAATATAAGCTTCTGACCATGATTTAGGTATCTTCTTCTTTAACATAACTTCATTCATAACTTCTAGCAATGGAAGGTTCAACGATTCTTGTAATGTTTTATAAAATTCTGCCGGAAGTCCATCTGGGCCTGGTGCCTTTCCATTATTTTGCTTCTTGAGTGCTTCAGTTAACTCCATCATGGTTATATTGCTTTCTAACATTGTTTCAATCTCTTTAGGTTTCTGGGGTAAATTAGCATTCTGCAAATACTGTTTAACTCTTTCCTCATCAATATTCTCTTGTGTGTATAGTTTCCCATAATAGTCTCATATGATTTCCTTCTTCTCTTTACTACTGTAGCAAACTTGGCCTTGGTCATCTATTAATTGCAATATTTTCCTTGATTCTTTCTCCTTTCTCAATTTATATGCTAACCATCTACCTGGTTTATTTGCATCTTCAAAATAGTTCTGTTTAGCACCTCTGATTTTCTGTGCTAATTCTTCTTTTTCTATTAGACCCAATATATATATATATATAATATAATACTATATTAAAGGAAAAAGTCTTCACACAGTGGATGGAGAAAGAACTGGCTTTCTTCTTTAGAGAAAACAAAAAAGAAGATAGATCAATCCAGAATGTATGGGATACAATGAAGGCATATGCCAGAGGCTTGATAATAGACTATACAAGGAAAAGAAATACCATGAAAAGACTAGCCTCTAAGGCATTAGAGGATGAGTATAAAGGACTTGAAAAAGAGCTACAGAAAATGCCACAGAAAAAGGACATTAAGTTAAAAATGGATATAATCAAACATTACAGTATTTTTCCTTAAAGTTACAAACATATATATTTGTAGTTTATATATTGTCAACCCAACTACGTTATTTACATATACATAACAATGTTGTTTTCCTTACTCTCCAATTCTGCCTCTATGTATAACTCTTACCGCTGGCTGTTCAGCAACTTAACTTTCAGTTTTATGCTCTATGGGATTGAGGAGCTTTCAGCTCTCTCCAGCTTCCAAAATGAAAGAATCTATTTCTTTTCAGCCCAATTTACCTCCTGCTGTCCTGTACTTTCCCTTATCATGTCAGCATTGGTCAGATGGGGCATTTACAAAGAGCAAAGGAAACAAGAGACTATTCCCTTCCTCATTTCATAAATACACCCTGCCCAACAGTGTAGCCATGAAATATTCTACAATGAATTTCAGCTTTTTCACACTTTCCCAAGAAGCTGCATAAGCTCAGTTGTACACAGAGGAAGAATTGTAGAGCATGGAAAGCAGCATCCCTGCAGTTATTATGTCTAACCATTTGCAGCTATGATCAACAGTTTCTGAGGAAAGTACTCTAAAATTAGTTTCAGAGTCTGAAACGCTGTCAAAAGATACTGTGCAGCTTTTTCATTTTTGCTACTAAAGGAAATAAACATTAAACATATGATAGAAAAAAATGGGAGGATGGCTATCTAATGATATTCCACAAATAAATCAGACTAATTATTTGCTTAAAAAAACTCACCTAGAATTACTGTTTTTCAATATGTGAAATTATTTGAAGACAACCAAATCCAATGCCTAACAAAAGACAATTCTAATGGGTTAACCCAAATTTATGAGTTAAATGCAAGCCACATCATCAGAATGTTTCATCTTTTGTCATTCAACATTACTTTTTTCCCTAATTAAAATGAGAAACATACCTCCTTTTATCTTATTCTTCTATCTAAAAACTCCTGAGTAAATCAGTTCTAATTTAGCCAATGTTAATAGTGTTAAATACTTCTGAAATGTATCCAAAAGTGATTGACAATAGCAACCCACTGTCCCCTGTTTCTAGATTGGTACCTTAAAGATATACCAAACTTGCTCTAGGATAGAAAATAACATGATGCAATAATTACAATAAAAACAGAATTGAGACATTTTAAAAATATATTTCATTTCCTAAAAATAAATTATATTTTTACCCACCGCAATGATAGAAATCAACATTGGGAGAATACAATACAATGTTTCCTATTTTTAGAAATGAAAGACTAGATCCCTTTCCATCAAAACTCATATTGGTGGAAAAGCAGACACCTTCAAGGCTTTGTTACTTTTTTGTCAGCCCTGAAACAAGAACTTTTAACAGAACTGAAAATAGCTCCATGAATTCAGCCCTAATAATAATTTCTGGTGCAAGTCACCTTCAGAACCACCATGTTAAAACTCCTGTCAGTTGAAAGTGAAATAGTATTCTTTTTTAAAATGATGTGACTACAGCTTTTTGTTTTAAATGTCCATTAAGTTTTTAAAGTCTGGCCTATTACTTTCCTTGTCTATTTCTGTGGGAAGAACCTTATGCTGGTATTATTTGATCAGAAGCCAAATGTGTTTGTTCAAATTTTAAAAAAGGATAATTTAAAGAAGACATTAATTAAGGGTGTCAAAGAAAGGAAAAGAATGACAGAAAACACAGGCCAATTCTGCCAAGAATAGTTGCCTGAAGCTATTAAGAGACATGTCAGAAATTTTTCTTCCTTCTCCTCCTTTTCATTTCCTTCTATGAGATAAAAAAGAGAGTAAAAATAAATAGAAAAAGAAAATAAGAGAGAGATGGTATTTGAATCCCCAAAGAGTATTCCTGATGTTCTTGGTACCAAGCAGAAAGAGGCTACTAGCACAGTGATAATAATAATACCACTAAACTCCTCACAGATTATGAAAGTGATTTCCCCCCCCATTCTTTTAAGTTACAAAGCAGGAAAATGAATGATATAACTGCCTGTGTCATTAACAGAGCAATATGCATTTGGACTATAAAGCATATAATCAGGTGTGCAGATCAAAGCCGTACAAAATTATTGAAAAACCTGATGCACACAACATGTTAATGTCAAGTGAAGAACCCCTCCTCAAATCTTTAATATAGCTGCCCAGAGTCACCTTAGAGGGGAGATGGATGGTATATAAATTTAATTAATAAATAAGATAAACATGCTCAGTTACTATTAAAGATTATGTCTATTTGTGTATATGGATGCTCAGCACCTTATTTCATTGATGTTCTAAGAAAAATGTTGGATCTGCATACAGGTTCATGTACAGATATCCAGGGAGAGTCTTTGAACTAGAAGTCCTTTCATGATGCTAATATGCTCTGCAAAGCACTCCTGAATGCTTTGCACAGCCATAATGCAGATGTATATACCAAAAATGGGGAAATCTTTGTTATAATTCACTTAAGCATTTACAGCACAAGGAATATAGTCTTTGCATATGAACCGCTACTTATAATTCACTGGATTGTGTCCCCTCCCCCCACTACTGCATCTCTTCAGTTTTTTATTTCTTTATTTTTTGGTAGAAAAAGCTGCCTGTGTTTGGACTAAGCTGTCTACTGCCATGGAAACAAAACTACGCACAACAAAGGACCAGTGGTGAGATTGCTCTGCTTGTTTTCAAGGAGTATAGTATTTTCCACAAAATTCTGAAAGGGAAGTTTAAGTGGTTTTCTGCCATTCCCTATCAACTGGACATTTTGCTTTGCCATACAGAAAATAGCAGACTTCATCTGTGTGAATTACAATTTTTTGTTTCTGGAAATATTACTTAGGAGAGTCAGAAATAAATTTTTCATCCATGCTTTCTCTTTGCAGACATCACAAGATGAGGGAATAAGGGTTGCTGAGGCAGGGCCTCAGCTTCATACTGGAATTTATTTACAATCAATGAAAAGCACAACTAGATGCATAGCTGTCCTCGTGATCTTTATATATTATTCAAAGTTCTCCAAGGCTCAAATCACCCGTAAAAGAGACTGTTTTCTATTAATTAATAATGTATTTTCTAACTGGGAAATGTATGGCAACTGCAAACTATAGAATGTCTTCACACTTCACTAACAACATCACTTTGGCATTGACTCTTAGTCTCTCAGTTCCTGAACCTAATTTGCATCCTTCCCCATGTATGATCCTAATTACTAGAGCATGGTATCTTCACATGTGTTTTATCCTGGACTATGAGGAACTGGTCAATCAATTAACTCTTATCTTATACACTTCCTCTTGCTTCTCTGAGCAACAAATCATTACCTAGTAATGTGAGTATATATGGCTAGAATTTTGTAAACATAAGAGTATTTGTTTAGCTTATTCAGACATTAAAAATCACTATGCAAACCACATCAATAAATTTGACCTCTGTTGATTGACCTGTAACATTGTCTTGACACCGGCATTTGCATGCATAATTCAGATGTCTACGCTGAAAAGCTTTTTATATGTACATAGTCACTTGCATGTAAACATGAACTTGTATCTTTTTTAAAAAGTTTTTATTTTTTACAACAAACATACAAACAAAACATAAAAACATAAAACCATCTTTCAATTATATACATATAGTGTGTCAGTTGGTTACAATCTTTTGTGCTATCCTTTTTTTTGTCATTACTCACAAGTTGTATAAATTCTCACCTTGTCAATCTAACGTGCTTATATATTTATCAATCATTAATCACTCAACTAAACTATTTTTCCATCATTTTATGCGAGATATTCTAACTTTCGTTATAGTTTAATCTTATACATTCATCCAATGGTTATATATTTTATATTGTATTCTATATCAATCTAATAACTTTTTATTGTAAGGCTTCCTAATCTATTTCTTTACCATGTCTTTTTATCTAACCATTGATAAAATAAATCCCATAAACATGAACTTGTATCTTTAACCTCACAAGTTGAAGACTTGTGAGAAAAGCAGTACATGTCCAGTTGTATACATAAATGCCTATTCAAGTAGAGAGATCTAGTGAATCTTCCCCACAGTTACATTAATATGCATTTGTTCAAATCTGTAGTCAGCAAGCTGTAATCTATCTTAGTGGAAGAGCTAATGACAGTGCTGTTTGTACAGCTTTCATGGGGAGGAATTTAAAACCAGTGATTGGTGTATTGTTCTGCCTGTGTTTCTTCTCTCACCCTGTGCCATCTGCTGGCAGGGAAAACAACCACTAATCACTGTCCTCAGCACGTGGTGGGATGAACTTGAGTGACTCTGTGTCTGGGTGCAAGCTCTGTGTCTGGGAGCAAGCTTTAACCACTAGTCAAGTTTCCCAAGTGACAAGTTGTCATCATTGAACTTCTCTGCTCTATAACTTGTCACCTGGGCTATATTTGAACACAGGACTTATAATGTTTTGGAAATCTGCTAGCTCTATTTTGTGAAAAAAAAAGTTTAATGTTCCTTTAAAAGAACACTAAATGTGTGTTCAAAACACCCAGCCTAGCTGAACAGATCACACACAAGGGATAGGGATGAAGGCTAAAGCATAGAAAGCATCACTTGATTAAGTCTGTGTCAGCCCTTTGAATGGGTTTTTTATAATTATAGGATAACAAAACCTTGAAAGTCTGTCAGTTTTTCATTACACAGTCCTATGCTAAACAACAGCAAAGATGGGGTCTTTTCTTCTTTCCTATCTCTCAAAATTGAGAAATTTCCTCGCTTAACTGTTTCTTTGCCATTCCCAAGGCAAGGTCAACATTCCTTACCTCTCTGCAGCCTTTGGCTGTTCATATGACCTCTCACCCAGGAAAGGAAAACAACAGAAAAAATATTCAGTAGTTAGTTCCAAAATATCCCAGATCTGTTAAATATTGCAAAGGAATAGCACTGCTAGCAGCAGGTGGCTACTGGCACAACCAGGTTGTAGCCCATGGCTAGCACTGGATAAACAAAATGACAAAAAAAGACAGAATCTTCGAGATCACATTCAGAAAGGAGAGCTGGACAATCTGTACCTCTGGGTTCTTATACAGTAGATAGGTTGCATGCCGCGGTACCAGAAGCAGGCGCCATTTCATAGCAGTCACAAATCATTGTGGCCACTCCCAAAATGGTCCCCGCTTCTGGGTCAGCACCAAGTGGTGCAGCCAATTGGCTGCTTTCCAAAGAATTACTGAAAAGATGATAGAGCCATGATGAGGGTTGGGGAGGAGGGCTTGGCACCCAATGGGGTAGGACCCAGCAAGGAAGGAGGGGGAGTAAGATAGTGGGGGCACAGCAGCAACATTGTGGTTGGTCATAACGGCAGGGTGACGCAGAGATGTAAGTTTAGACAGGGCTGTAAGTCCCTTCATTCAGTGCCATCACAATTCCTAACAATCACTGAACAAATGGCGTAAGTCAAGAACTATCTGTATTTCTATTAAGAGGAAGATATTGCAAAATCTTGTTTCTTAGAAGTATTGCCCATCAAACACTGGTACTTTTGTCAGTTTTATTTTGATATCTTGGCTTAATTTAATTCAGACTTTAGTAAAGGCTATTGAAATTATTTTTTATGTAGCTTCTTTTAACTAATAGGAATTCTAACGTTATGCTTCTAATTTCCAATTTTTCTGACTAGCAAGAACTTGCTAGAAGATTGTAATCTCATATTGACTCAAATAAGTTACTTGATGTGACAGTCGAGATGTGTACATTTAGATATACTGTACTGTTATTACTGAATATTTTTCTTTGAACAATAGTTGTTCTAGTTGTATGGCTGTACAGGTAGTCCTCAACTTATCATTTTCTGCTTGACTATTAGAAATTACAAGGTGCTCATGATCATTTTTCATACTTATGTTGTGGTTAGCCAGCAGCAGGTGTGGACGGCTGAGGAGAGCGAGGACTCAGATGAGGGGCCAGGACCATTAGGGAGTGGACTGCTGCCTTCAGAGATTGTAGGGGCTGGCAGCAGCAATGAGGAGGTTCTTGAGGAGCCTGTGCCAAGTGCGCAGGTGCGCAGGGTTGCTCGCAGGAAAGAGCAGCTGCAGCAGCACAGATGATTCAGGAGTAAGACTGCAAGGTAATGACTCCTCCTTCAAGAAGATAAAAGCCAGCTGTGAATAGGACATTCTTTGCAGGAAGCAAAGATGTTTTGAAACTCAGCCTCAGTATCTTAAGTTGGTATTTGAAGACTGTTGTGTTGTGAAATATTTCTTACCTGTTATTCTTGGCAGACTCACAGAGTTTTGGCGAAGCTTGTGCTTATCAAAGTTAATTAGTTTGCAGCAGCCTTTTAACCGGGGATTCGTAAGAATCATTAAAAGGTTTCTGTTCCATTTGGTTTGTGTTTGTTTTATTGGAAAAGGGTTTGGGTCAGAACAACTTACTGCAGCATCCCCATTAATGTGATCAAAACATGGACACTTGGCAACTGGCATTTATTTATGACAATTGCAGAGTCCCAAGGTCATGTAATTATCCTGCAAACTTCTGACAAGTAAAGTCAATGGAGAAGCCAGATTCATTTAACTACAGTGTAAGTATCTTAACAATTGCAGTGATTCACTTAATAACTGTAGCAAGAAAGGTTGTAAAATGGAGCAAACTCACTTAACAACTGTCTTGCTTAGAAACAGAAATATTGGGCTCAGTTCTGGTCATAAGTGCAGGACTGCTTGTACTGTGATAAAGATGTAACTGAGATACAGGCCCATAATGAACAAACCTACAATAGGGATCAACTAAGATTATCTATAACCAAATCATTTGATTTGTTAACAAATACATAGAACATGTAATTGCACTGTTTCATTTTACTTTCTATAGTTATCCAAATAACTAAAATAGAGAAAGTATTTTGTGTTCTGCTTCTTCTGCAATAGAAATAAAGCATAGAAATCAAACTAATGTTAATTAATAGGTCCCAAGAATTACATATAGTATATTTTTATGTTATCACAATAACTGTTCACTAAAAACAGAACTCATTTATAACTGTAATAAAAATGATATATACTAACTGGTGCTTTTTCCCATATCTTTAGAAATATAGACTAAATACTTAACTAATAATGCACTTTAATTTAATCGTTTAATGTTTAAACAATGATTGAATTTTAATTCATTTTTAAAAGTTAAACCATAGAACTATTTATAAGTTGAACATTTTCTTAGAATACATAGCTAAATGATCAGAATACAAACAGAGAATTAGTAACATAATGTCTCTCTTTTCAAGAATTATGGATTTTTCCCCCTTCAATTTTTCATCTGCCTTTGTATTCAAGAAAGAAATCTTAAAAGAAAATGTGTTAATTCTATACCTCATTAAAACATTTCCCAGAATAAATCTACATATACCAAGAGTGCATTTTCATAATCAATCAATTCTTTAATATAGTTATTGCACAGTTAGACAGGAATAAAAGAAGATAAAGTACTATACAGAAGTTAAAATAAAGCTGGAGTACAATATGGATGAAGTATTAAATACTGGGAAATTTTAAAAATGATTAGATTACTAGAAAACAGAATACTAGATTACTAACATGGTAAAATGCTGAAATATTACCCTCCACATCCCTATTATCCTTATCCCCTTCTTCCTAGCTTTCCCTCTCTTCTGTTCCATTTCCGGATTATGTGGCAGATTACCAAATAGAATTTTGTCTCTGGCCATATAAAGTTGGGGTCATGAGCTTTAAATAAATTTCCATTGCAATTTCCAGGAGGTTTAATTTATATCTGTGAATTATGAAGCCAAAATTGGAGCTTATCAGTCTAGGTTTTATTCATCTTTGCAAATAACAAGACTGCCTACCTTGTTTATAAAATTTATAGGCCACCCATCTTACCTCAAGGTAACTCTTAAGCAGACTTCCAGTTTGGAAACCTGGATATTAATATAGGGGCCAAGATGGAAGAAGACCAAATCTTTCTAAAATCATTCTGCTCAAATTTCCTACATATCCCAGATGGATGAACTCCTTCCACTTTCCTACTGACATAGGAGATCAAGTAAAAGTATATAGAATAGCAGATACCATTTTTCAAATGGGAGGATTGTTGAACTTTGCTGAAGTTAGTAAATGAATCAAGCCCTGCTCTATAGCTAACTATTTTAGTTTGCAATCATGTACTTGTATACTATTTAAAAAACCTAGAAATATCCACGTTGATGTTTAGTTACAATTAGCACTGCATTACTCAGAGTATTTTATACTTAACACTATCCTTAATTATCTATGAACTGAAATCAGCTAACAAGGAATATTCTACTTGAGGACACTGAATCAATCAGTGGCTCTACAATAAATGCTCCAAGTTGTAAAATTTGCATCAAATTCAACATTTCTGCCATATTTGCATTAACTACCTTAAATAAGTAGCAGTTCTACATCTGCTTTATATTGCAGGATGAAAAACATATTTCTTGCCCTGTTTCATGGAGGCTTGAAGTTCATGATAGCAGTAATCTTTCAATCAGCTTTCTACTATTTACAAATTACAGCAAGTTGTAAATCCCAGTCACTATAACCCAAAAGTAGTCATAGATGTACATTTCCCCAAATAAATGCTCCTAGAAAATCTCCCTTAAGTGACACCATTTAAAATAATCAGATTCAGCCTGCTGAAGATCTGCACTAAGTACAATTCAGCATAGTTAGATAGTAGCAGATTGAGAATGGCAAGCAGCAAAGTGAAAAGATTCTAGATGTGGAAGGCATTGTGGAAATTCTTTGCATTACTCACCTACTTCTGACACTGAAATTACTGACATATCAATGATGATTAGTTCTTAAGCAGATTATGGGGGTGGGTGGGTTTGATGTGCCATAAGATGTGCTAAATTTTATTAATGCTGCTATTGCAAAATTCAACTGGGCAAGATTAATTTCCAAAACTTAGAATTTAGTAGAAATAAATATTCAGAGTTCTCACTGTTGTATCTCCTGCCTTGACTCCCTTTTATTGTCAGGGAGATCTAATAAAATCCATTAAGATTAGTTCCTTCTTGCATCCAAGTCTTCTGAAAAAATATCACATTAAAATTGGCTAAATAAAAAGTAAAGTCATATTCTGTTATTCTCATCTTCAGGCACTGAAAGCATATTGTACCCTGAACTAGGCTGCCAAGACTACTAGGCACTATTTCTATAAATACGGATTGCTCTGAAACCTCCCTCTGCATGTCTTCTCCTCTGTTGTTCCTTATATACCTTCTTGGCAGCTATCTAATCTGCTCAATTAGAAAATTATATCTGAAGGATCCTCAATCCTGTCATTCAGTAATTTACTCTCTTGACATCGGCCTATTTCCCTTCATCTTTTGTTAGTAGAAAGGCATTGTTTTCCAATGGAATGTATGAGTCAATAAAGATTGAAACAGTAATCCTTGCTGAGATTCCTGAGTTCCATTCAGACAATCCCGATATGCATCCTGATGAGTGTATGTATAGAAAGATTCCATTTTTTCCCTTTAGGTGAAACATTAAATGTGCTGCAAACAAACTGAACACAGCTTTCACACAACCCCAGCAGCATTTGTCTGTTGTGACTTGAATGAGCTTTTCAAATACCTTAGCCTACAGAGAATATATTTTGACTCAATTCATGAAATGGTTTTAAAACAGCATGACTTTTTTCCCTCCCAACCTCCCAAGTTCAAGCTCTCAAGACTTGGAAGTGAAGACAAATACTACTGTTATGTGGCCTTGAGGATGTCTAAACAGCACAGATCATATAAGACTGATTCATAGTATTCTAAATGATCTCCAAAACTTCATGTCTGCGTGTCCAGGATTTAACAGAGATGAATCAATTTTTGGGTTCCGAAAAGGTTCTGGCAACAAATTAGAGTTAAGATCAATTAAACTGTAATTTAAAGTGAATCCTTTTTAGCAAAGTTAATGAATTATGATAATTGTAGAACTGAATTATAACATACTGAAGGAATACACCATTTTTAAAATCAAAATACAGTAATTTCAAAATGGTTTGTTTACAATATAAAATTAACATATACTAAA
This sequence comes from Notechis scutatus, assembly GCF_049901735.1. NCBI lineage: Eukaryota > Metazoa > Chordata > Lepidosauria > Squamata > Elapidae > Notechis > Notechis scutatus. The sequence continues at coordinate 39,296,540 of NC_142014.1, forward strand.
TGTTAATATTAATTAACATATACTAAAAATCTAGATACAGTATTTAGATGAATTTAAAAAGCACATTATAATATATTTTAAGTACAAACCCCACACATATAAACAGTGGAATTAGTGAATTACAAAGTACACAATGAGACACTTTTGTTTCTATGTACATTCATATGCTTTTAAAAAGTTCTAAGAATATATTCATAAAAGCCTATCTGTACAATCTGACTGCACTAAATTAACTAAAACAAAATGTATCTTGTTAACATATAAACAGAATATAACAAAAAAATCACTTAAACATGCTATTCTATCTGGATAGATACAATCAACCTAAACTTTTCTATGCTTATATATTCTGGAATTAAAACAGTCACTACCAGGACAACTAAAATAAAAAATTTCATTTTAATAAAGGGCCTTCATATATGACATATATGATACAATTATTTAACTATACCCTTGACATAGCACAACATTATAGTTCTATCATGTGTGTGTTTGTGTGTGTATGTATAAATGTATATATATATTTGTTTTCTTAAGATATATATATATATATATATATATATATATATATATATATATATATATATATATATATATATATATATGTGTGTGTGTGTGTGTGTGTGTTTTCGTAGATTTTCACGGGTACAGGTATGTAGGTCTAAGTGTGTTTGGGTCTTTTCCCATGTAACATTAAGAGTATCTTAGCGACGTTTCGGCGAGGTCCCACTCGCCATCCTCAGGCTAGTGCTTTCGGTTTCTGCTTGCACTGGCACGAAGCCGAAAGCACCAGCCTGAGGATGGCAAGTGGGACCTCGCCGAAATGTCGCCAAGATACTCTTAATCTTACACGGGAAAAGACCCGAACACACCTAGACCTACATGTATGTGTCTGTATGTGTCTGTATGTATATATATACATATACATACACACACACACACACACACACACATATATATATATATTCTGAGGTTTTCGCGGGTATTTGTATGTGGATCTTTGGTTATTCGGGTTTTCTCCTACGTAAAATTGGAAGTATCTAGGCGACGTTTCGATGAAGTCTCATTCATTATTTTCAGGCTTGTGTCTTCAGCTTTGTGCTTCAAATCCCCCACCAACTAAGACTAACCTGAGCACAACCAAGCCCCCACCTGAACAGAACACACCCCCAGCCAATCAGAACACAGCCAAACCCCCAACCAATGAGAACACACCCCCATCCAATCAGAACACAGCCAAGCCTCCACCCAATCAAGTCACACCCCCACTAGCAGTTAAAAGGAAGAAGCAGCTGCAAGCTCACATTATTCTGAGAAGCACAAAGCTGAAGACACAAGCCTGAAGATGGTGAATGAGACTTCATCGAAAGGTCGCCTAGATACTTCCAATTTTACGCGGGAGAAAACCCGAATAACCAAAGATCGATCTATTATCTATCTATCTATCTATCTATCTATCTATCTATCTATCTACCCAGTTTCACAATTCATTGATTAAACATATTATTCTTTTACATGTGATATTGTCTGAGGCAATTTGAGAAAAAAAAAATACTATTTTAATGCTGCAGGAAAAGAAACAAGCCATGCTTTAAACATTACTGTACCTTCAGATGAGGAAGGCCAATTTATTAAAGCTATTTAGAATTTAACAAATGTTCAGAGTCTCTATTCCTAATTTTTAACATTAAAATTTTCACTTCTAAATTCCCCAGGAATTCCTTAATATGTTAATAAAATCTTCATCATCCAGAATGCCAATACTTAATCCTTCATAATAATCCTCAAATTCACCAAAAGAAACTTCACTGGGATTGCTGCAGGCATCCTCCAGTGTTTCGAGAAATGAAGATTTAATTTCTTCCTGTGTTGCATTACCTGTTAAAATATTTACTATTAAAGTTGTTACTGAGTATGTTAAAGTTGCAGTAAAATATTAAAAAATAAAAATTAAACCTGTGTTCCAGACTATGTTAAAGATTTCCTAAGAAAAGCAAGTAAAGACAGAACATTCAAGGGATATCTTAGTAAAAGTGACTTGTGTAGGAGTCCAGGAGGCAAATGACAAAATGTGCATCACCATGGCACAATGCAAATTGTTGTTACTTAGATACTAGCATACAACAGCAGTATGTAAATACAAAATAGAGGGATTGTTTTGTTTTATAATGTCACTGCACAGATGCTTACAATAATTCTGTCTCATACTTTAAGCCTACACCCCAAACTTTGCAATATCTTTCTCCAAATATAGTAGACTACAATATACACCAAATGAAGGCCCTGGGCATGCTCAGGTTGTAAAGATTTCCGAAGATGCTGAAAGAAAATAGCATCATTATGTTGGCAGCTAATTGAAAAATGAATCTGGTCTTGGGTATTCCTTTGATCAACATAGGAATGTTGTCTTATGCTATCAGCATAACTGCATTCAGCAGGCAAATATTTGAGACTGCATATGAATTAAATACCTCATACTGAATCATCTTGAGCTTTTAAAAAAATATTCTTGTTTCTTTCCATTCCATTTTTAAAAGGTATGTTTATAATATTTTTGAATGATCAAGCAGGTGCTGAAAAAGCAGGTGCTTGCAAATTATTTAGTAACGTTAAGGCTGATGTAATGGAAACATGATATACGCATAATGAATAGTCCTTATCTGCAGAAAAAAATAAGTAATGTCAGTCTGTCTGGAAAGCCATACAGCTAAAGAAATTACCATTAGAATACAGTTCCATGGTAAGGATCTTAAAATCAAATAATTTTAGAAGCTCAGAGGTAGAATGTAAATTTGCCCCAAAAGATTGAAGATATATAATAAGGATTACCCAAAGCAGATATAATAAATTAAAGTCTTTCTTAAACTGAATGACTATAATGGCTATAATCTCTCTGCACCTAAGAAATGGTAGCAATACAAACCAATAATTACTTCATTAGTAATTAGACTGTGCCATATTGGATCATCATTTCAGAGATATTTCCTTACCTAAACAGAAAAACAGAATGACCACAGACAGGCAAGAAAGCAGTGAGACTGGCAGTGATTTCCCGCTGACTTCCCCTTGACTTTCCTAGTGAGAAGCTGGTAGGGAGCATCAGAAATTGATCTTCCTTCTTTCTTTCCTTCTCCCCTCCTCCTTTCTTCCCCCTTCCTATTATTGCCCCTTCCTTCCTTCCTTCCTTCCTTCCTTCCTTCCTTCCTTCCTTCCTTCCTTCCTTCCTTCCTTCCTTCCTTCCTTCCTTCCTTCCTTTCCTTTCCTTCCTTCCTTCCTTCCTTCCTTCCTCCTCCCTCCTCCTCCCCTCCCTCCCTCCCAGTCTTACTTCCCTGCCTTCTCTCCTTCCCTTCCCCTCTTTCCCTCACTCCATGTCATTCTGCTATTATCTTCCTTCCTCCCCATCCCTTCCTCCCTTCCTCCCATCCCTCTCCCTTTCTCCTTCCCTTGAATTTCTGATAGCTTTCCATTCATTTTGCTTGTGGGAAGCTTGCACAGGAAAAGTAAGATGGGAAACCAGCAGAAGTTGCCAGATCAAGGGCAGCAGTCAAGTAAGATGCTAATGCCAGGTGTGGGTTCAGGTTAGGAATGTATATGGGATGTGTGAGAGGTGCCATCTAGGTTTGGAAGGATATGTGGGTGTGTGCCATAGATGTCGAATGGGTTGGGAGGGTAAACAGGTGAATGGGAAGGATGCCCATGGGTATATAAGAGGTGAGGGTGGGATGGGTAGGGTCTGCGGGAGAGTGGAATAGGTCAAGAAAGATGCAAGCAAATGGCTGCTGCTAGGTGGGGACTACAGCGAGGAACTGCAAAACTGGCTGGGAAACTGTCATGGAACACTGAAAATGAAGATCACATGACCACAGTAACAGCCAGTAGTACTGAAGCAGCCACAAATTTCATTCCCTTGGGAGTCATGGGTCCCAGATTTAGATCTGTAAATTAGCTGATTTGAGGTACCTAGATTCAAAAATGTTTGCCCTTCTAATGCACTGTTTCACCTAGTTATGACAACAAGAGTTTTAGTAGTATATAGATACCTGCTATAACCTGAGGATGTTTTCTAGCACAATAACATTTCTTTATATCTACCATAGGGACCCTGCCAATTTTATTGTAATCCAGCTTCATATAAGCCTAAAAATAATCAGAAAAAAATGTGAGCATCAAATATATGGAAAAAAATGTTTATACAAATCTGGTATTTTTATATAAAAATAAACAAAGTAATATTAACAAAACTAAATCAACATGCTGCATGTAGAATCTATATTTGTAGAATAACTGACCTTACCTAAATGTTTGGAAAAAGAAAGAAATTAAAGAAGAAATTGGTACACCTAACTGAAATCAACTTTAGTGCAAGTAAGCTTTTAAATTTTCCTCAGGACAGTAAATTTTGTTCAATCAATATTATAACAATATATTTTCTACTTATAAATCTGAAAGATTTTTTTTCTCAATACTACCAATTCCTTAACACATTTCCACTGTTGCATAAACAATAAAGAATTTTCTCACTGACTCACTTATTTTCACACTAACGATTTTCTTCAGAGGACAAAGAAAGATTTTTTCTCACAGTAAACCAAATCTTAACATTCTCCCACCCAAAATCAGTGAAACATTATACAGATTAAGAGTATTCAACTTTTTAATATATGAATTATAGTCTTAAAATACTTACTTTCCTAACAAATGCTTTTCTGTATTCATTCATTTCTCCAAGAATAGCACGTGTAAATTCAGTGTAATCAAGTTCACCATTATTGTCCTCATGTAGAACTAACCATAAAGATTCAAATTCCTAAATTTTAAATACAAAGTCAAATTGTTGTACAAAGTGCTGCATGTATAACTAACAATATAAGTACTGTGACATAAACATTAGCAAAACCCAAATTAATGTTTCAGGGCAGTCATCTAAAAATTGGGCATTTCTTTAAAAAACCTGATATTGAATATTAAAATACCAACATTAATATTTAGTGTTTCAGGTGTCACCAAAGCAGCAGATCAAACAATCCATCAGGTTGTAGAAGGGAAGAGAAAGACTAACTAGCTTCATTCACTTTCTTCATATTCACTATATCAGCAACAATCAGGTAAGTAAATAGTAATTTATCTCCAGGTTATGTTACAGCTCTCTCCTATTGGCTAGAACAGTGAAGATGAAGCATGCATGTCAAAAGTGATACATCACTATGTTTTGGATGACATGCCAGCATTCACCAACAACCAATAACTATTCTCGAAATGTATCCTGTTCTTGTGCAATTTTTGGAGGCTACAGTGTGGAAAAATGGGGTGTGCTGCATTCAGCCTTTAGACCCACCAAAAGTTGCATGAGAGGGCTGTGGATCCTCTGGAGCCTCTGAAAATCATGCAAGAATGGGGCATGGTTTCACATGGTTTTCGGAGATACAGAATAGCATTCTTCGAAGCTACTTCAAGAATGAAGGCCTCATAAATCCCAGAGTAGCCGCAGGTAGGCCACGGGGGCCTATCAAAAGAAAGAGAATATGGCCTAAAAGTAAGCAGCAGGCTGGTCCTGCCTGAGGGGCAATTGCACTGTTCCCCAAGCTCAAGAGTTATTTTTCATGAATGTCCAAGTAACTAAATCCTTTTAGTATTATATTTATTTATATATGAATGCATTCATATTGTCTAACCTGTTAATTAAACTTATGTGGGGTAACATCAGATTGAAATACATAAGAAATAAAAATAATGACTGTAAAAAGCACAATGCAAAATAGCCCAAAATTATGAAAGCCTTATACTTTGGCCCTGGAGGGCATTATCAAGATTTTCTGCCTGACTTGGCAGTCCACAGACCATCCTGCAATAATATTATGTTTTTTCCTCATATGAAAAGTCTAACTGGAGTCTCTTAAATTCCCAAATCTGAAAAATTATACATGTTCTTCAATACAACACCATCTCATCCTTCCACTTTATCTGGCCTATTCCTTTTCGGTAAATTGTATCTTTCAATCTTTGCAAATTGCTCAATTACATCGCACCATGTTGAAGTAATGCCTATTAAATTATATCTACTCGCTTATATAAGGATTTCAACATACCTCTTCAGTCACTTCTAAATGAAATGCTTTTAATGCTTGCCTGTAGTCTGCTTTTGTAATAATTCTATTTTGCTTCTTGTCCAGTTCACGGAAATATTTTCCTAGTCCTGAAACAATACGAACTCCTCTTTTACTTAATTTTGTTCTCAAATTATCTAGAGAAGAAATTTAAAATGGTGGATTAAAATTATGCTTTTCTCTTAAGTATAGTAATTGTTTTTAAATATGTAAAAGTGTGACCTAATCTGCCTCAATATTGCCTTTTAATGATATAGTATGATAAATTGAAGGATTATTTTCTAATCCTGCTATATTAGGGAATTACTGGAAATGCTCAGAATTTATCCTAGAATTTATCCTTTATATGTTCTGCATATAAAGAATTATCCCATTCTGAGAGAACATTGCTAATATCAAAGAAAATTCTCACTATTTTTTCTATATCAAAAAAATATATTATCTACAATCAAAAGCCTATTCTGAAAGTATACTGAAATATAATTACCATAGAATAAAATACAATCTAGGTTCCATGAAAATATTTTTAAAGAACTCATAGATGAGAATTATAGCAAACAGAATATACAAACCTTGAACATTCCTCAAAGTTTTCTTCCGATCATCTTCTTCCTTGATAGGATTTTCCTCATTTTCCACATTATAGGTCCTAAAATATACACATTTGCTGAGCAGTCATAAATACAGAAGGTTATTTTCTTAGATATGTATATTCTACATATAAATTAGGAAAAACAGATTTTCTGCTTGTAAAATATTTTATATGGATTCATATTATCTAAAAACTTTGAAATAAAGTTATTCTAAAGTTTTAAAATTAGCCTCCCAAATGTAGCAAGACATGAAAGTATTTTATGCAGGAATATATGTAGGCAGTAAAGCATTGCAGGATGGCTTCATAGATGCAACAAAGAGATCTGTATTTACTCTTGAGAGGTTGGACAGTTTTTGAAATACAGGGGTTATTTGTTACCCAGTGCATGTGATTATTAAATCTCACTCAGCTTGAGCAAAGGATAGCCCAAATTGATAGTTTTATAATAGAGTACAGACCCTTCTTTTGAACTTTGAAGCTACATTTTAACCAGATTACAGGTGAAACAGTCCAGTAGATAAGTAATTTCACCTTATCTAAAGAGATAAATTCCAGTTATGAGTTATAAATTCTAGTTTTGAGTATATGTATTAGAAAAAAGCAAGTTCAGAAATATTCTGTTTCTTGAGGAATTAAAAGAAACAAAGTTTTAATTTGTTCAAGGTGAATCTTGAGAATTAAATCAATAATCTCATTTGGGTATATTTTCTAGTCAGGGATAATAGAAGATATGAGAGAGGAAGGGGATTTTGTGTTAATAGATTTGAGTTGTTACTGTGTGATAGTATCAAAGCTATACTATACTTTGCATTATATTAGGCTTCATATCACAACCAGGTCCAGGTCCTTGATTTGTGCATTTTAGTGTTTCATTGTTGGTTTATTTTGGCATGCACTTTTGACTTAGCCAGGACGAGTGCTAGGTAGTAACAACAGCTCTTCACCAGTACCAAAGCAATCTGGAACTGCTATTGATTTTCCACACTGCATCACATGGCTATTAATATGGAAATACTCTAGGAAATTAAAGTGGCAACTAAACACAGTCACATAGGATTCCAGACCAGAAAAAAATTGCATTGTCAGACATTATCTAAAAACATTTAATGAATCTATTAAATCTGCAAAGGCAAAAAAAACCCCAAAAAACACTGTGCAATCAAGTAGTGCTCGAAATAACCATAATGAACAAGGGTCTTCAAACTTGGCAACTTTAAGACTTGTGGACTTCAACTGCCAGGATTCCTGAGCTAACATGACTGAAGGAGGAATTCTGGGAGTTGAAGTCCACAAGTCTTAAAGCTGTCAAGTTTGAAGACCCCTGCATTAGAAGATACTGAATATATATTATTTTCCTCCATTTTACCACTTTTCACTTTAGTAGCCACAATCTGAACAAACTATTTCTGAACTTTCTTTTAATACAGACCCATAGATACTTGCAATCATCCATTCAAGATGTATCATGCCAGGCTTAGCTGAGATCACAACCATCTTCTTTATCTTTACTTCCGAGAAATCCATTAGATGCCAAAGATGTTTCTTTGAAAGTCTGATTGTTACATTAGCAAAACTCCTCACCAACACCTATTTTATATAAATCTTTAATATTCCTGCTCCTACTGGTACTTACTGACCCAGTCCACAAACTGCCTAATTATGGATTATTGAACAAGCCACCATAGGATAGGTACATATGATATGCAAATATACTAAGCCAAAAAATGACTTATACCTTACAATTTACTACTCATAATCTCTAAATTCATTAAACATACCAAGGCAAAGCCAAATAAACTACATTGTATATCAAAGTAATATATTATCTCAGTCTCTATATCTTATAATCTACTATTTTTGAAGATTATAGCATATTGTCTACCATGATATTGTCATTTATCTCAAACTGTCTACCGTGGACCTCACCCCATTATTAAGAGGTCCTTAAAGGAGGCGTGCATAAGTGCACCAGCATGCCTACTGTCCCTGTCTTACTGTCTCCATTTATCTGAATTTACTTCCTTTGTTCATGTTTATGTTCATACCTATACTTGTTATCTTGTACATGTTTGACAAATAAAAATAAATAAATAAATATTATTCTTATTACCCCAAATATTTCATATTGATTTATTTCTAATCTCTTACATTTATTAGACTATCATTAAAGTTCTAGAAACAGCAACAAGAATAAGAGAGAAGCATGAAATAACCATTACAGTAAGAAACTGGCAAGTCTTTTCCTCTATTTACAGATTTTCCTTTATAAACAATAATGTAACTGCCAATCAATTCTCACTGTTGAAATGAAACTATTAAACTAGTCTTAACTAATCAAATTTTCTTCATATGTATTAAGAACTGGTTTGGAATTCTTGGACCTATAGTTTCAATATTTCTGAGGGAGCTACCTTACATATAGTTCTGCAATTCTTTTTTTGTTTTAATTATATAAAACTGCAATTTGAAGGAAAAATTAGCTTTGACTTGAAATGAAAAAAAGTAAGATGCCATTTTGAATTGTATTGTACCACTCTTCAAAAAATTCAAAATTGCATTTTTTAGAAAGAGTAATTAATGTTAGATGTACTTATGCATTTTTCTGTGTGTTCTGGAGCAGTTTCTATCTTCTACAAATAGTCATATATTAACATTCTGTTATGTGTACTTCTAATCAGGTATTAATATTTATGCTGGAGAAATACAAACAAACCCTCAAGCCAATAGGTATATAAAATATTTTTGATCAACAAAGAGGATTCATGAGCAGATAGTCTAATTCCACTTACTTTAGAAAAGTTTTCGCCATTTCATCAATATTTGTGACACGGATTGTAAACAATGGTTTCTGCTTAACACTTTCAGGAAGGCCAGGATGCTGGAGACTCAAAAAAGTTAGGTCTGCCCCCTGTGATCAATAATATAAGAATGATTTAAAAGTAGTCAATTTTTAGTCTACTCTACAAAATATCAGTACAGTATTAAAGAGGTGAATTATTTCAAATATGTCTAACTTTGAGAAACTAGAAAGCATGATGCAACACCAGACAAAATCTTTTATGTTATCCATTCAGTTTTCTACAAGAACATTAATCTTAAATGGACAACATCTGTCTACTGTTCTCTCTTCAGTTATCTTTTCTCCCTCAGTCTCCAAATGATCTCCTCTAAATAAGCCACTTTTCTCTCACAGTGTTCTAGCAGACAATATCTAACTTCCATTATTTTGATTGTTGTACTTATTGCCTCTGGATTTAATATCACACAGCTGAGAAGAGTTGGAGTACAGGATTATAAATTTCAAGACTACAATATCCTTTTGAGATCCAGGGAAAGCAGAATTTATTCAGGGTTAAGAGCTAAATTCCTTATGAGAATATATGAACAGAACAGAAAAATTCTGTTTCTCATGTACCAGGAAAATATTTTAAGTCATTCAATTGCTCAAGTTCTTTTGTAACTTATTTGACAAATTGAAAGTAAGTAATATCTTGATTCAATTAGTCTACATCCAGTTGTTTGCAGATGCGTTGTAGCATTCTTTGTATAGAAAAAAATATGTAATTCTGAGAACTCTATAATCTTCAGTGAATCAAGAACAAAATCCAAATAGACTTTTTCATAAAGTAATTCTAGATGAATACCTTTTGTATTTTTTCATTTAATTGGTTTATTTTTTCCTCTTAATCAGGCCTGTATATATGAAGATGTTGACAAAACATAACATAGAACGCATGGTGTGTGAATAGTATATTTTTTATCTATGAAAATCAACACAGATTTCCAACAGGTAGAAATAGTTGTCAAAGGTTGCTAATCATGACTCTTGCTATTATCACATAGCCACATCAGAGACTATATATCAGCATCCAATGTATGCATTTACTGAGGCATAAGTATTCTTCACTCTGATATTCATTGAATGATTGTATTAAGGATATAAAACACTATGTTATCTGCTGTGGTTAACACTTTTTCAGTTTAATGTACAAATTCATACTTCCAAGATTTTTTGCTGTATGTTCTAATATTTTGTTAGCCAAATTACTGTCAAGTTAATACAGTGACAAATGACTCTACGTACACATTTCTTTATAGACTGAACATGCAGTTCCTCTAATGAACATCATTGCTATACCGTTATGTGTAATAATTTATTGAATTCTAAAAAAGAGACAAGTAACTATATTTTGAAAGAAATTCCTTTATTGGGCAAGGTTGAGCATCAGGATTTAGTACCCATGGCCTATGAACTTAAATCCTAAAGTTCAATATTGCCCAGCAGAAACCAGCCATAACCATCTACACCAGTAAATTCCTCAATTTTTAGAAGTTCCAATGCATGTGTTTTGATTCTCAACACTTTGATAAAAAATTGTTTATGTTATACCAAATTAAATAAATAGGGAATAACCGCTTTAAGAAGCAACGCAATCCTATTCATTTAATCATAAAAGATAGTTCAAGTTGTGGTTGGTAATCTTCCTCAACTGCCCGTCTGCCCTCTTGTGGCAAAGGGAAGATATGTAGTCTTCAGGCAACTAAAAAATAAGTAACTTTTTATTTAGCTTGGAACTAAAGAATTAGAGTAAGACCTTTCTGAATATTACTTTGGTTGTGGATCTTAGCAATGTTATCATAATAAATGCCTGCCTGCATTCTTTAAATACATTAAATCATGGTTTGAAAAACAAGTTATATTAATAATCTATCTAACAACAAACCCTGAAAATATTCAAGAAAAAAATTAAAGCAACAATTAAAAATAAAGTATCATTGTCTACCCATTACTGACAATCTTAAACCAGCCACAATGTTCTGGGTAGTACTGCCTATGACCTTTGAAATAAATTTAATTAGAAATTAGTAGAAGGAACAAGTACAAGCTGGGTTTCAAAGAGGCAGAGGAACTAGAGATTAAATTGCTAATATTTGCTGGATTATGGAGAAAGCAAGGAAGTTCTAGAAAAATAGCTGCTGCTTCAGTGAAGATGCTAAAGCCTTTGACTGTGTGGATCACAATAAACTATGGCAAATTTTTAAAGAGATGGGAGTACCAGTTCACCTTACCTGTCTCCCGAGAAGCCTGTATGTGGGTCAAGAAGCAACAGTTAGAAATGAATATGGAACAACTGATTGTTTCAAAATAGGGAGAAGAGTATGACAAGGCTGCATGCTGTCACCTTGCTTGTTTAACTAATATGCAGAGTACATCATGCAAAATGATGGGATGGATGAATCACCAGCCAGAATTAAGACTGCCAGGAGAAATATGAAGAACCTTAGATATGCAGACAATACCACTTTAATGGCAGAAACTGAAGAGGAACTAAATAATCTTTTAATGGTGGTGAAACAGGAGAGTGCAAAAATTGGCTTCAAACTCAATATTAAAAAACCTAAGATCATGGTATCTGCTCCCATCACCTCCCAACAAATAGAAGGGAAAAAATTGGAAGCAGAGACAGATTTTATTTTCTTGGACTCCAAGATCACTGCAGACGGTGACTGCAGCCATGAAATTAAAAGACATGTCCTCCTTGGGAGGAAAGCTATGGCAAACCTAAGCAGCATATTAAAAGCAAGGACATCACATTGCTGACAAAGGTTCATATAGTCAAAGCTATGATGTATGGTTTTAAGAGTTGGACCATAAGGAGAGCTAAATGCTGAAGAATTGATGCTTTTGAATTGTGGTGCTGGAGAAGACTCTTGAGAGTCCCTTGGATTGCAAGGAGATCAAATCAGTCAATCCTAAAGAAAATCAACCCTGACTGTTCTTTGGAAGGACAGATACTGAAGATGAAGCTCAAATACTTTGGCCATCTAATAAGAAGAGAGGAGTTGATGTTGAGAAAGATCGAAGGCCAAAGGAGAAGGGGACAGTAGAGAATGAGATATCACTGATCTGATAGTGTCACTGATACAATGAACATGAATTTGAACAAACTCCAGCAGACAGTGGAGAACAGGGGAGCCTGCCATGTTATGGTCTATGGCAGTGGTCGCCAACCAGTGGGCTGGGGACACTGGTGATCCGCGAGAAAATTTTGGTGGTCTGCAGAGAAATACCCTCCAAAGCAATTAATCCAGGCTGTGGGGGAACATAAAGCTGCGCCACCCACATGGCCCATGGGAACACAAGACTTGCGTCGCTTGCATTGCAAACAACATGAGGAAATGAGGGGAGAGGGGAAAGGGCAGAGCGGGGAACTTGCCCCACTTACCCTATGCGCCTGACCTGGCCACCGGGCTGGTTCTTCCCGCTTCTTTCTTCTTCTGCTTTTGACTGCATGTAAGGAAAGCAGCAAAAGTCTTTTTTTCTCTCCCCCAAACTCCACCAGAAATGAGTCTTTGGGACCCTGCAAGGCATCTTGCTCCAAGAGGTTGCACTGGCACGACAGGTCTCACAAAGACTCATTTCTGGCGGAGTTTAGGAGAAAGACTTCTGCTGCTGCTTCTGCTGCTTTCCTTGCATGAAGCCAAAAGTCTCTCTCCCCCAGAATGGAGCTAGAGACGGTATCCTGCGATCCCCAATAAGGAATGATCAATCGGTAGGAAAACAGGATGGGCTGGGGAATTTTCCTACAGACTTTTGGGGGGATTTTCCCAGGCTCTCTGGTCTGCAGGATTTAAAATTATGAGTTTGGTGGTCCCTGAGGTGCAAAAGGTTGGCCACCCTTGGTCTATGGAGTAGTAAAGAATCGGACATGACTTAGCAACTGAACAACAACAAGCAGGAAAAAATATATATCTAGCCAGGTAGAGAAAATTTTGGTCAGGGTCATTGAAAATAAATAGCTTTTGACCTGTTCATATTCAATTATTTCAAGCAGAATCACTAAAATATAAGGGATTATTTGTAGCATATTCATATTTTCAAGATCATCACAATCTTCTTAGCCCGTTTACAGGGAGGAAACACCATCCTTCCTTAATATGAGGAAGGCTCTGTGCTTCTTCCAGCTCAAAAAGCTTATAGAAACAAAAGTGTATCAGTGATACGTAGGCCAATTCTGGCTTTTAGTATTTTCTCCCCTTACTCCTGTAAAAACAGTCTACTTCTCTCCACCCTTATTTGTTCATATACATTCATGGCTCAAATCTCTACCCAACAATCATGCAGTTTCTGTACCCAAAAAGTTTCTCATACTTTCCTCCTATCCAGAATACTTACAACAAAGAAATCATTAAGAGTATATGGTTTTCCTTTCTTCTGTCCACGCTGATGCATATAAATACCCTTCAGAATGAATGGTAGAGCATTTGTTCTGCATAAAATTAAAACAAAAAAACTTGAAGTGATTTTACTAAGCATTAATGGCTAAATAAAATTATGAACTTTTACATATATATGTATACCTATTTTTACCAAACTTTCGATATTCATAAATAGTTAAAGATTTGTCACAAGTAAAGTAAAATCCAATCAGTTCTCGACAAGCATCACGTCCATTTCTATAATGAAAAAAAAGGATTAGATTCTTTATTCTTAAAAATAAAGCAGAATGAATCCTTAACTGCCAAGCAGACAGAATAGAATAGAATAGAATAGAATAGAATAGAATAGAATAGAATAGAATAGAATAGAATAGAATAGAATAGAATAGAATAGAATAGAATTCTTTATTGGTCAAGTGTGGTTGGACACACAAGGCATTTGTCTTATATTTTAAGCAAACCTCATGTTTCTAGACTTGTGTAATATCAATTTAACCAATGTGTTCTGCTACTGAGAGTTCTCCACTAATCCTGATCAGAATATGAGAATTGGAGAATGCATGTTATTTCCAAGTAGGCCCACTATGCATAAGTGATCTATCTACTTTCAGTGCCTCAAAGCTCCACCTAATTAACAGATCTAAGGACCAAACATCACATACTTTGGTATTTAGTATTTAAGATAAAAATAATTTTGACCCAAAATTGCTGCAATAGATCATTCTGCTGGACTATGACATAAGGGAGACAGATTAACAGAATAAATTATTGTAGTCACAAGATACACAATTATCAAAGGACACCAATACTATTTACTAGTTTATCCCTCCTACGTACACAGGGAAGTCAGCATTTTATCATCAATCTAGCTAGAACCTTTATAATTTCATAAAATATGCATACAGCAGGTCACCATGAGCTATAAGAAACATTGGATGAAAGTCTAATGTAAACTGTAATATTGCTATGCTATTGTACTGAAAAGCAATTGGACTAAAATGTGGTTATGGAAGTAGCAACTTCTAAAAAGAAAATTTTGTATGCATACCTTAATAATAATCTACCATCAAACCGTAATTTGTTAGAAAGCATATTTTCCGTCAGTGCTGACCTAGTCTTAATTCTGTAAGAAACAGATACAATATTATATATTATGTGAGTAAAACAAGTCGTTTTGCATGCCAACTGCTTGTAGAACAGACATGTTCTTGAATAGAGTTCAGTAGAATTATCATGAAAAGATACAGCAAAGACAAAACATAAATTCTGATTACTGCCACTACAAATAAACTTAAAATATTATCAGGTTTATATATTTCACCGGAACTATAGAATTATGTATATTTTTTCTGCTTATGAGTGTATGTATCTTCAAGAATCTGAAGCCTTTTAAGTCTTTCTAGCAGATATCAATGCTAAACAAAATCTTACTAATGATTCAAACTGTGTACTTCAGTACCATTAGCAGTAAAGTTGATTTTACTTATTTAATAAAATATCTGTGCGTATGCAACTGCACATAATAATTCATATTTTCAATAAAATAAAAGTGATGTTTTAATAAAATTATTCACAGCACTTAAAACATTCCTAGAACATTTTAGGAAATCTTAGTTCTCGGTTGCATGAACACACAGTTGAATGGACATAAGGGAGACTTTACACAAATATTATATGTAACATTAAATTATTATTCTAAGTATGCTAAGAAGTAAACACCATTCAGTATTGCCAAAAAAGAAACTGAAGGAATTTATTTATTTATTTATTTATTTATTTAAAATTATATCACTGTCTCATCTCAGTCAGTCTCAAACTCATGACTATAGGAAGCTAACAATAATTATTAAAACAGCAAAAAGCCAAAAAAAATCACTGAAACAAAAATATACAGTACATCTAATCTATAACTGAAGTAAAAACAATGCACCAACAAAAATCAACATAACCACTGTATGGACTGCATCATACATATGGATCACTAGACCCAGTGACAATATATATGAAACACTATCCCTGATTAGCTCATTTTGGGAGGAGAAATCACAAACCTTCAATAGAGATTCACAGAGAGCATATTAAATTTTAGATGGATTACAATTTTATAAAAACAGATATCAAAAAGATTGAACATAGCAGAGCAGCTGGAATTAATAATCTATTTAATTCTCATATACAGCTTCCAACCATGATTAATCTATTTCTAGCCATGTCTAATTAAATACTAATCGGAAGCACTATTCTGGACTTCTTCAGAACAATTGGTTTTTAAAAGCATGCTACTTTGATGTCACATGATTAATAGCGATTTGACAGTCTTGTCATCTATGAATGTATGTTAATTTGGAATCTAACACATCATGTGGCAGGTAATTTCATAGATGAACATCTGAAATATTCATGCTAAGTACAACATTTGACTCTGTAGATCACCCTTCATTCAGTGTGAGTGGATGATCCTAGACTCTAGTAGATTGGGAAACCACTACCTATTTAATTTCATCATAGTGCTTAATTTTTTAAACTTCTATTATGTCTTCCTTATTTTCTATTTTTAATTTTAAAAATGATTAAAATGCTCCAAAGTAACAGTAGATATCTTACAAATGGATTGCATAAAGGCATGAGCTACAAATAATGAAACTAATAATCATAGGCCTTCTTGGCTAGTGGGAGTAATAGTATTTTAATTTATTTTAATTTATTTCATGTCTACAAAATGGTGAGCAATACATTATAATTTAAACATATAGTGAAATGCAGGAAAATCTTAAAAAGATTCAAACCATTGTTAGATAAACATTTCTATTACAAAAAACAGATTTTATTTTTAAACTTATAGAGGTTCTCATTTACAGAGTATCAAGATATTTAGGTGCACAATCTGAAATTAAAAAAATCATAATAAAATAATTTTGAGGACATTATCCATAAAGCAATATAGTGTAAGATATCTTACTTTGTTTCATGTAATGTTCTTTTTCTAAAGCGCAGAGGTGCTGTGCTTAATCCAGGGAGAACAGGATCCATCTTATAAATATCTGAATTTCCATTTTGCTCTGGATCACTTATCACAGCTCTAAAAAAAAATACAGAACTGGTTCTATCAAATTAATATATAAACCTATTTAGTGCTTTATTTCAAGTTTTTTAAATTATTAATATTTACATGTTAACTAAGTGTTGTACAATCAGAGAAATATCAATAAAATTACCAATACTTTTCATGTAACATAAAAGTGCTTAAATTGTCCTATATACATTGCAACTTTTCTAAATTGTACTGATAGGAGTATAAATGCACTGTACATTATCCTCTTTGATAGCAATAAATACCCAAGTATTATGAATGTTACATATTGATATAAATTGTTATCTGTCTCATAAAAACTAATGTTAAAGTTCATAAAAACATTGAAGTGTCAGATACTACAAGTTATTTGCAAAGATTTGCTTCTGATACAGTAAACGCAGGAATCCAATACACTATGCGATGCTAATGTATGGGATCGCTCATACATTATGATTGTTCAAAATGTGAAGTATACATATTTTAATACTAAAGCAGTCCCTTCACTTGGTCTCTTGACCTCATCCATCTGGGTCTCACTTGAGCCAGCCTAGAGTAGTTGTCTGGCAGATTCAGAGAGTAGTGAAGCATAAGGTAGCACCCAACTGATCTTCCCACTCCTTATCTGTCTCTGGATCCAAGCATTTGACAACTACAAATAGCTTCTGGACAACGGATGATGGTAGTGGCATATTTTTTATTATTATTATTATTATTTTGTCAAGCGATTATAACAGGTATAAGTATAAACATAGTTATGAATACATGAAATGGATACATATAAGAAAAAAAACAGTAGGACAGGGACAGTAGGCACATTGGTGCGCTTATGCATGCCCCCTACAGACCTCTTAGGAAAGGGGTGAGGACAATAGTAGACAGTCTAAGGTTAAAGTTTTTGGGGTTTGGGGAAGAAACCACAGAGTCAGGTAGAGTATTCCAGATATTGACCACTCTGTTGCTGAAGTCGTATTTCCTGCAATCAAGTTTGGTGCGGTTTACTTTGAGTTTGTATTATTGTGTGCTCTTGTATTGTTATGGCTGAAGCTGAAGTATTCATTGACAAGTAGGACATTGCAATATATAATTTTATGTACTATACTTAGATCGGACCGAAGGCAGCATAGTTTCTAGGTTGTCTCGGTCTAAAATTTCAAGTCTGGTGGCATAAGGTATTCTGCAACGTGTAGAGGAGTAAAGAATTCTTCTTGTGAAATATTTCTGGACTTTCTCAACTGTGTTAATATCAGATACATAATGTGGGTTCCAGACCGATGAGCTGTATTCAAGTGTTGGTCTAGCAAATGTTTTGTATGTTCTAGTTAGTAGTGTGATATTACCAGAGAAAAAGCTATGCAGGATTAGGTTAACAACTCTTTATGCCTTTTTGGCTATGTAGTTACAGTGGGCTCTAGCACTTAGATCATTAGAGAGGTCTAATGATCCAAGGTCCAAGGTCCTTGACAGAGTTTGGATCATCAACAAGGTCTTGACTATTCATTGTGTATTTTATTTTTTGATTTTTTTGCCAATATGTAAGACAGAGCATTTATTTGTTGAGATTTGAAGTTGCCATTTGTTTGACCATTCTGATACATAGTCAAGGTCTTTTTGAAGGGTAGCAGTATTGTTGGTGGTGTTGAATAGCTTAACATCATCAGCAAAAAGAATGCAGTTGCTCTTAATATGATCACAGAGGCCATTAATGTAGAGTATGAACAGAGTTTTATATATATATATATATATATATATATATATATATATATATATATATATATATATATATATATATATATATATATATATATATATATATACATGCAGCTATAGATGTTCTTGGATAACACCATTAGCTCTTCAATCTGGGTACAGGCATGGTTTGGAGAAAGAATCATTCTGACAAATAACTCTCATTAAAAAAAACAAAAAGACAAAAAAGTGTGATACTTTTGACCCTGATGGATTTCTCAATGGCTCATTATATCCTTCACAACATTCCTATGGATTTTCAATTGGGTCACAGAGAATTATATTAGGTGTTATATCTCTAAAGCTATGCTGGTTCTTCGCCCAAGATTGGGACAAAATGAGGTTAAATAACCAGGAATGATTTTTTTTGGCTGCACCAGACAAGGATGGTTGAAGCATGATTTTATCATTTCTATTACTGTAGTTTTTAATTGTTGATGTGAGCCACTTAACAATTTTTTCAAGTCTTTTAAATAAATCAACAAATAAACTAGTCACACAATTAACAATATGGCATGTAGTAAGCAGAATAATGGAATAACAGAGTTGGAAGGGACCTTGGAGGTTTTCTAATCCAACCCCCTGCTCAGGCAGGAAACCCTAAAGCATTCCAGACAAATGGTTGTGATGTGCATCCTACATACTTTAGTTCAGGGGTCCCCAACCGCCGGGCGCTGGACTGGTACCGGGCCGCGGAACAAGCCTTACCGGGCCGCTGGTTGCTGGGTGCCGCCATCTTTTTGGTAAAAAAGCAATTTTCAAAAGATGGCGGCGCCAGCGTTGGTGAGCTTTTCCGGTAGAAAGCCATTTCTACCCGAAAAAGCTCACCGAAGCGCTGGCGCCACTTCATTTTTACGAAAAATCACTTCGATGACGAACCGAAGTGATTTTTCGTCAAAAGATGGCGGCGCCCAGCTGACGCCGGAACCGGGCGCGGCGCCAGCTGACGCCGGAACCGGGCCGCTGCATCGAAAAGGTTGGGGATCCCTGCTTTAGTTAACAGCCTAGAAAAAAGTCCATCTATTTCCTCTGTTTGGTTGAGTGGCCTGTTGTATACACCTATGGCAATGTCATTTTCCCCCAATATGCCTTCAAGACAGTTTTCAACATTGTTGTACTCTATTTCTGTAGATATATAGTTATTATTTATATATAATGGAACTCCACCTCCTCTTTTATTTGGTCTGTTTCTTTTAAATAATTTAAATCCCTCTAGCTTTCTATTTCATTTGTGGGTTTCATCCCACCAAGTTTCCATAATGGCAACAGTAAGCAATACTGTTGCCTTTTAATTCCCCTTTATAACCAATTATCTCACTTCCCCAAACAGGTCTCATATTCACTGATCCACTGGATCCACCACATCCAACTTTGATGTTCAGAGAAGTATAAAGTAAATAAATCAGGATACAACAGATGACTTGTGGGAGGATGGGGTGAAACAGAACAAATCTTCCCAACATATTTAACATATTTTTGCTCCCCCCGCCCCATCTGTTTGTTGCTCAGCTACCGTGATATTTCTTGTGTGTGGAAGCACGCACTTCTGCTCTTAAAAAACTGGGTTCACATATTGTATGAAATAACAATGTCATTTGTTTTTTTGACTCTGTATATCAACTAATTTCAAGTAATCCACTGTGGTTTGTAAACAATGGTTTATGGGCTAGCAGTGGTCATTTTATTTGCTGTAAATCTCTGCATAAACATCCAATATTTTTCCCAGCAAATCAACTATATATGTGAAGATGATCAGAAGCAACCATAATATTATGAAAAAGGGGGGCTACTTTAATGATTCAACAATACAGCTTTGTATGTATTTCTGCTTGTTGGGAATCATCTTTTTCAAAGGAAATACTTAGCCCTGCCATATAAATAGCACTTTTCTAGCTAATTAATTAGCATTTTATTATCTTACCTACACAATTGATCTAACATCACTTGTTCTACCACAGCTTGTTTTTTTCTTTCTGCTGCTACTTCTTCCTGCAAAGTAACCATTGAACAGAATAAAAGTATTGTTTAAAATTTTAAATATTTCAACAGTATTGCTACAAGTGTAATAAACCATAGAATTTAGCGCTCTTAACAAGAAGCAGTGAGCACTGTTGTTTTAAAAATAAAACAGACATAAAATACTACCTTGTTATAAGGTTTTACAAATAATTAATGCAGAATTTTAATCTATGAAAAAAACCATCATTTTATTGAACTGGGTTTAAGAGCAGGTTTCATCAAAAAGAAATTCTAAAAATAGTATTACATTTGTTTCAAATTGGAGTCAGACATAATTATTTATCCTAAACTGTAACTATAGTAAAATTTACTTATTGTGTAGTTGTTAAAAAGTTGTATCAGGAAACTCATGTTCTAGTCTACCCACATACACAGAACCAGTGGTGGGATTCAGTCAGTTCAGGCGAACTGGTTGTTAAATTACACAAACACACACACACGCTATCAAAGTGGATCCTGGCCGCTGCACTGCACTGCGATGGAGAAATGGGCAACGGAGCTGCCAGCTCAAGGGAAGGAGAAGACCGCTTTCCCTCTTTCTTCTCCCTGATCTTCCTTCTTCCCTCGTGCCCACAACTCCGTTTCCCATTTCTCCATTGCAGCGCAGTGCTCAGGATCCACTTTGATAGTGTAGGGGGGAAAGTAATTTAACAACCGGTTCACCCAGGGTCAGGTTGGCCATCATGGGAGGCTCATCCCACATGTGTGGCGGAGCTGGAGGACGGGGATGGGCCATGCCTCCCGTGACAGCCAACCTGACCCTGGGTGAATTGGTTGTTAATCCCATCACTGCACAGAACCCTCTAGAGGACTTTGAGAGTAATTTTCTCTGAAAACCACCTTACGAAGCTTTTTGAAGAGCAATAAGACATAGCATTATGCACACTGCCTTGCTTTCCTAAATGAAAGGAGAAAACTAAATCTAATAAATAAACAAAATTTTCTTAGTGTCAATTCAGTCATCAACCCATGCATGAACATGAACATGCTGACATGAAACTGGTTCTATGCTATCTTGATACAAATTAAACTCAGAGTTTCAAGTTGTTTAAGTAATCTTTTATTTAAATTCTTAATGGAAAATAAAAATAGTAAGGACTGAAAATAGTTTCAACAGCAGTACAATTTATTTTTTTATTTATTTGTACCTCACATTTATTATTTTTAAAATAACTCAAGGAGGCAAATATCCAATATATCTTCCTCTTCCTAATTTCCCTACAACAATCCTCAGGTGGGTGGGTGAGTGAGACAGTGACTGGCCCAAAGTCACCCACCTAGCTTTCATGGTTAAAATGGGACTAAAACTCACAATATTCCATTTTCTAGCCTGGTGCGTTAAACAGTAGACCAAATTGGCTCCATTTCATCTGTGCACAATAAAAAATCATCTATGTACTTAAGCTAGAAGGGCACTATACCAAGATATATTGGGTTGATCTTACTTATTTACATTGCTTAACTATAACTATATATGCTAATTTTTTAGCACTTTATCCTATTAAACTTACAACATCGAATTTTCTTATGCTATGCTGCATAGTATATGGGTTGTTTGTATAACCTTGCTGTAAAAGGGCTTTCTCATCAAGAATTGTGAATTCATCCACTCTTTGTTTTTCTGGCTGTAAATCCTATATGGGAACAAAACATAATATTTGGATGAAATTGGTGATTCCAGTGACTGTTATCACTACAATTTATTTCATTTTAATTCCTTGCTGCTAAAATGTGCACAGGAAATAACCTATACATATTTCCTATATCTAACTTCTCTTGAATTTTTGAGAATTCAAAAGAATATAAATACTGAGGCATTTATAAATCTTGTATACAGCAGCTGTTTCTACTGAAATAAATAAAAACCCATTATGCAAAACATGTTAACATTATCTATGACTTTAAAGGAATTTCTGAATGTTCACATATCTAAGAAATTACTATAATACATGGAATCAGCGTAACACACAAGCCAACTAAAGCTCTTCAAAACATCCCAAGCAAATCAAAAGACCCAGTAGCCCCAGAAGAAATAACAGGAGTCATCTACAATATACAGTGTAATGAATGCAACAACCGCTATGTAAAATAAATAGGCAGAAAACTGGCAGAACACATCCATGAACATCAACTAGCAGTCAGAAGATGTGCTGAAAACTTTTTAATTTCACAAGATGTCGACAGGCTTAACCACAGTTCCAAATGGAAAACTATAACCATCCTAGACCAAGCCTAGTCCTTATCAGTGCAAATTCACAAATCATCAAGGGCAAAAATAAAAATAGCAAATTAACTAGGCAACTATATCCAAATTAAAATGCAAAGAAATGGAACATGATGGAACTATAAAACGAAGAGGGAAATACAATGAGCTTCAAAGGGGAAAAATGTAGTTGATGTTGGGAAAAGAAGAATTTTGGAGAAAAAAGACAACTCCTACATTATTAGTCCATAACAAAAACCTTATGCACTACATTTGCTTTAGTGAAGCTAAGCTCCCTTCAATATTTTAGATTGAGTTGTTATGCTGGGATAATATATGGATGTTACCTTTTTTTCAGCTATCTTGCCTGGAAGTTCATGAAACAGGTTATTATTTGTTTTCTTTTTTGCAGCTCTCTGAGAATACTGCTTATAACCCTCTTTCATTTCTGTTTCATATTGCTGATATTTCAGCTTGTATATGTCTGTCGGGAGTGGCAGATTTTCTGGTATTGTTTTTTGCTCCTTTGAAGAAAGCTGCAAATAAATAATCAGAACAGTAATAATGGTATAGTATCTGAATCAATTAAACATAACATTTAAATATTTATCAATTGTCCAACTTAAGATTGTTCAGATTTGCAGAGATGCTAGATGTAACTGCAAATCTAAAGCAAAAAAATGGAAAATGGAAAGTTACATTTTTTACTAATAGGATTTGTTTCAGAGTAGTAGAACAAATATACACATATCATCACCATCATTGCAAAAGAAGTTCATATTTGTTATTTAAAAGTGTGATTCATTTACTTCTTAAATTATTTACCTCAATTTTCTTTAGATCAGGTCTCCTTGCTGCCTATACAATAAAAAGGGAAGAAAATACATATTTATAGTTCTCCTTTAAAAGTTCATTATTTAAACTAATTAACAAAATGTGATATGTTTTATTAATGAAGAACAAAATCAGTATATCTTAATACCAGAATTAGCAACATTAATTAGAAATCCTATATTTGTATTTAAAAGTAAGCGCTATTATACAAGGAAAAGTATTTCTAGGTAAGAATAACAGACCTATAGGAGAAAATACAATTCTAACATGCTGGCTGTGATAAAGAACTAAGCAGGTATTTATTTATTTATTGAATTTATATTTCCGCTGATTCACCCATGGCAACTCAGCAGCAAGATTTCTATTTTTAAATTCTGGTATCAAAATCTAGTAATCTAGGGGAAGGAAATTGTGGACCATTTTCACTGTGTCTGTTCACCCAGATATTTTATCATAATAAATGGGTCTTTCAAATAATGGCCTCTATTAACCATGCTTATAAGAGGCTTGATACTTTTTATGGCAGATGGAGTTTTAAAATAAGATTCTGAAAGTGAATATAATACATCCATAGCGTAAATAAAACTCCATACTGGATCAAGACCAGGATGGGACATATATAAAACAATAACTATGATCCCACTATCCAAAATATTATTTAAAAAACAAGGTGTTTTTTTTAATCAGTACCTTTCAGTTATTTTTAATAAAAATCCAAAGAATGGTAACTGGTATTTCAAAATGAGCAAATTAGATACTCCAATACACAAAATGCTTATGTAACTGTCATTATGACTCAGAAATTTGAAGCCTAAGAACACCAACTAGAGCACAAATTGAATCCATCCTATTTATCTTAAGGTCATGACAAATCCCACAGCTGCAATGGAATCAATCTCTTTTTTTTCTCACAATATTTTCTAATTTTTACTATCTTATCTATTTAGGAATTCTGAAGAAATGAAAACTTATGCATTATTATGTGATTACGTAAGTTTTTCCTTTAAAAAAATGCTAAGAATTTTAACTACACAGATTCAGTGTAGTTGTGTTATACACATTTACATGAAATTTGTTTCTGGAAGTGTTATGCTTGAAAATAAATCCATCCATAATCCAACTTACCTGTTCTATGTTATGATATTGAGGGTGAGTATTTTGTAATTGAGTGTCCCTCCTAAAAGATGAAGATATATGTGGAGGGCCAGTGTGAGGTCGTCCAGCATTGTAAAGTGATCCATTATCTCCATCCTAAAACATAAGAAAGCATTTATTTAACTGTAATCAAATAAACTGGACTTTCTTAGTTTTTCTTTAAAATGTTTTGCTTCTCATCCAATAAGCTTCTTCAGTTCTGAAGATTCTTGGATGAGAAGCAAAACATTTCCAAGAAGAAAACTAAAAAAATTCAATTGCCTTTTGAAAAGCACCTTTGGGACAACTGTGACATGGACGACTGAGAATCTCCACAGACATGTAATTGAATAAACTTGTCTAAAACATTTAGAAAGTTCAGATTGAGATGACAGAAATACATCCTAGTAACCCAGCACCAGTACAAATAAGCAAATGACTTAAGGAATTTCCTTGCTCAGATTTGCTACTCATCAGTATTATTTTTATGTGTAAAGAATTTAATAATAAATCAGACATTTATAATAGATACCAGGTAATTGTATCTAATTAACTCTGAAATTAAAGAATTGTTTAGTTTTATTGTATTATTGTTTATTGTAATCCAATAGACATTTAACAACCACATTACTAACTGAATAACTGCAGCGATTCATTTAACAATTGTGGCAAGAAAAGTCATAACATGAGCAAAACTCACTTAACTAATGTCTCATTTAAGCAACAGAAATGTTAAGCTCAATTGTGGTCATAAGTTGAGGAATACTTGTATAAAGAATATCCTAGCAATGATCGGAAAATTTAAACAAATAATAATAATAATGTATTAAATTTATATGCTGCCTGTTGTGGCCCACATAAGTTGAGTTTTGTAATACTTGAACGGTGGGTTTTGTAGTACTGATGCACTGCCAAACTAACATGGCTTTACCTTCTTTAATTTAGTTTACATTTTCAGCATAACTTTGTAAGAATGGAATGCTGAAGTTTTCCCTTAGCATGCTTAACTTGCTGTAACTAACTGCAAAATAAGAACTTTCTCAGGCTAAATAACAAAAGGATTTTTTTTCAACTGAGCATGTTAAGAAGTTTCACTTAGCTGAAATTATATTTTTTTCACAATGGATTCTATGGGACTCATGATGTGTTTTCCCATGCTAACATTTTACTTTTTTAATACTTTAATACAATGTTCTTTTCTATTGCTATGCTCACATATTACTGTATGCTTTAATTTTTATGATGTAACTGGACAGGTGATTATTTCTAAACCAATCAACTTTTAATTTTATTTTACAAGTTCTTTGTTGTGCTATAAACTATAAAAAGTAAATATAAACCATTTTTCAAGGTCCTCCCTTTCAAAAGTTCAGTTTACTTTATTTTCATTGCACCTCATACAACAAAATCAAATGCCATCTTCAGTGTACATCATACATAAGAAAACTATAAAAATAAAAAAAAACACACATCCTTCACATTCTATACAATTGAATTGAAAACCCCTGATACTGCATTGGTAGTACACTATACAGTAGAATTCAATATAGTTACTGCTTTGGGATAGAAGCTGTTTTTCAGCCTATTTGTCCTTGTTTTTATTGTCCTGTACCATCTGCCAAATGGTAGTAGTTCAAAAAAAGGGTGCCCAGAATGAAATGGATCTTTAAGAATGTTTTGAACTTTCTTATGGCAGTGGGAACTATAAAGCTCTTCCAAAGAGGGGAGAGGCAACCAATGATCCTCTGGGCAATGATGTTAACCCTCTGGAGTGCTGTCCTATCTGCCACTGTGCAATTGGCAAACCATACACAGGTGCAGTTAGTTAAAATACTCTCTATGCTGCAGCGGTAGAAGGTCACCAGCAATTTTTCATTCAGTTGTTTCCTGAGAAATCTGTTAGTATAATCTCTGTTGGGCCCTTTTGACTAGTGATACAATGTGAGTGCTCCAGGTCAGGTCCTCTTTTATGATAAACTTAAAAAAAAACTTAAAACTGACCACTTTTTCCACTTGGTCTCCATTGATAACCAAGGACCGGATGTCTGACCTATTCCTTCTGTAGTCCACTATAAATTCCTTGGTCTTATTGGTATTAAGGAGCAAGTTTTTGTCTCTACACCATGAAAGCAACCAGTCCACCTCATCTCGATAGGCAGACTCATCCCCCTGGAGATGAGTCCCACCACTGTTGTATCATCTGCAAATTTAATAATAGTACTACTGGTGTGAGTGGGAATGCAGTCATGTACATAAAGAGTTTAGAGTAAGGGACTCAACACACAACCCTGTAGTATATCAGTGTTAAGAATAAGGGCTGAGGAGGTATGATTACCTAATCGGACCCTCTGAGAGCGGCCAGACAGGAAATCCATAATCCAAAGGCAGATTGAATCATACTAATTGAATCATACTAATCTATGTGGAAGAGTTGTGTTAAATGCAGAACTAAAATCTACAACAAGCATCCTCACATAGTCCTCCCACCCTCACTGTTCCATATGAGTCAGAGCAATGTGAAGAAGGATGGCTATAGTGTCCTCTGTAGATCTATTTGTTCTGTATGCAAACTGGTGTTCGCATACATAGGGAGACCCCTCTTTATCAGACAAATCTAAAACTTTAAAATCATCCTCTGACTTGGTTGCTTATTATAGAAAGTAAGCCAAGGTAGAACCCACAGCCAGATTTGGCCATTACTATGAAATTAGGGTGAGAACAAGCAGCCATGGTAGTACAATTGCCAATTTGGCCTAAATTAAGCCTTATTATATTTAGCAATTTTCCCCATACTCTGGATAAATCTAATCTTAATATCCAAATTGCTGACAGCTGCTTTTGTTCTCAGAATGCATAGTACTTAGTACACACTTATCTGGACTTTTGTAAGTTAATAATAAGATGATTAAAAAATGAGTTTTTCATTTATTAAATGGCTAACTGAAAAATATAGCTGCAGATAAACTTCTTTTAAAAAGTTGATATAAATCCAGAAAAATTAGCAAATGAACAGGAAATAATAGCTAAGGTAGACCATGAGAACTGGTTTCATTTCTGTTCCAGTATTTGTATTCTAACAACTGTCATATTTAGTATTTGCATATTTTTAATAATTTCCAAAAAAAAAAAAAACCAAATAGCTATTACCTCATCTTCTGAATCTCCCAACTTTCCCAAGTCAAGACATGGCACCCTACAGAGAATTAGAAATTTAAAATTATACCGTGTTTCTCATATAATAAGGCTGGGTCTTAATTTTTTTTGAGCCCCGAAAAAATGGCTAGGCCATCTTTTCGGGGGTGACTTAATTTCCCCCCCCAACTTGCATCTTTGGGCGGGCGGCAACGGCTTGGATGTTGACTTCAGCATTGGTGGGGCACTTTGTATCGGGGTCAATGCAGGCAGCACCATATCCGGGTGTGCAACAAAAGTACTTCCTAACGGCAAGCCCCCCCACCATTCCCCCCCCCCATTTCGCATGTTTTAATATAGGCCTTAATTTGGGGGAAGGAGCTTAATTTCATTTCATGCCTATAAAACATGCTGGGACTTCCTATTGGGGGAGGCCATATTGTTGGAGAAACAGGGTAATACTTCTCTGATGTTTAGATGTCACACATCTTTTTCCTTTAGAGTAAGGTTGCTGATTTTTAAAAATAAATTAAAGAAAAAAAGCAGACCACTTTTTTTTCAAGGAAGCAAATAAAGAGAGTATTTGACATTTTTAAAAAAAATCAGCAAGTCAACACATTTAAAAATGTATCACAAAATTTTATTATTATTAAAAATTTTGCTGCCCATCTCACTATAGGGCTAATTTACAACAATAAAAAATGAAGAAATAAAAAGGAAATTTAAACAAAGCAAAAGTAAAATAAAGAGAACAATAAAATAAACCAAGAAAAAGAAAACCAAAAAATACATCAATATGACTAGCTAAAAGTAGGTGCTTTAAGTTACCAGAAGAAAGATGAGATATAAAAGTAAAAATATATTTGAGGAATTCTAATATTACACTTTTACTTCTCAATTGTATCTAGACAACCACAGAACTCCATGCAAACAGAAGCAAAGAAATGCCAATTTTTGCCAATATCCCTTTGAAATTTGCTACTTCAAATTAATATTAGCAAATGAACAATGTGACATTAGTTAAAAATACTGAAATTTCAGGGTCTCCTTGAATATTTTAAAAACACAGAAATTCCAGCCAATGAAACCTTTAATGAAACTATACAATTTCTGAATCTGACACTACCACTTACCATTCAGCAAGTTTAATTCCATCACTGAAATATTTGACAAGATTTAGAACATCATTCCCCCCAGATATTAGAACAGCCCCCACTCTAGAACTTTTTTGGAAGGCGCTAAAGACCTGGTTCTGCCAGCGGGCCTGGGGAATCCAGAGCAGGATGGAGCCCATTATATGGCTTGTGTGATCTGCTGTTGCCGGGGCAGATGGTTGGGAGTTGGGGGAGGATTTTGTTATATTGTACTATATTAATTCATTTGATACTTTTTGTTAGTTTTTATTGTTTTAAATATGGTTTTATATTCTGTAAGCCACCTTGAGTCTCCGTGGGTGAATAGGCGGCAATATAAAGTAATTAATTAATTAATTAATTAATTTTATATATATATATATATATATATATATATATATATATATATATATATATATATATATATATGATTTGATATCAGAACATAGGACATCTCTTTCTTTGCACTATTATCCCTTCTCAGATGTCTGCCAAACAAAAAAGTGACATTCCTAGATCAGCAACATTTTAAGGAAAAAAAATATTTCTTCAACTGTTTGATTTGCTTCATATTAGTATTCTATTATATTATCATATTTGCATGTACATTTTTTAAAAGGAAATACTTACTCCGCTGGTCGTGGACCATGGCTTAATCTGGTGTTTGGCCTCCAACCCTGAAAAAAAGAATATAAAGCTTTTGTTTATTTCTTTGTTTGTTTTTATGTTCCTCCATATTCAATGAAACTGTGAACATAAATAAGAATCAATTATTAAAAGAAACAAAGAAATACAATAAGAATATTGAATTTACTATAGAATAGTTTAATTCAGGAGAAATCCAAAGGAATGGAAGCTAGGATTTTAAAAGAGTTTTGGTCAGTTCAGTGGTACTTTATGGAGTAACAAGAAAGTTATTGAAAGTTTATTTCAAACATTTACATAACCACGCATCTTACACCAAACTCTGATGGATTCTTCTTTTAACACAGCTAAATAAAAATTAAGATTATTTAATTTTGTTCTGAAGTATGGTATCCAGAGCCCTAACAGATAACCTTCCTCCTCCTTTTACTATTTCATGGTATTTTCTTATATATTGGATTGGAGATAATATATAATATTATAATATATATATTTCTTTCAAATTATTTGGGGAGAAAACTTATCAACTTGCCCTTTCAAGCAGATACAGGTACATTAGCTTGTTATTTGAAAGAGTAAATTAATGCAGAAAATTACTTACAGAAGATGCTCTATTTTCCTGTTCTAATCAGAAAGCTTAAAAACCGAAATTGTTTCTTACATAATCGGTTGAAACATCACTAGGGCCATTTCACAAAAAAATAACACTTGTTTAATGAAACACTAGCTTTCCTATAACAGAAGTAAGAAATAGACAGCAAGACAGAAATTACAACTAAATTACTGCAGATTATATTATATAAACTATATAGATTATATAAACTATAACTGGTATACCCTAAGGATGCAGATACATTACAACAAAACAGTACCTATTGGAAAATAATGATAGTTTTATATATATAAAAGAAACAGAGTACTTGTAAAAATGGAGAAATGCAATTATACATCTAAACCAGCAACACGCAATGTTGGGAATATGAATCTTTTTTGCTTTTACTTTGCAAATATCTTTTATTTTCTCCATTTTCCTAACATTTAACTAGAAGAACAGATCTATGATGTGCTCTTCAAAAAGATGTCTAAAACCACTCCATGTCTGTTTTTTCTGAAATATTACTCAACATTTCCTATTAAAAAATTACACATTATGCCTCTAGCTAAACAAAAATAATCTCTAAATTATTTTATTTAGAAAACACATGTAGCTGCCCATCTTATGCACCATAACTCTGGCTGGCCTATAAACAACAAAAACAACAACAAAACATTCTAAAATAAACCTATCATGGAAACTTCCGGGGCCCAAATAATATACTCTTCCACACATCAACTATCAACTTCACTGGGATTCACCCAGTGGTGGGATTCAATTTTCTTTAGTACCAGTTCTGTGGGCGTGGCATGGCTTGGTGGGCGTGGCATGGCTTGGTGGGCGTGGCATGGCTTGGTGGGCGTGGCATGGCTTGGTGGGTGTGGCAGGGGATGGATACTATAACATCTCCATTCCCTCCCTACTCCTCAGGGAAGGTTACCACCGGTTCTCCGAACTACTCAAAATTTCCGCTACCGGTTCTCCAGAACTGGTCAGAACCTGCTGAATTCCACTTCTGACTTCACCCTCATTCTACCCCAAATCTTGAGCTCTTCAAAACCTCCTGAAGGGCTGAGAGGGGTTCTTGCCAGATCTCAGTGGGAAGGTATTCCAAACAGCAGGGTCTGTTACAGAAAAGGTATGCTTCCTAGATCTCACTAAATGGAAACATTTAAGGGAAGGAACCTGGAGTATCCCCACTCTACCTAACCTGATTAAATGAGCAGATACTATAAGTCACAGAATTTAGGCAGGGTTGCTAAACTACAGGGGGGAAGATAAGCAAGCAGGAGTCCCAATTGATCCCTTGGCCCAATCTCACAAAGTCTCATATCTGGCTATATCCGAAGCAGCACTCCTAGTCACTCTACCAGCCCTACCTCAGTGCCATGCTCCAAATCAGGAGGACACACTTTGTTTAATTAGAGAGGGAACTCTCACAAACATATACATACAAAACCAGGATTCAATTATGTACAGCCTTGTTTCTCTAGTTAATAGATGCATATACATCACAAGGTACAGTGATTTTGTGGTGTGTGTGTGTGTGTCTTTTTCAAAATGAACATTCATTTTTCAATTTTATAAAGTTAATTTTA
The DNA here is from genome assembly GCF_049901735.1 of Notechis scutatus. Lineage (NCBI taxonomy): Eukaryota > Metazoa > Chordata > Lepidosauria > Squamata > Elapidae > Notechis > Notechis scutatus. The sequence goes on from NC_142014.1 coordinate 39,328,572, forward strand.
AATGTACCTGAGAGGATAGTAGAACTTGTCTTTTTGGAGATGCAGCAATTCCTTTAACCTCCAAGTCCATCTGAACTGTTTATAACTTAAAATAGAACTGAAAAGTAAAATTATAAAGTTACTGGAGTTACTGGACCAGATGCTCTAAGAATGGTTTTGACAAAATAAAAGTGATATTTCTTTCACTTTAAATATATTTTCTACTGAACTGAAATTCTGTTCAAAAGCATTGAGCCTAATTTATTACAACAAACAGTTTCAATGCATATCATTTTCCAATCCCATCAGCAGAATACAGTAGTTTAAACCAATGGCCCTAAAGACATATATTTCTTAATACATAAACCAAAGATTAACTAATTAAGAAATAATAGTACAAGGTTTTGCTCTTAAAGCCATACAATAAAACACTTATAGGTACAATATCTACAGACTGACAATTTAACTAGAGGTGGATGATCCATTAGAATTCATACTAATTCAAATATCAATTCAATTTACAGTATCTGGAGCCACTATATGGTATTAGAGAAAGATGTGGCTGTTTTAAAGAAAACCAGGCAAATGCTGTGTTCACATCTAGGTATGTTGGAAACTCCTCTTTAAAGATTATAGACTTAATAAGCAATAATATTAATATTTTTACCTAAGCAGATATGTGTGTGGATGATAGGAAAAGGTACTATAGAGAACAATTCAAAAATACTGTAGTTTTCCCCAGATTCATTTTGCAGTGTGCAAGTTTCAAAAGAGGCACAGGCAGAACTGATCAGCTGTCTGCAGAGAGGAGGCATAGAAGAGGCAGTTTGGTGTAATGGTTTAAGGTGCTGGCCTATAAACCAGAAGACTGGGTGATTTTGATCCAGTCACTCTCTCTCTCTCTCAGTCACTCACCTCACAGAGTTGTTGTGGGGAAAATAGGAGGGGGAAGAAATATGTTCTCTGCCTTGAATTATTTAAAAATAATTAATATCCTACTTGCACGAAAACTTCAAATCGGAAGCTGGGCAGCAAGAAGAAAGCAGTAAGTTCTAGCCCTTAGAAGACCTGCTGAAAGTATTCATATTTTATCAGTCAAAATAGAGCAAAACAGAAACCTGTTGTGTTGAGAACTGGCTAGGAAATCAACTTTACTTCCTAGCGAACTAAGCAAATCTGAGGCTTTCGCGGATAGTGACAAAGCTCGATTTTCCTGCACCAGCTCAATACCTATCAGACAAAATGCCCTGCACGCCGAAAACACGCTCTGTGTTCAGAGACAGACGCTTCTTTCTTACATGAGTTGGCCCAGCTTGTTTCTGTAAAAATAACTCTTAACAGCCGTACAAAGTCAGAAGAGCGAAGGGCGAAATAGGCATCTCCAACTGTTTTCACCTTACAGTTAGAACAAGGCGTTGCAAGTCTTGTTTGTTTTGGGGGTTTTTAATGGCAGAATATTCGATCTGCGTCTCATTGCCCTTGCTGGGGGAGGCGCGCGCACTGCCATGGTTGCCAAGGTTCCCAATAAACAGGCCGAAACCCTTTCCTTTCCCCGGCGTCACGCTTTGAAAATTAAAAAGTGACATCGAAACTGGAAGAGAACGCGAATGACCGACGTTTCTCTTTTCCCACCTACGTTTTTCTCGCTCGGTCCCCGGCTCTCGCTCCTGCCGTCCTTTTTTCGAGGGTCTCTTTTAACGGAGAGTCTTCATAGCCGGGTTTTCCTTTTCCTGATTTCCATCTGGTTTTGTATTTAGGAAGAACCTGTTTGGTCCGGTGTAGGTTCTGCTTTCTTCCGCCTAACTGGGCTCCCGGTAATTTCGAAAATCATTAAAGGATTATTTATGCAAATCATGAGAATTATACTACACCGGTGTTTGTGAATCCGTGAGGATTCTGTTTTATGGGTTGGTTGGATCTTTTTTCGTAAACTGTTGTCTGGGACCTCAGTGTTGCAAATGAATAATTCTGAACAGACCCAGCTTCCTCATCCTTTCTCTATTTTTATGAATAATTTTATTAAAAGAAGATTGTACAAAGATTTTAACAACTACAGAAACATAGTAGAAATATAAAAATATTATAAAAGAAAATTAAAAGAATAACAAAAAACAAAGCATATAAAAGCAGCAAATTATCATCTACTTTGCAACAGTTAAACAGCAATTACCATTTTCACCCTCATATTGCTATCAGTTCCCTTCTTTCCATAAACAAACCTTTTAAACAAATCCTAAAATCAGTTCATTTTTATCCATTTTCAGCAAAGTTTATAAAAGTTTTCCAATGTTTTATATAGTTGTACTTCCTTTATTCATCCTTTACCCAGTTTTTCCAAAGGATAGTAAGCTCGTAATAAATGCCAAATATGCTGCAACAAATTCATATCATTTGTTCGTGATTGCATAAATCAAATTGAATTATATGGACTGTTGTAATTGAAAGCAATCCTCCACAACCTGAAGTTCTTTGTTTTAACTCCCAGAACCTATTAATTTACGACCAAATTGGTGTGAACTCTTAACTATATAGATGTCTCCATGACGACATTTGTACCTAACCTAATTTGTATCTAACCCATTCTTTAGTTCTTCAAATCTTCACTCATTGCCACTGTAACAGAATTCATTCACTTGACTGCTGGTCATCCTCTTCTCTTTCCACCTTTCCCAGCATTAGAGCTTCATTCAGAAAGCTAGGTTTTTATAGGTATCCAAAGTAAAATAATCTGAGCCTAGCTATTTGTTCATATTGCCCAAAAATCCTGACAGCTAAAGTCTATTCATTGGGAGATCATTCATACTGGAATGGGAGACCATTCATACTTGACTTACTATAGTTCTTAAACTTAGAAAGGCTGTAGAAAAGAAATAATCCATTCCAAATTGATACAAAATCATTGATATACAATATTTTGACTTGTCTACTTCATGCAACCCATAATTTGATTTATGCAATTAAAAAAGTTTATATACCACAGAATGGGTCTTGGTTATATTTATCATAATTTTAAAAAGCAGCTGGAAAGATACAACATATTTTTAAAGAACTATAATACTATCCTATCAATTTACTAGATATTACTAGCAAACTCTGTCAGATTTTATACTAGAAACTGTTGGGAGGGGAGAATATTTTAGCAATTGTATAGGCAGGCCTTAGATCTGGCCAATCCACTCTCATCTTAAAATTTTATTATCCAATAAAATATATGTTGCCAGTATTAACTTTCAATAAAGGACAAAAGATCTCCATTATTACCTAAAATTAAATGTTTCATAAGACAAACTCTTCTAACATTCTGGTAGCTATTGAATTTCCTGGCAATGGGCCACTGTTGACATATTGCTCTGTTATGGATATTCTCCAGAGTCACTACTGCCCTTATTTTATAAGCCCACCATGATAAAAGTTTAAGGAAAAAAATTCTGGACAAATTCAATGTCACAGAATTTCTACAAGGTGGGAAATTGCCCTGGTACCTCAATCAATTTATGAATATCAAAAAGTTTTATAGGGATTCAATTTGACACCTTAACATCAGCAATAAAAACCAGCTTTGAAAAAAGAATCTACCCTTGTAGAGTCTATGGTGATGTCCTGCTTTATGACTTCTACAGGAAATGCCAAAATACTCATAGCAACTATTCTCACGTTATTCTCAGAAAATAGATGGGTCATATCACTGCCCAGAGCCCCTCTTTGAGGGAGATGGGCAGAATGAATGAATGAATAAACAAATAAATAAATAAATAAACAAACAAACAAATAAACCATCAGTCAGTCAATCAGTCATCTATGAGGATTTTGGAACTTCAAAATTTGCATCAATAGCCTGCAAAAATCAGCAGAGTAAATGATAGCAAATCCCCTTACTAAATTAAGCATTATAGTAGAATCAGGATAATGTGGTTGGCAATTCATCATATAATTAGCTATCATAATGCATGCATTGTATTTAACTGCTCCATTTTATATTTTCATTACTAACCAGTTACAAATAAAATCTAAGGCTTATTGATATTTAATGAAAGGTAGGTAATTTGTCTCAAACATAAGTAGTTTGTCTCAAAGAAATAAACCTATTTCCACTGTTTCAAAAAAAAAAGAATATCAAAATTCATACTAAAGTTACACTGAAATGTAAAGTAACTAAAGTAATTAATACAGGTACATTCCATATTTGTTGCAAATAATTTCTGCAGAGCCATATAATACAAACTTACAATATCTTTTATGCCCATGCCCATACTTTAATAACTTTAAAAATGAAACTGTGTGATTATGATACTGGATAGAATTTTCAGTGCAGTATATGCAGAAATTATTTTATTCAGAATAAATAGGAAATGTTCATAAATATATCATTTTATTACATACACCAGTTATTGTGAATATATTTTACAATTTTAAAGTGTGTTGTATAGTATGTCCAATACAGTTCATTCATTCATTCCTAAAACGTCGTCTTAATCCAGTATCTAATTCTTTTATATCTTGATTGGTTACTTCTATCTTCTTTGCTTTCTCCATTGTGCTAAGTAAGTAGTCATGATCAAAATGCTGATACTTTTTTACACCATAAGATTCTTCCATATCTTCAAATAAGGCATCATGCTCACATTCTTCATAAATATCCTCATCTATTTTTACTTCCGGATGTTCGCTGAATGATTCTATCAGATTTTCAAGCTTCTCTTGGCATGTATGGTGGTTAATATCTTAATACACACAAGAGGAAATTGGAATACAACATTACAATTAGGTTACTGTTTTTGCAATTAAACCAATTTACTACCAGAAAATTAGAAACAAGATATTTTGTTTTCCTTACAATAGAGAGTGCATTAAAATAGTTTGATAGATCACCAGTTTTTATGATATCTATTAAACCATAAAGCAAGTTGTTGTTCTAAAAGCAAGTTAATAGGTCAGTTAAAAGGTCATATATAATATGGTAGATAGTGGGCAAGAAACAATAAGAACTCTGGCCTTGCTTGGAACTTTAGAATAGATCAAATGGAACAAGCCAATTCATATGCACAAACCTGCTTTTTAAAAAATCAAGATATCTAGTAGTAATTTATTAGAGAGTGTAAAATCCTCCAAAAGTACCTTGTGGTTTCATGGCCGATTTGTCTAATCCACTTTCTTTCATCAGTTTTCTAATGGACTCAAGTTGTTCCATAATTTCATCTTTTTGATCAGAAGCCAAAGTATTAATACTGAAAAGCCAAAAAAAGCTGTATCAGAATTAATCAGGACGGAAAATAATTATAATTCCATTAACTTAATATTGAATTCATTTGTATTATTGGTAAATTTAGATCAGCCACATTACCTATTTTACTTAAATGAAACTAAATTTCAAACGAAGATTACATTGCTCATTTCTAATCAACTCTACACAGTATAGGTGAAAACCAGCCTAATATAAAATTCATTATATTTCTGTTCACTGAATTAAAGCTATTCCAGGATCTTTTACATACAGTACTAAAACACAGTACTATATCCAAACCTGCTTAAACTTAAAATCTAATTCCTTTTTAAATGGAATTGTTGAATAATATCAGTATAGCCTTTTTAAAATTCCTTCAATTTGTCAGTCACTACATTATTTTAATTATATTAAAAAGCCATTGCTGCAAAAGTTCTAAAATACAAATCTGTAGTGATTTTGATAATGCAGAAACAGAATCCAGCTATATTTCCTTTAAAGAAGGCATAAGCAACTATAGATATCTTTACATACTTGTACTTCAAGACAAGTATGTAAAGATATCTAAAAAGGGACGCAGTGGCTCAATGATTAAGATGCTGAACTTGTCAATCAGAAAGGTTGGCAGTTTGGTGGTTCGAATCCCTAGCACCGCGTAATGGAGTGAACTCCCGTTATTTGTCCCAGCTTCTGCCAACCTAGCAGTTCGAAAGCATAGAAAAATAGGGACCATTTTGGTGGAAGGTAACAGCATTCCATGCGCCTTCAGCGTTTAGTCATGCTGGCCACATAACCATGGAGACATCTTCGGACAGCGGTGGCTCTTTGGCTTTGTAACAGAGATGAGCACTGCCCCCAAGACCCAGAAATGACTAGCACATGTGTGCGAGAGGAACCTTTACCTTTACACTTCAAGACATAGGTATAGCAAAAGAAATAATGTACACTTAATGTACAGTATCTTTATTTTCCCCCTTTATTTAATGTTATAAATTGTAAATTACCTAAATCAGTAATATGATAGTGGTATAAGTTTTTCAAAAATAAATACAAATTCTGTGCTTGAAAGAAATGGTTAAAAAGCAATGTTGGCATCTTTAAATTCTAATTATCATTCCTTTTTACCCTAAAACTGTCTTGGTAAAACATCAGTTGTAATAAGCATTGCCAAAAAATAAGAGGAAACATGTCATATTGGCATTCTGTTCTTATTTTAAGTTCACAAATATGATCTCCCAGATCTCTTTCCCATATCTGAAATAAACAACATAACATTTAAATGAAATGCAATGATTTCATCTATTTGACTCACCAGCCTGAAAGTGGATCTAACTGAGTCAATAATGAATTTAACATTTTTTCTGTTTGTGCAAGATGTTGCTCCAATTCCAAAAGTTGGTGCTCTAAAGTGATAATATACACTTTTTAAAAGCTAGCATAAACAACATCTTTAAGATTAAACAAAAAACTAAAGCAACAGGCAGAAGTGGAAGTATAATAGCTACAGTTCTGTTCAGATTGTAGGATCTGAAACAAAGCATTTTTCTAATAAATACACATGAAAGAATTCCTACTGGATTCTAAAATAGATTGTTTTATGCCTTAAATATTTTTTTTAAAATGATTTAAAAAATAATTGAAAATGAAGTACCATTTCTAACAAACAAAATTACTACTGACAAAGCCACAATGCATTGAAGAGGAATTTAATCTGATCTAGTCCCAATAAAAGCAACACAATAAACGCTCCATTTAGACATACTTTAATACTGTATTTCTCTGAAGTTATATTTACACTGTCATAATTAGCAGTCAAGTTTTTTATGTAAGATTATTCAAATATCCATTCCAAACCTTATTCTCAAATAGTATTTCCACATAAAGAATATAATTTTTCCAATTTGAATAGAACGTTGATTAAACCATTTGTATGCATATACAGTATACCATTTCTCCAGAATTAAAACAAAATATTGTTTAAAATTAAAATGAGATAATGTCATTGTTTAACTGTCAAAAGAACTTTGCTAAATAGCTTATCTGTTTATGAAATCAGATATGATTCCACCTTGAAAACAATGTTCTGCAACAGAACCTCCATTCCAGCTAGGAACTGAAATATAAATCTCACAATAAGCATATCTGGAATGAAAAGAACTCATGTATATATTTCTCTATAACTATTGGTATTTTTCTCAGCACAATGAAAGTAAGAGTGCAAACTATTAAATAAATAGAGAGATAGGGAGGGAAGGAGGGAGAGAGAGAGGGGGAAGTAAATTATTTCTGCCTAGTAAATGGGCCATTTCATCTTGAATGTCTTTATTCACGTTGAGCAATATGTCAAGGTCTAAGACATATTATTTATCAGGATTCTCCAGGTAGGTGAATCTTTCACATGAATTAATCATTAAAGCTTTAAACTATGCCATTTTCTCATATAAAAAAATCAAGTCTCTTGTCTCCAAAAAGCTGTTGCACTGATCTGCTGTATTTGGATCAACGTGAATTCTGCCTTTCTAAAAGAAAGTTAAAGAAATGCTATTCCACATAACTTTTTTTTCTTTGCTGATACATTTACATTCTGACAAAGTAAATTAAACTTTTGGCTGTTTTTCAATTGGATAAGAAATTGTTCTCTGGATTAAGAGAGAATTTATCACCACAGAACTGTACTTAGAAGACAAAAAGTTTTCTACTTGCCAATGAAGCAATAATAAAAACTGGAATAAACTGTTTTGTCTAAATGGGGAAGCTGTGGTTAATGAACTCATGTATAAATCTTATATATGTATAAATGTATACATTTATATGTATAAATAAAGTTAAATTTCTAACTAGATTAATAAGGATGTAAAAACTATAAGCAAAACATTTTGACCCAATTCTTACCTGTTTCTTTTGTTTTTTCTTCTGCATTTTTTTCTTTTTTTGATAAACTTTCTTCCTGCGATTTCATCTATAAAATCATAAAACAATCTCTATAAGTGTATTAAATGTGTAAGACTAATAAAAGTACCAGTACTATATAAACAAAATATTTACATAATTATTCCAAAACATTCCTACATTAGCATGTTTTCTGTTTAGTTTCAGCCCTTAAATAAAATAAATTATAATAAAATTATAATTTCATTATACTTTCAATTGCATAATGCAAGTTTCAAAAAGTTAACAAGGACAAAATGCAATTAAAATATAGCAAATTTATTTACTTCACATATACATACATACATACATTTTTCCCCTTTTGTCTCAAAAAGAGTATTTTGAAAGGTTCTAGGAGCTGCCACAAAAACCATGCAGAAAATACAAGGAGACCTGGAGATGCAAATTGTTCGCTCCTCCTGTACACTGGTACTTTTTATTACCCTGTTTCTCCAACAATATGGCCTCCCCAAGAGGAAGTCCCAGCATGTTTTATAGGCATGAAATGAAATTAAGCCCCTCCCCCAAATTAAGGCCTATATTAAAACATGCAAAATGGGGGGAATGGTGGGGGCTTGCCATTAGGAAGTATTTTTGTTGCACACCTAGATTTGGTGCTGCCTGCGTTGACCCCAATACGAAGTGCCCACCAACGCCGAGGTCAACATCCAAGCTGTCGCCACCCGCCCACCCAAAGATGCAAGGGGGAATTAAGTCACCCCGAAAAGACGGCCTAGCCATTTTTTCAGGGCTCAAAAAAAAATAAGACCCGGACTTATTATATGAGAAACACGGTAGATTATATGTGCCATGATATTTTAACTTTTACCTCAGCATTTACTAAGTTAAGAAAACTTGAATGTCTATGTGATACTGTATATTTGGCAAAATAAGATATATTTTAAAAGGTGCTTATTACAAAGTAAGTCCACAGAAGTCTAGATTTGATTTTTTTTTAATATTTACCTTTAAGAATTTGTATAAAGCAAACACACCCACACTAATAGCATATAGTGGCATTAAGGTTAAAGCAAAGTCTCTGCCGTTGCCTCTAGTCCTTTCAGTCTTCAACTCCTTTTCCATTGCATTTTTTATTTGCTGGATGCTTTGATATGTTTTACTTTCAGGAGTTTCAAAATTTGTCGGTGTATGTGGAATTTTCTCAGCTCTGCCTACAGAAAAAAACATTTTAATAATTCAGAGCCTGTGAAATCCAAAGCCAGTTAATAAAAACTAGGGCTGTAATCTGGGATTTATGTGTTGAAGTACAGTATAAGTATAGATAGTTCCTGTCGATAAACACATTAATAAGAATCCCTGCATTATTTTAGCTTTATTAACAGTTTGTGGGAAAAGGGATAAGAATGATTAGAAAGAGAACATGGTATGTTTTTCCTTGAGAGAGAGAGAAAGACAGAAAAAGCCATCCCTGCAACACAAAAGGCAATTGTTTACCTTCTAAATTATCCAAAGCAACCTGATCAATATTGGTGCCTTCCAAATGTGTTGCAGTACAAACCCTCTTTTCATTAGCACATACTTTACTGGCCAGGCTGTCTAGAAAGGATATAATAACCCAACAAATAGGGACATGAGCCCAAGAAAAGCTGACCTAGCCTATGGAAGGCCCAGTTTCTTAAAATAATTCCAGGTATAGTTGAACATGGTGTAAATGTTAAGGAACTTCTCCATAAGGCATTTTAGGACTAGTTTCGTTTAACAGAAGTCCCCTAGTTGCAGACGGAACCCTGACATCAAGCCAAGCAATCATGGAAAGAAGGACGTTTTTTTTTTTTATCAGCAGAAGGGTTATGGCAATTTCATCAAGTGACAGTTTAAGATGAGGCCTTTCCATTTGCTTTGCTCTATGGCGTCAGTAACCAGTTCCTCTTTCATTAACAAAATCTCCTTCATTGGAGGAATAAGCCCAGGGTTCCATATATATATATATACATATATTTCAACCTAAGTCTTTCCAACGACCCAAAACAGAGCTAGCATCTATTCAAGGTTAAGCCCCTTAAGAAAAATTAGAGCCGCCTCCCTAGCATCTCGGTCTCCCTTTGCCTGCCCCGAAGGGACGGAGTGTGGAACAGGGAAGAAATGGGCGCCGGTACTATACCCTGTCGGGGCTGGTGAGGGGCTGGCCGGCCAGAGGAGGTTCTGGCACTCCGCGGAGACTTCCCTCCCCCACTGAATATCCTGGGCATCACTACGAAAAGGCAAAGCGCCAGCACGACGGAGACCAACACCTGCTGCATCGAAGAAAGCGCCATGGGATCACGTAGGGACAAAACTGCCCTCTTCGGCCACCTACAGTCACTCAAATAAACCAATACTGGCTGGACGGAAGCTGGAAAAGGGGAGCGGAAGACAAACAAACCACAGATTTGCGAAGAAAGGCCATCCTCTTCGGTTCATTTTTGTGCAGCGCTCCCTAATGGGCTCCAGGCACTGTTGGCGTGGCGATAAATGGAAGGAAGGGGACAGTGAATTCAACGGAAGCTATCTATGCATCTCCAGCATGAAATCTCACTTTTGTTCACAAAGAGCGAAAACCGCTTACAATTGTGAAAGTATATTATAAATATGGAGTTCTGCAATAAAACGGATGAGAAAAAGGTAAACGGGATCATTAATCCTCCAGTGTTTTGGAATCAGAATTCAATTTCAGTTCATTATCACACTATTGTAAATTCAGAAGGAAGCTAAAGGCTATTAATAGTGTTAATGTCATAGAGCATATTTATGGATACTGGAAAATGTGGCTGATATCAGAAACAATGTAATAGCAATAGCAATAACACTTAGACTTATATACCGCTTCACAGTGCTTTTACAGACCTCTCTAAGCAAAGTCAGCATATTTTATTTTATTTTTTATTTATTTATTTGATTTGATTTGTCAATTGTTTACAAGATAATAAGTATAAGTGTATACATAGTTATGAATACATGAAATGGGTACATATAAGAAAAATAAAAGAAACAATAGGACAGGGACGGTAGGCACCCTCCAACAATCTTATTATTATTATTATTAATATTGCCTCCAACAATCTGGGTCCTCATTTTACTGAGCTTGGAAGGATGAAAGGCTGAGTCAACCTTGAGCCTGGTGGGTTACAATCTGCCAAATTGCAGGCAGCTGGCAGTCAGCAGAAGTAGCTTGCAGTACTGCAATCTAACTACTGTGTCGCCACAGCTCAAGCAGTATATGTTGATATTTAGAATATAATTTTGGCCACACATTGCTTTCCGACAGGATCTAAAAATACTTGCTCTAAAATGAGATATGCACCTATAGAATATTAAACACTACATACTCTGCAAACTTTGGGCAAATTTACATAGCCTTCACTCTAGGGGCTATAAAGTGATAAAACAAGAGCCTTATTTGTTTTTGGAGAATATGTACATGTACCAATGCACATACACAGGGCTGTTTTCATGCATGGACCTGATGGGCACTTGCCCGTGGGCCCCACGAGCACAGGGGCCCCATACTAAGCTGTATGCACCTTGTATCATATAAATACAGCGACATATTTATTACATTTTACTGTACTTTTTAATTAACACCAATGTGTAGGAAGTTAGCACCCACCCCTCTCCTAGAAAAATGAAATATCCTGGGAAATATTAAAAAGGCAGAATATTTCCTCTAAAAAGAATAGAAATTCAGAAGCAGAAACTCCCCTCAGAAACAGAAGCTCACCCCCACCTTTGTTAATGGATTAAGGCCTGGGCCAGAATACTTTACATAACAAAGATCTCCAGGTAAAGCTATAGCAATTGCTCAAAAGCCCTTTCAGTCATCATCATCCAGCAAGGCTCAACCAAGCCTGGAACTCAGGACAGCCTACAGAGTTGCCCCTGCGTAGCCTCATGGGAGTCTGACAACCAGGGGTGGGATTCTACCAGTTCGCACCTATTCGCTAGAACCGGTTGTTAACATTCTAAGCAGTTCAGAGAACCGGTTGTTAGAATAAATTACTGGCCTAATCCTGTAAGGAAGGCAGGAAGGAAACATTCTGGTGTTGCTTACAGAAACTGCCACTCCGTTAACCCTTATTACATTTTTGGCAGGACTAGACTTCCTGTCTCAGGAACATTTCTGGAGTTTTTTCCCCCTCCTTTGCTGGTACTTTGCTTGTGTGGAGTGACCATTTAAAATTACAATGAGAAATGATTATTGAAAAAATCTCAAAATGCGCAGAAATGGATAAATTGACTTTGGCGCTAAAAAACAAAGACACTTCACTATACTACGATAGCTGGAATTGTTGGTATAATTGGATTGACCAAAGATAAATTATATATCATAAGGCATAAAAGAAAAGTATCAATACATAATAACGAGGTAGCGATATAAGTTAAAAACAGGTGTGGTTATATGACACAAGTTAAGGTGATGAAAACAAAAGAAGATCTTGCAAACTGTTAAAATAAGAATACTTTTTATCCTGTAACCTCTTTCTTTCTTTCTTTTCTCAAAATTCTTTCCCTGTCTTCCTCTTCTCTCTTCTTTCTTTTTTTTTTCTTTCTTTTGCTTATTTGTGTATGTATTGTGACTGGTTTTAATTGTAAAAATTAATAAACTATATTTAAAAAAAAAAATTACAATGACACTGAAAAAAGTGACTTATGACCATTTTTCACGCTAACAACTCTTACAGCATCCCCACAGTCATGAGAGGCCAGGCGAGGAGATGCGTGCCTCAATGTGAGTGATATTGAGTTGGCCACACCCAGCCAATAACATGACCACCAAGCCATGTCCACCCAGTCACATGACCACCAAGCCATGCCCACCACCTAAGCCACATCCACAGAACCGGTTGTTAAAAATTTTGAATCCCACCCCTGCTGACAACCAGTTAGAAACAAGCTTCAATTCAAATCCCAACAAAGGTTATAAAACCCAGGCACTCTCAGCATATTACCCTTTTCTTGATCTCTTCCTTCACCTTGAAGCATGTGATCATCCTTCCTTTTCACTCTGAAGCTCCAGGCCATGTGGTCCTGTCCACCATTAAACCTTCCAAGCAGCCTCCATGTTTCCAGTGTCTTTTTCCCCACTTGGAACTGAACCCAGAGAATATTTCTTCCAACACATGCAAATATGTTTAATTTTATCAACTATTTATATTTTTGTTCCTGTGAGTAGTTGTCGTAGGGGCCCCAGTAGACTGCTTTGCCCAGGCCCCACAATGCTGTTAATGCACCTACAACTATCTTGCTTACCACCCACAGCCATGTCACCCAAAGGGTTAACTCTCTGCTCCATTTTTATATTATCTCACTCTACTTTTAAAACACTCTCTCCCCCCTTCACATGCACACACACATATACATCCCTCAGTCAATTGCCTAACCGGAGGAAAAAATGATGCAACAATCATTTCCTTTGCCGAGTCAATGCAGTTATTCTTAGATACATTAGTTTTAACGTAGTATTTCCCTCCTTAAATTGATATTAGAGTGTTCTACTATAGCTTCAAAATGTGCAAATCTGAAAAGGTTTCTCAGCCTCCACTCTAACTATCTCTGTTTCACTGTAATGTCAACACAAACTTTTGGCATTATTGTAGCCACTTATGGATACCTCTGCTTCATACTGATCATCTCTCTTCCCCACTATACTTATCATCTCCCCTCCTCTTTATCTTTTTGACAGCTATTTGTCTTTAGAGTCTAGACTATCAGAACAGCCTTTACTATTTCACTAGGGGGAAAAGCAGAGGTGGTATTCAGCAGGTTCTGGAGAACTGGTAGTGGAAATTTTGAGTAGTTTAGAGAACCAGCAAATGTGGTATTTATTCTATTCTCTGCCTCCCAACTCCCAGCTGAATGGCTGGGTCTTCTTTTGTTGTCCTGCACAGGAGAACGGAGCTGGAAAGCAGGTTAGTGGGGTGGGGAGGGAATGGAGATTTTACAGTATCCTTCCTCTGCCGCGCCCACCAAGCCAAGCCAAGCCCATCAAGCCACACCCACAGAACCAGTAGTAAAAAAAAATGAATCCCACCACTGGGGAAAAGGGGAACATTGTTATTGTAGAATTGGTGAATGTATTCCCTTTCTTTCTCTTAAACAGAACAGCTGTCAATTTCGAACTGAACCTGGCAGAAGCCATTTTTTTGGTTCTCAATTGCCACACAGTTTGTCAGGGGGAGCCGGGGCGGGAATGCACTGCCAGACACAACACCAATCTTTCTCGTGGGAACCAAGGTCATCTCCACAGGTGTCGGATGAGAACGGAGAGGAGTGCCTAAGGACCCCAGCAATGAACCTAATTAGACAATGACTGTTGACTAGTGACACCTGGGGAGGGGATCATTTACTATTTTAACTATACCGAAACAGCGGGAATTATTCAGAGTTGGTTTTACATTTAATTGTGCCAATATTATGTGCCTAATAAAGAAGTTCTTTGAGAGAGATCTGAGTCTCAGAGTTCTGATTTGCTTGGGTTTGTTGACAACAGCATTTATTGATAAATTCCCTTTAAAAACTTTACTTGAAAAGTTATTAAGATATAGTAAAATTTCACAGATTTATAAAAAGCTGATGGTATATATTCAGTTAAGAAAATATATCAACATTTTACTTTGCTTTCCTCAATTTTATCTTAAATGTTAAGTTTCACTCTTTATTAGAAACTTTTTAGACATGAAAAACTAATATGGTGCTACAATATTTCAAAAGATCTAAAATAAAATTGTAGATACAATTGTATTTGATTTCACAGCAGAGTTTAAATTACTTCTAAAAATATTAGAACATCCACAGTTTTGTCAGATAAACATCTAATTTTACGGATCTACAAGGCTGAAGTCTTGATAGTGCAGTTAACAGAGACAGATGACAAAATGTAATTAAAGTTGGGTCTTGCATCCTTTGCAGATACACAAATTATGCTTGGAAGTATACGGAATCCTGAAACTACATAATTGAGAAAATCTGTGGGGAGAATATGCCTCAAGACAAGCAATTCACAATGATGGTGCCATTGAAAAAAATTATGAGAAAATAAAATTCTAAATTTAAGATTAGTCAGGAGTTTACAAATGTATGTGGACATAATATTCAGATTATTTTATCAAAGAATGAATAAATATAACCAAAACATAAATATGTGGGTTCAGACAGTATAGTTATGATAGCTATTACAATAACTCAGCAAAAATAGCTCTATATATTTTGCAATTCATCTTCTAGCAAAAGAAAATATGCATACATAACTAAGTTTAGAATAAATGATATTATTGTAAAGGCACTCCATATAAAAAAATAAATCTAGGTCAAGTGATTACTATAGATGAATTCTAGTGCTTGCAATTTAATTTGGTTCAGCTTTCAAAAAAATGTTTGGTGTGATTAATCAGAAGGTCTCCACTATTATATTTGAATTTATCTGTGCAACTCTGGAATGATGTCAGTGGAACATTTTTAGATGCCCTGGGCCTTGCTTCTGCTTGTTGCAGTAACTTGAAAATACTGAAGGGTATCAAACTAGGCTTTTATAGATATTTTGTCAATTTCAATTTCTTCTCTTCCTGGGAAATAACACAACTAGTATCAAGTCAGTTTCAGTTCTCCAGCTATACAAAACCTAATTTCTTGCACAATCATGTGCAAGACTCTTTCCTTCCCCCTTAAAACTGCTCTACCACTATGTCTATTTGTGTCTATTACCCTTTCAAAATTAGAATATGTTTGGTACTGTTTCATTAAACACTTTTGTAGAAACATTTTTATGATTGGAGGCAATCTCATATATTTATTTATTTCACATTTTTATGAAATTGTCAGATGCCCAGATGGGATGTGGGAGGAAGGCCAGACAAATCAGCCTACTGAAGTTGAGGCAGAGTCTGCAAATAACATAATTGTACAATATTGTCAAAACCCATTTATACTACAATGTTAATTGGTGTTTTCCTACTACCCAATAATCTGCTAAGGGAGACAGCAGCAAAGCTAAGGGAGAAAATCCATTACTGTAGTGGCTGGTGATCCAACGATCAGAATTACTTGATTCTGCATGGAGTTGCAACAGAAGCAAAAAAGAGGGACTGATATGGGCAGTCTATTTTATGCTGTGGTTCTTTTGCACTCACCAATAACAGGATACATTTTGCTTTATCAATAATAAGAAAAGAAAATATAGTAAGGCAGACAAAACTTTATTTCAACCATTGACCAATAAAAGTACAGTCAATAAAATGAACAATACAAAAAGTTCGTTTTAGGGATAACACTGTAAGTTATGTTTTTCCCAGCTCAAAATGGCAATATTTTGTTCATCTAGTTTAAACAACTGCAGAGAGAATTCAAAAGGCCACAAAAGTTCTTCAGACGTAATAGACTGGTGGTAGGATTGTGGACTGCTCACCCTTATTGAAACTCACCCTATAACATAGAACAAAAGTATACTTGAGATATTTCCATTAATTGAATTGCAATAGAAATTTTAAAAAAGATACAAAATTATTTTTCTTCCAGTGTCTTACAAAGTATTAATACTTGATAACTGAGGATTCTATTTCTCTCAGAGCAAATAGATACCCATGAAAATACCACTGGATAAAAAGGAGGAAAAGCAAATCTAAATTGGGTATTATTCATATTCTTCTCTACAGATATAGAGAGATATAACCTGATTTCCCTTATAGTGAAATTTTAGGGTTTTTTTAAAAGATTGATATAATAGATGTAATTAGGTGTTATTTTCAGCCCTTAACAGGATGGAAAGGCATTTATTGTAATATCTGATTATAATTTTGTGTGAATTACAGTAACACATTTTGGAGAACTACCATTTTTACAATAAGACTATCAATATGCAGAGTTTCCTCTTTATCATTAGTTGAATTGCCATGTTATTACTTATAGATTGCTATGATTTTCATGTTATGTTATTTAACTAAAAAGTGATTAGCATA
The DNA here is from genome assembly GCF_049901735.1 of Notechis scutatus. Lineage (NCBI taxonomy): Eukaryota > Metazoa > Chordata > Lepidosauria > Squamata > Elapidae > Notechis > Notechis scutatus. The sequence goes on from NC_142014.1 coordinate 39,345,648, forward strand.
TTCAGCTGCTATCCAGCCTGTTGTGTGCATCTTGAGTCTTAGAGTGACTTTTCTTGAAAGAAGTTCATATACATTGATCTCCTAGAAGAGGAGGGTGACTTTCCTTAGAAGAAAATCACTAAAGGTATATGACATTTCTCCAACATTTATACAGTAGGAGTATACATATGCATGTATTTATAATGCAGATAGTATCTCGCCAGTCAGTTTGTATTACTTGCCTGTATTAGTCATGTCTTTCATTTGATGTCCTCTGACTTCCAACAGTATCTTCATATGAAATGCTTATTCATACATATATCTAAATACAGTACATTTTACAGGCCTAACTCAAAGTAACAGCCTCCCACAGAGAACAGATGAGAAGAATGGGAGGCAGATAATTTGTTGACATTCAGAGGAACTTCATCTGACAGATTTTTTTTTCAAAATAGAAAAGGGTATTTAGAAAAAGGCAATAGGCTCTCCTTTTTCCAGATATAATGTCTACTAATAAAACATAGTGTATTATACATCTGAGAGATAAAAAATGTCACTGAGTTATTTCTAGGAGACTGCTAACTAAGCCCTGCCTAGGATTAAAAACTGAACAAAGAGGAATTCAGGTATGACTTCTGAGAAATAAACTTCAAGGACTAGGGTAGAATTTACTCCCAAGTAAGCCTTGTACCATTCAGATAAGGCTAGCAAACCTAACCGAGGAGGAGGAGGAGGGCGCTAGAGACCAAAGCAACCGTTTCTCACAGCTTTTACAAGATTAGCAGGCCACTCCCTCGGGAAAACCTCGAGCGCCGGGCTACCAAGTCGCTGGACGGCGACCTCAGGAGGACCGTTAATGCGCGCGCAGTTTCCCGCCAGGTCGCCGTTGTCGGAGCCATGAGGAGCCACTGGTGGTGGTGGGGTGCGGCGGGGCTGCTGACACTCCTCGCCGGGGAAGTGAAAACTAAATTTGCGCCTTTGCCCGACATCAACAACCGCACCTTTATCAAGCAATACATCGACGTCCACAACAAGTTCCGCAGCCAAGTCCACCCCTCTGCCTCCAACATGCTGTACATGGTGAGCGGTCCGAAGGGTTGCCGGTGAACGGGGGAAGGAGGCCCGGGGGCGTTAGAGGGGAAGGCCGTGAGGAAAAGAGAAGCTCTCTGCCTGTTAGCGTGCCGCCTCTTAAACGACACCCAAAGAAAACTTCGCCCGCGGAGGGTGCTGCTTCCTGGGGGCGATAGTCATTCGGGTGTGTGCCTGCGATAGTGGCGAAAGTTTGTGGGACCGTCGAGTTGGAGGAGCTTAACGAGGGGGAAAAGCGGTATCTCAAGAAAATAAGAAACAGACCCCGTTTTTCTCCAGGAGCTTCAATTTAATCATCCTTCCAAAATTAATCCCATTCCCACAGTATAGGATAACCAGGGCTGAAAGGTTGGGGCGGGGGCAAAGTCATTCCGCAAGTTTCCAAGCTTGAACCAGCAAATCTGAACGCCCTTATCTCCACCTAATTTTGCAGTCCTAGTGGGACATTACATGCCATGATTCCTGACCTGTTTTCCATAGGGATTTTCCTGCCTATTTTCACCTAGTGCCTATTACCGGTATTAGGAGTTTACTTTTTCCCAAACAAGTGGATGCATCCTTTTCACAAGAATAGTTTTATTGTTTGGTTTCATTAATTTATGTATATTTTTACTGTATTTTGGGGTATGTATGTGTTGAATTACATGTAAGCTGCAATTGTACACTATGCAATTTATACAGTAAAAGAGTATATAAATTCAACAAAGAAATACAAAGAAATTAATGCATGTATTTAAGAAAAAAATGCAAACCATTGCACATAAGGTTTCCATTAGGTAACAATAAGCATCTGATTGTGAACTCTACCAGTAATCCCTGAGCCACATTCAGAAGTTAAAAGTTAAGATTAAAATCATGTAAAAAACATTTAAGTTTTAACTGTTAAGTCATTAAAAGCATATCTAAATATAAAAGCAAACAAGCTGCCGGAAGTTTGAGACATTCTCCAGTTCTCTCAGAATGTGTAACTTTCAAGTGAGCATTGAGTCTGGCTGCTGGACTCCATCAAGCAGTCTCAGCCTGAAAAGATTGGTGACTGTCATTTAATAAATCAGAAGGCAAGAAAGGAGTTAGCTTATAAATTCTGCAGTGGGAAGAGTAGATTATTCTATCTCATGCTGCAGTTACATTTACCTTTTTGACTCTAGTTATTTATAGCTCCCTTCTTTTTCATTTTAGGACATATTATTTTTGCCCATTGTGGGGATATTTTAAAGTTGAAAGATAACCTGTGGTAGGAAATCTCTCAGTTCACAGATGGATACCAAAACTGACCATAATATACAGAACTAATGCTGGTAGTTGTATGCAGTCCACATTGAAGTTTGCCACTACTGCTATAGAGGAAGGCTGAAAACAAACTTTGAATACTCTGTTCCCTACCCTGTATAATTGCTACGGTTCTTTCTGCTAATCTATGGTAATGTTGAAATGCATTTTAAAAATGCATTTTTAAAATATACAACCCATGCAGTTGCGGTTGTATATTGGGTCTGGAATATACAACCCATGCAGTTGTGGGATTCAAATTTTTTTACTACCGGTTCTGTAGGTGTGGCATGGCAGGGGAAGGATACTATAAAATCTATAAAGTCAGAGGTGGTATTTGCCGGTTCTCCAAACTACTCAAAATTTCCGCTACTGGTTCTCCAGAACTGGTAAGAACCTGCTGAATTCCACCTCTGAACTCATGGCAGAATGAAAGGGTGTGATCTAATAGTAATTTCTAACATAGTAATAACTTCTTAGAGAAAAAGAATTATGATAATTTTGTCCTGGTTCTGGTAGCTTTTTTCTTATTCCTTTAAAAATGGGAATTGCCAACTCTGGATTTATAGACAGTACTAGGTGGTGATAGTTCACAATGTTTTTTCTTCACATCTGGTAATATATTTTAGCTGAACATCTCATGCTAGTTCATATTCAGATTATGATCCACTAAGAAAATTAATAATTTATTTTGAAACCATATTGCTTTGAAGTACACTTGCATGTTTTTAATGTACTTACATTAATCTCTTTAGATATATAAAGTAAAGCTTGGAAGAAGCAAAGGTGCAAAAGATCTACACATATTAAGTAAAGTTTGTGTAAATTCTGGTTTACTGACAGGTAGGGTAAGAATAGAAAGTTGAAAAGAATATATTGGAAAAAGATATAGCTGATCATTTAAAAAATCAATCCACATTGCAGCAGTTTGTTGCATAACCATCCTATTACATCTTCACAGGAGACTATTCTGCTTCAGTATGTAATCAGTATGTAATTCAAAGCATCTATATATATAATGTTTTCTTGCACATATATTAAAATTATAAATATTACTTTTATAATATAGTTTTAAAAATGCAAAACCAACTTTTTATATAGACATTATAAATAAATAAGAATAATCTCTGAAAGTGTTTTAAATGTTACATCTTCTTGAAAATTCCAGATTTTAATAAAAAATAATAATTTTCTTTATGTCAACTGCATGCATGGAAATTCCTATCAGTATTTGGATGGGTCTCAGTTTGATATTTGTGCATTTACTAAGGGAGATAAATATGATGAATAGCTTAACTGATAATTTTATCCTTTGCAGACATTTGATTTAGCTTTAGCTAGAATTGCTAGAGCATGGGGAAATAAATGTGTTTGGAAACATAATCCTAATCAAAAGTACCATCCTGATCATAAATTTAAGCCAACCGGAGAAAATTTGTGGATGGGAAGTGCAAGCGCAAGGCCAATTAATATTGAGAATCCAATTGCAGCATTTAACAGTGAAGTAAAATACTACACTTTATCTACCCATCAGTGCACCAAAGTATGTGGACATTATACCCAGGTAAAGTATGTAATTTTGTGTTTATATAGTCCATTGTCACAGTAAAGTATGAATACTGATTACAGCTGCTTAGTAAATGATTGTGTAACATTGCTTATTTACAAACATAGAATGGTAAAAAGCAACTGAGAAATTTAAAAAAAAATTGATCTCTAAATATTTGTTCACTTGTTTTCTTGGTTTTATGCTATCCAACTCCAAATGACTATGTGCTGAATATAATACCTTTGATATAAAAACAATATTAAGAGAGAACAAACAATAGTACCAGACTTTTAACAAAGAAAAAGAAATATAAGAAAAATGGTAAACCACCTAATGAGATCTGGCAAGATAGCCTCCAGAGGAGGTAGGCAGTCAAATAACCAGTTCCTATACCATGTAGCACTTCATAGATGATAATCAGTACCTTGAAAGCAAATTGGCATCCAGTGCAAGTTATGGAAGTGTTGTATCATCATGTAGCATGTGCATAACTTCTCACACTGTTGTAGATATGGATCTGTTGAAGGTTCCAAGTTGCTTTTGATACAGTCCCATATAGAGTGTGTTGTAATAGTCAGGACATGACTGGCTATCTGAAGGGCCTCCCAATTGAGGAAAGGCTACAACTGCTGCACCAGATGAAGCTGAACAAAGACTTTTTTTAAAGGTCCCTTATGGTGGTTTGACATTGAAATGAGACACAGGGAACTGTCTCTGAGAAAAATGCCAACCCTGAGAGAACTCAGGTAGCAGTATTTATTGAGAAAAACACAAGCAAAATATACAGTATGCATATTCAGAAAACAATGACCTCAACGGAGATTACTTCACCAGCATGAGAACACACAATCTTGGAAAGTCCCAGATGTTACCTTGCTAGGGTGAGATCATACAGCCACGGAAAGTCTCATGGGAAAGTTTGGAAAGTCCCATGAGAAAGCACAACTGTGTATCTTGTACCTTGAACTTTCACCCATTTTCCTATTCCTTCTAAACTGGCAGAATCAAAACAGAATGAGGCACTCTGAGCAAAGATACTCCTACCCCACCAAGAATGCCCACATCTTCCTAGACTTACTGCTAGTTATACAAAGGCCTTACAGAAAATGATAAAATGATCAATAAAATATATTACCACATTCCCTCCTTTTTTATTTATTCAAAGATAGGGGGTGTTTTAGTGGCATAGTACACAGTTCCCTCATGACCTGATCCCTCACGCCGGAAGACTGAGGTACACATTTGTAATAGATTAGGAATACATTGAATAAAACAACATAATAAGATACATATAGCAATAATAATAACAACCCCTTGCAATAAGGAGCGAAACCATGATCCATCAGGAAGCCAGGACCACAGACTGTCCCAGAATGATGCATTAAACCCATCGGCTCCAGATTGATGCTGAGCAATACGATCTTCCATGTCCTGAACAGTCTTTGTAATGTTTGGCTCATAATTATGTATAAAAACACAACAATGTGAATGAATTAAAGCACAAACTCCTCCTTGAGCAGCTAACATAATATCTAAAGCATATCGATTTTGCAAAGTAACTGTACGAATTTCAGACATTTCTACATTAATCATCTTAATATTCTTTATAGTATCATTAAACATAGCAACAGTAAAATTATTTAAAATATGAATATCTCTATAGTTCATAGCAATTCCCAAAGGCGGGATAAGACCTCGAGAAATTTGTGTCCATAGATTACCTCCCATGGTTAGACCCGATTCCAGTTCCCGGCGATTTCGGATCCGAACCTCAGGAGGTAATGTATCTAACTTATAGATAACCGGAATGACAAACCCCAAAGTACATGTCCCTGACCAATTTGCAGGGATTTGTCGATATGCCCACAGTCCACATAAAAACCAAAACCCTTCCAGCTGTACATAACCTTTTTGACTTGCCGCTTGCATCAGCTGTTTCATGTCTAGATATTGATACTGGCCAAATCGTCAGACTCATTTTTCCCATTTACCCAAGTTATGTTGTTCTCTGAACCATTTGTCCACTTAATAGTGTAATTGCAGACACTATGATTCCCAAAATTGTGAGTTTGTAATGTGTTGGAAACATAAATGTGCTGGAGACTGCAGTGCAGTCTTCACCTTGACCGTGAAGTTCATGGCATATGAAATGTTATGCTTTCCGGTCTGCAAAGTAGACCGATTAAATGGAACTCCATGTAGAGTCAGTCCTTCTCCCACTCTCCCAGGAAGGTGCATACACAACCAACAATTGGTGATGTTCAAGTTTTTGGCAGTTGTGCGCAAATCTTTAATGTAATTATTATCGGTCCACAAATCATCGCCCAAATCTCCGGCACGCTGAACATGCTGTCGCTGCTCTCTCCGCACCCGAGCAGCCCAGGACAGATTAGGCAGAATCAACAGGATCAGGAACCACAGATGCGCCATCCTGCTGTTCTGAAACTTCCTTCACAGGTGCCTGCGAATGATCAGGCCGAACACACCGACCAGGAACCCAACGAATTTGACCAAGATGTTCAACTGCTGCATAACCACGTCCCCACGTTATCAGCTCAGCAGGAACCCATGCCGGATCCGGAAGGAACCGCACCAACACCCGAGGTCTCAACGCATCTGTAGAAGGAGAAGAAAAATGCCTGCTGGCCGCTCAGGGGTTACCAGACAAATTTAAAAAATTTAAAGTATACAAAGCTAGATTTAATTGATCTTGAATCGCGGAAGCCCCAGGAGCTTCCCTCCTTTTTTATTTAATTTAGTCAACATGATCTTGAGCGTGGCAAATTTATGTTCCACGGACCATTGTTTGCAAAACTGATCAAAACCGGTGCTCCGATAAGCGCACCATTATCAGTTTTTAAAGTTTTAGGTGTTCCAGCAACTGAAAAAGTCTTAATGCAATGATTGATGACATGTTTAACCATCTCACCTCTTTGAGGGGTAGCCATTAAAAATCCTGAGTAAGTATCCACAGTCACATGTATATATTTCCAAGGTGCAAATGGCGGATATTGAGTAACATCCATTTGCCAAATCATTGAAGGTTTCAACCCTCTGGGGTTAACTCCCATAGGGATATTCGTGCCCTGCTTTGAACAAGTTGGACATTGTTGAATTATGGCAGCAGCTTCTGCAGTAGTAAGTTTAAATTGCTGTGCCAATGCTTTAGCGTTTTGATGAAAATAACTATGACTATCCCATGGCTGGACAGTGAGGACTGAAGTTACAGCACTGTCAGCTTTGGCATTACCTTGTGATAAAATTCCAGGCAAATTACTATGACTACGAATATGAGCAACAAAACACACATTCACACGCTGCTCCAAACATCCTTGTAACAACAAAAGCAATCTTAAAATATCAGGTGATATTCCAGGAGACAAATAAGAACCTGCTACAAAGGGTAACAAATTATACACATACAATGAATCCACTATTAAATTAAAATCCTGATTGTGAAAATTTTGAAAAGCCAAAACTACAGCAGCAAGTTCTGCCTGCTGGGCAGACTTCTGCTCTGAAGTCACTTTTGTATGCCAAATTCCAGATTTATCTTTCCAAACACAAGCACCAAAAACTTTCCCTCCATCAGTAAAAACTGTAGGAGCATCTGATATGCCCAATGGTATCCTTTCTTACATTTTGGACATACTGATTTAGGACGAACACCCTGTCCCATTGATCTCTTATTCTGCTGACTTTGACCTCCTCCAGGAGCCCGACATTGTGCTTTAAAATGTCCAGGCTTCCCACAATTGAAACAATTCCCCTTTTGAGCATGTCCTGTTTGTAAAGCCAGAGCTAAAGTTTCCATGTTAAAAGACTGACTCCCAACCTTCCTACATGCATTAATCAAATCTGCGATTTCTCTCTCTCCACTTGCTACCAGTGGATTTAAAATCTTTTTGCAATCTGTGTTAGCTTGTTCTACTGCTAACTTAAAAAGCAACTCTTTCTGGGCGAATTGATTATCAATTTGTCTTTCAATAGCCAATTTCAGTCTGCTAATGAAATTTTCATAGGGTTCATTGTTCCCTTGTTTGATGTTAGTAAAGGTCTTCTCACCACCTTCGCCGTCAGGGAGAGACCCTATGGCTTGAAAAATTATTTGTGGGAGAAGAATGAACCCTTCCTCAGGCATACCATCTCTCTGTTGTTCCACTGTTGTAAAATTACCAGCTCCGTAAAGCTGATCTGGGGTAACATTTGCTGTTCCCCTCTGGACTGCCAGCTGTCTCCATTTCTGATCTAACACCAAATATTGAGCTGGAGTTAAAATCATATTCAACAGAGCTTTCCAGTCAGCCGGAATCATTTTATTTCCATAACCAACTGCTTCTAACAATGCCTGAGTATATGGCGTTCTAACACCATATTCTTTTGCTGCTTGCTTAACTTCCCTCAAAATTCTGAGCTGTAAAGGCTTCCACTCCCGCTGCGGATTTAATGCAGCATCCATGACAATTTCTACTGGATTAAGTTGAACTTCTACTCCAAACTCCACCAAATCATCTCCTGATAGTTCCCCTCTATTCTTTGCTTCTTGAATAGCTGCAGTAACTGCATCCACCTGAACCCTTAAAGGTAAACTCTTATCTTCTGACAAAGTATTTCTAGCGCCGGACAGTCCCCAGATTTATCTGGAGGTGCCGTCGGCGGCAACAAACGTACCGCATGGTAAAGCGGCAAACCTTCTTCGGGGGTGATAGGAGCGGTTGTTCATAAGTAGCTAATGCATCCATAATCACTCTCCAGGTTAACAAAATTGAAGAAGGGGCACGAGGTTCCTCATGCAAAAATTTCCCTATCTTTTTCCAGGACTCTACTTTAATACTACCTCCCTCCGGATATGACTTAATATTTTTCCAAACATACTGTAGTAAGTCCTCAATTTCTTTCTTTCCTACAGCACAACCCCTACTGCCAATTCCAAACCCAAAACTATTCCCAATGATCCCTCTCAATTCCCTGATGTGCTCTTTCTGAGCCTTCGAGAGATCTCCCCCATACTCACGAAAAGAATCTATCTTCGTCCAGCGAAGAAGATGAGGGCCCAGTCGACGTCCGCGACGATGAGTATAGGATGCGGGAAACGTATAGCCTTCCAAGCTATCACGTCGGGGTCACCATTTATGGTGGTTTGACATTGAAATGAGACACAGGGAACTGTCTCTGAGAAAAATGCCAACCCTGAGAGAACTCAGGTAGCAGTATTTATTGAGAAAAACACAAGCAAAATATACAGTATGCATATTCAGAAAACAATGACCTCAACAGGAGATTACTTCACCAGCATGAGAACACACAATCTTGGAAAGTCCCAGATGTTACCTTGCTAGGGTGAGATCATACAGCCACGGAAAGTCTCATGGGAAAGTTTGGAAAGTCCCATGAGAAAGCACAACTGTGTATCTTGTACCTTGAACTTTCACCCATTTTCCTATTCCTTCTAAACTGGCAGAATCAAAACAGAATGAGGCACTCTGAGCAAAGATACTCCTACCCCCACCAAGAATGCCCACATCTTCCTAGACTTACTGCTAGTTATACAAAGGCCTTACAGAAAATGATAAAATGATCAATAAAATATATTACCACAGTCCCTAGATTTCAGACCAGCTTTAAATGGAGAAGTGTAACTCCACCCAAGGTCAGAGATGTGATAAAAAATCAACCATTCAGGTTTTCATACAACTGGAGACTTGTGAACAATAAATAGGAGCTTTATTATGGAGCTTTTGCAAAAGGGAATTCTGTTCTCATAGGCGGAGCCACAGAAGACATGTTTCCTAGGAAGTCTGGGGTTTACAGTTTCAGATATACAGTCTCTGCTCCTTTCCGAGTTCACTATCCAGTTACGTATTTCCCTACGCAACACCCCTATTGTTATATACCATCTGTTTCCTTAATTTGTTTACCTGTTTCCATTTCCAGTAATCTCCATCATTAACATGACACAGGACAGCATGACCTGCCAAATATATAACTTTTATACAAAACAATCAAATTCTTACATAATATTCCAGTAAATTATCTTAGATTAACACAGAGGTTAAAAATGGTGTTACCATTGCTTTATATTTTCACAGGTATAATATTACATATCTCAATCCCCCTTTTCTATTTCACCAGTTTATACCTGTGAATTACCACTTCCTGGTGGCTTAACCATCTCCTTTTTCCTTGGTTTGGCTTGGTTGTGTTACAACAATATTTAACATAATTATATATAGGCATACATTGAATACAGATACAAGAAATGAAGCCAATTATACCGATAATGATACAAATGAATAAGTCTTCCAACCAGGTAAAATTTGATAACGAGAAGTTAATCTATATCAGATTCCCCTTTTCACCCATCTCATTGGCCATAGCATCTATAGCTGATGATGTTGTATTTATACTTTTCAATAAGACACCTGGTTACAAAAGATAGCTCCCTAGGAAAATAATCCTAAATGCCCTGCCTCTACTTTAGATAATATTACCACAGTACCATTACAATCTGCAGAATATATCTCAAATCTCCTCAACTCCTTCAGTTCTACTACTTCCATTAATCACATGTCTTAAATAACTTAGAACCAAATGGTCTTAGAACCCACAACCACTTCATCTTGGTAGGATTGAGTCAGAGGCAGTTCTTCCACATTCTACATGCCTTTATATCCTGGGACAGTATATCAACAAGTCTCAGCAACTATAATTGCTTATTGTCATGTAAACCATGTCCATTGAGATATGTCCATTTTAGCCATTTGTGCATATGTTACATTGTTTTGGATTAAGCCATGTCTTTCTCTTCATGGCTTTGCATAACATCTGGCTTTATCTTTGTCAAAGTCATTGTCTGTAGTTACTATCAGTATACTGATGATACTAATCCCCAAAGTGATGTCGGACATCACACAGTGGGTTTATGTTGATGTTGAATAGAAACAATAGAAAGAGAGAAAACGTTGAACATTATGGTACTCTACAGATGAGGGGTCTAGAGAATGACCTTTCTCCCCAAACAAAATAAACTAGAATTGTTCCTAAAGGAAACAAGAGAACAACTATAAAATAGTGCCACTCCCTTTGCAATTCCTGGAGCCAGTCCAGAAGGATATCATGGTTGATGGTATCAAAGGCTACTGAGAAATCAAGGAGCAAAAGAATGGATACATCACTCCCATTGCAAATTTGCAAGTAGTCTACAAGGAGAATCGAGGTGATCTGTCTATCAAATCCTGGCCTGAAACCCAACTCAGATGGGTCAAGATAATCCACTTTCTCCAGAGTTCTGGAGTTCCTGGACTGCAGCTACAGTCTAACCAAAAGGGAAGGTTGGAACCAAATTGGTTTTGATTCTGGCAGGCATACCATTGTGTGCCATCTCTCCCACAAACATAGCATGGACCCATTTACATCTCCTTGGCTGCTTTGCCAATGTGGAAGGGCCCCAAATGCAGTATATGGGTAGCTAAGCTAACAGCACAAAGAATCAGTTCTTCAGGCGTCAACAGTTCATACCCATCCCAAATCACCCTAATCCCCTTTCTGATAAATAGTGAGATTTCTCTGTCCTTTATCTACAAAGTAATCCCTAACATGGCTCTTCCTCATATTTGATGTGCCTCTTCTGATCCTTCCTCTCCTGGATCTCCTTAGTTAATGTATTCTAGGATCAACACACAGGGAGGTATGTCCAGGGCCACAGCCACTCATTCTAGGCAGTAGCCAAGGCCTCAGCTGGAAGCTTTCTACATACTTGGAAAACTTCAAACCTTTGGAACCCCATAGCATTCATCAATTGTTTGGAACAGCCTGATTGAATTGGGCCTGTCTCCCTGTAGTAATTATGGCACCAACAAGACAAGAAAGTAAACATCTGTCTATGGCAATGGATTGATGTTAATGTCCTTTCCTACCACATCAGTTACAAGACAATAAAAAAAACATCTGAAATGCAACATCAGGTATGTTTGGGGCCATCAGAAATAAGTCAATGCCACTATTCCAAACTACACATGGCTAGGTGGCAGATTAAAATCCCATATACTATTATCACCAGCCCAAGAATGGAACCCTACTGGCCAGACAAGGATGATACTGTGGAGCAAGAATGGTACTGTAGCAGCAACCTTCCCAACTGCTCTCTAAATCTCAACTTCAGAGATCCTCACATCTGATTATCTGCAGAGCCTCTGAAGAGCTTGTAAGAACTCACAGGTGTGTGTGTGTGTGTGTGTGGTGTGTGTGTGTGTGTGTACCTATGCCAATTCAAGTGGAATACAGCCAAATTGAAATATTTTGATACTAACACTTTAAAGAAGGACTGTTTAGTTTCAAAGTACAGGTAGACCTCAACTTAAAACAGTTCATTAAGTGTTCAAAACAATGGTACTGAAAAAGTGACGTATATTTTTAACACGACTGTTGCAGCATCCCCATAGTCACATGATCAAAATTCAGGTACTTGGCAACTGACTCATATTTATGACAGTTGCAGAATGCCAGGGTCATGTGATCCACGTTTGCAACCTTCTGACAAGCAAAGTGAATGGGAAAGCCAGATTCACTTTACAACCATGTTACCAACTTAACAACTGCAATGATTTACTTAATAGCTGTGGCAAGAAAGGTCTTAAAATGGGGCAAAATTCAATTAACAAATGTCTCACTTAGCAACATAAATTTTGGGCTCAATTGTGATTGTAAGTTGAGGACTATATTTAAGGCAAATCTTAATGTAATTAACTCCCTCTTTGAGGAAGATGGGTGGTTTACAAATGTGAAAAATAAATATTTATTGGTCAAATGCAGATCAAAATAGAAAGAGATTGGAGAGAAACTTAAATTATTCAAAATAGATGTTCTTCCTTTTTTAGGTAGTTTGGGCTACTTCATACAAAGTTGGCTGTGCTGCTGTTTACTGCCGCTACATGGATGGAAAGGAAAAAAATAATAACATTGTAGTGTGCAATTACGCTCCAGCGTAAGTTAAGACATGTTAAACACATCTGAAATTCTGTTCATACATTTACATATATTATCCTGAACAATTTATTTTCAGTTAGTTTGCTGTCTGTAACAACTTTTTGATGTTTTTTTATTAACTTTATTTAAAAAATCAGCTGGTCAGTTATAAGGAGACTACATAGAAAATGTTCAGACAATGGAAGAACGTGACTAAAAATATATTTAGTTCCTAGACAACCATGAAAGAAGTGGGGGGAAACAATTGGAGCAACTTCCTGCCTCCTTCCTCCTTCCCTCCCTCTCTCCCTCCCTTTCACCCTTTTTTTATCTCCCTCAAGAGAAGCTATATGTGTCAGGGAAGCCACATGGGGGCAGTGCAGGTCGAACAAGGCACATAGGGTGGCAGCATGGTCGGGAATGCACAGGCTGTGGCATGGACACTGTGTAGACTTCCTTTCCCTTCCCAAAGGCAGGTAAAGGCTGCTGCTGGGTGGAGGAGGGAGCAAAGCATTGCAAGACATGCTGGAAAACTCACGGAATGTTGAAAATGAAGATCATGTGACCACAGTAGTCAGTTCATCTGCACGATAGCCTTCCTTCCAGAGGAAGGAATACATATTTTGAATATATTCTGAAAGTTAGCCCATTTGAGGTACTTTCCTCTTTGATACACTGTTTCATCCAGTTAGGTCATGACAATTAGACTTTTAGTAGTATATGGATTTCAAAGCTACATCTTAACTTTATATAAATGTACAGTGGAGCCTCGGGTCGCAACCATAATCTGTCCTGGACTCTGGTCGCAACCCAATTTGGTCGTGTCCGGAAGTACGACCAACTGCGTGTGTGCGCAGTAAAAAAAAAATGGCACCGAAGGGGAAATTGGCACAGAAAGGGAATCTTTCCATGCCGATTTTGTTTGATACCTGATTTTTGAATTGTGAGCCGATTCAAAAATCGGATGGATTTTTTATTTGCCACCCAATTTGGTCACGAACAAGAGCATTCGCGACGCGAGGTTCCACTGTATAAGTAAATGTAATCTCTGTTTGATAGAGGTCACACTTCAATGGTAGAATACATATTGTATTTTATATAGAAGAACCCAATTGCTAGCACAGGTAGTCCTTGGGACCATTTGTTTAATGATAGTTCAAAGTTACTATGGTGCTGAAAAAACTGACTTATGAACCATCCTTGTACTTAATGTTGTACCATCCCCAGGTCATGTGATTGTGATTTGGGCACTTGGCAATCAGTTTGCCTTTATGATGGTTACAGTGTCCTGTTGTCACATGATTGTGATTTGTGACCTTCCCAACCAGCTTCTGATAAAATCCATGGGCAAATCTGGATTCACTTTATGATGTGGTGATTCATTTAATGAACAATTGGTGTAAAATCGTGTCCAGTCATGTGATAATGCATTTAACCATTGAGTAATTTTGGTCCAACTTCATGCATCTGATAAATACATTTATATTGTGGAAAAAAGGTGGCAATTTTTTTTTAATCCAAAATGTACTTGAATTATTTTGCAACTTTATTCTATAAACCTTTTCCTACTGTTAAAAAAGAAAACTTCCTATTTTATAAATTATAAAACTAGATTTGATCCTGTCAGATTTTCTATCTATCAGATTTTTGCCTATCTGGTGCTATTTTCAACTGCCAAGACATGGGAAAATATGCAGTTTTGATGGTGGAAGAAGATATGTAAATAATCTTATCCAATTTGCCCTCTGAAGTCTGCGTCTGTCCTGTTAAGTTGCAGAACCAAACCAGACAGTTATAGAGGTGCAGATAAGAGACTCAATAATTCTTCTGTAGAATTGTATCAGCAGCTCCTTGGGCAGTTTGAGCTTTCTGAGTTGGCACAGAAAGAACATTCTTCGTTGTGCTTTTTTGATGATGTTTTTGATGTTAGGTGTCCATTTTAGGTCATGTGATATAGTAGAACCTAGAAATTTGAAGGTCTCTACTGTTGATACTGTGTTGTATAGTATTGTAAGAGGTGGTAGTATAGGAGGGTTTCTTCTAAAGTCTACCACCATTTCTACGGTTTTGAGTGTGTTCAGTTCCAGATTGTTCCGGTTACACCACGAGGCAAGTTGTATAACCTCCTGTCTGTATGCAGATTCGTTGTCTCAAAAGAGACCAATCACTGTTGTGTCATCAGCAAACTTCAGTATTTTAACAGATGGATCATTTGAGATGCAGTCATTGGTATATAGGGAGAAGAGAAGTGGAGATAGCACACAGCCTTGGGGCGGGGGGGGGCTGTGCTGATTGTACCGGTATCATACACAGCTATTAGGAGAAATGAGAACTCACGTGGAGAGTAAAATGGCTTGCAGTTGATGTGTAAAGACTCTAAGTTTTCATCACAAAACTTATATATTATAGTTATATCCTGAGACTAGCTGTTGTTGATATATAAACATAGTCCTCCACCCTTTGTTTTACCTGATGTCTCTTCAATTCTGTCTGATCTAAATGTCTGAAATCCTGGGATGTATATGGTGTTGTCCCCATGAATTTGTGGATTAAGCCAGATTTCAGTAAAACAAGGAACAGATGAATTATGAAAATCAGAATTCCATCTATTTAAGAGATGAATTTCATCCATCTTGTTAGCCAGTGAACATAAATTAGTCAAAAAGATTGAAGGGAGAGGGTTTTTTTCCCCTCTATTCCTTAGTCTGTTTAAAATTCCCGCTCGTTTACCTCGTTTTCTCTTCCGGCGTGGTCGCTTTTTGCTTTCTTTGTTGTAATCCATAGCACTGGGGAATTGGTTAGAATCTCCTCCACGTTTGCGAGGACAGGTGGGGGTGGAGAATCAGAAAGCTGCTCCTTAAGGAAACATTGCCTAATTCTTAGCAGATGGTCTTGTGAGTATGAAATCTGTAGTGAATTGCAGATAATAATAAGGAATAAAGAAACCATTAGAGAGCATTTCACCGAGGCAGCCGTCATTGGCGCCACCTTGGCTGAGCCCAAGCTGACTGGCAAACGCATGTCTTTAGGCCCTTACGAAAAGATACGAGGGTTGAAGCCAACCTCACATTGGGGGAGGGGGGGAATATTCCAGAGGGCATGCACAACAGTAGAAAAAGCCTTGCTCGACCCCGCCAACTGGAATAATAATAAAGACAGGACCTGCAGCATGCCTTCTCTGCCGGCATGAGTGGTATGGGCCAATCCCAGTGGGATCAGTCCCTCAAGTAACCTGGACCCATGCCATGAAGGGCTTTAAAGGTGATCACCAACACTTGGAATTGCACCCATAAGCAGACTGGTAACCAATGCAACAGTAGTGTTACAGGTGCCACTCTTTAATTCATATGTTGCATTGAGCCAACAACCTCTAGAACTATCTACTCAGGAAAAGTTCTGCTTGATTTTTAAAAAATGTACATTACAGGTAGTCCTTGACTTACAATAGTTCCTTTAGTGATTGTTCAGAGTTACAATGGCACTGAAAATGTGACTTGTGACCGTTTTTCATAGTTAACAACCTTAGCAGCATCACCATGATCATCTGATTAAAATTGAGATCCTTGGCAACTGGTTCATACTTATGACATTGCTGTGTCCCAAGGTCATGTGATCACCTTTTGCAACCTTCTGACAGTCAATGGGGAAGCCAGATTCACTTAATAACCAGATTGCTAACTTGTCTACTACAGTGATTCACTTAACAACAGTGCCAAAAAATTGTAACCAAAAAATTGTAAAATGGGATAAAGCTCATTTAACAAAATAACAGAAATTTTGAGCTCAGTTGTGGTCGAGGACTACCTGTAAAGGGACTTTCATGATTTCAAATTTAGGCTATGTGTTGGCCCTATAGCATTGGTGCACAATGTCTATAGACCTTCTCAGTCAGTCATCCAGGTCTTGGTTATTCCAAAGGTGCGTTTTCAAGAGGCAAATGTACTTTCTTGTTTTTCTTTGAAGATGTTTCATTTCTCATCCTTCTTCAGCTCTAACTAAAAGGACTTGTAGACTGGAGATAGATGATATTATATCCCTCCTCTATTGAGAGAGGACTGTTCAATTTTGACATAGATAGCCTATTTGAAACCCTCTTTCAAACCAGTTGTCCTCTCGACTTTGCTATCTTCAAAAGAATAGCTTTTGTCTTATAAATGCAGATGGACTGCTGAATCAGGATAACACAGTCCTTTCAGCAACTCCAAGAAGGATCCCCACCAGTGGTAGGATTCAATTTTTTTTACTACAGGTTCTGTGGGCATGGCTTGGTGGGTGTGGCAGTATTTGCCAGTTCTCCAAACATCTCAGAATTTCCATTATTCCGGAACTGGTCAGAACCTGCTGAATACCACCTCTGATCCTCACCCATTTGCACTACTCGGATGACCCTGAGGACACAGATAAACCTCCAACTGTCTGCAAGACATATAAATCCTTCCATTTGCCACCATCCAGTCAGAGCTGTGGAAGCTTGGATGAGAAATGAAACGTCTTCAGAAGAGAAAAAAAAAAAAAAAGGCCAGTTGCCTCCTGAAAAAGCACCTTTGGGACATCTGGGCACAAGTACATCTGTTATTCTGAAAAACATTAAACATGGAGTCGCTAATTTTTTTTTAAAAAAAAGATCAGATTATTTTCAAGAATTATAAGATTAATTTAGCAGTACCACAAAAGATAATTGAAATTCTGTAAGATGCGCCATGTAGCAAGATTTTGCACATTTTGACATTTTGACTTGGGATCTTCAGGTAAGGTCACTGACATTTTCAGCTAAATTTTCAGTTTAGCTTTGTCTACTTAATAATAATTGGTTTGATTAAGAATGTATTCATCTACTGTTTTTTAGGGGCAATTACCAAGGAGTACGCCCTTATAAAGAGGGAAAACCATGCAGCAACTGTCCAAAAGGAGACACTTGTAAAGACAATCTCTGTAGTGAGTACAAATCTGAATAAAATAGTTCCAGGAGGGAGAAAAAGGAGTTTTTATTACAGTTTTATTACAGTTTTTTAAAATAATTTTGATATTCAATCTTTTCAGATTTTATCTTGGTAGAGCAGAGTTAATTTTTTCTACTTTTTAGTGGGGAAAGAGAGGTATGTGAGGCTTCTTTCCATTGCCCAAATGAGTAGCTTATAGAAATAGGAGTAAACGGTGCATTATCAATTTGATAGCTCTGCTTGTATTTTAAAGACTGATTAATGTGGCATCACTGCTACTATTAATGTATTCATTTGTATAAGAAATGAAAATGTATCAAGAGAAAATCTAAAAGCTTTAACTGGCTTGTCTGAACCTTGTTTGTTTTTAAAAACAGGAAATTCTGAACGCGAGAAAGAAAACAGCTTGCGTATGTATTACAATTGCCTTTTATATTTTAAATTTACTTTTACACTCCCTCTTTTTTTTTTTGAAAGTTTTATTTGGGTTTTCACACACCCCCAAAAAACATAATACAAATAAAACATCTTTTTTTGAAAATAGCATGGTCCCGGGTTACACTTCTTCATACAGACACAAACTCAATTTCATGCTCATTTTTGTGTTCTATTCCATATCTTATTACTGTTTTACATTTTCTACATAGTTTTTCCCCTCTTTTAATTTTTTCAATTTTAGTTTTATTATCTCATCTCAATTCAAATCATTATATTTATAACTCCCTCTCTTTTTTAATCCTAGGTTATTCACGATGGTATCCACCATTTGAAAGGCGGATTATATGTGATCCATCTTGTATTGCTGTTGCAGTTTTAAGGCCATTGTTAATGTTTCTGGCATTTGCTGTTGTTTATTACTTACAAATCTGTTATCCGGGTTTAAGTTTTTCTAAATAATCTTCAGTATTTTATATGCATAAAATTTTCTTTGACTACTTTGGTTAATCATAAGATTATATTTACATGAACTGTTACATTATTTTCTAGTTCTATTTTTTTAAAGTAGATTTGGTTCAAGTCATTGTTTTTATGGAATTTTGTCAAATTCTTAATGCTTTTTTATTGATGATACGAATGTAAAAAAAAATATTTAATATGTTCCATGTTTTGTAAACATGTATATTAAAACAAGGGAGTTGGGATTAATAAATGTTAATGTGATAAACTGCACATACCTTCTGTATATGTTAAATTCCCTTAATTCAAGTATGTATGATTGCACCAGTAGTCATGTTCAGAAGACACTTATATATGATTATTGAATAGGACACAATTGTGTGGTTCATGGTTACTCAGGCAGTGCATTTAGATTTAGGAAAACACAAGATCAGGCTCCAGTAATTTAGCAATAGGAATAGCACTAAGCAGGGGTGGGATTTTACTGGTTCGGACCAGTTCTATAGAACCGGTTGTTATGATTCTGCGCAGTTCAGAGAACCGGCAAATCATACCACTGGCTGGCCCCGCCCTCCCCACCCCTCGCCCACACAAACAGCTGATGGGCGGCGGGGTGGGGAGCTGCTCCTAGAAGCCCCGATGCTGCAAGAATCGCTGCCATTGCCACCATTACCATTGCCATCTTGCCACTGCATCCCCCCCCCAGGTATGGCAAGCCATGGGCTCGGGCTCAACAGCTTGCTTTTCCTCCCCCCGCTATGCTTCCCCTTTGGGGAAGTGAGGCTGGGAAGTTTGGTCGACCGCCATCCGATTGCCGCAGCCTCAAGTTGCCCTGCGCCCGCCTCCCACCTGTCTGATGGACCAACTCGACCTACCGGTAGATCCACCTCTGCCTCCTGCTCGTCTTGGCCACTTCAGCAGCTGGTAAGCACAGTCGGGTGCCCCCTCAGGGAAGCGGGCCTGGGAAAGGTGGTTGGGCGTGGTCTTGCCCTGTAAGCATGCCCCTCGTGCAGCACCTTTAAACTTTGTGTGCTTCACAAATGGGGAGGAGGGGACACCAGCACCATTGCCGCCGGCACCTCATTTGTGAAACGTGCTAAAGTTGGTGCTGAGGAATATTGGAGGGGGGGGGACATGCGGTTTTTCTCCCAAGACACTGACGCTGTTGCTCTTGCCATGGAGGAGAGAGAGAGATGAGAAACAGGGAGAGAAAGAAAGAGAAAACTATACTACCATAAGTATTCCAGAAGCAATATGCTCCCTTCCAGTTTCCACAACCCCAACCAATCTCCCATGCAACAGGAGCAGAAATTTCATCCATGCAAAAGCTGCATGACAGGAACAGGAAATTAAGTCTTCAAGTTCCTGTATACTGTTTCTAGCCGTCATTGAGCCTCAACAAACCAATGTTCTTTTTTTCCCCCTTTGGGATAATTGTGTTATTCATCGCATGCCTCACCTTCAAAACATGCTATGAATCTTTAAAGATAGCATAAATGAAGGACGTTACCAGGATTTTTAAAAGATAAGGAAAATCAAGAATTTTAAAAGGTAAAGCGCGCACACACACACCTTCCCAACTCATCCACCCAACAGAAATACAGATTGATAGGATGAAGAGAGATACGATATAAGAAACTGATACCCTTTATTCATTTGCTTGGTTAACAGTATTTGCAATCTATTCACTTCCAAAACATAGGCAGCTAACAACAAAATACAAAGTAAATGAGAACCATGCAAAACGAGCAGTGTACCATAAAGAAAAACAAATAAATTAAGCCTATCACAATATATCCAAATCTATATCACCAGAAGCAGACCCAGCTCAAGATATTTTCCTGCCCCAGATTGAGTAGCGAACTGCAAATTATTTAAATTCAGTCAAGTTGTAATTGCTTCAGTGAAATTCCCATAGGTACTTTTCTCCCAGAAAGTAAAAATACAGTTATGACTTTCAGTCCTTTCATGATACCGAAGATGAGTTGTCTGAAGCAAGGGCCTCACTGCCTGTTTCCCCCTGCTTGGACAGGTCCTAACGTAGGCTTAATCCCTGCAATATAGTGGGAAAGCCACTATAATTCCCTCTGCCCATTTATTAAAACAGAGTGAACAAATTGGTGTTGGACAGGTCTTTTTAAGTCAGTGGCCCACAACCTTTTGGGCACCAGGGAAAGGCTTTTCTGTGGACCTGAGCGGGTGTGGTTTTGTGTGCTGCCTGTATCCCACAGATGGGGCTTAGCTTGTTTGTGAAGCCTAGTTGCTGGCATACTGCAGACCAATGCTTCTCCATTGGGATTGGGATTGGGGACTGGTGTTTTAAGTGACCAGGGCATTTCTGAATTTATTTTTGGGTAAGAGTTTAAGCTTTGCAATTAGCAAATAGTAATTAATTCATTGGTCAAACAACTATCCTTGTGTGTGTGTGTGTGTGTGTGTGTGTTTCATTATCTTTCCTGCTATTTACTCTATGTTTTTGTTTTGTTTTACTGATGAGATCTGACATCTTAAACCATTGAAGTTCCAGCAATTTAATTTTAAGTTTGGATTTCAACACTTAAGCAAACCATAAAAAACAATGAATTTTTAAAAATTAGACAACTTCCCAATATAAATCACAGGACATTGTTAATGTTCTCTCATTACTTAAGATTTACATACAAGATAGAATTATAAAACAGTGTAAGAACAGGAACAATTCAGTGGGTGAAAGTGACTCATCCATCACTAGGCTCTGCCTTCAACTTGTAGGTATTTGTTCATTTCCGGGTGCCTTTAATTGTTAACAACGGAACCAAAGAAAGATTAAATAAAAGCCAAGCAGAAGTTGTTAAACAGAATAGCCTAAAGGACTTCTTATAACTTGGTTTTTGTTTTAAAATATTTTGGCTCATTGTGTAGCAGTCCAGAATGACAGAAAAAAGCCTGATCTTTGGTATTTTATTGTTCCTGAAACTGCAAGTGTGCTGCTGTTTTTATAACCAACATACCTTACCGGATATTGAAAATGCACACTTTATTGAAGAATGTGTCAGAGTGCATAATAGATTCCGATCCAGTGTGGACCCACCAGCTAGCAACATGAAACGGATGGTAAGGAAATCATCATAATCTGTAGCAATGAAGAATGTACATTTCATACTTCCTGCAGGTTTAGAATTGTCTTAGATATTTCTAGTTCTTTTAAGAGAATTTTGCTCTGCTGAAACTAATTCTCTGACAAGGCTTGATACTAATTTTGTTTCTTTTGAAGCTGGAAATTTTGAGAGTGTATAGCAAACATCAATTCCAAATGGAAGCTATGAGAATTCCCACTGTTGGCAAAATAGTTGCTGTGGGAGACACCATTTACACTTTAACCCTTTAGGTCCTTTTTGTTGTCCTAACATCCGTTGATTTCTGAACAGGAAGGCACATTTTCAAACAAACCACTAATCTTCCTCCCCCCTTAAATATGTCTCCTGCTGGGTGGTTTTCCAGTTTCAAAAATAATTATATAATTTAAAAAATAGATGGGATAGAAATCTCAAAAGAGTACTACTGTATTGTTCCTTAGTACGTCTGGCAAATGTAATATAGTGCAAAAAAGGCCCATTTTTCTGGAGCAACTTTGGCATTGTATCAAAGCCATGCTCTGAATAACCATGTTACCAATAACTTACCAATGATTTGTGCAGCAACCAATCACACCAATTGGGTCTAAAGTTATTATTTAGGAAATACCAAGTTTCACCCACTTTCTCCAAGAAATGCTACTAGCATCCCATGAACCTTGGCTTCAAGAACACGTTGGCAATGCTTTATAATATCACAAGCCATTCAATGTTTGGAGTGTATGTTCCATTCTGGGCCTTGACATGGAGCTCTGTAATGAATATATGGGCTGTTTCTCCTAGCCTTTTCTTGGTGGTCTACATAAGCAAATGGGGGCAACTGCCTTGTCTTTAGTTGTTCTAGTTCTACCCAAGTGACTGGCTGGAATCAGTTTAATCCTACGCAAGTATGAATATCCTGTGGGCTAAATCTAAGCCATGAGGGATTACTTGACCCAGTTAAGCACTTTATGAGAACAGACTACACACATGCTTGATCTTAGCTGAAAGGCTGAGAACCAGTGTCTAACCAGAGATTAAATGTGTATCCCATTTAATGTGACCAGCTATTGAGGCAAATTTTAAATAGCAACTGTGAGAAGAATATCACTAGTGTGATGCAAAATGAACATTGTGCCATGGTCCCACAGGACCCCCTTCTTCCTAAAAGGCTGTTACTTTTTGAAGAAGGAAATACTATATAAAATAATTTTAATGCCTTTTCTGACTTTTCTTCAAAGCTAGTATGCCAGTTTGGATTCACAGATTACATGATTTATTTGTCTTAGTTAACTGTAGTTTATTCTACAACATATGGTACAGTGCAATGCATAATAACAATTTTTTTTCATTTTTGCACATGTATTTATATAGTTACATTCATATCCATGTTGATGAGTCAGGAATAAGCAGGCAGCTAGCTTGTTTTTGTAAAAACTACAAAACAGTGCAAAGCCAGAGGCATTGAGCATTCTGGTTTATATATTCCCCAATCTGCAGTAGAAGTGAGTTAGAACCGAGGGATAAAATTTATATACAAATCTATGTGGTAGGGTGAAATGGGGAAACAATTGCATTATTTTTTTTAAAAAAAATCCAGGAATACCAAATAAAGTGATCATAATATATATTATGCTTTTGTAGAGCTGGGACCATGATCTTGCAAAGACTGCTCTTGGCTGGGCAAAAATGTGCCAATTCGATCATAATCCTGATCTCCAGTCACCAGGGAAGGCCCACCCAAACTTCACAATAGTCGGAGAAAATATTTGGACTGGAAGCATTTGGTATTTTAATGTAACTTCAGCCCTCACTAATTGGTACAATGAAGTCCAATATTACAATTATGCTACTCAACATTGTAAACATGTATGTGGGCATTATACTCAGGTAAGTCATTAATTATATCTTGCATTATGATTTCTAAAAATAGCAGTTGTCATTTTTTTAAAAAAAAATCTAGATTACTGTCGTTACAACTTCCAAATTGATTGATTCCACTTGGCAAGCCTGCAATTGTACTTTAAAATTGCCTAGGCCAAAAAAAGTGACCAATCTATAAAGGCAAATGTTGAGCCACCACCAATCCCAACTTTTTAAAAATACCCATTTTCCATGACCCAATGGCTTTATGCCTTACTGTTAGCATTTGCTATGGCACTGCCATCAAACCCAATCTCAAGCTTAACAGCAGCTGACTAGCTATTCTTGCATCCATTTTATTTAATAACCTGAAGGAAAAATAAATACAAATATAAAATAAATACAAATACAAATTCAGAGATGTATTGTTTTTTTGCTTTGCCCAATCACGAAAAACCTTCCTTCTTTGTATTTTGGGCCTAGCCAATAAATCAGAAATCATCCATTTCTAATTATTCTTCATGGAATGATAAAAGTCACAGAGAAGTTTTCATATGTTGTTTTTAATATATAGTTTGGGAGAAAACATTAAGTTGAATCTCATTTTTTTCAGATCTCTGAAAGTTGATCTCGGAACAACTTTCTATATGTTTAAGGAAACACTTTTCAGTTATAATAAACCTACAGATTGGTCACACAAAAATACTCTTCTCTATCCCCATCCCAGTCTGTATGTAAAAAAGCTGAGTTTATTTTGAAAGATTTTTAGTATTTAGGTATGAAAAAATAAGAGAAAGTGGTGTTTTCAAAATAATTTCACAATCTAAGTCTATATATCGATCTGAAAAAAGCAGCAGCAGTGAGTTGAATCAGGCAAAGCAGCAAGAGTACTTCATGTTAAGCTTACTTCAATATATTAGCTGTCAGTGATTGATTTAATATGCCTGTAAATTAATTTTGTTAATATTTTGAACATTAACATGTTATCATCATTAAAGAAAATGCTACACAGCTGTCCAATTTTTAGCACAACTGTGGGCTAATCTTATATACTAAATTACCATAGAATATACCATAGTGTACTAAATTACCACAGAATATACCACTTTTATTTTCAGATGGTTTGGGCAGAAACCTACAAAGTAGGCTGTGCTGTTCACTATTGTCCTGTAGTACAAGGCTTTGGTGGATCTGATGCTGCACACTTCATTTGTGATTATGGACCTGGGTAAGATTTTTCAATTGCAATTTGTCAGAAATTATCTTAGAAGGAAAATCTCTCCTTCTTCTCTCCTTTTGGAATTGAGAAACTGATACCTATGTGTATTAATGTCCATTTACTCCTTTGATATGAAAAATTATAAAAGATTAAAACCCACAATAAAACAAATGTTGAGTTCTATCTCCAGAATGCAAATTTAGCTTTGGTTGATCATGTACCAGATCCATACCAGATTACTCTAACTGTAATTACATGAAATGGGCTGAATTATGAGGAAATCAATCCTATTAATATTCTGGATCCTTTTAAAGTGCTGGGGCAACCTTTCCCATCCTTTCCTGTAAACTACAATTTAAAGAGTTCCAAACCAGTATGGTTAATATTTTCGAATTGGCTGGGGAGTCAATATCCGTACATCTTAAAAGTTGCCAAAGTTGAGAAACACTAATGGAATGACTGCTACTGGGCCATTTCTCTAAGATTGGTTAATGTCAGGGACAAAAGCATTGCAAGCAGCAACTGTAAAATTCTACTGGAAGATGAATCCAAGGACTCACTCACTCATAATCCTTGACTGTGGAGATTTTTGATTATAAGTTTTTCAAACAATTAAATAAATTCTCAGCTGAGTTTCATTATTTTATTTTTGTGGATTTCATTATTTGTTACTGCTAAGGCTCTGATTTTTAGAATCTTTTTAGAATCTAGAAGGTGAGGAACTAAGGCACTTTGGGAATTTTTTAAAAGTAGAAATGTAGTTGAAACAGAGAAAAAGACTTCTCCTAAAGTCTTCTGATTTTACACATCTTGACCCTGCCTTAGTGCCTTATTATTATAGTTATAGTGCCATGACATACTTTCTTCGAGACCTTTATCTGGCATTCACCCTTTTAATACCATCATATGAGAGAGATAAGGCCCACACAGCTTGTGGCCTTACTTGCTAGCAAAAAAAAAAAAGTGGAAATAAAATTAATGCTATGTCACCTCCTGTTGCTAGTAATTTTGGAGTATGTGGCTAAGAAAGGAAGTAGCTTTCTTCCCTCTTTGGAGAGCAGATCAGTAGCACAGGTTATAATGTACAGTACAGTATGTAGGCGGCAATATAAATTAAATAAATAAATAAATGTAGAAACAAAAAAACCTGTTGGACAAAACATATAGTAGTCTAAAACCAACATCTTAAAAGAATCTCTCATAAAAGCCATCATTGGAGAATATAGTCAGGAGGTTCAAGATGGATGGGAACTGCTACAAAGAGTCCAACATCACTGAACCATTTAACATGTGTAAACACAATAAACTTCAAACATTATCAGCAATAGAATTAGAACAAGCATAGCAAAAATAAAGCAAAAAGTTCTAAGAAAGCGTTTTTAAACTATTAATCTTTGTTCACGTGTTACCTTGAAGTTCAGGCCATAGCTCAGCCCAGTATGTGAATTTCTCAACTACACATTTAATGGATACTATTTTGGTAATTATAGATTTCACTGATGTGGTCAGTGATTGTTTTAAATCATTTCATTGATTTAAATGTAAGAAATCTTCTGTTGTAGTTGGCTGTGTTCGTTTCTAGTAACACCATTCTATGGTTTTAATAACCAGTACTTACCAAATATTATTTCAGATTATAATTCAGTTAAAGCACTGACTTGAAAGAAGAGTGGTTCAAACTTCTCTCCTGTCTCTGTATTAAATGAGCTGATAAAATTATTGTTTTGCACAGTGGAAATTATCCAACATGGCCATATAAATCAGGAGTAACTTGCAGTGAATGTTACGGAGAGCCTTGCGTAGACAGACTTTGTGGTAAGTAAAATTTCTTCATCTCCTGGCCCAAGTTAGGATCTTTTAAAAAAAAAACTTTTCAAAACAGAACTTCCAGGAATGAAATACCAATCTTTAATTATCTAGCTAGGAAGCCCCAAATTTACAAATTTCGTATGTTTATATTGATTTGTCATTAACCTAGATGCAACTGTAAATAACTTTTGAAATTTATTTGTAGGTGAAGTATGGGTGAAGCCATATTGTGATACCTACTGCATCATTGTTCTAGTCCTGAGAACATCTTCATTTTTAATAACTTTTTCAACTGTCTTTTTCCTGAAGCAACATTATCCCAGAATGTATATGTATAAATAAACTGGAATAAAAAACTAACACTTTTGTTATTAAACAATAAATTGATAAGAATAGTAAGACATCCATTATTTTTAGATACATTTTCAAAACGTTTTTTAGGAATAAAAAAGTACAAGTAGCAGAAAAAGTTCAACAGGTAAACATGCAATGAACATACATTTATTGACAACAACATTCACAAAGTACCATTCTACTCTGCTTATCACACTCTTGGCTCTTTGTTGATCTGAATAAAAAAAGTAACTCAATATTCAAACGCAACCAGCATTTGGAAAGCCAAATTTTCCAGTAATATAAACAAAGCATAAAGAAGACCCATTCCAAAAAGATTGAGTAAATATATAAATAGTTTATGAAAGCCTAGTAAACAAAACCATCAATAAAGCAATATACATTTTTGTTTAGAAAATGTTTCATCTGTCCTCAGAAAACCAGTTATTTCTTGTAATGTATTAGACAACTATCTTTCAGAGTCCCATGCAATAAAACAAATAAAAACAGTTTGTTGGTAAGTATTTGTACTCTGCATAAAATCTTTTCAATGATAATCCTGTGTATACTATCATTTTTACACCAATAGCTATAAGTCAACTGTTTATTCTAATGGATATCACATGTATGGAAATATTTTCCATATTGCTAAAAATACAACAGAGCAAACTGTCAGTTTTAAATTAAAAAATTGGAAAGGTATTTTTCCCTTCTTCCCTCAAGGAAGGCAAGTTTTCATCTTCTACATTAACTGAGTTCATAGCTTTCCTCCTTGCAAAAAGTGAAGTGCTATAGCTTTAAAGATGGTTTCTTTTTCTTTTCACCTGCTGCAATTTTTAATTTAACTTCTTCTGGTATTGCTCCAAGCTTCTTCTTCTTTGCTTTTTTAACTTTTTCTTTAATTGCTTCAATATCAATCTTTGTTTCAGTTGTCGCTACAGAATAAAAGAGTATATTTTTCTTATGAAGATGTCTTATCCAAGAGATATGGTAAACATTTCCAAGCATAACAAATAAAGTAACTTTTCAAATGAAAACATAAAACACGAAAAAAGTGGAGTTACATGCTAAGCTAATGAATCCAGTTATATTAACGTGTCCTACAAAGATGTTGCTAAAGAGATTATTTTACATTGTAAGTTTTAAATTCAACCATTAGATAGATTTTGGATCCAAAGCTATTAATTACATTTAAATAACTTCCAAGGCCTATAAATAGTATTTCAGATTAATCTAGTTATTAATGCTCTGAATAATAAGCTTGGTCTTAAGCTAATATACCTAATATTTAATCAGTCATCGTAGAAACTCTGGGAAAACAGAAATAGAAGCTATGTGAAGATAACTTTATAAAATAATTTTGTAATTGTTTTCGTCTATAAAAGGTAGATAGAGTCCATGCTACAGTAGAGTCCATCTTGTTTAAAATACTATTTATGGGGTGGATAAGTTCTCGGTCTTGCATATCACACTTAATTTTATAAATTAACTTTTCAGACATTTTCAGAATGTAAATGTCAAGAGAGAGAGATTCTTGATACCTTACGTATTTCAAAAAACAATGTATTTTCTTGGATTAGAATATAATATTTTTAGCACATTAAATTTCCATTTTTGGCCCTCAGTCTTCTCAACAGAGAGCCCTGAAAGTAGTAATTTATTATGTGAGTAACAGATCAAAATGCTTCCTCTCAACATGGAGACTCCCCTTTATAAAACATTAATAATAATAATAATAAACCAATCTTACTTTTCTTTGGTTTTACAACAGGCTTTTCTTTAGGTGGAATAAAAGCTTTATTTCTCTCTTCTTGTCGCTTGCTAATTGCTTCTGCTTGCTTTGCCTAACAATAAAAAAGATCATGTAGCATATACAAAATTAAATACATATTTTAATTAACAAATCAATCTTCATTCTGGATACAACCAGCAACTGTTAATTAACAAAGAAATCAAGGGACTGTACCTTTATTTCTTCTATTCTCTTACGCTTCTTTTGACTTTCTTTCAAGAAATATTCACCACTTGCTAATTCTTTATCAACCTGTAAAAATAGTATGAACATACATATTCCACAGTAAAAATTGTTGCCTTGGTTCCATATTTTCAAAAATCAGTTGCTATGATTCCTTATTTTAAAAAATCAGAAGTTAATAGTTTTCATAGTGCAACAACAAAGCCAAGTGATATTAAAATTGAAAAGATACTGTTAAACATAAAACTCTTAATTTAAACACAATCAATTATACTATTAGTTTAACCTACTAAGTTATTTTGGGTAGCAAATCATTACACATATATATTGCAATTAAAGACAATTATTTCCAATAAACTGCAATGGGTTATTGTTATCTTTAGGTTATATTCATAGGGAAACATTGGTTAAATTTCACAATACGCTAAAATAAGGAATGGGGAACCTGTGCCATCCAGATGATGTAGAGTTATCATTTATTTATTTATTCACATTTTGAAACACCCCATCTCCCTCACTAGCCACATTTGAAGGCTACCTTTTCTCTTAAACATCTGGTATAACATAGTTTGGGATTCATGTACTAAAGGCATCATATGTCAGGAAATTCCATTAGGTTGTTCAGTAAAATTTCAGATTAAACAGACCT
Source organism: Notechis scutatus (assembly GCF_049901735.1). Taxonomy (NCBI): domain Eukaryota; kingdom Metazoa; phylum Chordata; class Lepidosauria; order Squamata; family Elapidae; genus Notechis; species Notechis scutatus. Next base: position 39,375,275 of record NC_142014.1, read on the forward strand.
GACTCTCTGGTTGTGGAGGTGGGAAGGGAGTGTATTCTTTCTTGACATTTTTCTTCTTTGGTTCCTTCCGTTTGTTCAAATTCTTATGTTTGAACTTGGGCAAAAAACGTTCCCAGCTTTCCAGTCTTAATTCAGGATCTTTTGACAATTCTCTCTTAATCATTAGTGTCTTTAAACATATTAAAACATCAAGCAGTTAGTTACAAGAAAAACTCTATTGATTTATCTAGCCTAAGGAAAAATCAGGTTTCATATATCACAGATACAGACTCATTTAATAATTGTACACATTAACATAGGAGAAAATAATCAAGTATAAGTAACAATTATCTCAATTTAATGATTCCTCCTCTCCAGATCATTAAAACAAGTAGTCCTTGACTTACGACAGTTCCTTCATTGACCATTCAAAATTACCACACTGCTGAACAAAAATATAAGACTTACAACCTGCTGACTTTTCAGTATGGCTGTTAAGCCCAATGGTTTTGAGAGCTTTTGGCTTGTCTTTTGTGGGTTAAAACAAAGGCACACATTCCTAGAGGAAACTAACCTCAATAGGAGCCATTTCCATTTAAATGGAAGCAGCCACACTATAGCAACCCCATAACTTGCACATGGCTGCAGTAGATGAGGATTCCCTCTCTGCCTTAGGTACCCCATGCTCTATTTAATGACCTGCATGGTCACTTAAGGAGAAAGCCACAGCATGGTCCTAAAGTTGAGCCATGTCATACGGTGACCCACTTAATAATTCCAATGACATATGACCAAAATTCTAGACTTTATTGTGTTTGTAAATCAAGGACTTACCTGTAGAACCAATAAACTGCAAAAAATAAGAAGCAAATGGCATATTTATTTGAATTTTGTGTTCAAATGAATTTGTAATCCCAAATATTTAAAGAAGCAAATCTATACTCTTTTGACTGAAAGACCGTTAGGTATAGAAAACTTCCATGATCGTTTCATGGATGGGCAGTTGGAGGAATTTTTCCATTTTTAGCAGCAAAGAAACTGAAAAGAAAACAGCTAAGAATCAATTCAGGATGCAAAACTACGGCTTTCCCTTGTTCTCTGACTATGGCTTACAATGTCAGAATTATAACCTGCATTCTATAGAACTGATAACATTATTTTTATTTGATGGGTTTATTTATTATTCTCTGATGTCTACTGAATATTGGGTTTGGGATTCAATTCAATCCAATCAATTTCACGGCAGAATTCTGAAAAAACATACAACTCCTTTACCCAAAACACAGCATGTTCAAAGGGATGCTAAAAAGACAATACATCAACAAGTCAGCCAAAATGATTTTAGATCAATTATTTTTATTTTACCTTGATATTATATATGGGATGAATATTCTTCATGGCATCCAGAACAACTTTTCTAACCTATTTTTTTTTAAAGACAAGATTGCAAACTGATTAATTTTAATGATTTAAACCAAAGGTGAGCAAAGTTTTTAAGTCATGTGGCCACATACTGTACACTGTTTCTGCCCTGTCCAAGTCCTATAGGTGTAGAACTGAAATTTAGGTTCCATTTCTCCTTTTGGATATTTTTTGTTGGGCAGTAAGAGAGTAGGGGATGTTAAGAGGCAAAACTGGTATCTTATACTCTGATTATAAGAAAAAAAAAACTCTGGAATTGCTAATGAATGGTAAAGGCTGTATGTAACTTGTAGGATACAGGTTATTTACCCTGAGTTAATTCCTAGATGATTACATTTCTAACACTGGAAGATTATTTTTAAAATGTTATTTTCTTTAAGTATATGTACCCTTTAAAATTTTAATAAAACTAATGAAGACCTAATCTGGAACAGGATTATTATACATATTGCACAAAGGACTACTAGTGTGTAAGAATTTGGATCATGTTAAATTTGGATTCTGTTCTTAAGTTGCATACTGTGATTTGTTCGGCAATTATCAGAATTCTGACAGCAACACATTCCGACACAATGCTCCATCTATATCATGTTTTGTCTTGCACAGCATAACCATAGAATTTAGCTTGTTTCATAAAATTATGTTAATACAACAAATAGAACTTCAATATAACTACTGATTTATTCGGTAATTTCCCAAAATCAAATCTTTATTACAATTATGGACTAGTATATAGATTCTTTCTTTAAATTTAAATGAAATTCTATTATAGCTTGAATTGAATGTGCAAAATGTTCTATCCCAAGGTGATCTTACCTCTTTTAAACCATTAAAAGGTCCAAGAGCTGAAACAGTGTTCCCCTGAACCATGATATAGCAACGGGTTAATATTTCTAGTGCCTACATAAAAACAAGATAACAGTATACATTTCAGGATGCAATTATCATAGGCACGTATTTTACTAAATATGAAAACAAGCATTCAGATCACATTTACAGAGGACCTATTTTAATAAGTATGCATAGAAGTTAAAAGAACAATACATACCTTTAGAGTAGATCCATTTGGACCAATAAGTCTCTGTCTTCTTTTTATAAATCTTTCTCTATTTCTGACCAAGGATCCTATTTTAATGATGTCACATGCAATATCATCTTCAAGGACACGTACAGACTGAATGGAAATCAGAGAGATATAACCAAGTATCTTACTATAACATATTCATTTTCTTTTAAGAAACTTCTGAATCAGGATTCTTAATCAGGTTGAGTTTGTTATCAGACCTCTTGAAATTAAAGAATTAAAGTTTAAAAAGACAGAAAAACAAACCTGTTCAAACGGAACACTTCTGGCTAAAAGTTTTATTAAATCTCGGGCTCTGATGATGATATATGGATCAAAGGTCTTCTTTGTTGTGCTGACAGTCATGCTTCCTTCAATTAGGTCTAAAACTGCATTTATATGCTGTAGCATAAGACAACAAACTATTTTCAGAAGAACAGAACAAATTCTTAATGATCTCAGAAATGTATGTGATCAGTAAAATTTATAAACAAAAAAGTATTAGTATCTAGGAACAAAGAAGAATTAGACATTTTCATAACGGTAAGGGTTTTATTTAGAAGTCTTAAGCAGATGCCTTTTTAAATTAAAAGATTTTATATGAAGAATGTTTGGATTTGTGTTGTCAATTAGGGACCATAGCCCTAACAAGGCTTCAGCTGCAGCCTTTGAAATCTTCAGGTCCTATTTCCTACTTTTTCCTTTTGTTATCTATTCTCTGCCATCTTCAAAAATCCTGGACTTTTTAACTAGGAAGTCAATCTGGAGCCAGAAGAATCAAGCAAATGCTAAAACGGGGGATGAGTAGATGGGCATATTTTAAGGTATGTAACTCATTAATTACAGCCTGCCCTGGGGACCTCAAAATCTTGGAATCAGTATTACCGCTTTTGCTTTCAACTATGTTTGTAATACAAACTTATTAATAAATCATCTGAAATTCATTTATTTCGAAATAACTGACATGATACACACTATTATAGGAACTCTTGTGCAGTGAATATAGAAATAGCTTGCTTGCGGAACATATTACTACAGGCCTCTTTATTTGCATATTTGGGAATTCACAAAGTAGACAGTGAATAAGGGAATCATCTATAGTAAACACCTGTTATTTATCAATACAGGTAAGTCGTGATTTTCCTCAATATCCTCTATGAAAGTATAAGTAAAGATTCTTACATGTTCATTCAAAGCTTTCTGCACTAATGGCCAGCATTCCTTCAAGTAAGCTTCTCTGTATTTAGGGAAAAGAGTAGCAAAGCTGCTTTCTTCCAGAAGTCCTTTAGGGTTATCTTCTTTTGTAAAAGGTGGTTCTTTCCATCCATCAGGAACAGTGAGAAGTTCGGATTCATCTTCTGTTGGCAAAAATATTTATGTTACAATGTCTTTCAAACATAAAAACATCTGGATTGAAGATTATTAGCCGGAGAAACAGAAGGTTCAGCAACAAGTTCTATTCCACCTCATCAAAAAAAGAATAGCACTAAGTGTGCATCTAGCAATGAGGTTCCCTAGCTGATCAAAAGGAAGCAGTGCTATGACAGTGCCAATCTGGAGCAAGAAAAAACTGGCAAGGAGATGCATTTGCCCCCTTTGTTGGTGGCAAATCTACCATAATCCAGCAATTACTGTTATAAATGCAGCCATTGTAAGACTTTCATAAAAAAGATAGAGACCCTTTGAGAGCTGTATGCAACGAAATTTCATTTTAATGTATGCCAATTAGTGTACATTCAAAGTGACAAAGTTATTCTAAGTTCTAAATAAGCCAACTTTTTTTTTAATAACTGGGGACTTCTATGTATTTTCTTGCAATCGTCTTCAAAATGTTTTACACTGCCGCTTTGGAAAAAATGGTAAAAGCAGAGCATTTCCTAAGACCTGCTGCTGCTGCAGCTAAAAAAAAAAACCCTCCTAAAACAGGTAACAGTAAAGCAGTGTCTCTTTTCTTTCAGACAACAGTGTGATTTGACTGTTCTCTCTCATTCTAGATATATAAAAGTATTTTGTCTCCCCATATATAGAACTTTAATATATAATAGAAAAGCTGGAGGGCCGACACTTCTGTACCATATATATGCCTTTATACATCATCTCTTGAAAGAAAGGCACAGCCACTCTGAATTTAGCTATTTTGCACTTTAGCCCAAGAGCATTCACAGCAACTAATAAATATATTGAAGAAAAAACAAATACGAACACACTAAAAAGTTGGCTATAAATGTCTAAGATGAATTTATTTTAAAAATAAATAAATGACATCCACTGCATGGTTATCATCCACGTAGAAGATAAGAACAGCCTATCTGGTCTGCAAAAATACGGACGGCCAAAAGGTGCTTTGCATTTCTTAATGATGCGGATTTTGAACCCCAGCTACGGTAATTAGTACCGAGCAGCAAACAGCCAACGACCTCAACACACTATTCACAACCGACTTCAACACAAATTAGCTTATGGGCCCAAGTGCTTCCTTTAAAAAAAAAGCACAAGCCACCATGGCACGTCCAACTAGCAGTCATGCTTCGACATGGGAGGATGGCATCACCTGGAGCCGCGCTGTCGGTCTTCGGGAGTTTCCGGCGTCTCCGGCGTTCAGCCTTCTCAGAGGCCGCCATGATGCTCTCACTTCCCGGCGCCGCGGAATCTCCGCCTCCGCCACGTGACAAAACGGAAGCGCAGATGCGGTGGTCCTGGGAGTACGGAGGAGGTCGGAAAAGTCCTCCATAGAGATACAAATGTAGAATATTACACAAGTTAAAATTGCGGTAAATTTATCTGGTGAATCTTTTTCCCAACGCTACCTCGTATTTGTCTGTCATTTGCGTTCGCAATAAAATGAATCCGGAATCAGCATTATTAATACAGAATCAATTAAGGGGAGTGTGATTAACGATTCCTTCCCTTTAGAAACGTACAGCTCTCCGAATCGTAATTTTAAAGGATGCTTTGCAATAGTACACTCGGAAGATGCTTTCATTGTTATGATTTCTGAATAAGAACCGACCTATTGTACTGAAAGCTGAGCTTCTAATAAGAGTTCTTTTTTGAAGTTCTAAAAGTACATTTTTTAGATTTTTGTATGTAATTAAAAGCAATAAATGCAGAACTTGTTTACCTTGCTGTCACTAGTGTGAGACTGCAACCACCCTTAAAACTGAATCCTACTGTTGCTTGGGCTGCAGCTACTGCTATTTCACCAGCTGAGCTCCTAGAAACTGGGGCATTTTTAGTGGAAATGCTCCCTCTGAACTAGAGGGACATGGTAGCCCTTAGTTCAGTGGTACGGTAGATGATCCAAAGGTTCTGACATCAACAAATTGGGTTAGAAAAAACTCGTGTATAAAACTGGAAGACTAGTTAGAGCTAAAAATTCTGCACTAGATGGATCAGTTATCTGTCTCAATTTTTAATTGCTTCCTGTACTCCTGTAAAAAGATGTGCTGCAGCTCTTATCTCCTATTGATTGATGAATGATCACAAATTGTTTTCAATTCCTAGCAACCACATAGATTTTCCCCCCCACAATGATGTATCCCACACCTGTTCTTTCAAGTCTCCCAATGGTGCTGTCAGGTTTCCAAGTGACGAAATTTATTTTAAAAGAAAAGTGCAAAGTCCATCTTCCAAGACAATTTCTTTTATTTAGGAAAACATCAAATTGGCAAAGTCCGTGGTAATTCCGGATCTGACACAACCCAGAATTACCCCACAATATTAGAATTTAGAAACAACCCCCAAAAGTCACATTCTCCAATAGAAGTTATTCAACATTGCTTGATGTCATAAATCTCCACCTCAAGGGGCCTGAGCACAGTCAGCGCGTTTTCCCACGGGAAGAAGAATCACCTAGCCTAAACAACTCTCTATCTCCCCTCGTCCCCCCTTAGGAATGTGTCGAAACCCTTTCCCCATGGCCGCCAAGAGAAAGTAAGAAAAAAATATATACTAAGCCTAACTAAAATGGCTACACATATGTCAATTTCGGGCTTGACAGGTGCACTCATTGCACTGTAATGGAATCCATCTACTTTGCTATTGGTTGTCCCCTTCTTCTCTTTCCTTCTACCTTTCCAGTATTAGAGCCTTTTCCAAAGAGCTGGGTATTCACATCATATGTCCAAAGTAAGATGCCTGAGACTCAAGTAAGAACTCAGAGTTGATTTTTGATGATCTATCGGTTTGTTATGTTGGCTATTCATACTATTCTCACTCTTCTCACCTTCAAAATTTAAAGGCATCAATACTTTTCCTATCTGCTTCTCTAAAGTTCAACTTTCACTTCTATAAAATGTCACAGAGAATACCAAGGGACAAAACAGCAATAGCACTTAGACTTATATACCACTCCGTAGTACTTTACAGCTCTCTCTGAGCAGTTTACAGAGTCAGCACGTTGCCCCCAACAAGCTGGGTCTTCATTTTACAGACTTTGGAAGTATGGAAGGCTGAGTCAACTTTGAGCCGGTCAGACTTGAACTTCTGGCTGTGGACAAAGTTTGCCTGCAATACTGCATTCTAAGCATTGCACCACTACAGCTTGATGTATCTACCTTAAGTTTCTACCATTGATTAAAAGTTACCCATAGTTTTTTAATTACATTCATTCAACTCTTATTTAAACTTCAATATATACCTTAAGGTTATGACCTTCAATTTTATACATAATACATAACTTCCAATCGAATTCTGCTTGGTACATTCTTATAATACACATTATATTCTTTTTTTAAAAAAGGATTATAAATATATGTAATTATAAACCCTCATTCCATTCCAATTCAGTTCTATCATTAATAATCATTAAAATCTTAACATCTTTAACACTTCTTTTCAATTAAATATCATACTTCCTTGGGGACACATATAATCTTTCCATAATTAATTTTTCCCTTATTTCTCTTCACATATGTTTCGTAAATCATTAAATATTCATTTTGTTACATTTATTTATTGACAAACATTCCACTGAATTACGATAGCTATTTTATCAAACATTTTAATCATACATTGTTTCATATTTTCTAAAATTATTTCTGTTTCTAATATAACAATACTATCTTATGTACCTTTGCAGAATCCCTTTTTCCATTAAATTTTCACCCATTATCTCTAAATAGGCCCTGTTTCTCTATATTTTGTTTCTGTCCTTTATAACTTCTTTTCCTTTCTTTCTTCCCTCTCATCTTCTCCCTCCCCTTTTTACCCCCTTGTCTCTCTACTTCTAATTCTCTCTTCTGCATTCCCTCTTCTTCTGTTGCTTTTTGATTTTATACTTATTTTTCACTCTCTTTTTTTGGAGTTGTTTTTCCCAATCTTAAACTTTCCATTTTCTTTCCCCCCTTTCCTTTTTTCCCCCGATCGAAGATTACTTGTTCATTAAAGATGGCTTCTTCTTTGTTGCAATCTTCTTGTTCTGCAGGCATTTCTTGTTGTTTCTCATAATTACAAATCTCCATTTCTAAAAACTGAAATATGAAGCCAAAAGAACCTCTCCCTTCTTGTGCATCTTCTTTGTGCTTTTTAAGTTCCATTTTCAGTTCGTCTAAAAGTGGAGCCATTTTAAACAGTTTTAAACAACCACCCGATTGATTTTAGTCATTCAAATACAATAACCAAAAATCCAGAAATCATCAAGTAATCCAAATAGTCCCAAGTTATATCTTCTTATTTCTTTTTCCACTTTCTCTTCCTGGGGTTTTTGTTGCGATATTTCAGTTAGAATGTATCTTTTGGAAGTCTTGTTGAGATTTTGCTGTGAGTTCTTTTTTAATTCCAGGCAGTCTCCTCCCTTCCAGATCCTTCCCTTTTATTCTTTTTCTCTCCTTTCCTGTTTTCAAAAACTTTTGATTATCCAGAAATCTTTATTATCCCTTTGACTTTTTATTTTCAGCATTAAATGCCTATTGATGTCAAAGTGGATTTTTTTCCAATTTCTTGCTTAAGTCTCTAAGCTGTCAGTATAGGAAAAGGAGAAAAAAAAAACCTAAATCTTTTCCCTTTTCTCTCTCCTTCGCAGCTTAAAAATCTTCTTAGGGAACAATGTTATTGTTTTTCTTTTAATAGTTTCAATTCCAGGGTACCTTATTTGTTGCTTTTGCTGTTTGACCCGGTCAACCAAAACTTTCTCTTCTTATCTTCCTCCTGCACATTCTTTTCCGGTCGAGTTCTTCTTTGTGGTAGCCATTTCTGACCACCACTACAACCGCCTTCGGGAAAGGGAGTAATGGCCAGCTGGGGAGGAGAGATGCGGCTCTCCTCAACCCTGCAGGCAGTCTCCCCCCTCTTCACCACCTCTACAGGGTGGCTTAGCCAAGGCCTGTGGACTGGATCCAGCCTGTGAGGTGCTTAGATCTGGCCAGCAGAGCCACCCTGGAAACAGGGAAGGACCGGCCCACAATGCTCACAGCAAAAATGGAGCTCAGGAGGGCCACGTGGCAGAGCACTACAGGAGGCCGTCACAACAGCGTGCATAAGCGCACCAACGTGCCTACCATCCCTGTCCTATTGTTTCTTTTATTTTTCTTTTATTTTTCTTATATGTACCCATTTCATGTATTCATAACTATGTATACACTTATACTTATTATCTTGTGAACAATTGACAAATCAAATAAATAAATAAAATAAATAAATAAACCAAAAATGTAGTCTGGGAGGGGTGCCTGTGACCCAAGTGATGTTGAGCTGACCATGCCCCCACCACCACACCCTGCCCCCCCGGGGTCAAGCACAACCCTGATGTAGCCCTCAATGAAATCAAGTTTGACACCCCTGATCTAGAAGAAGAGCAAATTCCTGGGTAAATTTGGCTGAATTGTAGAAATGTCATTTCAAAACAAACATTTCCATTAACATAAAGCATTGATAAATGAAATATAACAGAGGAAACTGATAAAGCTTGCCCTTAGTTGCAAAAAATGTGTAAATATTATTATGAAAATATTGCATTGTCTTTAAGGGGTTATTTAGAGGAAAGTTGTCATCTCTGTTAAATTTGAATTTAAAAAAAAACAATGAGTTTGAATTGACCAAGCTGACTTGGTATTAGGAAATTTTAACTCATCGCATCTAGAGACTGGAAGAGAGATGCTGCAAAAATTGAAAAGCATATATAGAGCTGAGCTCTAGGAATAATCAATATTCCTTTTCCCAATCATTCACAAAGATTCAGTCTGGAAGGAAGAAAATAAAAGGCAGGAAGAGGGCTTAGAAAGGAAATCTTTTTTAGCTTATTGCATAACTGTCAATAAAAGGTGATTTTTTTCTCCCCTACCACTAGGTGGGAGTCACCATTCAATTCCTTTTCTTTGAGACTTGTTTCTTATTTGCTCTTCTGTAATGTGCATTTAGAGTAGCATTTTATAGAAAGAAAGGTCTACCATTGTATAAGCTTCCTACTAATCCAAATCAGAGTTAAAGAAAATCTTCCATTAGATTGCAGTGCTGAAGCTTTCTAACAACTGTTCAACCTTTGGGGTATAATTATATCATTCTGCAATCCCATAAAAAATTGGCAGTTTTCAACTGGTGAATCATAATTACTTTAATAGGGGTTTTGATAGTAATTATAGCTGAACAGACTTTCCAATAAAAATCTGTTTTAAAAGTTTTTTTTAGTTTGTTCATTGGTGGTAACTGAATTTTCCAACTGCTGGAGTATCTAAGCGATATCTATAAACACACATTCAATTGAAATATCAGTCATTGGCTAAGCATCAAACTAAGAGTGTTGCTTTAAAAGGCTGATTTGGGAATTGTAATAAATTGTAATTTCTTCTTCCAAGCCAAATATGAATTCTTGTTCCTCAAGATTTGTTATGGTTTTTGAGTATTTGAATCACTCGAGCTAGAGAAATCATTTATTATCTTAATAAAAATAAGACATTAGAAAAACAAAAGAGCTAGGATTGCATCCCATAAAATGCACTAAAACATCAAATGAAGGGCAGCTGTTGCATTTTTTCACTTTGTCTTTTTGCCTACTCACCTCCTTTGCCAACTGGAGGAAATAACAAAATAATAATAATAATAATCCTGCTTACATAACAGAGAAGATAACTGGATGAATTGAATAAATCTGTGAAAGACCTATGAAAAATAGATTAGAGTCACATATTGCAGAGAGCCCTGGTTTGTTCAGTTTTATATGAGAGTCTCTGGGTGTTAGGCTAGCCTTGTCTAGCCTAAGTAGCAGTAAGCTGCAGATAGTCCTCAGCTTATGACCACAATTGGGACTAAAATGTCCATTGCTAAGCAAGGCGATGGTTAAGCAAAACACACCCAATTTTATAATCTTTTTTGCTATGGTTGTTAAACAGATCACTGCAGATTTTACATGAATCACATGAATCACATGGAAGTTAAAAAAAATCTGGCTTTCCCCAATGATTTTTGCTTGTCAGAAACCAGCTGGGAAGATCACAAATAGTGATCACATGACCCTTGGATGCTGTAATCATTATAAATACATGCTGGTGCCAAGCACCCAAATTCTGATTGCATAACTCTGGGTACGTTGCAATGGTCGTAAGTGTGAGAACGTCATATGTTACTCTTTTCAATGCTTTTGTAACTTCAAATAGCCACTAAACAAATTGTTGTAAGTTGAGGACCACCTGGAATTAGTATGCAGTTGGGAAATTACTATAGAGTGAGGGCAACAAGCTAAAAATATCTGGGAAGAAGTCAGTGGGCAATCATTTCTGTCCATTGCCAAGAAAATGACATGAACATGCCCATAAAATCATCAGAGTTTAGTTTACTTGAAAGAAAATTTACTTGAATCCAGAATTAATAATATTGCTTCTGAGAGCCAACTCCAATAATCTGATGATGTTGCTCCTGAGCAGGATGAATAGTTTTGACAGTGGTGAGTTGACCTGGTTAAAAGATGAAAATAATATGTTTTGTCTCCTTTTGTGTGTGTGGCTAAGCATTTTCACAATCAAAAATCAGCCAGCCATATCAGCCATAAAATTATATCAGTCATAAAATGTTAGTGATACAATCTGAAAGTAAAGGTGATTCCAAGCACACATCAGCAAACATGTTATGCCTGGCAGTACCCATTTAAATAAAATATATCTTTTCCTGAAACAGGAAAAGTTCTAAGGATTCTGACTGCCATTTTAGTAGTGTAGCATCTCTAAGAAAATAACCACAATGATATCAAAACTATAATCTACTAAATATTTACCTGGGGAACGTTTGCCAGAATAAACCAGAATATTTTCAAGGAAATATGGATAAAGTTATATGTACTAGGAAATATTTTATGTTGCAATATTTTTAAAAGCTAACAATAATCTTCTCTTCCAATGTTGAAAATCAAAATTAAAGCATGTACAAGGTAGCCACGCTCTTGGCTAGTTATTAGTATCAGTATTATTCTGATGGGTTAAACTACTCACTTTTCTAATAGTTGTAAATCCAAGGTTTTTTTTTAATGTATCAGTACCATAGTCTTGTCTTCCTGGTATTATCTTTTAATTTACAGACCATAAAAAGATGGGAAACTTATATTGGTGTTTATTACTATTTATAAAAGGATGACATTAAAGAAAGAAAAAGAAAAAACTGGATGACATTTCCTTTCTTTCTGGAATTTAAGCAGTTGTTAAAAAGCTTTTCTTAAGTATACGTTATATGCCTGGATGCCTGGACTTACATGGCTTATCTAGTCTGTACCAACCTATAGAAGTGTATAGAACCATACACTTGCAAGTATAATACACAATATTGATAACATAATACAAGACAGAGATAAATATTAACTACCCCAAAATATAAGAAGAAATAATGCCATTTCACCCTAAGTCCTACTAAAACACTCTGATTTTGGTGGTCATCAGAATAGGGAGGTCTGGATCTCAAAGGGAACATTGCTCAGGGAAGAGGAGCAGCAACTGAAAAGGACCATTCCTGGGTCCAGATGATGACAATTCCTGAGTGAAGGGACCTGAGAAGGGTTTTCTCTACATGAATTTGTCAAGCAGACAAACATAATTGGGAAAAGATCATCCTGAATATATATAAGTCCTAAGCTATCAATGGCTTTTAAATTGACAACCCACACCTTGAATTGAACCTGGAAGCCAACATGACTCTCAAAGTAGTAGCATCAGATAGGTAAATCATTACTACTTGAGCTTCTGTTCCAGACCAACTGTAAGTTCTGAATGGACTTCAAGATTAGTTTCATGTGGGAAAAAAACCTGCAACAATCCAAACAAAAGGTGACTAAAGTGAACAACTGAAAGAAGGGTGTTGTAAGAAAAATCATAAGTGTCACACCAAACTGAATAGTACAATAGTACTTCCTAACAGACAGGAAGCAGCAGGTGAAGCTAAGCAGAATCACATCTGATACCTGTACAATTAGCAGAGGGCCCCCCCCCCAAGGCTGTGTGCTTTCTGCACTTCTCTTCTCCCAATATACCAATGACTGCATCTCAAACAATCCATCTGTTAAAATACTGAAGTTTGCTGATGACACAACAGTGATTGGTTTCATTCGAGACAACGATGAATACGCATACAGACAGGAGGTTATACAACTTGTCTCACGGTGTAACCGAAACAATCTGGAACTGAACATATTCAAAACTGTAGAAATGTTGGTAGACTTTAGAAGAAACCCTCCCATACTACCACCTCTTACAATACTAGACAACACAATATCAACAGTAGAGACCTTCAAATTTCTAGGTTCTACTATATCACATGACCTAAAATGGACACCTAACATCAAAAACGTCATAAAAAAAGCACAACAAAGAATGTTCTTTCTACGCCAACTCAGAAAGCTCAAATTGCCCAAGGAGCTGCTTATACAGTTCTACAGAGGAATTATTGAGTCTATTATCTGCACCCTATAACTGTCTGGTTTGGTTCTGCAACCCAACAGGACAGATACAGACTTCAGAGGATAATTAGGACTGCAGAAAAAACAATTACTAACAACCTGCCTTCAATCGAGGACCTGTATACTGCACCAGTCAAAAAGAGAGCTGTGAAAATATTTACAGACCCCTCACATCCCAGACATACACTGTTTCAACTCCTTCCCTCAAAACGATGCTATAGAGCACTGCACACCAGAACAACTGGACACAAGAACAGTTTTTTCCCAAAAGCCGTCACTCTGCTAAACAAATAATTCCTTCAAAACTGTTCAACTATTTCAAAGTCTGCCCTACTATTACTGTTAATCTTCTCATCACTCCTTATCACTCATCCCCTCCCACTTGTGACTGTATGACTGTAACTTTGTCGCTTGTATCCTTACGATTTATATTAACTGTTTCCTAGTATGATTTGATTGCTTATTATACCATATGATGATCATTAATTGTTGTACCTATGGTTCTTGACTCTTGACAAATGTATCTTTTCTTTTATGTATACTGAGAGTATTTGCACCAAGACAAATTCCTTGTGTGTCCAACCACGCTTGGCCAATAAAGAATTCTATCTTCTACAAAGATAGCCTCTTGACAACAGTTGCTATCTGCTCTTTAAGCAGGAGCTAAGAGTCAAGTCTGGGTGAGAAAAAAAACTGGTGTATGAAACTGGAAGACTAGTTAAAAGCTGAAAATTCTCACTACATGGATCAGTGATCTGTCCCAATTTTTTATTGCTTCCTTGTTCATTCACTTGGGCTCTCTTTGCTTCTCTTTCTCCTCAATTCTTTTATCCTTTTCCCCCTCATTTTGTTTTTCTTCAACACAGCATCTCCTGTAAGCTAATGAATAAAACTGAATGAATTGACCATGCCAGTGCCCTCCATTAGCAGTTTACTTTCTTCTCTGCTGGTCAATTTATTTGGGGCAGAATTGGCTGAGCCAATGGGCCAACTCATTCCACCCTTAAACATGCAACACAGCAGGGATATCTAGATTGTAGAAAGTGAGGCCACCAGCAAGTGCCTAAAGCCACAGAAAGAAACTATAGGAAACAACAACAGAAGAGCAGCAATTGAGAATGATCAGAAATGAGACACCACAGTCTGGAACAGCCAATTAAATATTTGATTATTCTATCATCTATGGGCCATCTGTGCTACCAAGGGAATTTTCAGCAAAACATATAAGATTTTACCCATCTTGTAAATGCTGCTGAAAGCTCTTGTGCTTAATGTTGGCGAGCAAAGGATGACTTCATTCTGTCTCATTTATGGATTGGGGTTGAGATGAAGGCAAATTCAAGGATATGTGGCAGGAAAAATATGTTGCTGGAGCATATTTGTAATGTGCTTATAAGGCACTGGAGGAGGACCCTTAATACAGAAATGAAATGACTTTTTATTAAGCAGCAGGTTTTTTTTTAATGGCTGGGCACAATTGGATAGTGTGTGCCATACCATGTAGATGATTCAAACAGATGGTAAGGAAGATGGGGAACTCAGGCACAAGGAAAAGTATAAAAAGTGGAAAGAAGGGCACATAACTAAGGCAAAATATCAGCAAATAGCCTGAGTCTGACATCTTTTCAAGTTAGGAATGCTAAGGCCAAAAATGAACTAAAGCTTGTGACAAAAGTAAAAAATAACTAAAAATGTTTCTTTCAACATATAAAAAAAACAAGGAAACAATTGGTCTGTTAATGGGAGAATGTGGCAAGAAGGTAACAAGCAACAGGGAGAAAGCAAAACTGCTTAACTCATTTTTTGTATCCATCTTTAGGAATATCCAACACTCCAGCAGATAGGCTTAAGATAAGAAGAATCTTAACATATTTGGCACTATTTAACAAAATAAAATTCAATGGTGAAAAAAGTAAGGTTATACATTTAGACAAGAAAACCCAAATGCACAGGTATAGTATAGGTGGTACCTGACTCAATAGTAGTAACGGTGAGATGGATCCTGGAGTCCTAGTGGACAGTCACTGAAATATGAGCCAGCAGTGTGCTGCAGCTACCAAAAGAACCAACACAGTTCTAGGCTGTGTTAACAGAGGGATCAAGATCATGTGAAGTGTTAGTGTCTTGATAAGACCACACTTGGATACTGCATCCAGTTTTGGTTGCCACAATGTAAAAAAGATGTTGAGACTAGAAAGAGTGCATAAAGGAGCAAGAAAGATGATTAGGGGACTGGAAGTTAAAACATATCAAGAATGATTGCTGGAGTTGGGTATGTCTAGTTTAATGAGGCAAAGTCATAACCAAAAGCCAACATGGGTTTGTCAAAAACAGATCATGCCAAACAAATCTTATTGCATTCTTTGACAAAGTGAAAAAATTAGTGGACCAGAAGAATCAAGTTCTGAGAAAGAACAATGAAAATATGTACCATACAAAAACCAACATACTGGTAATAAAAGAAAAACAAACAAAAAGCATTAATATCTAAGCAACATATAATTGAGGCTACTGATAATAATAACTTTTGTTGCATAAAATAGGTTCAAGAACTATTCTGGCCCAATGCCTTGGACCCCAAGAAATCCCAAAAGTTAGGCCACATTGGGAAGTTAAACAGAAAACCACAAGAATTTATCTGTGAAGTCACTGAAAGTCACTCAGTTTGAAGGAGACTTTATCAATCCTTATCTATGGCTATAATGTAACTACCTCACTATTTCAAGAGGCAAGCAAGTTCTTTTTTCTAGAAGTTTGATTACCAGCAGGATGTTTGTAAACTGTCTTGCAGAGATGCCATGGAAAGCAATGTTATGCTGGAGTTGACTGTTCTATTTTTTTCCCTGTTTGCAGTATATGTTCCTGCTTACCCATCTCTGGTCCTGAAAGGATCAGATGGTTGAGCACAGCTGCACATTCCAACCCTCTCCATAGGGGCAATTCACATTAATAGTTTAAAAACACCTCATATATTTTTGGAGGAGATATAAATAAATACAATACTTCCTGTTTAGCAGCTTATCAGAATAGTTAATCTCTGAGGTGGTACTACTATGCTAATTCAATTTCCAATTTTTTTCAATACATAATTGCAAATCATTTCAGCTGGGTGCTTTGCAGAATTGTGTAGGGTGTCTCCATAAACTGTTTCTCTCTTTTTAAAAATGCCTTTTCACAGTTAAATAATTGAAAGCTTTTTGAGACAGCATATTGTTTAGAATTATGAAAATGTATTCATTTATGTGCCTTAGAACTTCGCTTAGAAAGGCAGAGATTTCAAAAAGTTATACATGGTCATCTGGAGTATAGTGCCCAGAACCAGTGAAACTGGTCACTCTTAATCAGCTCAGAAGACTTAGAAGTCTGTAGATCAAGAGTTTTGCCAGTGCAGGAGTCTCCTTATATTTCCTTTCCAATCCTTCAGTCCTAAAATGTAAATATATTTGGAAGAGAAATCTGTATTTTGACAACATTACCCAAAACAATCTCACCTTGTATTGAGCATAGCTTAAAATCTTTTTTTAATTAAAAGTCAGTAGTAAAGAACAGTCAAAAAATATACCCAAAGCCAAGACTAATAATTGATACACCAGCTGCAAAGGCCTTATATTGAAATATGGCAAATATTCAAATACCGGGTTTATCTATCTCTACAAAGATCAGAATTGTGCAAATAATGATATTCCCTGTGATATTCTATGGAAGCAAAGCTAGGTTTTGAAGAAGCAGGCCAGAAAGAGTATTGATAACTTGGATGTTGGAGAAGACTCCTAAGAACATCATGGATGGACAAAAAAACAAACAAATGGATCATTGAATAAATCAAACCAAAGTCCTCACCAAGGCACAAATGACCAAGCTCAAGTTATCTTACCATGGATACATTATACAAATACCTCACTCTCTATTTATTTATTTTTATTGTATAAAATACAAAAAAGAAAAGAAAATAGGAAATTAAGGGAAGGAAAGGGAATGGGAAAAGAGGGTATGAAATATAAGGGGGAAGAGAAAAAGAAGGAAAAGGGGGCATTATGTCAGCCTTCAAGATTTTCTCCCTTTGTTTTGCATCTTTTGGCTGTCATAAGTAGCGGGGGGAGGGGGGAATGGTTACGGGAAGTGAGCTGGAGGTGTTACAAAACAGAACTGTATAAGCTGGGGGGGGTAGATTCTTGCTTAGGCTTCTATCCTATGCTATGCACACCTGCAACTCTTTATCAAAATATGTCAAGGTCAACGGACAGAGGTCTCATCACCACCTGGAGATGCCCACATGATGATATACACAACTTTTAATTGGATGAGCCAATTGAACTATTGGGGGTGGAAACATTGCCATCACTTTGTATATGTGATTTACGTGCCTATTTTCTCAGATTCAGAATTCTTTTGTTGCTACCACTTGATTTCCAATAAAAGATATCTTTTCTCTAAATAATGGAGTCTAACTATTTTCTTGGATTTTGAATGGAGCACCAGCTGACACATTGACTTCCAACTCTTCCTCGTACAGTACAAGATAAATACACTCCAACCTTCAATGACCAGGCTCAAGTTATCTCACTATGGATATATTATGCAAATGCCTCACTCTCTAAAGAAGGCTCTAATGCTGCGAAAGGAAAAAGAAAGAGAAGAGCACAACCTGTTGCAAAATGGATGGATTTAATTACAGTGGTGATTGGTTGACCATTGGAAGATCTGAAGGATCAGGTTAGGAAGAGATTGGAGGTCTGTTATCATGGGGTAAAATTATCTACCCTGTTTCTCCAACAATACGCCCTCCCCCAATAGGAAGTCCCAGCATGTTTTATAGGCATGAAATGAAATTAATCCCCTCCCCCCAAATTAAGGCCTATATTAAAACATGCGAAATGGGGGGGAATGGTGGGGGGGCTTGCTCTTAGGAAGTACTTTTGTTGCACACCCAGATACGGTGCTGCCTGCGTTGACCCCAATACGAAGTGTCCCACCAATGCTCAGGTCAACATCCAAGCCATCGCCGCCTGCCCACCCGAAGATGCAAGGGGGGGAATTAAGTCACCCCCGAAAAGACGGCCTAGCCATTTTTTCGGGGCTCAAAAAAAAATAAGACCCGGCCTTATTATATGAGAAACACGGTATGTGTTCAGTAAAAGACAACATCAACTTGATGATGCATTATCAAACAAAATCAATTTAATCAAAGTATCTGTCACTGTTATTCAAGACATTAGAGGTATTTTTCTATTACTATTTACAATATAAGAACATCATTTGTATTTCTGCAGATATACTGTATATGTGAAATTCCTTTTAAATTAAAGGAAGTATTTAAAAAAACAGAAACAAAAGAGATATAAAAGAGTCACCTATATGTGAGTTGTGCAGCTATATAAATTTGTTGAATAAAAATTAAACAAAGCTTTTCCCATGAGATCAGCTTAGGCACTCTTCAGGCTGCAGGCTATGTGTCATCCTAGCCCCATTTTTCAAATTCCCTGAGAGCTCAAAATTGTGTGTTCAGAATCACTAATTCTTTGGCCCTTTTTTGGTGTTTATAAAATTAGATTTTATACAGTCCCAGTTGGATTGTCCCTACCTTACATAAGTTGCCTCCAGCCACACTAGTTTCCTTGGCGGCAGAACTAAAGAGATTGGCCTCTGTCTTTGTCTGGAATGAGTTTTGACCTCTTAGTGTAGCTTACAACACCCTTGGCAAGTATTAAACAGGCCTAACCCTGCTTAGCTTCTAAGCTCATACAAGATTAACCCTGGTCTCAAAAGTAGAAAAATGACCAAATTTCTTCAGTTATGTAACCATAACACCATCCTTATGGCTTTTAGAAGCCCCCAAAGTTTTTTTTACTGATCCCTGGCCACCAAAGGTGACCAGACTGTGCAGTTAAATTATTAGTCTGGAATTCAATTAAAATGTCCATCTATTTCTTTAAAACATACCCCTATATACTGTAAGTCTTTTATGTACTCTCTGTGTGTGTGTGCGTGTGTGTGCGTGTGTGTGTGTGCACACGTGTACATGTGTGCATGTAGTTAATTCATTTTTGGTAAGGAAAATTAGGAAATCCTAGTTAGAATCTTCCAGTTAATCCACTGGGCTACATATTACACAAAACATATGTCTGTGAATAGAACAAAGCCCATTAAAATCATTTAGAGACAGGAATTGCTTCTGGAGGTACAATTTTTTCCTGTAAACATGTATTTAACAAAATAAACTTGCTCCCAGGGAGATGTTTTCAAATGTAGACTACACTTTTGTGGTATTTTCAAAGCTTTCACATAGTCTTAGACTATTTTTAATTGTGGTATTTTCTAATAATACACACTAAGTATGTATGCAGCTACTGTACTTAGTAGATTATTTCAGAAACTCAGCTTATCAGACATTATAGTTCTGTTTTCGGTCTTCCTACAAAAGCACAGCACAATCTTCTGGGATTTTTAGCAAGATGATAGGATGGTGGTGGGCATGGTTGAACAAACTCCCTGCAAATTAGATCTGACATGCAGTTCAATTCACTCAGTGCACAGATTTGTAAATAAGGGTCTTCCTTCTCCCTCAAAGCATCACCTTCCGAGCAATGCCAGCTGCTTTGGGTATTCTGTGCTTTGCCCAGTGAAGGGAGGTGAGCTGAACTTGAAGACAACACGAACTGTTCTTGTGAATGCACTTGGCCATCCCAAAGGCGACTGTCCTTTCACATTCCTTGTTTTCCTAGATCAGACCAGACCTGGGGTGTAAAAGCCATTCCACGCAGGGTGAGACAGGCAGCAATTTACTCACTGCAGCCACAATTTTACCTTTGTACAGGATAAGGAAGAAACTACAGCATCTCCCTTTATCCTGAATAGTTGAAAATGATAGCCACTCTAAAGGTTATATATTTCTTTCTATCCTAGCAAGCCCAAACAAACTAGGGAAGCTATTTTTAGGTTAGTAATTTAGTCTAGCCTGAATGTGTAGCTTCTAGGCTTTCTCACTGGGATTCTTGTTCTTTAACAGCCACACTCGATATATCCAAAAATGCTTTGTGGATATCTGTTTGGATGGCATCATGCCAGCACATCAGCATTTTCTCCCATCTTTCATTAACTACACTGAGATATATTTAGATGGACAACATACTAGACAACACAAAGACCATATCTTCTTCAGGGAAGGGAAAAAATACTAGTTGCAACGACCGGATACTTCACACCACTTTATACTTAACATCATTAAATTCTAGATTAGCCACAGCTTGTGAAGGACAGTTTGTATAATGTAATGCTTTACAAAATTGCAACACAATGTATCTACGCATTATGAAGAAAAATCCCAAGCACAGCAGAAA
This sequence comes from Notechis scutatus, assembly GCF_049901735.1. Classification (NCBI taxonomy): domain Eukaryota; kingdom Metazoa; phylum Chordata; class Lepidosauria; order Squamata; family Elapidae; genus Notechis; species Notechis scutatus. Next base: position 39,395,946 of record NC_142014.1, read on the forward strand.
AGTCATCAAAAATCCAAAGCAATTTCAATTATCTAATTTGATCTCTTATTTTGGAACAGGATGATGCATCAGTTTGTAAATCTACTTCAATATGGTGATTAAACAACATTTCATTACTTGTTCAAAACTTCTTAGAACCATACAATATCAAGTAACCAATAAAATTTTACATAATGACATCACTGATAAATTAAAATAATTGATAGAGCAAAGCACAATATTAATCTTAACAAAGGCAAGCATTCTCTTAGAAATTCCTGAAACATGAAACAATGGGAAGATTTTTTTTTTCATATTGCCAAATCTCTTTGGGAAAAACTAAGATTTTATTTGGAAAACACTAAGTCATTTTATGCTGCTACTGATTTATATAATAAATTGTGTCTATTTTTATTTGGACCATAAACATCCATCTACTTTCAAACAAAGAAATTGTCCTGTTTTGGGGGAGCTGAAAGATCACTGGTAATCTTGGCATCATTTTTCCTGTACACTGACGAAAACTGCAGTGTTTTCATCAATGGATGGCTGCACTGCTTAACTTTAAATAATAGTATAGTTCATCTGGAAAAATTATACACAAAAAAACAGTACAAGGGCTTGATGATTGTCTCTCAATGACTTTGGTACTCCTCATTCTTAAAATGATGCTGATGTTGAATTGGGTTCCTTCCTGTATATCTTTTTGTATCTTCTTCTAGAGTGGAAGCATATGAGTCCAATATCCAACTCTTCATATTCTTCAGTAAGGCTTATCAGTTGTGCAGGAATGTTATTTTGCTTTATGTGAAGTTTTAATGTCCACAGGGCATTCAGTTACACAGCACATGCTTTAAAATAACTTAAAATAAGTGCTTTGGGCTATGCACAAGAGAGAACATGGCATCTCTCTGCTATTGTTTAAAGAGCTGAGGCTTTTTCAGGCTCCCGCATAAGCCTTAGGTAGCGACATGTTTGCCCTGTTTGTTATACAGTTATTAAACAATGCAGACAAAAAACAATGAATGGAAATTAACCAAAGAGAGATGCAACCTAGAACTCAGGAGAAATTTTCTGACAGTTAGAATAATTAATCAGTGGAAGAACTTGCCTCCAGAAGTTGTGGGTGGAGGCTTTAAAAAAGAGACTGGACCTGCCACTTTTCTGGAATGGTATTGCTTGAGCGGGGGGGTTGGACTAGAAGACCTCCAAAGTCCCTTCCAACTCTATTATTCTGTATTCCATCAGCTGTCTGAATGAAACCCTGCTTTGAAACCTTTCAGCAAAATGAAGAATTACTCCAATTCTGTTCAGTGAAGCAGCACCATCAGAGTACAAGCAACAGCATTTTCTGCATATCTGCAGTACATGCACTGAAGCTGTTATACACAAAGAAATCTATGATTGAGGTAGACTGACCCCCACCTCCACTATCTCCTGAAGCAGTTTCATTTGCAAAGTGAAATACTGCATTGATGCAGACTGCCTATAACCTGCTTCCTCATACTGTTTATAACAAGTCATATCAGCTCTATTGTTGCTTATCTTCCAAAACTATGAAAATTATGGGTTCTTAGATTAATATCCCAGCTAGACTTATTTACTGATCCTGCCTCTGACCAGTAACTCTGATAGTACCGGAACAAAGGACCTTTATTATTCCAAAGTGTTATTGAAATTTAGTTGGTAATTTCCATTACTTATTATGATTGGTTGCACAGTCAGCCAAATGTTTATATAAGATTTGGCATTTTTATCTACCTAATGAGTCATTCCCAAGGACCTGGAATAGGCAAATATTGCCTGATGTTGTTAAAGGCATCATCACAGGATGTAAGCTGCCTTTTGCAAATGACTAATGGTGGTTTTGTCAATGCTAATTGTGTTGTTCCAGTTCTTTGGAGATTGCACCCAAGGTGCCAATTACTTTTTGTACTATATTTGCTTTCTTTTGCCTCAGTCATTCTACTTCTATTTGCAGGTCTTTGTATTTTATTATTTTTCTCCAACTAGCTTTGCAGGAGGAACCAGTGAGATATATTTAGATCCTAGTATCTGAAATAAAATTCTGAAATTACATTTTAGTGTACTAAATGCATCTGGATTCTAATAATTCTTTTGCCCTGTGAAGTATAATGAAAACAGGCTAGATTGCATTTAGAAAACGTTAAGTATGGGACTGAGAGAGAAAATGATACAGCCATTCATTTGAACTTGAAGCATAGCTAATGAAATGCTGCAGAGGAGTGTCTTAAGGAGGCCTTCAGTTTGATATGCTTCATCTGTAAGGACCCTTTTATGCTGTATTTTTAATTTCTATAACACAGGGATCAACACGTTTGATAAATGTCAATGATGTAAAAATATACTATTGTAAAAGAAGGAAATTTTTCCACTAACTTTCTGTCAGCGAATTCACACATGTTCTTTACAACTTTGTCTGAAATTTGTTTTCCATTTCTGTATCAATAGCTACCCACTTTAGAACAATAACTCTTAAATCTCTTCTGGTTTATAGTAATAGAATTGGTTGTGCAGCAGAAAATCAAGCAAATTGCAAGTGCCCTAGCATGCATAATTTATTGTTTCATAATCTTCATCTAATGTATGGTCTTGTGCTTTTTTTAATATAGCTAATATTATACTGGTCAATGTTTCAGTCATTAATTGCAAAATATAATTAGATTTTGTAAGTATATTTGAAAAAGTCTTCTCGGGAACTATCAAATAGTTTGTGGAATTATATTTTAATCGTTTTTAAGATTATCCTCACTGGTCAAAAATTCAGATGAATCCCAAGCAGCTGTGCCCTCCAGCTGTCCTAGTTGGGATTTCTGGGAATCTAAGTTCCAACATATGGGACTTAGATTCTACATTCAGGTGGAAAAATTCCAGAAAGATGGTTATGCTGTAAGCATGTTCCCTTCCCCTTTTTTAATCTTAGAAATTTTAAACAAAAACTAGTACACGTCTAGCATCAACAATTAAGGTTTATGAGACAAGGAGTGCACAGTTGAAAGTTTCAGGCCACCTACAGCCACCAAAACCTTGCATACTGCCCTGAAGGATCTCCAGAGACTTTTTCTGATTTGTAATATGTAATGTGATACTATTTATTCAGAACAAAATATAATACTGAGAATAATAAATTAAATTTATTTTAAATTTAATCACATTAACCTGTTTCCTGGAGCTGTCTACTTTTTTTAAAGTCTACCTCCTGGATTGGCATTCAAAAGCCTCAGGAGAAAAAATATCATGGTTTTCTATGTCAAATAATACTGGCTTGAAGCAATACTACTGAAAAATGCAATCAATGCTTGCTATAATGTCATATACCTCTATTTGACCTTGGGCCGGTCATTTGCTTTGTCTGGTTGGCTGTTTCTCTTGGTTCTGTGGACATAGTATTTTTTTTTTATTTGTCTTGTTTAGCTTAAATATCTATGTCTTTGTAATGGAGAGGTTTCTTAATATGTGTACATGCCCAGTTCCTAGCACAATGTGTGATCTTGATCTCACTGGAGCCTTTAGGCACCAGAGCGTGACTGATAGGTTATCTTTGCCGGCAGCCCAATATGAAAAATTGTAGATAGCTCAGACTAAAACAAAGCAATACTTGTCAAAATAATTCTGAGATGCAGTTAAAAGCAAACATCAGCAATATCTGTATCCTTGGCAAATATAGTATTAGTTCTTAGTCGGCAGGAAAAAGTAAATGGAAAGTTTCCATGTTACCCCTTTCTTCCTTCTGTGAACCTAAATACTGATTTATAAACAACAATGAATTTAGCAGAGGGTTTTATATTGGTCTGTCACATATTTTTAAATTTTGTTTTCTATGCAGGCAGAGAGAATTTCTCTTATGCAGCTCCATGTACAACTGGACTACCACTATTTTGGCTGGTTCAGGCTTCTCAGACAGGGAGACAAGAGGTGAAAGCAATGTCTTGAGAGTACCTCATACAAATACAATCACCAGGACATGCTGTTATCATTGTTAAATGGAGGAAAAAATTCTATGTTTCATTATCAATATTGATTTGAGACAATTTAGGGCATGTCAAATTTTTCAACTTTCAATTTCAAAACATTAGGGGTACTCAATGCCTTGGGGATTATAAAGATATTTTGGTTACTTTAATATAATTTAGATGTGTTTGGTAAGTAACTACATAAATATAACTTCTTAACATTTTGTTTGTTTCATGTATGTTTTACACATTTGCTAAATAGTATGATATCTCCTGATATAGAAATATATATATGCATATTAAGAATTAGATTAATGGATGAATCCATATTAAATTTATGCCACATACATAAGGGGTTTTGTTTGACTCTATTTTTGGCTTTCAGAACTACATTTTCAAAGCAAGGCCTCCTGAATAGGATGCCACAGATCACCGCACCATTGCACTTAAGAAAACCTAATAGAGATGGCATTTGCCAGGTAAACAGAGAAGAAATACAGTATTGGCAGTTTGGAAATACTTAGTATCTATAAATCTGAGATTTATGCATACCAGTTTGGAATTAAGTCTTATATCATTCTGTGGATTTACTTCTGAGCAGGAAAAATTGAATTACACAGTTACATACTGTAGCTAAATGAAGTCCTTCGGGGCAAGAGAAAAGGGATATTAGCCATTCATTGCTACCAGCTGCAGGCATTTCCGGCTGTTGCTTGCTGCCAAAAACTCTGGAGTTTTCTAAAGAAAGGCAGAAGAGATAAATCCTTGTTTCCTTCTTCTTTATAATGTACAAAAGCCACTTCTCCCTTCGGTGTCAGATTGGTTCATAGAGTTTGAAAATGGATGTTGATCTAGATAATTAAATTAGTATTAATGTCCCCTTCCCAGGTGGGTTTATGACAATTTGCCATGGCAATTCACCATGGCCAACTTGCCATGGCCAACTCATCACCCAACTCGCCACAGTCGACTCATTGCAGGACAACTCACTACAGCCAACTTGCTGCAAGAAAAGAATTATGCTAATATCAAAGAAATAGTGGAATAGAATAATTGAAGAAAAGATGCAAAAGGAGGAATATAATGAAATGTGAATGGCAAAAACTAAAATATTTTTATTTATTTCAAATAATTAAATAGAATTGTTAAATTGCCCCACAGTGAGTTGTCCCAAGGTGAGTTGGTCATAGTGACTTGGCCATGGTGAGTTGGCTGTGGCAAGTTGTCCCATTCCATTTCCAAGTATGCCTTCAGTGATCCTTGTAGCAGCACTAAACTATAGGTTGCTGATTAGCAAGAGGGGATGCTTGGCTAGGAATCCATATCCTTTACCACTTTTATGTTCCTGAGAATTTATATCTGATCCTTACAATTAAGAAGCTTATTCATCGTTTTGCTGGTAGATTAGTTCATTTGCTGCTTAACATTTTTCACTACTAAACTAAGATAGGTAGCTTTACATTTGATATAGAAAACCTAAAGATGATATTTCTTGGGGAATATTTATGTTCAGAACAGCCTATCATGTCATGAGCACTTAAGGATACTGTAGAGGGCATAACATGAGATTATCCCTGCAGTATAATCAGTTCAAACTAAATATTTCAGTTAATTCCATAGTGGATATTTCTCACCATGACAGGACAATAGTAGTCTGGATATGGGAGGAAATTCATGGCACAGGATTATCATTTTGCAATGAATTTAATATTACCATGTTTTCTTTCCTCCAGAGGAGTGCTGGACTGAATAATAAAGTAAAGTTATCACATGATTAACTTTTATGACCCATGCCAAAAGGGCCCTCCTGAGTCCAGAGACAGTAAATATACAGATTTTATTTGTTAGCTTGTGTCAGCAAATTCACAGTAGCCAGGATAATTTCAAGTAACATTATAGTGTAATTTCCTTAGTAGGATAGGAAAAGCCCACAACTATTATTTACTGGTGGAAAATTCTATTTCTATTTCTATTGTATTAAAGATTTATTTGGGTATGAATTCATTAATAAGCTCAAAGTACTTTTTGCTAGTCTGAATCATGAGGCAGTCACTAGCACTGATGATGTTCCCTAGTTTGGGTAATGAAACATCTGCAAAAAAACAACCAAGGTCAGAGATCACCAAGGACCCCTTGTAGGACAAAGTGCTGGAGAGAGACCATTCCCTTAAAAGAGATTAATATTGTTGGGATTGGAAAATAGTTTTAAAACACAGGTAGGCAGTATCTTTGCAAAAGTTTGTGAGTGGGAAATATACACACAGAGAACCAGTTTGGTTTAATAATGGATAAGACACCAGTTTACAAAGCAAGACCTTGAGTTCAAATTCTACCTTAGCCATGAAACCCCGCTGGGTGATCTTGGGCCAGTTACTCTCTCTCAATTCAACTTGCCCCCAGGATTGCTGTTGTGGATAACTAGGAGGAGAAAGGTATGAGAAAGAAAGAAAGGAAGGAAGAGAGAGGGAGAGGGAGAGGGAGAGAGAGAGAAGAAAGGAAGGAAGAAAAAGAATAAAAGCACTCAGGAAATGGTAACTGATTTGATTTTTCTTGAAGCAGAAACAGGAGAATGGGATGACAGTTTCCACCATGCTAATTTCCATAAAACCTCTGGGATCAAAATATTAATTTTGGGAAATACTGTACTGGGATATTTGTACATATAAAAATTCAATGTCTAAAAATTCAAAGTGGTAGGTAGAATCATGTAATCATAACCTTACCACTTGTTAAAATATTGTACACCTCACATGCATATTAAAAAAGGGCATGTCTTTGATTGTGCAGTTGCATTTTCAATCTTGATTGAATCTTTTTGACATACGCACACCACAGATATCCCTGTCCTTAAAGGGATTTCCAGAAGGGGTCCTCTTTGATGTACTGGATTTCCCAGATTCTGGTAGTGTGGCAACCATTAATAAGAGCATATCATTAGCAACATTACCTGAGCAACTTTTCAACCTCCAGTATGTTACTTTGGGTTTGTTCCTTCTTGATACAAAACTACAGTGAAGAGGATAACGTTTTTGTCTGCAAAAGGAAGAGGTTGGGGAGAGTCTCTTTGGGGTAAAGGCTAAGGTCCTTGAGGTGGAAATAGGGAGGTGTCTGAATTAGCAGCTGTAGTGTGAATGTGGTTGTGAAGGCTTGTCTTTCTGCTCATTACAAATGGTTGTCTATGTCCTGATAACGTATGTAATGAAAAACAACGCTGGTTGTTTTTCATATCTGCATGCTCACCAAATAAAACCAAATGAAAAGGGAATGGAAGGAGGGCAGAAAGTGGAGTAAAAATAATGAAATAAATTCAATGACTCACCAATACCTCTCTATCAAGCAAAGTAGAGCATATCTTTTGTTCTTTATTTCTTCCATGCATGTGTTTTATCTTTATGCTTTACCTTCAAACATTTAGCTGACAAAAAATAAACACGTGGGTCATTGTCATATGTTTAATGCAGGAAACAGGTTTGTTCTCATTGGCATTACCTCAAGGCATATTGCAAAAAATACAATTCCCCATTGTTCTTAAAGGGCATTTGCCTCCATGGTGGTTGTAATTAAATGATTAATCAGCCTTGCAAAGTTGCATGTATAAACAGTAAAAGAAATTTCATCTATTCAACAATGGAAAGGTTCTTTGAAAATCAAAATACTTTGGAGTCAGTTTAAACTAGTGGTTCCCAAAGTGGGTGGTACCGCCCCCTGGGGGGCGGTGGGATGCCTTAAGGGGGCGCTAAGAGGCAAGGGGGCTGGCAGGGGGGTGTTAAGAGGCACCAGGGGGGCATTCGAGGTGCCGGCCCTGCAGGTTCACTCATTGACTGTAGCACTGCTCCAGAGCTGGTGCCACCACAGCCGCGTTCGATGTGCCGCCTCCCTGCCACCTCTTAGTGCCCCTCTGCCGGCCCCCTTGGGGATGCTAAGAGGTGGCGGGGGTCGTTCGAGGTGCTGGCCAGCCCTGCAGGTTCACCCATTGACTAGCACCGCTCTGGAGCTGGCGCCTCCAATGCAGAAGCAGTGGCACGTTATGTGCCACCATGGCCACATTTGACGCGCTGCCCCCTGCCACCTCTTAGCATCCCCAAGGGGGCTGGCAGAGGGGCACTGAGAGGCAGCAGGGGGGCATTCGAGGTGCCGGCCAACCCTGCAGGTTCACCCATTGAGGCACCGGCTCTGGAGAGGTGCTACAGTCAATGGGTGAATCTGCAGGGCCAGTGCCTCAAACGCCCCCCTGCCGCCTCTTAGTGTCCCCAAGGGGGCCAGGAGAGGGGTGCTAAGAGGCAGCAGGGGCAGCGTGTCGAACGCAGCTGTGGCGGCACGTAACATGCCACCACTTCTGCATTGGAGGTGCCAGCTCTGGAGTGGTGCTAGTCAATGAGTGAACCTGCAGGGCCTGCCGGCACCTCGAACAACCCCCTGCTGCCTCTTAGCGCCCCTCTGCTGACCCCCTTGGGGATGCTAAGAGGTGGCAGTGGGGCGTTCGAGGCACCGGCCCTGCAGGTTCACTCCATTGACTGTTGTACTGCATCGGAACCGGCGCCTCAAATATGGCAGCACGTTGGGAAAAGCCACCGCCACCGCTTGCCCAACGTGTTGCCACTATCACATTCTGTCTGTCTGTCCATCCGTCCGTCCATCCATCTATCCATCCAAAAGTTCTGTCTGTTTACCTGCCTGCCTTCCTGCCTATTTACCTACCTGTCTGTCTTTCTGTCTAACTACCTACCTACCTACCTATCTACCAATATAGATCTATCTATCTACCTACCTATCTACCTATCCATCCATCCATCCATCCATCCAAAAGGTCTGTCTGTTTTCCTGCCTGTCTGCCTACCTACCTACCTACCTATCTACCAACATAGATCGATCAGTCTGTCTGTCTGCCTGCCTGCCTGCCTGCCTGCCTGCCTGCCTGCCTGCCTGCCTCTCTCTCTCTCTCTCTCTCTCTCCATCCATCCATCCATCCATGTTTGAAGCGCCGGCCTTGCAGGCGCATCAGGAAAGTAAAGCAAAGCCACTCTGGGAGGGAGGAAGGGAGGGAGGGAAGGAGGGAGGGAGAGAGAGAGAGAAAGACACCTACTCGGGCGAACTGGTGGCGGTTATTTGGTGTGGTTCACCGAACTGGTGGTGACCCCTGGCTGGCTACACCCCCAACCCAGTCACCCAGTCACTCACTTGCGATCGCTCTCCTAGCTTTCTGTTCCCCATGTCCTCTTTCTCCCTGGGGCAAAGGAAGAAAGGCATGGATGCTGCAAGTATCGCTTTCCCCGTGTGAGTAAAGTGCGTGGAGTGAGAAGGAGTGTGGTTTGACAGAGTGGGTGGGGGTGAATCGAGCCTTGGAGCACTTTTTCAATGTAAAAGAAATGCATTTTGGAAGCAGGTCCTTTAAAAACTTCTCCAAGGATTCCCCATGGACGCTGCAAGTATCGCTTTCCCCATGTGAGTTAAAGTGCCTGGAGTGAGAAGGAGTGCGGGCTGACAGAGTGGGTGGGGGAATCCACTCCAGCCTTGGAGAAATTTAAAGGAGCTGCTTCCAAAATGCTTGTCTGTTAAGTGCTCTGTGTGTGTGTGTGTGTGTATGAGAGAGGGGGGGAGGGAGGAAGGGAGAGAAAGAAAGAAAAAATAGGAAGAGAGAGAGAGATAAAACTCTGTGCTATTATTTTTAATTGTTCCATTATTTATCATGTGTTAATATTTTACACTGTCCCTACACCTAGAGTGATTTTTCTGCCTTTCTTTTGCCCAGGGCTATCACATATTTTTCAGGGTTTACACCATTCAATGTCAATAGTCCAGAGCATAAAATATATGTGTGTTTAACAAGAGTTGAAAGGGACCTTGGAGGTCTTCTAGTCCAACCCCCAGCTCAGGCAAGAAAACTGAGGATGCCAAACTCTGAGTAGAAATCCTGGGAAAGGTGTCAGAATAATACTTAGAGGGGACCTTGGGGTGAACCCTATACCATTTCAGAGAAATGGCTGTCCAGTCTTTTCTTAAAAACTTCCAGTGATTGAGCACCCAGAACTTCTGGAGACAGGAAGTTCCACTGGTTAATTGTTCTCACTGTGAGGAAGTTTCTCCTTAGTTTTAGGTTGCTTCTCTCTGTTCAGTTTCCAACCATTGCTTCTTGTCTGCATTCTGCTTCTTTGGAAAATACATTGTCCCCCTTTCTTTGGGGCAGCCCCTTAAAAGCCTGTTGCCTATCACACTCTTGAGTAAAGCATGTGAGCCATTTCCTCCTTTCAATGGTCCATGAAAGTACATCTATAGTATGCAGATAATAAAGTCAAAAAAGGTGAACAACATTTTTACAGAACTATAGATAAGTTGAGGCTGGGTGACAAGGAATGGCTGGGAGGGGAGGGGCCAGGTGAGGCACCCCTTGATGTGGATGACATTGAGTTGGCCATGCCCACCCAGTCACATGACCACCAAGCATGCTCACCCAGTCACATGACCACTAAGCCACATCCACCCAGTCACATGACCACCAAGCTACACCCACAGAACCAGCAGTAAAAAAAATTGAATTCCACCACCACTATGAACCCACCACAAATCCTCATTCTGTACATACTGAATAACTGAATGTTAGATTCGTAGCACTATTTACAATTATAGTTCTGTCCAATTCCCATATTACATAACTAAGACAGATCTTGGTTCTTTGTTTAATTTTTATTTCTGCACATTCTGTTAAAGCATTTTGATACAATTCCTGGCTAAAACAACAAAAATGGCAACATTAAGTTTAAAGTAAAAGTAGCATTTTAAATAGAAAAAAATGCTACTTAAAATCTAGTAGAAACAAGTCAATAGCTTCATATTTCTGTTTTATTGTCTCTGGCCCAAACAGTTCTTACAGGCTGCCAGAATGTCTATACCTGAGAAAGAACTGAGCATTTTTAATTTAAATATTAGGCTTTGCTATTTATTCATTCCCCAAAATGGCTGGAGATTCTGAAACTTAAAGAAATTGAGAGAACAGCAGGTGCATTTACATCAAGAGTTCTCTCCATGCAGCTGCAGCTTTCATGATTAACACTTGAATGGCTTATGAATCAAAGTTGCATTGATCTTGGATGCCACAGTACATCTATTTCCTGTTACTCAAATGGGCTTCCTGCTAGGATGGAGTTGGCCCAATTGGATATCCTACTATATATAAAAGGACAAGAAAGAGTTCTTGAATATCCATTCTAGTCTCTTCACCTGTTTCATTGCAGGTGGGTTTTTTTTCTGGAGCCATGAATAGAAAAGCACATAATTAAACTACATGCCATCATCCTCTGGCTAATGCAAAGTATTCGTCCTTTTTTGTCTGAAGAAACCATTTCATTTTATCAAAAGCTTTAATTGTATATTCTTCCAGTAATACTGGAAATGTAGCAGTAAACTGGATTGCTCAATTTTAAAAGCAAGTACTGTAGTTTAGTTTGCACATAATTACCAGAGAATGAAACTACTGAACTGAATAAGTTTTATGTTCAGAATCAATGTGAATTGTGTTATACTGTAAGAAAGAAAATCCATATGAGTTTTAAATTTATTGCACTTTACAAAAAAATGTTTCCAATTATGATGGCTTCCCATAGCAGTTGCAGGCCATGAAAGCTAGAAAAGGATATGATACTGATGTTTCTTCCTTACAACTGCACTAGTATGCTACCTTCATGGCTGTGAGGTGATACAAAATTAGGCTGGCATACTAGATGCAGCCATCAATGCTGAGTCTTATTTTGCCTCATTTAAAAGTTTCTTTAAAAACCAATGAGCAGTGCTACTGTTTCACTTTTAATTGAGAAAATGTGAGGGAAAGCAAATGATGGTATTACCTGCCTGTGAGAGAAAGCCATCCACAATTGGCATTCCCTGTGGGTTAGGGCTGTAATTTATCAGGCAAGAGCATTAATACTTTCCACTGCTAACTCTTAACAATTTAATATGACATGTTGATTCTAATGCATGATGTCTTACTAGCAGCTGTGAAAACACACTGACTTCTTTTGTTTTGGGCAATTCTTTGGCCCAAAGTGTGTGTAGCAGGAGAGAGGGAGGAGTATTTGTGTGTGGAATTCTTTCCTTCAGTTAAGAATGTTGAAATGAAATTTGAATTCAGTCCCTTAAATTTTAAAGGAAAGAGATATTTTGTTATGTATGATAAATAGCCACTCAATAAACACACGGCAATCTCCAGAAAGACCTGGGCATCCGTTCATCTTGTAATTGAGACCACCTGCACTTCATAAAACTGGCATATCAAACCATGCAGAGAGATGTTAATAATTAACTGTCTTATATTATTGCAGGTCTTCTTCAGCCACAATCAAAGTTGCTGGAAATCTTTAAATGCTTTTTCTCATCAAGAAATAGAAAAAGGAAATGGTTGGTTCTTCAAGATAACACAATACAGGGCGAAAGATTTTTCATACTAGTGTAGATACCACAGGTTCAATTTCTGTATATGCACTTATACATTCAATTTCAATCCATATTTGATCTAAAAACAAATGTTTATAAAAATACCTCATTGGAAAAAAAAATACTTTTGCAGTTGTAGACAGATTTTGAGTGAAATAGGTCACTCAGATTATGACTTTCCCACCCTGCCACTCTCCCCTCAGTGTTGATTTTCTGCTAGTATTTTGACCAGTACTTTGAAAATAAATGCCACATTTACTCAAAGAAAAATGATAGTGAATTTAATGCAATCCTGTATAAAAACAAGGTTTAAATCACATTCTCAAATATTCTACGTGAATAATTGGAAAGGTAAATTGGGGGAAATTAGTCTTCATTTGTAATAAATATAACTTCAGATATAGCTTTCTAGGCTCAGATGAAAAAAATTGAGCCAGACTTGAATATGCATGCAACACACACACACACACACACACACACAGAGAGAGAGAGAGAGAGAGAGAGAGAGAGAGAGAGACTTGTTTTACATATTTGCCTTTAAAAAACCTTCATTATATATGGGCTTTGAGTACAGAATCCTCTTGTGTAAGCAAATGTATTTGAAACACCTAACGTGCTTATATTTCTAAAACAGGCTCATAAATAGCAGATTGGTCTTGCAAAGCTTTTGCAGAGAGGGCTATTCAGGAGGGAAAAGTAGAATTCTAATAACCACAAAGCTCCCACATCTCATCACCTGCAAGTTTCTCTAAACACATTAAAATACTTACTGCTGAGGCAGTAGAATAGTCAGGGGCTCGCCCCTCCCTGTCTTTTCAGAAGGGACAACTAGCTGTTGCAACTGCTTGCTAAGTGTGCTTATGGTAAGAAACCACCAGACAAGAAGGAGAAAGGAATCTTATTTCTTTTTTTTTTTTAAAACAAGTTTTATTAATTTTTAAAACACACAAATTATCATTATTCATTACATGTTTAAACCTTTTTCCCTTGTAAATTTAACAAGTCAGATAAATTATGATTCTGTTTTAAACCATTTCCATATAATATACCAAAACCTCTTATTCAATTTCTCTTTACTTCTCTTTACTCTTATTCAATATCATTATTATTATTTCATCTGTTTCTTTCTGACTTAGTTACCATTATTCTCATTCTATATTTCTACAAGTTTTTACCAATTCTCCCCCCAAAAAAGACATATACACACAACACACAAAACATAAAAAAAAAATCTTTTTGGAAAGTAACTTGGACCCAGGTGTCTCTCTCTTCATGGACTTCAATTATATTCATGCTCATCTTACATATCATTACTTATTTTATTTACCATTCTAAGCCTTCTATATTAACTTCTCCACATATTTCACACTTCTTAATTCTACCTTAATTAATCATCTTAGTTTAAATCATTATATTTGTATCTTTTGTCCATTTTTTATCATCCCTTTGTCTCATCCCTTATGAAAAAAAAGAAAATCAGTTTCTCCTGAAATCATTAATCAGAGTATGATGCCTTTCTATCTCCCCCTAAGTTAATCAAATTAATCTTTAAAATAATATCTAATACCCAATCAGATTTTGCTTGGTACATTCTATCTAACTAATACATCCAACACAATTAAGTGCATAATTAGAGAATAAATCCAAATATTAAAAAGAAATACTATAATAAAAATTTTATAATAACATCAATACCATAATTTTATTAAACTCTTTAATTAAAACAATATTCTAAACCTCTCCTATTATTAAGTTTTAAAACCAATCATTTTTAAACATTTTAACATTTTAATCTCTTATCAACTCTTAAACCATTGCAATACTACCATCTCATCTTATGTACCTTGCAAAATCTTTTTTTAAAAAAAAAATTATACTTTATCCATTATCCATAAAAATTCCTTTTTCCATTTAATTTCAAAACGTTGTAGCTTTTCTCCACCTTTCCCTTTCTTTCTTTTCCCAACAAATCTTTCTACCCCCTTCTTCTAGCCTCTGCCTTACCGGCTTCCCTTCTCTGTCGTATTTCTTTTCCCCTTTGTTTACAATCATCATATTGGTTTTGCACTTTATTTTTCCCTTTCTTAAATGTTTTTTAGATCTTAAGTCCTTAAATCCTTTAGTTTTCTTCTTTTCTCTTCTTTTCTTTTCTTTCTCTCTTCCTTTTTCTGGATCAAATTCTGAGATTCATTAAAGATGGCTCCTTCCTTTCTTTCTTGTTCCTCTGCTGTCTTCATCTGTTGTAATTTTTGTTGATAATTAGTAAGCGCCATTTCTAAGAAAAGGAAAGCTTCTTCCACACCATTTCTTAGTTCCTCAACAGAAAGAGCCATTATAAATCTTTTCTTTTCTTTTCTCCTTCTTTCTTCTTACAACAACCAGAATATTCAAAAGAAAATAAAAAAGATAAAACAGTCCCAAAGTTATCAATCAGTCCAAACCAAGGCAGAGTTCTCACTTTCTCCTTCTGGGGTGATATCAATCAAAGAGAAAGAAAGTCCAAATCTGTTTAAAGTCTTGTTACAATATATTCTAGTCTTCAAATCCTTAAGGCATCTGCTCCAACAAATCTTAGCATACAAATATTTTCTTTTTAATCCTCTCTCTTCCCACTCATCGCTTAAAACCAATTTCCACCTAAAAAAATAGGTTTCTTAATATCCAGTTATTTATTCCGTAGGAAAAGAGGGAAAGCTATCCTTTCAGCACCTTCAAGCAGCCGCTTTTTTCCTCTTCTGGCAGGTATTATTCAGAAAGTCATACATTTCAGGAATTTTATTAAATATGTCTTAGAGTCCTAGGAGCCAAGAAAAACTTTCTCCTCTCAATCACTTTCTCCACTTCCTCCTGCGCATTCTTACCCGGCTGCCAGCTTCTTTGTGGCGGCCATTACGGACCGCCGCTGCACCGTCCTGGGAAAAGGGGTTCTGCCGGCCAGGGAGGGGTCTGCAGCACCCCCAAACCCTTCTCCGGATCCCCTACCTTCAGCTGCCCCTGCAGGGCAGCCTAGCTCCGTACCGGCTGGGTCGGAGCCCCAAAAACGGCTAGCGCGGCAGGGATCGCGCAGCCGCCAAATCCCTGCCGCTCGCGAAGCCGACAAACCGGAAGTCCGCGGAATCTTATTTCTGTCATAGTCCCAGCAATGGGGAAAGCATCGAGACCAGAATTGGGACTTACCAATAGAAAGCTAGAGGGTGGGATTGGCTATCTATCAGAGCCTGATCTGAGAGGGATACCATTAAAGCACAAAAGTCTATTTCCCAACCCCCACCCTGCTTTCCCAGGAACCCATCTCTAGATCATGCTGCAGTGCCTGATCCATCAAGAAGTGGTGATGAACCCTAAAGTCTGACAAACAGAATGCTGCAGCAGAAGTACCATATTGAACCATCTGCCTCTCAGCCCTTCCCTGAATGGATGACTAAGAGATTATCAGAAGTTTATTCAGCTTTGGCTGTTGATGGGACATGGGGATGGGGTGTAAGCTGGTGCAAAAGCTTCCTGATAGGGATCCTATCTATTTGCCCCTGCCCACCTAAATCACCTGCAGTGCCTGATCAACAAGAATTGGGTCACTGAGGATGCTCCACGACCCCTTGCATGACTTGCTATTCTTGTTGGCATCTGTATTGGCTCATTGGTTGGACTCAACCTGCTGTCAAAGCTGTTGATGTTCCTTCCAGATTTGGGACTAGAGGGCAAATGTGATTTCAAGGGGTCCTATTACTGTATTTGTCATTCTATGATCCACATCTCAGTCTCTACCCACTGTAGGCCACTGGGAGGGAAGGGGTTTGTCTGCATCAACTGAAAATGGCCAATAGGAATTGAGCAGATACCATCCACTGTCAAGTTCTGGTTCATGATGACCAAAGCACTCCACATCATGCAAATAGCATGTGCCGGGAGAACAACCTTATTTCAAAGGTCCACAACTAGCTGGTTTCTGCAGACATCGGGGGATGAAAGAAAGGCTGTTATGTGGAGGCCCTTCAAGAATACATAGGCATCTTCCAGATTACATTCAAAAGATATTAAGCTAAAATATGCATCTTATGTTATGTAAATATTATGGCCCTTAGCAAAAACATGTAACAGAAATGCAGGTGAATAGAATGAGAGTGTCTCTGTGTGTCTGTGTGGGTAGGTGGATGTGCATGTCTGTGTATGTGTGTGTGTGTGTATATGTATGTATGTAATAGACAGAGCCCAAAATTCCACATATCCAATATTCATTCAACAATTGTTTAAGAGCCCATACCTATATTAATTACTGCAATATAAAAAAACAAAGCATTATTTCTAAATTGCTTCATATAATACATTCAAAATACACTCCAAAGGTAAAAAAAGACAAATGCTTAATAATTAATATATATATTAAGCAGAAACTATACATCATGAAATTTTCAGAATTTTTCTAATATCTGGCCAGAGTAGTGGATGCAAATATCTGTAACACTCACGATGTTCATATGAGAAAAGCATATGAATATTTTGTTGGATGCAAGTTTATTTAATGGAGAAAAAAACATACACAAAGAAAATTATATTAACAATCTGTATGTATTTATAGCTTGATGTCAGCAATAATTCTCATGTGCTCTCCATTAACCTATACAGTACGTACATTTCTTTGCTTTCTTTGCTTATACAGAGATACTTCACCAAACAGCCCTTAATGTAATATAGAGAACCCTGGTGACAATATATATATATTCAATTGCATTCTTTAAAATATTTTTTAAATGATCCTGTCTCTTTTTTTACCTGCAGGCCACTGATTGAACATGCAGTTTAAATATTGCATCATTAAGCAAGCAATCCACATTCAAGTTGAAATATCAACTTCCCCTATCTTATACAATCCACTGACGGGAATTTTTTATCCTTGTACAGTTGCTGCAGGTAGTAGATACACAGTGAACTTAAATGTCTGGAACTTTATTGGTTAGTATTCCTGGAGTGTAAAGTAGATGAGCACATTCATCAAATATTCATTCGCATGGTTTCGAAATGGCATAAAGCCATGACTGTCCTGCTTTGGACTTTATGCAGAGAAAAAAACTTCAGAAGGCGTAACTCCTGTTTTTGATCTTCAGAAAATCTGGTTGTGGATGAGCACGGTCAATTCTATCTGCCATTTTGCTATAGCTTTGTATGAGAATATCTACAGGTAGAAACTGGAAGCATTCAAAGACCAAGTACAAATGATAGGTTTTTTAATGTTTGGTTTATTTGTCAATACAGGTAGTCCTTGACTTATGACCACAATTGAGCCCAACATTCTGTTGTTAAGTGAGGCACTTGTTAAGTGAGTTTTGCTCCATTTTACAACCTTTCTTGCCACAGCTTGTTAATGAATCACTGCAGTTGATAAGTTAGTAACCCACTTGTTAAGTGAATCTGGCTTCCTCATTGACTTGGCTTGTCAAAAGGTTGCAAAAGGTGAGCACATGACCTTTCGGGACATAGCAATGGTCATAAGTATAAACCAGTTACCAAGCATTTGAATTTGGATCACATGAGGGAATGGGGAAAGTTACAAAAGTTGTAACTGAAAAATCATCATAAGTCACTTTTTTTCAGGGCCAATGTAATTTTGAACGGTCACTAAATGAACTGTTTTAAGTCAAGGACTACCTGTATACAATCATCCTCCATAATGAATAAACTCTCATTGCGGCCATGGCCACAGATCCTAGATTTGGGATGGGAACTTTTTGTCTAGAAATGATTTCCTACTGATAAATTTCACTAAGGCACATGAAAACATCAGTAATGACATCATAAGTGGTCTGTTACTGGGTTACATTTGTGTTTCATTGCTATACAAGCCTTTGTTCTCTCCACCTGACCCATAAAATGCATAAAGAAATAATACTAGTTTTTTTGTCTTTTAGAAGAGGCCAGTGGGTAGGATGGATTAGATTTAGGCTGATATCTCTGAACTGTTTCATACTGTAGAACACATATCTTCTTGCATGAAGTGTCTGTAGGTGGATCCCACTGCAGGCAAGGGAGCAACCAGATGCCTGCTGAATGTCAACATAATTTTCATCTGTTGCAGACCAAAGGCTGGTGGTAAGGGAAATGATGGGGGGGAGGGATCACTTTCCTCAATCCAAAGGAGGATTTGCACAAAATCCTCCTTTGGAGGTGAGGAATGGAAAATAAATAATAGTAATCTTTGTAAAATCTCTCTCCTGCAAAGGGCGAGGGAATATAAGGCATTTAAGAATGTATCACAAAGCATCATTGCTTTGTGATGTGTGATGAAGCTGCAGAGATGGGGAATTCCACAACCGCCTTTGTGCATGCTTCAGTCTGCTCTTTTGTTTTCAGATCAAATAAGCTTTGTTAACCTGCCACAAAGGATGACGTAGTCTGATGTTGCACTGTGAATATTCCACCGCATTCTTTTTTATGAGTTCACTAAATGACAGTAATGGTTGGAGGAAAGAGCACCATAACAGTGTTTCACAAACAGAAAAGTTATTGCGTTGACCTTGCTTATTGCTAAGGAAGGCACAGTTATTCACAAGGTTGCTGTTGTGGGGAAAATAGAAGGACGAAGGAGTATTGTACATGTTTGCTACCTTGAGTTACTAATAAAAATAATCAAGGCATAATGTAAATAAATAAATGTGGGTCATTTAAAAACAATCTGTTAAAGCAGTAATAAGTGTATAAGTAAACATGTACCTGTTCCATCCTGGTTTATCTAATCCAGATCTCTTCTCCATTCCCTGATGTTCCTCTGAGCTCTTCAAACGGGGATCTCCCACCTCCCACCCTAACAAAGTCACCTAATGCTTTTCTTTCTGATGATCTTGCCAACCTCTCTCATGTTCCCTCCTAGTCTGCTAGGCACTGTGCCTGCTTCATGAATACTACCAGCTGTTTCCATTTCTTTCACCGTCTCATTGATGCCAACCGAAATGCCTATTCCCTTGTGCCCCTAAATTGCTGCTCTTCTCTTTTATCGGGAGAAGGGAATTCCTGCCTGACAGAAAACCAAAATGTGTGTGTGTGTGTGTGTGTGTGTGTGTGTGTGTGTGTGTGTGTTGAGAGGGGAGGAACCATTCTCTCTATTATAGAACTTTTCCACCTTATAGGCAAAGTTTTGGTAGCTAGAGCCATGTTTACAGGCTTTTATTTTATTTTATTGATGAGACCAGGCATATAGATAGGTCTGAGTTTTTCCATTTTTACACAGATCAGGAAGATGTTTGGAGGCCTGTAGTTTTATTTTAGTCTATTATACAGGGATTTCTGGTGCCACCCAAAAAATAAAGATTTGAGGGTCTTCTGAGAGAACAGCTCAGCTCTGTCCTGTGAATTTGTTTTCTTTGCTTGCTTAGACAATGTGCTTGGTGAAGTGAAATAAATGCATGTACTATTAACATACTTAGACTTAATGTGTCTCAAGATACATTCACACAATCATGCTGTAAAACCTTTCAAAGGCTGCTGCATACCGTGTGCAGTTCACTATAGCGCTCGTGTCATTGACTTGATTGCTTTGCCTAATATCCACAATTGCATCTCAAATTTAGTATTTTTCCAAGTTACTGAAATATAATTGAACTAAATGCATTTAGTACACATCCTATCATTTCTCAATCTGTTAAGCTAGTTGCTGCTTAATAAAGCATAGAGTCCAGAGCTGGAACATACAAGAAGTACATTCTTCTGGGATTTTAAACAATTGTTATACTTACAGCAAAACACCACTGATCACTTATAAAAGCATATTTATCCTCATGTTCTCTTTTACAGAAGATAAGGAATGGCCCAGATGGATAGCAATATGTTTACAATATGATTTATATTAGTTATCAAGTTAGCTTTTTAAGATGCAGCTGTTAGGAGCTTCCCAATCTGGCACTTCATTAAATTTCCCTATAAATCTTTCACATTTTTTTTCAATATTTTATCAATCTTTAGAAACAATTGCAATGTTTCCCTCTCTTCTTTATTATTGCATTAATTATAAATAAACATACCATTACATAACAATACAGTTTTATCTCATAGATTATTTACTTACCGTATTTGCCGGCGTATAAGACGACTTTTTTGCCCTGAAAAACATGCCTCCAATTGGGGGTCGTCTTATATGCCGGGTCGCCTTATACGCCGGCAAATAGTAATTGGGAAGCACTGCGGCTGCCGCGGCTGAGGCACTTTTGGGACCGTGGAACGAATCCCGTGAAGCCGAAGAGCAGCCAGCCTTCTCCCAGCTCCCAAGGAAACGAGGCTCGACCGCCCGAGCTCCGCTGAGGTATCCGGCTGGGGCTGTCAGGAGTTGTTACGCTGGCGCGGCTCCGCGCTCCAGTCCCACGTTGCCTTGTGAAGGGAAAGGCAAAACCAGGAGCCGCTGCTGCCATTGCAAAGCGCCGCCGCGGCTCTTCCTTTTTGCCTTTCCCTTCCCGAGGCAACGCAGGACTGGAGCCGCGGAGCCGCGCCAGCGGTAACAACTCCTGACAGCCCCAGCCGGATACCTCAGCGGAGCTCGGGCGGTGCGAGCCTCTGCTTCCTTGGGAGCTGGGAGAAGGCTGGCTGCTCCTTTCGGCTTCACGGGATTCGTTCCACGGTGCACAAAAGTGCCTCAAAAAAAAAAAGTGCAAAAGTGGAAGGCGATGGAAGAGGGGCGAGTATATAACAAACTATATTTTGAGTGGAAATGTTGGGGGTCGTCTTATACGCCGGGTCGTCTTATACGCCGGCATATACGGTATTTCATTTCTAACTCATTATAGTATTCTACTGTCACAACACTATCTTTTGTACCTTTGCAGAATCCTTATTTTTAACTTAATTTAACCATTGTCCCTGTGTTTTCTAGCTGAGCAAATACCTTTAATCCTAATACGTTTCCCCCTTTTCTTTATTTCCTGCTTTTGTCCCTCATAAGTTCTTTCCCTTTCTAGCTTTCCCCCCTTTTTCTCATCCCTTTTTTTATACCCTTCTCTCTCTAATTTTCCCTTCTGTAGTTTTCTTTTCTGCTTCTCCTTGCGGTTATACTTCTTTTTCAGACTATTTTTCTTTTTGGCTGTTCCCTTTGATCTCAAACTTTTAACTCCTTTCCCCCTTTTTCCCCTTATTACCACACTTTGCATTATTTGATCATTGAAAATGGCTTCTTCTTTGTCCCACCCTTCTTCTTGCTCTTGAAGCTTTTCCTTTTGCTTTTCATAGTTCAGGATCTCCATTTCAAAATATTCAAATATGAAGCCAAAGGATCTTCCTCCCCTTTCTGCATCTTCTTTCTGTTTTTTAAGACTCATCTTCAATTCCTCCAGGAGGGATGGCATTTTAAACACTTTTGAACAACTACCCGATTGACTTTAAGTAAAAACAGAAAAAGAAAGAAAAATCCAATGCCAAAAACTTTTTTTTAAATCACCAAATGATCCCAGACTGTTCCTTCTTGTTTCTTTCCTTTACTTTTCTTTTCTGTGGGTTACTGTATCTTTTAATAAGATTTCAGTTATAATGTCTTTTCAAAGTTTCACTGTTAATCCTCTTTATTTTTCAAGGGGGCACTCCATTTTTCCATTATTCTAAGTCCCACCCTTTTGCCTCCACTCTTCTTTTTAGGGCTTTAAAATGACCAAGAAAAAATATTTATTCTTCTTTCGACACTTAGATTTCAGCTTAAGGTTGCCTATTAGTGTCAAAATAGATTAATATCAATTTCTTTCCATACCATTTGTAATTGTCAATATAAAGGTAAAGAAAGGGTTTTTAAACTCCTTTTCTCTCTCCTTCGCCACTTAAAGATCTTCTTTCAGAAGTATCCCTCTAGGTACTTTTAGATTCAGGGTACCTTGCTTAGATGTTCTCTGTTGTTTAGCCCAGTCTGTCCTGCTTTCCTCTTTGTCTTCCTCCTGCACAATCTTATCCAGTCGGGTTCTTCTTTGAGGTGGCCATTTCTGACCACCACTGCAACCACCTTCGGAGAAGGGAGTTTAGACCAGCCAAGGAGGAGAGATACGGCTCCCCTCCACTCGGCTAGCAATCTCCCCCATCTTCACCACCTCTATGGGGTGGCTTCAGCCCCGAATCCAAAGGATCGAGGCACTCCAGCAGTGAGCACAGATCGAAACGGCACACGATCGAGGATTTCAGTCTATCGCTGAAGAGACCCAAACTGGAAGTCCCTTTTTGAAAGATTTTTGATTTCTCATTTATAGATTTAGAAAATCTACATTGGAGATAGTAGCATAATTCCAGACATGATATCATCATTGCAACTGAATGCAATGGACATGTCACAGCAGAGAATGACAGTGTTCCTTCCACTTATCACCAGTTGTTTCTTTCCTTCCATCATATATTTCCAAGAACTTATTTCATGTGGCAAGTGGAAACATGAGAGCAAAGACCATGGACATTGCAGCATATAGATATGGGTGGATAGTTGAATTAGGGGTGAATTATGTGTAAAATCTGTCCTTCACTCTTCAGTAAAGGTGAAAAGATAGTAAAGTTCAGTATGTAGTGATAAAGTGATAGTAAAATATAAGATAGACACAAGTGCAGAAACAAATGTGCTACCTTTAGAAAAGTTTAGGCAATATCATAAAAATGGTTGGTGTTAAGCTCTCAAACCAATTTAGTATTGTACACAGTGTAATGTATCATGTGGTAGACATCTCTGCATGTACAATGTTAGGTGCGGCAGTATGAAAAGAGTTGTGTTAGGTATTAGCATACTCACCTCTGGTTGGTTGGTCCGTGGCAGCAGGAATTTGAACAGCCATAGGGGTGGGATTCAAATTTTTAACAACCGGTTTTGTGAGCATGGCTTAGGTGGTGGGCGTGGCTTGGTGGTCATGTGACTGGGTCGACATCGCTTGGTGGTCGTGTTATTGGCTGGGTGTGGCCAACTCAATATCACTCACATTGAGGCATGCATCTCCTTGCCTGGCCTCTCATGACTGTGGGGATGCTGCAATAGTCGTAAGTGTGAAAAATGGTCATAAGTCACTTTTTTCAGTGCCATTATAACTTTGAATGGTCACTCCACACAAGCAAAGTACCAGCAAAGGAGGAAAAAAAACTCCAGAGACGTTCCTGAGACAGGAAGTCTAGTCCTGCCAAGAATGTAATAAGGGTTAACAGAGAGGCAGTTTCTGTAAGCAACACCAGAATGTTTCCTTCCTGCCTTCCTTACAGGATTAGGCCAGTAATTTCTTCTAACAACCAGTTCTCTGAACTGCGTAGAATGTTAACAACCGGTTCTAGTGAATAGGTGCGAACCTGTAGAATCCCACCCCTGAACAGCCATCACTGGTTGAAGCCGTGAGCAGCTCTGCTGTAAAAGGAGCTGCTGTGCCTGCCGAGCTCAGTTCTGCAATAGCAAAATAAAGAAGTTAATCGATCCCGCATCTTCTCTTACACACGATCTAACACTGGCAACCAAGATGGGATTCTGAAGCAAGTGGGACCAGCGAGCATGTGGCAAATGAACCGGACAAAGAATGAAAAATGGCCAGAACCAACATGCCACCCGCACCATTCGATCCCACAACCGAGGACTGGGAATTGTACATCGGCCGATTCCACATGTTCCTGGAAGGAGGCGACCTGATGAACATTTTGGAGCAGAGGAAGCAAGCCATCTTCCTCACACATTGTGGCCCCGCCATTTCCAAAATGGCCAAAGCTCTCTCGGCATCCAACAATGTAAAAACGATGGCCTGGCTGGACTTAGAGAGAATCCTGAGGGGCCACTCCACTCCACTGGTGTCCTGCCTAATCAAGAGGCATGAATTCTACCGGAGATACCAGTAGGCTGGAGAGAGCAACAACAATTTCGTTGTGAGCCTGAGGGAACTTGCCAGAGCATGCAAATTTCTGAATATGGATGAGGCGATGAGGGATCGTGTAGTCCTGGGATTCAGAAACCTGGCACTACAGAGCCACCTCCTGACAAAGCCCAAAATAACACTAAAGGAGGCCATTGAAGAAGCATCGGCCATAGAAGCATCCCACAAATCCGCTGCAGCCATGAGGAAAATGAATAAGACACCTCAACCCCCACTGAAAGAAGCCGCTGCCATTCACCACAAGGACCTCGAGTCCGAGTCAGGATCGGATGACGATAAGGAAGCGAACCAACTCCATTCAGAAAGATGCCAAAGAAGCTGAGAAGGGAAGAGAAAGGATTTCTAGTGTGCAGGATGAGAAGGAAACTACCCTCGATCAGAATGCTGTTTCCGCGACACTATATGCCAACGATGCGAGCGACGAGGGCACATCGCGAGGGCCTGCCGAGCATCCAAACCCCACACCAGAAGACAAAGACAGAGCACACCTCCATGTAGCCGAGAAAACCAACCTGAGAGCCGACGGAGCCAATTCAGCCAGAGCCGGCAGAACAACGAGTCGGCCACCGCGAGAAGTGAAATGCACCAGACAGTGACAGTGGGCCATTCCAGCACAACGAACGCTAGGAAAGTCCATGTCCAAGCCCCAACCTTACCAAAGACCAGCTAAGCAAACAGAGACTAATCCTAAAAGATTATCAAGGGAACAAGATTCCCGTCATAGGCATAGGGAGATTCCGAGTGACCTTCAAGAACTACTCCAGAATCCTGCCCTTAACCATGGACAACTGGAACCGGCTAAGCCTGCTGGGGCTCGAGTGGTTCAAGCCATTGGGGATTGAACTCACTGGAATACACAGCATCACTGAAGCGAATAGGAAGACAACCTGATGGAGGAATTCCGGGATGTGTTCGATGGAAAATTGGGCAAATACTCGGAGTCCCCTATTTCTTTTAACCTAGATCCAACCATAGCCCCAATCAGACTAAAAGTGAGGTGAGTCCTGTTTGCACTTAAACCCAAAATAGATGAGCAGTTAAACAAGCTCATCGCCCAAGGAATCCTAGAACCCATAGACCATGCTAAATGGGAAACACCTACTGTCACACCTATAAAGCCAGATGGGTCTGTGCACCTTTGTGCTGACTACAAGGCCACCCTGAACTGCGCCCTACACCAGAGTGCATATCCCGTCCCTGTGGTGCAACACCTTTTACATTCCCTGGGGTGGGGGAAGATCTTCTCAAAGCTCGATCTCACACAAGCCTACCAGCAATTACCGGTAGACACTGAGACAGCAGAAGCCCAGACAATTGTAATACACCAAGGGGCTTTTAAATGTAAGTGCCTCCAATTTGGGGTCAGTGTTGCCCAGGACTATTCCAGAGCCTCATGGAATGTCTATTACAAGGGATTAAAGGGGTGCTGCCTTACTTCGACGATGTCCTCATTATCAGCAGAGGACAAGGAACAATTACAAGAACTCCTAAGGGAAGTCCTAAGCTGATTCAAAGAGGTGGGACTAAAAGTAAAAAAGGAAAAATGCCAACTGGTAGCCAACAAAGTAGAATTCCTGGACTATCTAATAGACAGAGAAAGGATCCACCCCACGGACAGTAAAATCAAAGCAATCAAAGAAGCCCCCAGGCCAACAAACAAAACAGACTTGCAAGCCTTCCTCGGCCTCATTAACTTTTACAATATATTTTTATCACAGAAGGCAACAGTGGCAGAGCCACTCCATGGATGCCTTGACAAGAAGGCAGCCTGGGCCTGGGGGAAAAAGGAAGAAACAGTGTTCCAAGAAATAAAAAATATAATCACATCAGACCACGTGCTAATCCAGTACAGTGAGACCTTACCCCTAATCCTAACCTGCGATGCATCACCATTCGGGGTCGGTGCAATCATCAGTCACATGCTACTGGATGGAAAAGAAGCCCCCATAGCATTTTAATCAAAGACTTTGTCCAAACTGGAAAGGAATTATAGTCAACTCGACAAAGAAGCCCTAGCCACAGTCACTGGAATCAAGCAATTCCATGAATACATTTATGGAAGGAAATTTACCCTGGTCACCGACCACAAACCTTTACTGGGAATCATTGCAGGATATAGAGCCACACCGAACATCCTGTTAGCCAGAATGCACACTGGACAGAATTTGTAGACGCCTACGATTACAACTTAATCTACAGACCCAGAAAAGACATTGACCACGCCAACACATTCAGTCGATGCCCCCTACCCAACCTGGATGAAGACCCAGCACCAGTCACATCCACATTCCTGATAGAGACACTTGAGGAAGCACCAGCGACAGCAACAGACATCTCAAGAGCAACCGCTAAGGACAAAACTCTGGCACAAATACTGAACTGGGTAGCGAGGGGATGGCCCAATATGGAAACAGCCAAAGAGACTAAACCATTCAGGAACAGGCAAAAAGAACTATCAATACTGAAAGGGTGCATACTGTGGGGGGACCGGGTGATAATTCCCGAGAGTCTAAAGGATGATATAATGGGGATGTTGCATGCGGGACACCCGGGGATAGTAAAAATGAAATCCCTGGCAAGGAGCTATGTGTGGTGACCAGGGATGGATAAACAAATAGAGGCCTGGGTAGCAACCTGCAAGTCCTGCCAGGAATCCAGGCCATCACCTCCAATAGCACCCACCCACGAGTGGGAAACACCCAAGGGACCCTGGTCAAGGGTATATATTGATTTCACAGGGCCAGTTAAGGGACACACATTTTTAATAACGCATATTCTAAATGCATATTCCAAATGGCTGGAAGTCAGCATAATGCAGTCCACCACAACAGAGGTCGTCATTAGAAATCTGAGAAAACTATTCACAGCACACGGCCTGCCAGACATAATCATATCTGACAATGGGCCCCAGTTCATGGACACCCAATTTGAAGGGTTCCTAGAGCAGAACAGGATAAGGCACACCCTAACAGCACCGGGGCACCCTTCCACGAATGGACAAACGAAACACATGGTATGCTACACCAAGGAAACCCTCCAAAAGCTAGGGCCCAGGGACACACAAGCCAAAATAGACAAGCGGTTAAATGGCTGCCCCAGCCAGAAGGTTCCAGGAGGTTCCAAGGGGAAAAACAGGAGAGACGGTAAATCCACCCAAACCGTTCGAAGACCAACCCGCAACTGAGCTACACAGGTCCAGTCGCACCCTCAAAAGCCCCACTTACTTACATGATTACATAAGGTAGGCAAGGACAGGATTGGGTGGACCGAACCAGGAGGGGAGGGTTGTTAGGTATTAGCATACTCACCTCTGGTTGGTTGATCCACGGCGGCGGGAATTTGAACAGCCGTCACTGGTTGAAGCCGCGAGCAGCTCTGCTGTAAATGGTGCTGCTGCGGTTGCCAAGCTCAGTTCTGCAATAGCAAAATAAAGAAGTTAATCGATCGGAGCCTCCCACGTCTTCTCTTACCCACGATCTAACAAGTTGTATCTAGTTTGTTTTGTGGATTTGTTATTATTCAGGAATTTGTTGATATTTCAGAAATATTTCGATCTGTTCCTGGCTCCAAAATATGACTTCCCAACTGCCATAGCAGTTAATATACTTTAATATAATATACTTTATATATAGCATCAGTGAGAGGTTGATGCAATCTGTCTGTTTGTATCTGGAAAGCCTGCCATGTTTCTATGAGATCTCTAAACCAGCTGTTCAAAACAAAACAAAATAAAAACTACTCATAAGATTTCATCTTAGTACTGTATGGCTAGAACTAAGTTACAGTAATGTAGAGTCCAAATGGCTGTAAGTTTTATGAATGCAATCAATATGCATATTTTAACATAATAGAAGTCTTGGTAACTTCAGGATTATCTGGATAATTGGAAAGTTGGTAGAAAGCATGAACATTCTCCCTTCTGTTTCCACCCTCTCTGAAAGTGCTGTTTACCATTGACAAGGAATTTCTATTGGGTTCAATGGGAGTTTCCTTTGGAATACAGCCATTTTCAGACTAACAACCTAGTCTAGCTTCTCCTCCTAGTCATCCTTCTCCTCCCCCAAAAGCTGTGTAAATTAACTATAAGTATAACCATGCAGTAAATGTCACATCTGCTTTAGTCCTTAAACAAACATGAATGCAAATGGTACTTCCTTTGGATTTCAACCAACTGAGTATTCAGGCATTGTCTTCCATAGCAGAAATGCTCCTAATAACAAGATTGGTTCATTCTAAGTGCAGTCTGCTTAATCCTGTGAAAGATCAACAAAATCACACTGGGAAAAAGAGAGAGAAAATATACCGAGCAAACCAGGAAGAGAAGGGAAATTATGAGTACAGTAATTTGAATTATAAAATAAATAAGAAAGAATAAAGGATGGTAAAACAACATATAAGATTAAAAAGAATTTAAGAGACCTCTTCAAAGACATTAGTATTTAGATGATAGATGATAGTAGATAGATAGGTAGGTAGGTAGGTAGGTAGGTAGATAGATAGATAGATAGATAGATAGATAGATAGATAGATAGATAGATAGATAGATAGATAGATAGATAGACAGACAGACAGACAGACAGACAGACAGACAGACAGACAGACAGACAGTTTTTAGATCTTGATCTTGGTAACTTGAGAGCTCTCTTAAAAGAAATTAGTAAATACATAGGAAATATCAAAAATACAGTAATAAATTTCAAAATGTAGCCAACTAAATAGTTGGAAGGAGAAATAATAATGAACAGAACAGAATGGAATGGAATAAAGTGCTGCAAAACCAGTCTATTGCCTTCCATCAGTGTTAAAATATTCTGCAACCTTCCCACATTACCCAAAGGAACAGAAACAATAATCAGATTTGGTTCATTTACTTCAGTGATGCAGAAGGCCTTTAGGCAATGTATCAATTAATAAAATATTGAAATGGTTAATACAGATTGCAACAAAAGAAAGATGTAGCTGGATAATTTTGGACCTGACACGCTTTTAGTTCTACCTAACTCCAAGTGTTTTTGTGATTGGGAAAAAAAGGCAAGAAGAAGTGCTATGTATGTTGCTTGAATTCCTGCTAGAAAGGTTCAATATATAAAATAAATAAAATTCAGCGCATACATATTTAATCCTGTCCACTTGATCTTATATAGATTATTTTGAAGATCTTTGTTGTTTGTTTTCGGTATTTTTAAAACTTGTTTAGCTATTCAGAAGTGAGAGGACCAAATAATTAAATGTTAATTGTTTGAATAAAATGTATAAACCACATTTTGTTTTTTACTGAGTGTTCCAAGCAGCCCTATACTTGCTTACTCAGAACTAAAAAACATCATTCAAAAAAGCACAACAAAGAATGTTCTTTCTGCGCCAACTCAGAAAGCTCAAACTGCCCAAGGAGCTGCTGATACAGTTCTACAGAGGAATTATTGAGTCTGTCATCTGCACCTCTATAACTGTCTGGTTTGGTTCTGCAACTCAAACGTGATTTTGAGCTCAGATGTAACTGAATTTTAGACGGATCTCTTATTTTATAATATACTCTTAACAGATCAGCTACAAATATATAATTCAACAAACAAAGTCCTTATACCTGTATGTGCAGGTAACATTCAGACAGACTGAGTGGTTTGGATAAATCTAGGCTTTACATCTGGCTAAGGGTTCCTTCAAACATCAACCTTCATTTATTCCCAATTCAGTTTAAAACATATCTGGGATTGACCTAAGCAGCTTTACACTATTTGTAGGTCACCCAAGATGCTTCAAGCTTTAAATGTTGATATGATTGCAAATCTAAAGCTTGCAGAGAGCCACTAGGAATCAGTTTTTGTCCTTTCTAACCAAGAACTGGGCACAGAGAACCATTAGCCAATCAATATTGACAACAATATTGCATGTGAATAACTAAGTGCCTTATCATGCCTCAAGTCCAGATCCATAATATCTATTTAAAAATATAAGTATTAAATAGCATTTTACATGTTTCCTGATAGCAAACCTGTGTTGTCTTAATTTCCTTTATCATACAATGTTATTATGCTACTACAATGGGAGCCAGCAGCTGGAGTATGCAAAGTATCCCTTCCAATGAGAGTCTCTTCAAACACAAGCAGGGCTATATAACTATTTGTGAAGCAGCATTTGTTGCTTGAAATGAATTTCTCATCCACAGGCACAATGCCACTGGCACAGGGATACAGTATGTTGAAATTCCTCACCCCTGCAAGCCTCCATTTTCATGCCATGTTCTCTACTGGAATTGCTCCTTCATCTGGAATACTTCCAGCTCTATTAATCTGAGTGAATCAGCACCTCCATTCATTCATATGATATAAATACTTTTCTGTAGCATCATCAGCCAGATTCAGTCAGGACACATTCTTCATCAGTTTCCTGATCCTAGACCTTGACTCTCTTTCACCGAGTCTTTCTGGATCTTTGCAGCTGCAAGGAAAAATAGATATGGAAGATGCAATAATCTCTAACCTTTTCAAATATTCAGGTTGAAATATAGTAGACATGCAGAAGACTTTGACATTCACCCTAAATAAAAGTTTATTTTCCTTAATAGCTACTTATCTCATCAAACTGAGGGCATTCCATAGTTATATATCTCTAAAAACAACTGTTGGGATAGTGTTCAATAATCTCATGAATCTCATCTGGTTTGTTCCATAGATTTATGAACCACTGAAATATTGTATGTTGTTTCTGCTTTATTCAAACTGATGTTTGCTCTTTTCTATTATGGCTGGACACAGCAATAGGACTGTTTGCCTGCCTATTGTTACCAAGCCATTGTCCAAAAATAAATGTGGGCTAGGCTGGGGACGGGAAGTGACTTTTTGCTGCAAGGTTGCACAGTACCTATTGTCATATAGCTCTGATCCATGACTGCCATACCATCATCAGGATACTACCAACAATCAAAGCAATTTGGCATGTAAGTGTATGGCAGGCATTTGAATGGCTTCCTGCATAAGACAATTTGTATATAAAATGCAATTACCAGAAGTTCGTCAAACCCATAATCAAGTGATGCGGTGTGTGTGTGTGTGTGTGCGTGCGCGTGTGTGTGTGTGCGTGTGTGTGTCTTCTGTTATGGATCAAATGAAATGGAATAATAAGTGCTGCTGGTTACTAGCTGATTACTAGTCTTCAAAAGTTGTGAAAAAAGAAATGTTTGAGAAAGTTATATCTAATATTGGCAATTACAAGTTTTAATAACCATTTGGCATTCATCAATAATTGAATTCTTGTTTCATTATTCAATAATGAATAATGACACGATTTCATCAAGAGTATGTCAGTTACAATGACTTTTTGTTCTTCCAAACTTATATGTGGATCTAGCCACTGTGTCTTTTCTCAGCCTCTTTTTTATTGTTTTTCATGTTCTTTGGAATTATGATTTTTAATGATTACTTTTGCCTTTGCATTATGCATCCAAAATATTTACATTTTATCTCTATTATTAATGCTTCTGATGGACTGTCTAGTTTTGCTTCATCTAGTATTGAATGCTTTGTTGTTCTTGCAGTCTAAGGTAATATTGACTATTTCTTCCAATACCACAATTCAATCACTTCAATAGTTCTTTGTCCAACCCTTCTGGTATCCACTTTTCAAAATTATCTCTTACAACTGGGATACATAACTCTTTTATCAGTGTGAAATTTCTGCATCTTAATATTTTATTTAAATATTTCAAAGTCTTGCTTTCAATTAGCAGACCTCTTTCTAGTTCCCATCCCTATGTATCTTTGAGCCTAGGAGGATAATGTCTCATCCTGTATAATTTATTCTCCAGAATAAATTACATTGAACTGGTGCTTCCTGTTGATATACTTTCAGCTTTTTGAGCAGCAGACCAGAACTTTCACTTTCATATTTTACCTTCAACAAGAGATATCTTAAATGCTTCCCTCTTCCTGTCATTGAAATGGGACCATCATTTATAACAGGTCTGTTAATGTGTTTTTCAGCACTTTAAATATAACTTTTATATTCTTGCAGAGCCACACACACAGAGGATACACAATGAGTGATGATGTATCCTGTATGTATATCTAACTGTTGCTTCCTGGTCGTCATAAAAATTATTCAGTGAGGTGGCTTGGTACACCAATGTTTTAAGGTCAATTTTTTGTGATTTACACAGTCAAAAGCCTTAATGAAGCCTCAATGAAAGTTTCAATACATATAAGATTTATTTTAAAATTGCCATGCCTTTTCCATCGTCTATCAGATGTTAACTACCCAATCTTGTATGTTCAATGTGGGTGTTCTTATTCCATGTTGAAATATGGATTATAAAATCATGAGCATGCTCATACTAGTGACTGAGGTGTGCAATTATTTAGTCATCTGAGCAATCTTTTGCACTTCTGTTTTTGGTATTGAAATATAAATTGATCGTTTCCAATCCCATGGCTATTGCTGTAGTTTCCACACCTGCCTATAAACCCCATATAGCATGACAACAGTATAATCATTTGATTGGCATTTCATTAACTTCTTCAATGTTTGTAATATTATCTAGAAGTTTTGCCCATTTAACTTCACTTTCTGGAATGTTGGTCTCTAGTTTGGTTATCAAACTTTTGTGTCCATAATTTCTATAATAATTTTATATCCATATATTTGTAATTTTCTTCAATAAATCTGATGCCCTTCCCATTTGATTATTATCCTCAGTTTCTTTCTGTGGATTTTTTAGATACAACTTCTTATCCTACCTTGGTCTTCTCAAGCTGTGGATCTCAGTATCTACTTTGAGCAAATTTTCCTCTACTCTCTCTTGCTTTTTCTTTCCTTTTCTTTTCTTTCCATTTCTTCTTCTTCTTCTTCTTCTTCTTCTTCTTCTTCTTCTTCTTCTTCTTCTTCTTCTTCTTCTTCTTCTTCTTCTTCTTCTTCTTCTTCTTCTTCTTCTTCTTCTTCTTCTTCTTCTTCTTCTTCTTTTTACATTTCAGATATTTTTTTAATTACCTCATGTTACAGATTTCAGTCTACAATCCTTTGGATACTCCATTTACCAAATCTAAAGCATTAAAGCTATTGTTTACCTGCAGTACATAATCAGATGGAATATAGCTGCAGTTGCATCTTATTAGTCTAATTAGTCTAGTTTAGTTTAATTTCACTTGTTTTATTTGTAATTTTACAAGGAGTTTGTATAACACCAGGTCTTATTTTTGCTGACTGAAATAGATGTTCAACTTTGCTTTAAGAATAAACGGTATAGCCTATTGTTCATCTTGCCAGAGGCATTGATTAGTTGGGTGCAAAAAATGATATGTAAGCACATCCCTAGAGCTATGATTATGTTTCATGTAGGAATAAGTGGAACAGTCTTATTTTTAGCTTGCCTGGTTTCATTTAGATAGTCTAGCATCCTTCAGATAACTAGGACTCATTTCCCATGGGATCGGGAATATCTTTAGATTATTTTTATACGTATATTATGTATAAAATACATATTTATACAACTGGGCAATCACATTCCAGTTCCACTTAGTACAGTTGCCTGGATGAATAGACTTCATCCAGGCAACTGTATCCCACGCCACAGCTTTAATGGAGTAATCAAAGATATGTGCGTTTTCTCTGAAATCAGTATAATAGAATTGGAGAAATTGAAGAATGAACCAGAAAGTCGAATTTATGTCTAGTTATAGCTACAATAGTTTGTTACAAAAGTGACTGCCTGTGAAGGCTCCTGGATTGGGGCTGAAAGGCGAAAGCAGAAGCTGTATGCTCCATCCCAGTGGTTCCCAAACTTTTTCAGTCGACCGCTCCCTTGGTGCTACAATCCTCAGTGCTCCCCACCCAGAGGTGGGATTCAAATTTCTTAACTGGTTCTGTGGGCGTGGCCTAATTTGTGGGTGTGGCTTGGTGATCAAATGACCGGATGGGCATGGCTTACTGGCTGGGCATGGTTTGGTGGTCATGTGACTGGGTGGGTGTGGCCAGGTGGCCAGATGACTTGCAAACCAAATACAAGTGGTCCTCATTTAATGGCTGGTTGTTTAACATGTGTTCTAATTTATGACTGACCTCCCCAGAGCTACTTGACCTGTTTTTGGACTTTTGATAGCCATGCACACACAACACACACACACACACACACACTCCCTTCTAACCCTGCTGGAACAGGTGGTTGGACTAGATATCTCATTCACTTTCTTCTCCCTCCCTCCCTCCCTCCCTCCCTCCCTCCCTTCCTTCCTTCCTTCCTTCCTTCCTTCCTTCCTTCCTTCCTTCCTTTCTTTCTTTCTTTCTTTCTTTCTTTCTTTTTTCTTTCTTTCTTTCTTTCTCTTTCTTTCTGTCCCTTCTTTCCATCCCCTCCTCTTGCTTTGTCTATCTTTTTTCTTCCTTTCTCTTCCTTTCTCTCTCCCTTTTCCTTTCTTTCCCTTTTCTCTTTCTTTTCTTTCTTGCCTCTTCCTTATCTCTCTCTCTCTCTTTCTCTCTTTTCCTCTCTCTTTCTCTCTCTCTATCCCTTCCCTTTCTCCTTCGCTCTCTCCTCCTAAGCTAGGAGACCCACCTGAAACACACACACACACACACTCTTCCAACAAGGTAGTCACCTGGCAGCATCACTCATGACAAGTCTCCCAGAGTCTCAGGGACCGGGCATGCCCAGTCCCGCATTGCCTGGAAAAGCCTTCTGGGTCCAAAAAAGGGGCCGCAGGTGGGACTTCCACCCCTCCCTCTTTTGGGGAAAGGGCTGGGAACTTCAAGTAAGCTGCAGCCTTGCCCACCGCAGGAGCTGCGGGAGAAGTGAGCTTCAGGAAAGGTGAACCAGCCCACCCTGACTGGCTCACAATCAGGGCAGACCGGTCACTACTCAGCTCTCCACCAGCCCGCATCTCATCAGCTGCTGGGGCTCGCGGGTTGCAGCTGCTGAGGGGGAGTGCGGGAGGCAACCAGGAAGCATGAAGCTTACACCGTCTGCATTGCCCCTCTGCCAGCCACCCCTCTGAGCATTTTAGCCAAGTGCGGGCCACCACTATGCAAGCTCCATGGGTGGAAGATCTGCTCTCATGAGGCTTGACTCATATAATTCTCACAGCCTGCGGCGGCCCACATTCAGGCAAAGTGCACAGGTTGGCGGGGGGCAGAGGAAAGGGATGGCAAGCAAGGGGCGATGCAGGAGGCATAGCATCGTGCTTCCTGGTCACCCCAACCCCCGCCCCTAGCAGGCAAGGCACAGCAGCTGCAGAGAATCCAGGTGGGACCCAAGCGGCAACGGGTCAGCCCTGGCTCGCCTTCCTCTCGGCCACCAGCAAGCCAAGCAAGTGGGGGGGGGAAACTGAATTGCACCCTGTGGGGGGCCGACCTCCAGCACTCCTCTGCCACCCCCTTGCCTCTTAGTGCCCCCCTAAGTCATCCCACCACCTCCAGGGGGCGGTACCACCCATTTTGGGAACCACTGCTCCCTCCCATATTTGGGTAGACCAGGTTGCCCTGATAGGCCAGTCTCACCAGAAAAAACACTGAACCAGAGTGTCCAAAATTAAATTTCAACCAAGTTATGAATTAAGGCTTAAATAATCTCAAGCAAATTAAGCAATTTTTAATCAATAATTTTTTCACTATATATATCTTTTCTTTATAGGCATGTCTTAAAAATAATGCAGAATTTCAGAATAAATATAGTGACTGTAGCAGAGATATGATGGTTCTCTACATATTCATGCAATATAAGAGTCCCACTGATTGGGAAATGCTTTGCATGCACTGTGCATGTGTGCATTAATCCTGTTGGGCATCTGGCCCTGACTATACAACTGTTTGGGTCTTAGCCACATTGTCCCTCCTGTCAAAAGCTCTTTGGAATTTATTGCTCTTGGCTTTTTATGCTATCAGGAATTATTTTCCCCTTCCAACTCTAACCAAAGTAATTGGATGCCCATTTGGGGGATCTTTTATATATTTATTAAAATGTATATAGCCCTTCAACTCACACATGGTGACACCAGGTGGCAATCAGCAATAAAAAGCCACAATTTTTAACCCTTCCACACACCTCCGCTATCCCCTTGATAAGAATAAGTAAGAACCTATTTTTGCAAGCTGAAACCTATATTCAACATCAGGGCATTAAATGTCCTGCAATGAAGAGAAATGGTTCCATTTTATCTCAAAAATGTGGCCAGCTTTTGTGCTCGCCAGATACTTTCCCATTTTTACAGACAAAAGATAAAGTGATTGGGAGGGAATTAAAATCTTATTAACAGCGTGGACAGGATTTGTTCTTAATTGGAACAAATGCTATGAAATTTTCCATCTAGATTATTAATTACTTTGAGTAGATTTCTAAACTGTCTGGCTTACTGCATCTCATATTTTTTCAGATCACTTAAGATTATAAGGGTAATATCTCACATGGAAGAAAAAGGCAATGAAGCTAAAGAATGGGACATTACTAACTAGAACATTTCATGGCAATGAAATACTAAGTAGCTCCTAAATTCTGAGTTTCCTAACAGCAATTAATACTATCTCATTGAATTGCTCTGCTAATTTATAGAATCCACAGCCTAAGTTAACTGTTGGTTGAGTGTTTCCTACCATTCACTGCTATAAAGTCAGATAAGCTTCCAGAAAGGAGCAATGATGTTGTATGGTATTAATAGTGGATGATGAATGTTGTACAATGCAAGATTGTACAATCTTTATGGAATCATCACTATTTATTGTTGTAAGGATTTAGAAGGAGACAGGCCTTGGCTTATGAAAATTAGAGTCTCTCTATGAAAATCTCATCCCTTAGTCTAACTAAACACTTTCAAAATAATTTAAGAAAATATAAAAAAGTTTATCTGGATCAGAGCAGCACAAACCTAATAAGACCGTTGTGATGTATTTCTTTTCAGTTTTCAGAAAGTTCTATAATTTCATTCTGCAGGTTCCTAATGTAAAGCTGGTAAAAAAAAATACCCAGATAATAGAAGAATGTCCCAGGAATGCCCACTGATCTTGGAAAGTCAGTGATTTTTTATAGAATCCTTCTTCTCCTACACATTAGAGTTCTAATATTAAAAAGAAAAATAGCAATAGCACTTATATACCATTTCACAGTGCTTTACAGCCCTCTCTAAGTGGTTTATAGAATCAGCATATTGTCCCCAACAATCTGGGTCTTCATTTTACCAGCCTTGGAAGGATGGAAGGCTGCTAGATCTTCTGGATCTGCAGTTTCTTATCACATCATCAGTTGGAGAAATGTTGGCCTCGTTCTGCCTACAGTTTAATTTATTTCAGTTCCATTGCTTGTAGAAAATATGATAGCAACATGAATTATAAATAAGCATATCTCCCTGACAAGTCAGTTTTTTGCTATTACTATAGGCCTATCTTTTGTTGGAAGGGAAGAGCAAGTCAGATCACTCCGATGCTCTTCAAGCTACCCTACATCTAAGCCAGGGGTGGGATTCTACCAGTTCTATCTGGTTCTATAGAACCCCTTGTTAACTTTCTAAGCAGTTCAGAGAACCGGTATTAGAAGCAATCTCCTTTTGTTTTTTTCCACCCTTATTACATTCTTGCCAGTACACCTAGACTTCCTGTCTCCAGAACCAGTTCTTAAAAAAACTGAATCCCACCCCTGATCTAAGCAGTAGATGTAGAAATAAGAAGAATATTATATTTATTGAAGAGATTCAACAAACATAGTACTGCATATAATGTCCAGGATTACACTGGATGACAATTTTTTTGATTCCTGAACATTTTTGGGTGTATCTTATAGATGTTTGGCTGATACTCATGAAAATAACCTTTAATTTAATCTATCAGATACCATTTCATCTTCTTATTTTGTACACCCTTTAGTACCTGTTGGCTATGCTGCATACATGAAAGAAACATATGAAAACATGTGATTGTTGTTGAAGCACATCCAGTACACCAAGTAGAACTATGGAACTATTTAGATCCATGGGGATCTAAAAGTAGTGGCTCTAATGAAGGAGAATATTTGTAGCTCAAGATCGAAATGAAGTAATAGCTCTGCTGCTTGGAATGCAGCTTGGATATACCAGGTTTACTGTATTGGTAGTTACATATGAGAATGGGATAGCTGTGCAAGAGAGTACATTAAAAAGGGTACCTTATGCAGTACATTAAAAAGAAATGGCCATTGCCGAAGAATTTGGTTCCAGAATAAAAAAATGTGACAAATGAACTGCTTGTTGACCTGGCAAAGATGTTTTTGATTCTGCACTTGAACTGATGAAAAATGTTATGAAAGCGATGAGCAAGAGAACATGAAGGTTTTCAATATTTGAGACAGAGGTTTCCAAGAATACCTCATGCCAGCATTAAGGAAGGCAGATTTTTGGTGCACAGATCAGATACATCATCAATGATAAGTGGTTTGAAGATCTGTTAGTTGGGCCAGAGAAAATTGCTTGGAAAGCATTCAAGAATAAAGGAAAGCATTCAAGAATAAAATCCTATGGTATCTCTGGACAACTGAATAACTGGATAGAAGCATTCCTGTCAAACAGACAACAAATGGTCAAAATCGGAGCGCCCTATCAAATCCAGTACCTGTCAATAGTGGTGTTCCCCAAGGCAGTGTTCTAGGACCAACTCTCTTCATACTCTACATAAACGACCTCTGTGATCATATTAAGAGCAATTGCGTTCTCTTCGCTGATGATGTAAAGCTGTTCAATACCACAGACAATACTGCTACCCTACAAAAGATCTTGACTATGTATCCGAATGGTCAAACAAATGGCAACTTCAAATCTCAACAAATAAATGCTCTGTCTTACATATTGGCAAAAAAATCAGAAAATAAAATACAAGCTGAATAGTCAAGAACTTGTTGATGACCCAAGCTCTGTAAAGGACCTTGGAATACTCACCTCTAATGATCTAAGTGCTAGAGCACACTGCAACTACATAGCCAAAAAGGCATTAAGAGTTGTTAACCTAATCCTACGTAGCTTTTTCTCTGGTAATATCACACTACTAACCAGAGCATACAAAACATTTGCTAGACCAATACTCGAATACAGTTCATCAGTCTGGAACCCACACTACGTATCTGATATTAGCACAATTGAGAAAGTCCAGAAATATTTCACAAGAAGAGTTCTCCACTCCTCTACTCGCTGTAGAATACCTTATGCCACCAGACTTGAAATTCTAGAACTAGAAAACCTTGAATTACGCTGCGTCTTCGGTCTGACTTAAGCATGGTATACAAAATCATACATTGCAATGTCCTACCTGTCAATGAATACTTCAGCTTCAACCATAACAACACAAGAGCACACAATAGATACAAACTCAAAGTAAACCGCACCAAACTTGATTGCAGGAAATACGACTTCAGCAATAGAGTGGTCAATGTCTGGAATACTCTACCCGACTCTGTAGTTTCTTCCCAAACCCCAAAAACTTTAACCTTAGACTGTCTACTATTGACCTCACCCCTTTCCTAAGAGGTCTGTAGGGGGCGTGCATAAGTGCACCAACGTGCCTACCGTCCCTGTCCTATTGTTTCTCTTATTCTTTTATTTTTCTTATATGTAACCATTTCATGTATTCACAACTATGTATACATTTATACTTATTATCTTGTAAACAATTGGCAAATCAAATAAATAAATAAATAAAATAAATAAATGTCACTGAGAATTTCATTTTCTGCATTCAAACTTGGACTTCTTTCCTGAAAATCTAGGTGGAGTCAGTGACAAACATGATGAAAGTTTTCATGAGGACATTATCACAATGGACAAAAGGTATCAGGGCAGCTGGAATCCATCAGTGTTGGCTGGCTATTGTTGGACCCTACAGTGAGATGCATTGGACGTTGAGTTGAACTCATGCAATATGTCAGAAACATTATGCCATTAAATATATTATGTTGTCATTATATAGTCATTAAAAGATAATGTCATATTTCCCAAGATTCCTATGTGACACATTCATTGTTACAGCCTCAAACCCTTTCAGCTTCAACCTCAAACTGTCTACCATGGGCTTCAGCCCATTCATAAGAGGTCCGTAAAGAGGGCATGAATAAGCACACCAGCATGCCTGCCATCCCTGTTTTATTGTTTCCATTTATCTGTATTTATTTCCTTTGTTCATGTTTATGTTTATACTTTACCTGCTATCTTGTACATGTTTGACCAATAAATAAATAAATAAATAAAATTATATTTGTGTTCAGTTTGAAGGATCTATCATAATCAACAAAAGTTTTTCAGGAAGCAAAAATTTGAAAAAATTGTCGTCCAACGTTATTCACAGAAAGCACCTACTTCATGTGCCAAATACTGTAGTTAAACTAAGCTAAGCAGTACCATATAATGCACTAATGATTACAAGATCAGATAGCTTTAAAGAAAGGATATCAATATACATAGAAAAGTGTTGGACTTTGAACTTGCAATCATGCCTGCTATCTTGAGTTTTTTGACGCATGCACACACACACACACACACACACACACTGTCCTACTGTTTAAAAAAGGATTAAAAATTCATAGAATACAAGGCTATTGATGGCCATGAAAGTAATTCCATGATCAGAATTTGGTTGGTCACTTGCTGAACTGAATGCTGCACTAGATGGACCTTTAGCCTGGCTCATTGGACTCTTCTTATACTATCAGAGTGTGATAGTAGGAAAAGTTCAGCAATTAATATTTCCTAATTTATATTATGAGTTGGTGATTTATTCCAGGATCACAGTCCTCTAAATAAAACGTTTCTTATGAAAATTATGAAATCTTTTTAGAAAATCAATAGGAAAACCAAAACACAAATGTGCCGAAGGGAGCATGAATAACCCTTTCAGCAGTATTTTTCCCCATTGTGTTTAACTGATCTAAAAATCATTACATTCAATTGTGTATGCGTGCATAACACTGTGTTTGTGCAGCATATAAATGGGAAAAGCCCCGATTTTGAAGTCTTTTGAGAGGAAACTATGTACAGCATTGAAGAAGATAAGCTATGAAGTGCCTTTCATGTTTCTGCATTTATTCAAAAGTTAATTCAATTCAACATTGTAAGAATCTCATTTCTTCTCCCAGAGTGCAAATTATCCTATCCTGGCAAGAACAGGTGTTGTGTAGGAAAAGTTTATAAATTGGAAAAAAAGAGATGAGAAAGATTACTCATGGGATATATTCATGTAAAAGCAACTGGTCTGGTCCACAGACACCATGCTTTTATCCAGGGTAATTTTATCCAAGCTACGCAGTGTGAGTAGTTGTATGTAGCATTTCCCACCTGTTCTAATGCACAAACGGTGTTCATTTCTGAGCTTTCTCATGATTCTCCTTTCTTTTTCACATATCACCTAAGCCTAGGAATGAAACCTAATCACCTAAGAGGTCTGTAATTGAATCTTCACTAATTGTCTGTGCTGAGCTGTGCACAACATGGATTCTTCTGTCTGGATAGGTATTGCACAAATGATGTGCTCAGGGCAGACAATATTCTCTTTAATGCTGTATTTACATTCAGCAATCTTAAACATGCAAGTAATGGTACTATTTCGCACTAGCTTGGACTAAAACTAATTCTTCTATTTAAAAAAAATCCTTAAAAGGATCTTTTAATTTCTTAGTTATTTTTTTCAGTTCAAATCCTAGCCAAGATTTGAAGGAACCTGGAGCCTTCCAGCTATTTTAAACTATATTTTCGGTAATCCACAGATGTTGTCCATTGAGGATGTAGCATATGAAAACTGCACTCCAAAGTACATCAGAATATTAATGTAAAAGCTCCAGGCAAACTCCTATACTCCTGAGATAGCAGAAATGCGAGCGGTTTTCAGAAAATCTACAAATTGAGGGACAGCAAACAGAAAGTGTCTGCTTATATCAGGCACATTCCATTTAGTGACAGCAATAAAACAAACTAAACATGGAATAAGACTCTAGTCTCTGGAGAAAGCACAGGCTAATTAGAATTACTCATTCAGATGCACTATGGATCCAAATGGATTCCATAAATACATGAATTTTTTTCAGCAATATGGTAGAATTTCCACTGTTATCCTATTCAGAGACTAGCAATAGTAGGTGACACTTGGCATGACTGCTCTTGAGCACCTCTTGCTACTAGATTATTGCAGTTAATTCCTGATTTACTGAGCTGCTCAGGAAATGAAGTGGCAGAAGCATGCCTGGAGCATTAATGGAGGAAGGTGGAGGAAGTCTATGGTGGTAACCAGAATGTCTTGTCATGTAACATGGGAATCCTTTTGTCATAAAGACTGCTGAACTGACTGAAGCTTGCCAATATACCCCATGCAGCATGTCAATGGGATCCATGCTGCTTCTCCTGATTCCTGTGGAGTGATGGTGTGGTCAGCTGGCCAATGTCTCAATTCATGAGGGAATGTTTAGGCAACTTGAAAAGTTCAGATACGAGGCTTAAATCATATCAGTCACCCTACTTGTGATGATGTTTCTCAGGATCTAAACAGAACTTGCTTGTGCCTTCTGGTTTTGTTAAACCTCTTGGAAGAATCTGATTCTATCAACTATTGTTCCTTTTTAGGCCACCTATAGGAACTAAAAATTGTTGCCGGCATATTATTATGGTTTCTTGGTGGGTAGTCAAAATCAGTGATTGTAGAAAGGAAGAGGTCATCCCAATGGCCTCATGGATTTGGAATGTTATAGAGTTAGATGCTTCTCCCACTCTCCCTTTTTGACATCTGTAGGAAGCCA
The DNA here is from genome assembly GCF_049901735.1 of Notechis scutatus. Lineage (NCBI taxonomy): Eukaryota > Metazoa > Chordata > Lepidosauria > Squamata > Elapidae > Notechis > Notechis scutatus. The sequence goes on from NC_142014.1 coordinate 39,438,872, forward strand.
TTTGGAGAGGTTATTAATTGGTTTGGATGTGGTATCACAGGCTGAATGGAAAGAGTTTGCTACAGTTTGCTCAGATGAGCTCTGCCAGGCTGACATTGCTGTTGAATGGGATGGCATTGCAAATGAAGCAAGTCAGTGATTTGGAAGTCTTTGTAGACTCATGATAAGTTCTTGGTGGACAAGTGGAGGTAATGGCCAGGAAAGCCTTTCCCCAGTTTTAACTGGTATACCAATTACAAACTTACCTGGAGCAAGACCACTGGCAACTACGGTTCACACTTTTATCATTACCAGGCTGGACTGGCCACAATATGCTGCTGTTTTCTCTACATGTATCTGCCTTTAAGGATCCCTCAGAAATTACAATTAGTACAAAATGCAGCAGCCCATTTGTTTGCTAGCATAAATATACCTGTGCTTTAGCCTTACACTGATTACCAACAAGTTTCTGGAGGAAATTTCAAATATTTGTTTTAACTTATACAACCCTACTTTGCACATCCAGAACCATCACTTTGTACCAGAATTGACTGGTTCAATATAAATTGTAATAAAAAATGTTGCTAATCCACATACTGCACATTTACTGAGAAGCTAGGATGAGTTGCATGTCCATTGCAACCCCAATTTTGTAGAATAGCCTTCCATAGGAAGTGCAGCTTGCCCAAAATTTGGCATTATTAGTCAAAAGCAGAGCTCTGCTGGATGAACTTTTAATTAATTCATTAGCATGGTACCATCACATTGTTCACCATTTCAATTTAAAATAATGGTGCCTTTTTATGGTTTCACTGTTTTAGTTATTATTCTTGTATTGTGAGCATTTTTGTTTTTGTTAACTGTCAAAGAGTTTGCAATGGTGTAATAATTCACTAAAATACTTAAAAATATACATGTTATTACTATAGCACCATTTGCATAATGCAGCACTAATTCATCAAATCAAAAAGAGATATTCTCTTAAGAAAGCAGCCATTCTATTTTCAAATTGTAGGTGGGGAGAAACCTGTGGGAAGTGACAGCACTTTCTATAAATTACAAGCTACCAAGTCAAACATAGGAGCACAAAGAGTATGTCAGTGTGAAACAAAGAATTTTCGTTGATATTAGATTGTTTCAAAAAACTAAAAGAAAAAAATATTAGGGCAATGGAAGACAGCTGGCCAACATATAAATACTTTGTAATTAATGATAAAATGAATGCATTTGTTTTTGAATAGCCCTAAATGGGTGGGAAGAATATCTTTAAAGGGTCTTTTTACATTGACCAATCCAATTATTTTCTCAAAGACTATATATAATTTCTCTTATCTAAGGCACAATCATGTGATGTGGGCATGCAGCTTTCTATGTCTTAGCAATCAGACTGTTATCCATTTGCCATAGGAAAGAGAACGGAAAATGAGAATAAACTGCAATCTTGCTTGAAGTTCTTTCGGTATATGATTTCCTTTAGATCTTTATATCTATTCTCCAGTTGGTTTGAACTTTTCTGGAAGCAGTTAGAAATGTATTTACTGAAGGAATAATAATAATAATAATAATAATAATAATAATAATAATAATAATAATAATAATAATAATAATAATGCAACATTCTTTACAGTGGGTTGCTGGCTCAAGCCTTATTCCAAAACAGAGGACGTGTTTGCGCAATTTCAGAAACAGATTTCTGTTTCTCTCTTGGACTCATATTCCCTGTTGCATTTATCCAAAGAACAGTACAAAAATAAGCTTGAATGGTTTTTTTCCTTCAGATACAACATTTTTATCAGATTATCTATCCTATAAAAGTGTGTGGCAAAATGGTGTGTCTAGAAAAAATATTCAGTTCTGCTTTTATAAAAATTCACTCATACTTATTAAATGTCATTGCAAATTAACAGCAATTTTCAGTGACGACTGCTAGAGATTTGGCCGGTTGTTTGTTTTTCCATTGCCATGGCTCAAGCAAAAGATGAAAGCGCAGGTAGCCTTATATGAGAGAGACATCAATATGTAAATCCTGAAATCATGATTTAGTCTATGAAGAATGGTTTAAAAAGACATGTTGGTGGGTAAAAAATAAAAGATTTAAAGTAATTTGTTCTATGTACACAATACAGTCATTGTGAACTGTTAGAATTGAATGTTGTGAGTATCTAAGAAAAAAAACTATACTAGAGCTAACTAAAAAATAACATGCTCAGCTAATTTTGCTAAGCAACTAATCCTTGAATTACAACTGGGACCAGAACCTCAATTGTTGGGGCAAAGTGGTCATTAAGCAAGATGCCCAGGTGACTGCTTTGTTCATCAACTGCCATGCTGGCACTTCCAGTTGCAGTTATAAAGCAAGCTTTTGCATTGTTAAGTGGAGTGAAAGATGGAGTGAAAGATTCATGGAAGGGAACTCTTCAAGCAGACTGCAGAAACGGAGCCCAGATCTTTGGGATCTGACCTCCATTTCTACAACCAAATCAACTTCAAATCTCAACAAATAAATGCTCTGTCTTATATATTGGCAAAAAAAATCAGAAAATAAAATACAGGCTGAATAGTCAAGACCTTGTTGATGATCCAAACTCTGTCAAGGATCTTGGAGTACTCATCTCTAATGATCTAAGTGCTAGAGCTCACTGTAACTACATAGCCAAAAAGGCATTAAGAGTTGTTAAACTAATCTTACGTAGCTTTTTCTCTGATAATATTACACTACTAACTAGAGCATACAAAACATTTGCTAGACCAATACTCGAATACAGCTCATCAGTCTGGAACCCACATTACATATCTGATATTAACACAGTTGAGAAAGTCCAGAAATATTTCACAAGAAGAGTTCTCCACTCCTCTACTCATTGCAGAATACCTTATGCCACCAGACTTGAAATTCTAGACCTAGAAAGCCTAGAATTATGCCGCCTTCTGTCCGATCTAAGTATAGTATATAAAATTATACATTGCAATATCCTACCTGTCAATGAATACTTCAGCTTCAACCATAACAATAGAAGAGCACACAATATATACAAACTCAAGGTTAATCGCACCAAACTTGATTGCAGGAAATACGACTTCAGCAACAGAATGGTCAATGTCTGGAATACTCTATATTTATTTAATTATTTTATTTATTTATTTATTTTGTCAAACAATTATTAGATAACAGGTATAAGTATAAACATGATATCCATGAATACATGAAATGGATACAAATAAGGAAACAAAGAAACAATAGGACAGGGACGGTAGGCACGTTTTGGTGTGCTTATGCACGCCCCTCTACCTGACTATGTGGTTTCTTCCCCAAACCCCAAAAACTTTAACCCATGACTTTCTACTATTGACCTCACCCCTTTCCTAAGAGGTCTGTAGGGGGCATGCATAATCGCACCAACGTGCCTACCGTCCCTTTCCTATTGTTTCTTTTATTCTTCTTATATATATCCATGTATTCATAACTACGTTTTTACTTATACCTATTATCTTGTAAGCAATTGACAAACCAAATAAAATAAATAAAAATAAAAAACCTCCCAGAGGAGTTCCCCCTCTCCTTGGCAAACAGCCTTTTTACTTTCAAAGGCTGCCTCCAAGGCAGTGGGGGAGGAGAAATCTTAGCTACACAGGGAGCTGACATTCCCTTCTGGCTTAAATTCCCTTCCAACAGGCAGACGTTTTTTGCTCTCTTGCATCTTTCCTCCTGACTTCCCAATTGACTCTCTGGGATAGCTGGCAGAGAAGATTGCAGGTGGCAATTACATGATTGTGGGGTGATTGGCAATCAGTTATAAATGCAAAAAGGCTTCCAAGGACCCACGTTACAATCATGTGACCGTGGGGATGGTGGCAGTGCAACATTTTGCAATATCCAGAAGTGCTTTATGGGCTGTAAAGCACTCATTCTGTGGCTTTCATAATTCCAGACCATTGTTATATAAAGGGTAGTAGAGGGTAGCTGAACTCTTCTTCAAATGTTAAATAAAAATAACCAAACCATGAAGGTTGCTGTTTCTATCACTGTCATTGATTCATCGGCTCATGGAATCAGCTTCTGTGCAAAATTTAAATAACCAGGTTATTTGTATACATGATCTAAATGCTTGGGAAATTCAGAATGAAGCCTATTTCATTTTGTGTATAGCAGCAAGTCACAGAATAAAAACAATACAGCAATTAATTTATGATTGTTTCATGGTGCAGGATTGTTGACAAGACACAGAGTGAGGACCAGAAAAATAAGGTATATTAAAAATATTAATTTGTTCTAAAAAGAGGCAATAATGATGCAGTTTTCTCTCTTTCTTGCCCTCTTAGCACTTTTTAATGAGATCTATCACATATGTTTGCTGAATAATCAGTGCAGTGGTGGTGACGCAAAAAACAGTTTGTTTAAGGAGCCTGTTCCATCTAATGAGTAATACATCCATTTACAGAATGAAGAGCCCTCATTCTGTTTGCATGTCATAATGTTAACTGCTTTCATTGAAAATAGTCTTCATCAATCCAGTGAAAATCTGCATTATGCTGCAACCCAGAATTTTGCTCCTAATCAGTTTCTTTTTAAAAGCTTTTGTTTAGAATCTAGGCATAGAGGGAAACTGATCACATATTCATCTGCCACATCACCAAAGGTATTAATAATACCTTTGAAGCAGCACTGAAAAGCAAACCGTGTGCAGGCTTGTTGAATAAGGGAGAGCAAACATAGATGAAATGCAGAGGCTCATGAGACCAGCATAAAGTTGGGAGTACAGTTTAATCAAATGCAATATGCAATTTGAGGAACAAATATGCTGTTCATTTTCATAAAGCTTATTTATTATTTCCAGTATTCCTCAAACAGCTTGATTTCTTGGTATCGGGTCCCTTTATAGTAGTCAAATAAATGTGTATAACTCCCAGTGCATATCCAAATAACTGAAAAATGGCTTCCACAGGTTCATAATTCAGCTTTGATAGCACAAGCACCAAGGGGTCCCTTAATTTGGATTCCTGTCCTGAGCAGGAGGTTGAACTCAGTTGTTTAAATGGCATCTTCAGACTATGCAATCCTATGACTCTCTGCTGGAGAGACAATTAAAATCAGGTCTCTGCTTTATAAAAATGGCAAAGAGAATTACAAAGTGGTTTCTGAGGAAAACTGGATTTTTGCTTGTTTTTCTGTGCTCTTTGCACACTGCCAAGAAGAACTCATGTAATGTTATATTTTCTGGGCTTTGGAAAGAATCCATTCCCACCAACTCTTTTCCACCAAGCCACGGTAGTTGCTGCCAACTTCTCACAGTTTTAAGGGATTGCCTACTAAGTAGTTGTCAGGGATATGTTTTCAGAAACTGTTGTCTATATAAATCTATGAATAATTTGGTGACCTACTAAAACTGAAATGAATTAAAGTGTATTGTTGCTTTGAAGCCCTCGTATAAGTCTTCTAAGCCATTATCATTCCCTTTTTCTTCCTTCCTATTACTTGTTGGATTTGTGTTATAATGGAAAGAGAGTTATTTAATTTTAAAAAAAGATGCCAGCCCAAAAGAGACATTTTGTATAGTGCAAAGTCCAATCCTGTCTCTGCTTTTATGGAACAGGAGTGTAGACTGCATAGGTATCAGTGAGTCCATTGGAGCAAGATTCAGATCTCAAGATTCCGGCAGTTATCCCAATTAAATCATGAGCCTCAAGCCAAACTTCCAAAACTTCAAAAGCATTTATTGCGAGTTAACATGTCCGACACTGCCTGGGTGTAGCTGAATCTGAGACACATAATTCATTGTCATCCTTGGCCTTGGTTTTCCCCCCACCCCTGGGTGCATCATAATTTATATTCTTCAATGAGACACATCCATAGACACATCCATAGTCATCAATCATGTTCTCCAGTTAGATCTTTGCATGGCAGAAACTTCAGTCACCTAGTTACTATCTTTGAAAAACTATTTATGGAATGCACTTTCGATTTCCAAGCTGCTGCACTGCTCTTTCAAACCCCTTTCCCCCCTCCCTTTTTGTTGGCAACTCTAAAAAGACCATAGAAATATTTTATGAGTTGACACCATCATTTTCATTGGTCTATTTCAAAACTCTTATTTATTATCCAATGCTAGCTGAGCAGTAAGGATTTAAGCCTGCCTCAGAATCTATACATATCTTGTCCTTTTGAAGATTGCCAATTGTATTGCAAGTCCAATTGGTGCCAATTGAGTTTTTTAAAAGCCGTGTAGATGTAAAGGTGATAGAAACCAAGGGGTAGAAACTAAGTGCTGGCAGGAGAGAAGAATTAGACTTACCAGTCTTATGTTTTAAATATCTTGAGTCAGATCAGGCCATCTTTTAAATAAATAAAAAATAGCCCATGAAAGGATAATAATACCCATATTGTACATCTTCCAATTTGGTCATAAAAGGATGTTGTTTTCAGTTCCAATTGATAGGTTCAGAACCTTCTTTCTTATCATATTAAGATGAAAAATTCTGGAAACGCTCATTTATTGCTGCCATCTACTCGTCATGTGGATTTTTACTGTATTGTATCCTATTGGTTTAGGATTCTACAAAAGATTTTGTGTTTCCTAATCTGGCATTGCAACACACATACTAAATAATCATACTTACTTGAATTAGCTTTTTTTGACCGAATATAGCCTACATTATTAATGAGTTACTGATATACAAAGTTATCAGGCTATCAAATGTTCTGTATAACTTGAAAATGTAGAAATAATCCAACTATTGGATATTATGTTTCTAATAATTGCAGATCAACAACATACGACTTCTTCCCAGCAGACTTTAGGAGAACCTTTGCTGTTTATCTGATGTTACTTCAGAACATGAAGATTTTATAATACCCCCATCTAAGGGCTTAGTCTCACTGCCAAGTTTGTCCCATGGACAGGACAGGACAGCAACTAGTTTTCAATGGTAGGCGTGGACAACACTGCCCTGTACTCTGCCCTCATCCACCAAAGAAGGGAACTCCAGATGCTTTCCTGCTGTGTTTTCAAAGTACAATTTTTCTGCTTCAATTGCCTCAATCAATGCTCTCCATTTTGCCTCAGTACATTATTTCCTGTGCTTTGATTGGCTACTTGGAGGGCATTGCTCAGACAGGAGCAGACCTTTAACTGATTAAATGGTTGCTATGGTCTGTCATATCTTCTAAAGTTAACTTTAAGAACAATATTGCAGTAGTGTAGTGGTTGTAACAATTGCCTTGCTGGTTTGAAAGTCAGAAAACTATTTATTGTTTTTTTTTTTTCTCTGAGCCACTTTTTAAAAAAAGAATTATATAAATTAACTGATGCGCTATTTCACCATTTCTCCCGGCATTTGAGTTAAACCTTTTTAGAAGCAAATAGAAATCTAATGAAACAAACAAACAAACAAAAAAGTCAGTTTTCAAACCAACAACATTCTATATTCAGGGAAATATTTATATTCAGGGAAATATTGGTATGGTATTAAAGCACAATTCCTCTAAAAGAATATAAGAAAGCAAAAGAGTGTCAAGAAATAAATTTTATTTCAAAACTAGCTATTATGTGTATATAAATGTGGAGAGAAAGAGAGGCAGGGGGGGAGGGAGGGAGAATATGTTCCAATATGTTCTGCCCACAGGAAGGAAAGCAATTGATGATCATTTCCCTAGAATGGAAGCTTAGGATAGCATGTTTGGTGGGAACACGTGACAGCTTGCAAACTGGATGATATAATTTGCAAGTTGTTGCCAAAGTGTCTCAGTCCTGGCAGGAGTTGTTGTTTTTTTAAAGTTGACTTAGTCAGTTGTCAAGCATAAGTCCAAGACAGAAGCATCTTAAGGGTACAATGTTGATATGCCCTAACTCTACAGCCTGGTGTCTTGTGCCTAAATACATGGAAATCCTGGATTTATTAGACCTGAATATTCTGACTTGAAAAAACAACAACAGCTTACTCGGAACTGCCTATATATTCAGACTCTACCTTAACAACTCTTAGGTCTTTGGTTAGGACTTGAACTGTTATGTTTTTACCGTGAATCGAATTGAAGGTTAAATTAATAATAATAATAATACTAACAACAACAAAAACAACCCCCAGTGAAACATTATCTTGACATGGTGGTGGGGCTTGTGTGCTCTGCCAGAGGTTTAACCATACTGGACAGGTCTCATCAGAGGAGTCAGACAAACAGTCCCTCTCCCATAAAAAATAGGATGAGATGTATCTTTCAGAAAACCATAACTGGCTCAGATGTTGCCCGGGTTAACAAGATCCGTGTTATAGACAATGGCATGACAAAATAGCAATGTTGGTGCATTGGAATAACTGCAAGAAATGCCATTTGCCTGCAAACAAAAAATGATGGGACCACAAATTAAACAAAATAAGAGAAAACGAAGAAGCTTTAGAATTCAAACTGACAAGCACTTATCATATAATACAAACTGCAGGGTGTATTGTGCAAGTACCTGGAGAAAACAGAAGAGAAGAGAAAGAGCTGGGAAAAATCGCAAAACAAAGACCTGCAAATAGAAATAGAATAACTCTGTCAAGAAAGCAAAGATAGTACAAGAATAATAGGCACCTTAGGTGCAATTCCAAAGCACCTGGAGCACCATTGGTATTGACAAAATCATTATCAGTTAACTGCAAAAGGCAGTTTTACTTGGAACAGCTTGCATCCTGGGATGATACTTTTAATATTATTAAATAGCATCTGCCTATCCCAGGACTTTGGGAAGAACCTGAAAAGTGAACAAAATGCCAGATCCACTCTAAACATTTGGCTGACTATGTGACTAAACATAGTAATAATATCTGTGCTGTATTAGCATACTCCAAACCCTCGCAACCGATTGGTCCAGACGGACAGCAACCTGATTGGTCGAAACCCCGGCCGTGATTGGAGCGCTAGGAATCTACCACGATTGGCTGTACTGATCGCGGGAGATTCAAAGCGCTGCCATTGGCCGCTGAGCCGCGAGCCAGCCCTATATGAAAGGCTGCCGCAGCTTGTATTCTCCAGACTGTTCCTATTCTAAATAAAGAGCTGAACTCACTATAATGGTCTCGCGTCTCATTCGAACCGATCCACCTCAGATCTAACACTGGCGACGAAGGTGGGATCGTGAGACAAAGAGACCACCCAGCACGTGGCGAGGCGACACACAGCAGCAAGCAGCATGGCCGGCATCAACTCACCACCCGCACCCTTCAATCCCGCTACCGAGGACTGGGAATCCTATACCGATAGGTTCCAGATGTTCCTCGAGAGTAGCAATCTTAAGGATGCCAACGGTCACAAGAAACAGGCCGTATTCCTCACACACTGCGGGCCGGCGGTGTTTAAAATGGCCAAAGCCTTGGCCAAGCCGGAGGACGTCAAGACCATGGAGTGGGGTGACCTCGAGTCCCTGCTACGAAGCCACTACGCCCCCATCGTGCCCATCCTCATCCAGTGGCACGATTTCTACAGGCGGGACCAGCGTGAGGGCGAGGGGCTTGGCAACTTCATAGCGGCACTACAAGATTTGGGTGGCCTGTGCGAGTTCGCCAACCTGGACGAGGCCCTGCGAGACCGTGTCATCCTGGGACTCCGAGACCCCGTTCTCCAGAGCCGCATCATGGCAAAGGGTGACATCTCCCTCGCCGATGCGCTCACAGAGGTAGCCGCGGCTGAAGCAGCCAAGAAATCGGCAGCTCGGATGCGGCAATCGAGCATCACGCCACGAGCAGCGACTGGCGAGACGACATCGAACCCCGAAAGGCGAACCAAGATCGACCACCGGGACACAACCACGCACCACGGCGACATTGACTCCTTCTCAGAAACCGAGGACGAGGAGGAGGAAATCCACCGCCTGCAAGCAGCATGAGGGCGATGGGAACCCCGAGGTCGTAAGTCGAGGTTCCAGTGCGCCGGCTGCGGAGGCGATCACCCCCGTTCGGACTGCCGGTTCCTCAATGCCGTTTGCCGACTGTGCGAGAAACGGGGGCACATCGCCAAGGTGTGCAGAAATAAAAAACACTACAGCCCACAGTGACGAGATGGCAGCCCACGGAGGCAAGAGAACACCCCCACCAGATACCAAGACCACCAGACAGAGAGCCGCTGGAACCAAGAGGGTCGGAACAGGCGGCTCAACGAGGCAAGACAAAGGGAGGAAACACACCAGACCATCGTCGTCAGCCATTCCTCCACAAGCGACGCCAGAAAGGTATACGTGACGGTGGGGATAGAAGACTAGCCATGCGACATGGAGGTGGACTCCGGGTCCTTCCTCTCCATGGTCTCATGGCACACCATCAAGCGCCTGGTGCCCTCCATCCGCCGCAAGGAATTAGAAGACCAAACACTAACCCTCAAAGACTACCAGGGAAACCGCATCCCTGTAGTTGGCAGAGGCCATTTTAAAGTCACCTTCAAGAACCACACCAAAGTGCTACCCTTGACCATCGTCGACCGGGATCGGCCGAGCCTGTTGGGATTACAGTGGTTTGCACCCCTAGGCATTGAAGTAACCGGAATCCACCGCACCACAGAGTTGGACTGGGAAGCGGCGCTCGTGGAGGACTTCCGGGAAGTTTTCGACGACAGCCTAGGCAAGTACCGGGGGTCCCCTATCTCTTTTAATATAGACCCGAGCATCGCACCAATCCGCCTCAAGCCCAAGATCGATGAGCAGCTAGATAAGCTCATCGCGCAAGGGGTACTGGAGCCAATCGATCATGCCAGGTGGGAGACCCCCATAGTCACCCCCATCAAGCCAGATGGGTCCGTGAGAATTTGTGGGGACTATAAGGCCACCCTAAACCACGTGCTCCAGCAAAGCGCATACCCCGTCCCAGTAGTGCAGCACCTTCTGCACTCGCTGGGGGGAGGCCGGATCTTTGTAAAACTCGACCTGGCACAAGCCTACCAGCAACTGCCGGTCGATGCCGCAACCGCCGAAGCCCAGACCATCGTAACGCACCGGGGGGCTTTCCGTTGCAACCGGCTCCAGTTCGGAGTCAGCGTGGCACCCGGGGTCTTCCAAAGCCTCATGGAAAGACTCCTCCAGGGCATAGAAGGGGTGGTGCCCTACTTTGACGACGTCTTGGTGGCCGCGAAAAACGAAAAGCAACTAGAAGCCCGGTTGAGGGAGGTACTGAGGAAATTCAGAGACTTGGGACTCAAAGTCAAGAAAGGGAAGTGCCAGCTACGGGCTGAGAAGATCGAGTTCCTAGGGTACCTCCTAGACAAACAAGGGATCCACCCCACAGAAAAGAAACTGAGAGCCATAAGGGAAGCGCCACGACCCAAAAACAAAACGGAACTGCAGGCTTTCTTGGGACTGTTAAACTTATACAATGTCTTCCTACCTCAAAAAGCGACCGTGGCGGAAACGTTGCATAGGCTGTTAGATAAAACAGCCACCTGGACCTGGGGAGCACGGGAGGAGAGCGCCTTCAACAACACAAAGAACCTGCTAACATCTGACGCGATACTAATCCAGTACAGCAAGACCCTGCCATTAACAGTAATGTGCGACGCATCGCCTTTTGGGATCGGCGCCATCCTCAGCCACTAGCTATCAGACGGGAGGGAAGCACCCATCGCCTTCTCATCAAGGACACTTTCAAAGCCGGAGCGGAACTACAGCCAGCTCGACAAAGAGGCCCTAGCAGTCGTCGCAGGCGTCAAGAAATTCCACGAATACCTTTACGGTAGGACTTTTACAATCATCATGGACCACAAACTGCTGCTAGGGATCCTGGCAGGAAATAAGGCCACACCGAACATTCTATCACCAAGAATGACAAGGTGGTCTGAATTCCTGTCAGCATACAATTACCAGCTGGTTCACCGACCTGGAACGGACATCGCCCACGCAGACGCCCTGAGCCGCTCACCCCTGCCCGACCTAGAAGACGACCCGGCACCCACAACAAAGGTACTTCAAATAGAGACAATACCCAACCCACTAGTGACCGCGCCAGACATTGCCAGAGAAACAAATAAAGACAAGCGGCTGGCGCAAGTCCTAAGCTGGGTTGGAAAAGGATGGCTGGAAAGGGACAGGGACGAACTATTCAGACCCTTCAGAAGCAGACAAACTGAACTCTTTACCGAGAAGGGCTGTATACTTTGGGGGGACAGAGTGGTAATCCCGGAAACATTGCAAGAAAGGTTATTGGGGATGTTGCATGAGGGGCACCCAGGGATGGTTAAGATGAAAAGCCTGGCCAGAAGCTATGCATGGTGGCCAGGCATGGACAAACAGATCGAAATCTGGGTAGCCAAATGCAAACAATGCCAAGAATCGAGACCCAGTCCTCCCACCGCCCCAATACATGAGTGGGAAACACCAAGAGGACCGTGGTCTCGGATTCACATAGACTTTGCGGGACCAACCAAGGGGCACATGTACCTCATCACAGTAGACGCTTACTCCAACTGGCTGGAGGTAAGCACCATGAAATCAACCACAACGGAGGCGGTAATAAGGAAACTGGGCAAACTCTTTGCCACACACGGCCTGCCAGATATAATAGTGTCGAACAACGGGCCCCAGTTCACCGCGCTAGCATTTGAACAATTTCTGGCAGGCCAGGGCATACGCCATGCGTTAACCGCGCCTGCAAATCCGGCGGCGAACGGACGGGCGGAACGCATGGTCCAATACACAAAAAAAGCCATACAGAAAATAGAAACAACCAACATACAAGATAAAATCAATAAAATGTTACTCATCCAACATATTACACCTAGCGCAACCACAAATAGAAGCCTGGCAGAACTAATGATGGGCAGAAAACTACAATAGAATGCACCCCACATACACCCCTGACAAACCCCCGGGCTCCTCCAGCAAGCACAGAAAATTCAACATAGGTGACGCCGTATACGCAAAAAACCTGTCAGGGGAACCACTCTGGATACCAGCAACGATCACCCAAATAACCAGCCCCGTATCATACCGACTAGAAACAAGCGACGGGAAAAACTGGAAATGGCACATTAACCAACTGAGGTCCAGAATAGCCAACAACCATACACCCGAGCAAGAAACTAGAAGGGGGGGGGAAACGGCAAGCGTTAAAGAAAGAGGGACCCCCCTAGCGCAAGCAGAACAACCCCCACCCGGAACAAATAACCCGAAAATAAACTGGTCCTACTCACTAGTAGACGCAGGATCAACAGAACAGGCAAACCCGGAATCGTCACCGGGAAGAAACAGCCAGGCCAGTTCAACCAGCCCGGAAAGATCCGGCGGGAACAACAGAGACGGCAGCTCAACCAGCCCGGGTAGACCGGGAGGGAGCTACCAAGAAAGGCCCAGCCCGACCTTCCAGGCGGTTCCATCCCTGGGAACCGGAGCGACAGAGAAGGCCTCCGAACCGGTCAACAACCAAATGGGAACTGAGCCGCGCAAGTCAACTAGACAGGTACGAAGCCCCGCCTACCTGCGCGACTACATCACGACGCACCGACAGATGAAACCAAGAGGGGAGGGGTGTGCTGTATTAGCATACTCCAAACCCTCGCAACCGATTGGTCCAGACGGACAGCAACCTGATTGGTCGAAACCCCGGCCGTGATTAGAGCGCTAGGAATCTACCGCAATTGGCTGTACCGATCGCGGGAGATTCAAAGCGCTGCCATTGGCCGCCGAGCCGCGAGCCAGCCCTATATGAAGGGCTGCCGCGGCTTGTATTCTCCAGACTGTTCCTATTCTAAATAAAGAGCTGAACTCACTAAAATGGTCTTGCGTCTCATTCGAACCGATCCACCTCAGATCTAACAATATCCAAAAGTGTACTCTAGATTTTCTCTTTCTGCTTTCATTATAGTGATTAATATCAGAATATTTCACACAATTGCTTACTGGCATTACATTGACATAATATATTGTCAACTATGTACTTAACAGTTGTAGGAAATTTTCCCCGTCTATGTAATTTTACTTCACATCATAAATACAAAATGAATTTTATTGCTTTTCCATATGACCTTGCTTCACTACATTTACATAAAAATTCATTTATGTGAGATTCCCTTCCCACTTTGCCACTTTTATTAAATGAAGTTGTTTAAGTGCTAGAGAGATGCTGTTGTTATGGTAACAATATTATTTCCCAAAGCCCATTTGCTGGTATCTGATGTCAGCGAAACAGAGAATTTGTCATTAAGACTCACACAATCTACATGGGCTCTTTAAAGTCAGGGATATTACGATGGAAAAAATGCATGACAATTGAAACAATTTAAAATAAAATTCTCAGGAGCTATCGGAAAATATTTGTGCATCTGTGTGTTTGTTGCAGCATAGCTTTTTTATATTAGATTGCTCTGCAAAGCAGAGAAGAAAAAATTAAGTCAGTGCCTTCACTTGTCTCCTAGGGTGGAAAAATCATTTACTGAAAGTTGTATCATCTTAATAATTTTCTCTTTGCCTTACACTCATCTCTTGTTCTCTGACATTATCATGGGTCTGTTCTCTCAAACAAGTTAGATGGTTTGTTTTATCAGAAATCTTTTCTGCTCTGGTGTTTCAAGGTGTGTCCTGTGCCATCTGCTGCTCTTCCTGCATACCACAAGCATTGTCATGGCAGCACAAATGCTGCACTTAAGCTCACTACAGGTGGCTCTCCCAACTAATATTGGAGGCAAGGCTGTGTTCTCCTTCAACGGGTAACTGTGATGTATGTAAGGGCCAAAACTTCAGGCCCATTGGTTCTATGTACAGCTAGCACTCAACTAACAACCATATGTTCAATGATGTTCAAAGTTATGATGGTGCTGAAAAAAAAGTGATTTAACAGCTGGTTCTCACACTTATGACTTATGTCACAAAGTCCCAGCAGTCATGTGATCTAAATTTGAGTGCTTGGCAACTGGCATATTTTTACATTGGCAGTGTCCTGAGGTCTCATGATCATCAATTACGACTTCTCAGTCTGCTTTGAGCAAGCAAAATCAATGAGGGAAGCCACATTCATTTAACAATCATGTGACTCATTTAACAACTATGGTGATTCATTGAACAACTGGTGCAAAAAAAATTATAAGATTGGATACAATTCACTTAATACCTGCCTTGCCAAGTAATGGAAGTTCTGCTTCCAATTGTGGTCATAAGTCAAAAAACTACCTGTACAAAAGGGCCACTATTTTGTCCTTAGGTCTTGTATATTGAGTGGAAAACCTGAAGGGGATTTCTGTATGTCTTCACCTGGATGAAATTGATATATCCACTAAATCTGGATTTCAACAACAATGATTCTTTTACATGTATTCAGTACATGGGGTAGGCAGGGCTGAGGAGGCTGGGAATGGGGAGGGCAGGACCTATAAATCTGAAAAAAGCAAATGTAAGTTTGGAAAAGCAAATCATTTTTGAGTCAGTGCTTTGTCAGTAATTTAATAAGAGATCTCAGAACTTGTTTATTTCATTTCAACATACTGCTTTTTACCCTTGAAATGCTAAACTAGGCTGTGTGGATTATTAATTGGCTTTCCCTTTAGATATTCATCAATATGTTTTGTTCACTGTCCTCCTTCCAACCACACTGAATATGACAAGGAAGATGTGTTTGTGGGTCTGATATTCAACAAAGCTCTCCTGAGTCTCCTCTGATATTAAATATTAAACTATCCTGATATCAACTGGGAGACAAACTCTGCAGTAAATGGGAGATCAAACAGATTCCTAACCAACCTAGCTGACAATTTTGTCATCCAAAAGGTAGAGGGGGGAACTAGAGGAAAAGCTGTACTGGACTTAATTCTTTCTAATAGAGAATAAGTGACAGAGGGAATTGAAGTTGCTGCAAACATTGGGCGGGAGTGATTACCTCATATTGGAATTCAATATAATGTAAACACAAGCAATAGAACATAATCCAACCAATGTCTTAAACTTTAAAAGAGCTGATTTTAACAAACTCAGAGAGAGCCTAAGAAAGATTCCATGGATGAAATTCCAAAAAGGGAAAACAACTCAAAAAGCCTGGGAAATCAGTGGGACAACTTGCCTCCAGAAGTTGTGAATGCTTCAACACTGGAGGTTTTTAAGAAGAGATTGGATAACCATTTGTCTGAAATGGTATAGGGCTTCCTGCTTGAGCAGGGGGTTGGACTAGAAGACCTCTAAAGTCCCTCCAACTCTACCATTCTGTTATTCTGTTAAACTCTGAAAAATATGATCATAGGAGCCAATCCAGCACAATACCACTGAAAAAGAAAAGCAAGAAATCCAAGAAAAACCAGCATGGTTGCACAAGCAAAGCTCTCTGGTAAACTGAAAGACAAACAGGACAAATACAAAAAATGGAAAGAGGGACACATAACTAAAGCAGAATATCAGCAGATAGCCCAAATCTGCAAGGATTAAGTCAGGAAAGCAAAAGCTCAAAATGAACAGGGGCTTGCAACAAAAATCAAAGATAATTTTTAAAAAGTTTCCTTCAACATATAAATAACAAGAAAAAAGTCAAAGAAATAGAAGGTCCACTAAAGAGAGAAGATAGCAAGGAAGTAACAGGGAGCAGAGAGAAAGCAGAACTGCTTAACTCATTTTTTGTATCAGTCTTCATGCAAAAAGAAATATAGCCCAACCTACCAAAAACCTAACCATAAAAAACAGACTAGAAATAAAAAAATAAAATAAGCAAGAAAATGGTCAGAGAACACCTATCTGATTTTGATTAATATAAATCACCAGAACCTGATGAATTGCATCCCAGAGTTCTGAAGGAGCTGATAGGTGTTATCTCAGAATCATTGTACCATATCTTTCAAAAATCCTGGAATTACCTGAGGATTAAAAAAGAGCTGATGTAGTTCCCCTCTTCAAAAAAGGAATAAAAGCAGACTTGGGAAACTACAGACCAATCAGCCTAATATCAATACCTAGAAAGATACTGGAAAATCATCAAAAAACAGATCTGCAAACATCTAGAAACAAATAAAGTTATAACTAAAAGCCAGCACAGGTTTCTTAAAAACAGATAATGCCAAACCAATCTTATTTCATCCTTTGATAAAGTGACTAACTTGATAGACCAGTGAAATGCTATGGATAAAGTATACTTAGACTTCAACAAGACATTCAACAAAGCAGACCACAACTTACTTCTTGGTTAGCTAGAAAAATGTGGGTTAGACAGCATCACCACCAGATGGATTTGTAACTAGGTGATAAACCATACTCAGTGAGTTAGTCCTTAATAGTACTACCTTTACATGGAGAGAAGCAAGTAGTGGGGTACCACAAGATCTTAGGCCCAGTACTCTATTCTGATTGATCCTTTTATATATCCCAGCTCCTTCTAACTGCTTTGGCTTTTCAAACTACCCTTTCAAAAGTCTGAATAATTTAGTCCCAGCTAGTGAATTTGCAACCAATATTTTGCAGGGTGGTTTGTTTTGATAATATGACAACTTTTTTTGTTTCTGTGATGGTAACCTCCTTGAGTTTTAAAAAATGAAAAAAAAGTTTTTACATCATATTAATATGGGTAAGACTTGTTATTATAAATTTTTAAAGAATATTTTAGAAAGAGATACCTGAATCATCAACAGCATGGCAAGATCTGAGTGCCAACATCACAGTTAATTTTTATGTTCAGATTGTAAAAAAATGATCAGAAATAGTTGTGGAGACTCATTTGTTGTTAAACCAAGTCTAAATCATAGATGTCAGACAGTGCTCCTAGACTTTTTGTTTTGTGTACTTTATATCTAGGGATATACCAGATTTATCGGCGTATAACACGCACAGGCGTATAACACGCATCTTCATTTTAAGGGGGAAATTTCAGGAAAAAATTAAAAAAATTCTGCCTGCCTGCCTTAGTTTCTGGTTGTTTGGGAGCAGCTTCGGCTGAGAATAATAACTATTCGCCCTTTTACTCAGCCGGCTGTTCCGATTCAACCATTAACGAAGGCAGGCAGGCAGGCAGAACGGAGCACTGCGGGCGGGCGGGCGGGCGGACGGGGTGGGGGGGGGGGAGAGGCGACAGGAAAAGCCCCCGCTTCTTTGAAGCAGTTTCTTCCTGTGCTGGTGGAGGAGCGAGAGAGCGACTGAGAGAGCTGACCCAGAGAGAAGGACAGGCTTCTGGCTGCTTCCTCCCTCCCCTTCTTTCATTTGTGTCCTTGATCCCCGATCCCAGCAGCATTCACCGAAGGCTTCTTAACATTATATCGGGCGTATAACACGCATACATCATTTGCCCCCTATTTTCAGGGGAAAAAAAGTGCGTGTTATACGCCGATAAATACGGTATGTACCTCCCCTAATTTATTGCAAAGATCCTTAGAATTAGTGAAGTGCTGGATATTATATTTACTATATTAACAAATGATGAGCTATGAAAAAAAAACCATTGATTTTAACTTGGAGATCTAATTGCTAGAAGGGAATTGATTTTTATAGTTGGCTTCAAACTACTGGTTGCTGACCAAGCAGATCCATAAGATGTTTGGCTTATTAAGTTGGAATGTTGTGGGATAAAAAATAAATTTTAAACACAAACTGTTCTCATTGCTAAATCCAGAGATGGTATTCAGCAGGTTCTGACCAGTTCTGGATAACTGGTAGCGGAAATTTTGAGTAGTTTGGAATACCACCTCTGACTGGCCCCACCCCCATCTATTATCTGCCTCCTGAGTCCCAGCTGATCGGCTGGGTCTTTTTTTGTTGCCCTGCACAGGAGAAGGGAACTGGAAAGCAAGTTAGTGGGGTGGGGATCAAATGGGATTTTGCAGTAACTTTCCCCAGGAGTGGGCAGAGGATGGAGATTTTATAGGATCCTTCCCCTGGAGTGGGGTGGGAATGGAGATTTTGCGGTCTCCTTCCCCTGCCACACCCATCAAGCCATGCCCACAAGGACACCACGCCAACCAAACCATGCCACGCCCACCAAGCCATGCCCACAGAACCTGTAGTAAAAAAAAAATGAATCCCACCACTGGCTAAATCCCTTGGTGGCTGTGACTGCCCAGCTCCAATCATAAATTAGGTTTGATGTTTTACTACAGAACTGTTTTCAGAGATTGAATGACAGATCATTGAAACTGTGTTTGGAAGTTCGAAACTAGCCTAGCAAAACATGGGATTATAGAGCACTACCCTTTGTTGAAGCTACAGTATTTGGTTTGGGACATTGTTTTACCTTCATGGGAAAAGGCTGGAATGTGAATGGCATAAATAATACAAAATAATTTGGAATGATTTTGTAATGGCTAAAAATATCTTGAGAAAGAAAGTTCAGATTTTTTAAAAAACAGTATGTCAGATGTCAAATGTCTCACAAATGAAATGTTTCTGGATAGAGTTTCTTTCGTTCTTTCTTTCTTTATTGATAGAAAATTTCTACCTGTTTATAGGAAAACAAAAATTGAATAGTTGCTTAACTCTTAATTGTTCTCTCTCCTGTATATATTTTTTACAATGAAAAACTTTGCTAATGTTAGATTGATTTCTTAGGCGGGGTTACACTGATTTGATTTGAGAAAAACCTTATCTAAACAAATTGAAAGATATCCCTGAACAATTAATTCTGGAGTTTCTATTAGTTTTCAAAAAGAACTTTTATGCTTACACAATATTCTTTATAATATTCTTTATATGATATATGATGTATTCAGGGGTGGGATTCAAAATTTTTAACAACCGGTTCTGTGAGCGTAGCTTACGTGGTGGGTGTGGCTTGGTGGTCATGTGACTGGGTGGACATGGCTTTGTGGTCATGTTATTGGCTGGGTGTGGCCAACTCAATATCACTCACATCGAGGCATGCATCTCCTCGCCTGGCCTCTCGTGACTGTGGGGATGTTGCAACAGTTGTAAGTGTGAAAAATGGTCATAAGTCACTTTTTTCAGTGCCATTGTAACTTTGAATGGTCACTCCACGCAAGCAAATTACCAGCAAAGGAGGGGGAAAAAAACTCCAGAGAAGTTCCTGAGACAGGAAGTCTAGTCCTGCCAAGAATGTAATAAGGGTTAACAGAGAGGTAGTTTCTGTAAGCAACACCAGAATGTTTCCTTCCTGCCTTCCTTACAGGATTAGGCCAGTAATTTCTTCTAACAACCAGTTCTCCGAACTGCTTAGAATGTTAACAACCAATTCTAGCGAATAGGTGTGAACTGGTAGAATCCCACCCCTGAATGTATTCACATTAAACTTTCTAAGAGGCTGTATTTTACTACAATAATTCAATTTTTAAATCTGTTACTAAAATTATTAGGGTTGTACAATGCTCTGAAGTACATGAGTGCACATACAAAGGTCCCCTTTAAAAAAAAATGCTGTGTGAAGCAAAGCCAGAAGTGGTGATGTAAGTCTGAAGAAAAAACAGATCTGTTTTAACAATTCAACCAAGGCACTTTATACATGCTTCCATGTATCCTGAAGCACCTCTTTGAAAGGCTTTGCATTGCTCTAAAAATTAGTAAGCTTAGCACCTTTTTGAATATATGCTATCTTGAGGCAAAGAAGGAACAAAACTTTTTGAAGGAGAAATGCCATGTAGCATGTATCATACCTAATTCTCTTTGGAATTAGGAATGTACTTTGGAGGATGGAAATTTTGAACAGATGAATTAAAGGCAAGAAAAGTATATCATTTCCAATACCTCCATTGTGCACCTTTCACTCAATCTGAATCCAGCTCCTTTACACCAAAGCTGAAAAAGCCAGGGAATAGTGAGATTGGAAACATCTGTTGAATACGCAAGACATCATGTCAGTTGTTTTAGATCCTAGACAGAAGGGCAAACCTGACATGAAATGCAAGCTTCCCGGTGCTCTATTTGGTCTTCCAGTACTGTAAAGCTAAACAATGGCACTTCTTCTAAAGTAAAATGTAACTAATGGAATTTCCATCACAAGATACAGTGATGAATGGCAAATTGGGCCACTCACAAAAACCGTTAGACAAGTTCAGGAAGCTACCACTGGATACCAGTTTTGATGGTATAAATATTAGTATAATAATTTTTTATCTTTGAATGCTACAACCCTAGGAGCTCATGGTCTGCTTGAGGGCTTCTGTTACCACCCCCAAAGCAGAGGATGGAAGTGAGTCAGGAGAAGTCATCAGAGGATGTAAGTGAGTCAGAAGAAGTGCCAAAATGTTTTGCTTATGTTAGAGCTCTTGGATGGAAAGTCCAAGCCCCGTCAATTCCTAAGGAGCATTGCATTTCTGGATTCAGACCCCAATTTAAAGGACTTCTCACTGGAAAGCTAAAATACTGTTTGGAAGTAAAGCATCCTTTTATAGTGTAGGTTCTCTCCAACTTTATAAGACTTGTTTCTTCTAAAGGGCTTAGACATTTGGCAGCTGGAGCATAAGCAGTGTTCTAATAATTCTAGCTTTATATAAATCCTGTGTTCTGAATCATCAGCGCCAAAAATAGGGAGTTGCATTACACAGTTTGATTGCACCAGGCACTGAAATGTCCCGTTGCAGCTGGCAAGATTAATTATTGCATTTGTAGCCCAGGCTGTGACTTCACAGATTTTACTTATTTTGAAAACAGAGGACTGAGAGAAAGTACCTAAAATTTGAGCCCTTTTAATTGAGCTTCATTTCAAAACTACCAGTATTAATTCACCATTCATATTAAATATCTCTTAGTAAAAAGGAGTGTCTTTCTGAAGTAATTTATTTCTAATCATTCAACATGGATGTGTTTGGCGAATATTCTGGTTTGGGTCTTGGCTTGAACTTTGCTTTCGGAATCTGGCTTTGGCAGTTGCTCATATTTCTAGCTGAACTTGAAAAAAATAAACCTTGGATTCTGTTTGGGTACTGCATATTAAAAGATATTAACTTTATGCATGCCTGATTATTGGGTATCTAGTAAGGAGCATGGGTTCAGGGTGTTGAACTAGATAAATCTTTGGCCACTGCACAGCTTTTCTTACATTCTCCTGCATTTGAAACTTTTAAAGGATACAAATTGCCTGTATTCTTTGCAATCAAGGTTTAATGGGCTGGATTTGGCACAGAATGGCCTTGATTTCCTAAAAGTTGGTTATTTGAAGAGTTTCTATGAGTTTTGAAGCTGTAAAGATGAGCAAATTTGAATTTGGACAAGTTATTAAAGAACATGAATTTCAGGATGCAGGAGATGTGCCTATCCTGGATGAACTTTCTATAATGAAAATAATTCACAATTTGGAGATTCTCATGTATCTGACATTGAACAATAGCTATATAACAATCTTTATTCACATTGGCTGATAAACAGTAGCATCTTGTCTTGTGATGTTAATGATGCATGCAAGCATTCACAAAACTATATTATATCAGAAGAGTGGGCCTTAAAGATAACTTCAAAATTGTACTTTGTTCAAAATGGATGGGATTTCTAGGAGTACCACTTCACTCTCGTGTTGAAACTGCTGCTGCTGGTTGCTTTTGGGCATACAAAGCTTTACACACTTTCAGTCTACATTATTTACACCACTTCTATTCCCAAGTATTTTGCCCTGTTCACTTAGATCACAAAGTAGATGGTCCTGACCCAGATGCAGCTCTACCTTTGTTATGGAAAAACATTCTTCTGGAACTCAAACAGGACTCCTTTTATAGCTTCATTTATAGCTGAGGACAGGAATCAAAATATAATTTTGCACAGAGCTGTTATACATTTATTAATAATGGATTTACAATTGCTTCATTTACTAAAAATGTTGTGGGCCACCTTGAGCCATTATGAATAAACAGCTTATAAACATTCAAATAAGAATAATTAAATTTAATACAGCTTTTAGTTACTCAAATCTGATAATAGAATAAAATACCCCATGGGATTCTGTCAGTGTAACAGAATGTAAATAAATTACAGTTTATTTGCTGAATATGTGCAATAAACAGAACCAACATATAATTGTTTACACTGTCTAACGTTTTACCAATGTAATGTGTCATTAAATGAAGAGATATAATACATCTGGGAGACAAGAAGTTTTAGTCCCTTTAATAGTAAGAATTCCTATAGATTGCAATAAATTCTCAGCAATAGCCTGGCCTTATGAATCTTGAGTAAAATACATTCCCTTATAGCTGTAGTACATCTCTATAGTACATCTCGAATTTATTTCACTGGGTTTACCTGTGGTGCACAAATCTGATAAATATTGAACCCTGTAAGTGCATATCAAAATAATTAAAATGTTTAGATTTCAGACCATTTAAATTGAAATATATAAATCCATACCAATATATTTTGTTTAGGTCAAAATTATTTAATATTTGTAAGACATCTCTTCATTTGGAAATAAAAAGAAAAAAAAATGAAAAAAATGCCCTGACTTGACTCTTGATTTTATCTTCCATAGTAGGGTGGCTAAGCCTAGAATTTTGATCCCCAAACAGATTTAGTTATGGCATAAAGAAGGAGACATCCTAACATCAGCTCAATAAAACACTTTGAAAGATATCAACCATTTCCATTCCAGGTGATTCATATTTCTTATTCTCTATCTTTTTGAAAAGTGCCTAGGGCTGTGTGGTTTAAGAAAAAGTAATTTCAAGAAATCTTTTTCAGGATTGTTAGGAAGTTCAATATAATATGTAATGCATACTTAATGAAAGGTATCCATAATATTCCGAAATTCAGAAAACTTAAAGATAATAATTAAATTCATTAAAAATTAAACTGCATAACATGAAACAACAGGAAACAATCAAGATATCTTTATGGAGTTTCACTTAATTAAATTGTGCATGGTTATATTATAAATTATAAATCTTTGCAATTTGATGTTTGCAAAAATAATTTTAATATTAAAAAAAAAAAAAACCAGGTGGAATTCCTCAGTGGAAAAGGAAAAATCATCCAGAGTTGTGGTTACTGAGAATCCAACAGGTCAAATATAGTCCAGGGGTGGGATTCTACAGGTTCTCACCTATTCACTAGAACCGGTTGTTAACTTTCTAAGCAGTTAGGAGAACCAGCTGTTGGAAGAAATCTCCTTTTGGTTTTTTCCACCCTTCTTGCATTCTTGGCAGTATGCCTAGACTTACTGTCTCTGAAGGAGTTTTTTTTTTCTTTGCTGATACTTTCTTAAAGGGGAAGGGTTGTTTTAAGCTTTTTACACTGCTGTTGGGAGGAAATACTCCCCTGTTGGAGTTAGCACATTGAAGAAATAATTGAATAATGAAGCAGAGCTGCCAGAAAGAAGCTTTTAAGGAACCAAGGAACCAAGATGAGTGACATTCAGCAAGGCTTCTTGGTTAGCTAGAAAGATTGACATTCAAACATGAGTTTACATACCTTTCCTGAGTTTTGGTCTAAAACTGGTGACTATTCAAAGTTACAATGGCACTAAAAAAAGTGACTTATGATCATTTTTCACACTTACGAATGTTGCAGCATCCCCACTGTCATGAGAGGCCAGACAAGGAGAAGCACCCCTTGTTGTGAGTGATGTCGAGTTGGCCACGCCCACCCAGTCACATGATCTTACTGTTGTGCCATTGGTTACTGAAAGGATTTCTATATGGTTAGAGAATCTTTGGTTGTGAGATTAGGTTCCACAGTAGCGCAGGATTTAGATATAAAATATCCAGAAGCATACCTAAAATCAGAGGGGGAAAACTATTTTCTTTCTGCAAAGAAGTTTGTTATCTAGGCTCTTTCTAATTTTTTTTGAAGTAATTGCTGACCAACCTACAGGATTATCTTGGGTTTTGTAAAACAGCTGGTTTTTACTGGTTAACTAAGATATTCTTAAATTGTTAACAGTTAAATTCTTAGATTGTTAATAGTATGGGGAGGAGAGACTGTAAAATACTACTTTTAAAACTGGTTTGAAAGATATAAATAAATACTGTGTTTTTATTTATTTTTTCAAGGCAGATTGAAGTTTGGCTTTGCAAATAAAAAACTATCTTAGTTACTCTTGGTCTGAGAAGGAAAGTTCAAGGGTACAATTAAAAATGAACAGGGAGAGGGCTATTTGAGATGAATGGTTCTGAGCTGAAAAAGAATTAATGTGGTGGAAGGAGGGAGAAGCAAAACTGAACAATGAGGAAATAGCAAGCTTTTCAGTTGGAAATAACACTTTTGGAAAATCTGAAGACTGGAGTTTTTGCCTGTTAAAGCTGGAAGGGTATCGTGAAGTTTCAATCTTCTGCAGTAGAAGGATTCAAACACCTATTTAACCAACAAAATATATAAAGCGAAGTAAATGGGAAAACTGGCAGGAATTTTAGGGAGGGAGGGAGGAAGGAAGGAAGGAAGGAAAATATTTCTGATACTCCCTGCTAGGTTCCCACAAGGAAACTCAATGAGGAAACTAGCATGAAGTTAGAAGTTAGACGTTAGGGACAAACAACCTACTCTCTAATAAACCATTTGGTTTCAGAAAAAAATTATCCTGCAATCTGCAACTCTTACACTGCAAAAACATATGGACTACACTACTCGATCAGGGCAAAGCAATAGATGCAATCTACATAGACTTCTGTAAAGCCTTTGATTTACTGGTACACAACAAACGACTCCTAAAACTAAAATCTTATGGACACCTGCATAACTGGATAGAAGCATTCCTGTCAAACAGACAACAAATGGTCAAAATTGGGAGCGTCCTATCAAATTCTGTACCTGTCAACAGTGGTGTCCCCCAAGGCAGTGTTCTAGGACCAACTCTCTTCATACTCCACATAAATGACCTCTGTGATCATATTAAGAGCAACTGCGTTCTCTTCGCTGACGATGTAAAGCTATTCAACACCACAGACAATACTGCTACCCGTCAAAAAGACCTCGACTACGTATCAGAATGGTCAAACAAATGGCAACTTCAAATCTCAACAAATAAATGCTTTGACTTACATATTGGCAAAAAAAAATCAGAAAATAAAATACAGGCTGAATAGTCAAGACCTTGTTGATGATCCAAACTCTGTCAAGGATCTTGGAGTACTCATCTCTAATGATCTAAGTGCTAGAGCCCACTGTAACTACATAGCCAAAAAGGCATTAAGAGTTGTTAACCTAATCTTACGTAGCTTTTTCTCTGGTAATATTACACTACTAATTAGAGCGTACAAAACATTTGCTAGACCAATACTCGAATACAGCTCATCAGTCTGGAACCCCCATTACGTATCTGATATTAACACAGTTGAGAAAGTCCAGAAATATTTCACAAGAAGAGTTCTCCACTCCTCTACTTGTTGTAGAATACCTTATGCCACCAGACTTGAAACTCTAGACCTAGAAAACCTAGAACTACGCCACCTTTGGTCCGATCTAAGTATAGTATATAAAATCATACATTGCAATGTCCTACCTGTCAATGAATACTTCAGCTTCAATCATAACAATACAAGAGCAAACAATAGATTATCGCACCAAACTTGATTGCAGGAAATATGACTTCAGCAACAGAGTGGTCAATGTCTGGAATACTCTACCTGACTCTGTCGTTTCTTCCCCAAACCCTCAAAACTTTAACCTTAGACTGTCTACTATTGACCTCACCCCCTTCCTAAGAGATCTGTAGGAGGTGTGCATAAACGCACCAACGTGCCTACCGTCCCTGTGCTATTGTTTCTTTTATTTTTCTTATATGTATCCATGTATTCATAACTATGTTATTACTTATACCTATTATCTTGTAAGCGATTGACAAACCAAATAAAAAATAAATAAATAAGTCACTCCTGGTCCCACTGCTTTTTTGCCCACCTATGTGCGAAAAAATTCTCTGTTTTGATAAGGAACTACATCTGAAACAATAACCCAGTATGCCATAGCTTACCTAGGTATAACTAAATATGTGTAGCCTGAGGAATATAAACCAGGTCATTCCACCATATGAAGCCAAACACATTATAAAGTACTCATATTAAATAGTTGAACAATAGAAATTTTAATTTAATTCATGGTAAGAGGTTATCTCTAGCTGTGGTGTCTATCCCAGCTTAAAATGGTTACTGGGTTATTAATACATTATTCTCTGTAATATTAAATTGAGAAGCATTTGTCTATGGATATTCTCATCATTCGGGTCATGATTGTCCCAAAAGAGCTTCTTTCTAAAAACCGACTAGATTTTCTTGGGGTTTTTTTTGAAAATGTTTCGCTTCTCATCCAAGAAGCTGAAGAAGCTCTATGTATGAGAAGTGAAACGTTTCCAAAGAAAAAAATCAAGGAAGCTCAGTTGCCATTTGAAAAAAAAAATCACCTTTGGGACATAGAGAAACGTTATTAACTAAATTCCATGGTCATTATGGTTCTGCCAGTATCCTATAATGAAATCAGTGGGGAAGCCAGCAGGAAATTGAAAACAGATAGCTTGTAAGCAGACTGGTTGACAAGTAAGTGTGAGGACAGTGCAAGGGGGTATATGAGGGTGCAAGGGAAGTGTAAGAAGGGTCAAGGAGGGTACATAGAAATATGAATAGGTATGTGAGAATGTGAGGAAGATATGGCAAGGCTCAGGGAAGTTGTATGGAGGTGCGCAAGTAGCCAGTGTGGTGCAAAAATAGTATTGCTGTGTTTTACCTCAGTGACCTATGACCTTCCCTAATGGTTTTCTCATTGACTTTCTGGGGAAGTCAGCAGGGAAGATTGCAAATGATGATCCAAGGATTGTAGGACACTGCAACTAGTTATAAGTGCAATGGAGATGACTAGAACTCTAAGAAAAAATCATAACAACCATTAATTTGGGTTAATCACTGTACAGAATGTGAAGGATGTGTGTTTGTGTTTATTTTCATAGTCATAATATACACAATTTCATTGTACGAGGTGCAATGAGAATAAAATAAACTAACTAATTCAGCACCTTTGTAATTTTGGATGATTACTTGATGAACAGTAGTAGGTCAAGGACTACCAGTATACTGATAGTTTATATATTCTGTTACAGTAAGTTTTGATCAGTTTTGATATGTTGACGAACCTCTTCCAATTTGTTGGCTAATTCTAAATTAATTGACATCGTTTGTTTTGAACCTCTTACAGATTCTTCTTCTCTTACTTGCCATATTTCTGTAGATGTTCTATCAATTCCTGTAACTTTCTAGCTTGGTGATGATCAGACTTCTATCTAACTTCATTTTCCAATATTAGAGCTTCTATTAAGTAGAAGACATCTTCTATCTAAGGTATCTTCGATGTTCATAAGATTATTGTGGAGAATTCCTCCATCTTTTTTGGTTTTTGCTGGAATCAGTTATTCTATAGCATATCAATTTTATGTTGGAACTTCCTTCTAATTTCAGAGATTTCATGTTTTTCCATATTTGTTTCCATCTTCAGTATCTTTACAGATATCACTATAATGCTGCATGTGTCTCTTCTAATAACTAACTGAAATTCTTTAAGTTCATTCCTGAGATCTTTTGTCTTCCTTGACTTTGGCTTCTTTTCTTGACAATTTCCACAATTATATTCTGTCAATTAGTTTGACTATCTCAAAGACTATATTACCATTGAAAAAGTTTCATAGATGAAAGTTTAAAAAGAGAAACATTAACCTAACCTAATGATAACCTCATTGGTTTTATACACACACACACACACACACACACATGCACACACATACAACTTAACATAAAATAATTTTAACTATATAAACCATGGGTGTAAAACCCGCAGCATCACATTGTCATCACGTGATGTTTCGCAACATTTTTCCAATTTGTGGAACTGGGGTGGGCATGGCCTGCATGTGACACATCCGGCCCATGGGTTGCCAGTTTGACATCCCTGATATAAACAATGTTGGATTCCTTCTTTTTTGGATTCTGTTTTGAATCTTTCTAATCCCCATACTTAGGTATTTAACAATTATACTAACTTTTTCCAGAATGTCTTTCTCTCTTCATTACATTACATCAGTACATTCATTACAACTGATTCATCCATTGTAATCATTCATTACAAATGACATTGAAAAGGAAAGTATTTGAGTACTATTTCTTCTCCAAGTGGATCTATACTGAAAACGCATTCTAATTCCAATGTAGTTAAGGAGGAAAATATCTAGCTTTAGATTCTGATAATAATGATGTTTATAACAACAATAATTAGACTTCCGTGCCAGTTTGCTTGTCTTAATTGCGTTCACATTAAGCTATTTTATTTCCTCTAAATCTGTTGTTTTATTTCCCTTAAATCTAATAGATACAGTACACCTGGACACACAAAAACCCTCGCTACAAATATACATATACAAAATGCTTATAGAGATTAATGAAAATCATAAACACTGATATCAATAAAATCCAAGAATGGATAATGGATTACAAAGCTGCTATAGAATACAAAACATAGTTAATGAAAATATAACAGATAAATGAAGGTGACACCAATGTGGTAATGAGATTCATAATTATACTTAAGCAGCATTGCATCTTGTCTAATTAATCCTAATTAAAATCCTATTACTAAGCTAATATATCACCATATTGATAATTTGTTCTGCAATTTTATTTTTTTCAAGACAATACCATCTGAAAGTAACTGAAATAAACTTATTATTATAAACAAGTTATTAGGAAAGAGCAATATGTTATATGACACAATTGTTGATTAAGCCCTACAAAATTAATTGCAATGGAAGCAAATTTTTTACCCTGAACAATACAGTATTTTTGAGTGAACTTCAATTGCAAAATATTCTACATTTACTGAACCTTTCACTCACACAAAGAATTCCAACTATAAAAAGTAGCACAGGAAATTTAAATGAAATTCATATGGTACATCTGTTTTGGTATAATATTTTGAAATGTGTTTTCCAAGGTCACAATAAAACTTCAGTTGAAATCAAAGATATTTATCATGACTAGAGAAGTAGTTGTTATATACTCTACATATTGCCATGAGTTCAGAGTCTGAATTTTTTTGAGTATCTATTAAAATTTCTTACACCTTTCAACCCAATGGAAATGGGATCAAATGTGGTATGATAGAAGCCAAAAAAAAGAAGACTGAGTTAAAAGAAAATAGCTGGATCCAACCAAGGATTGTGTGTGGGGGAAATCATTCCAGAAGAAAACCCCACATCCCACTTGAAAAGTTAGTTAGGTAGCAGTAGTTCAGAAAGGTATATTTACTCCCTGATATTCTTTTCATCCTAGCTGACAAAAAAATTCTGTTTTTTTTAATGAGCAACACTGAGCAATCTGACTGCTTTTGTTCATGAAAGGAATACATACTTTTAGCATCTTGCCTATTTTGTTTTATTTATTTAGATATCAGTGGCAAATAAATTACTAGAGTACACCATCACTGAAGCAGAAAATCAAATAAATTGTTGCATCCTGAATTATTCATACAATTTGTCTTCTGACTTGAGAAATAATTGCTATTTTTGGAAGAATGACTGCCAGTGACATACTTTATTACATGTTGTCCTAAAATGAAAATGAACAGAAATGCTATTTAAGTAACAGTTATGAATAAAGAGGAGTTTTTAATATTCAAACTTAGCAACTGCAGTGGTTTGTGATTGCCAATGACCTTTTCCCACTTATACACTACAAACATATCTTGCCAACATCTTTTTTGCTGTGATATCACAGCATTGCTTTCATCATTCTCTGCCTATGAGTGAAGCAAACTTATGTCATCCTTAGCCACTACAATGTTAATGTTTTAAACTGACAGCATTCAGTGATAGCTGCAAAGTTTGTAAAATATGTTATGCTTTGCTACTATTAAATCTGCTGCAAAAGCAGAAAGGTAACTAGTGGAGTGGGGTCGCCATCCAGTGGGCCACGACCCATTGGTGGCCCATGAGAAAATTTTGGTGGTCCGCAGAGAAATGTCCCCTCCAAAGCACCTCTCCCAAAGCAATTAATCCAGGTTGTGTAGCAACACAAGGCTGTGCCGCCCACCCGCTGACCCCCACCCTTTCGCCAAGTGCAAACCTGCAAAAATCAGCACAGACCTCACCGGCCAGGATGAGGTAATGGTGCTGTTGTAGCAAGATGGGGCTGGCAGCACAGGCAGGTTGAAGCCTTTGTGTGGCACTCCCGCACCTCCCAGCTCGCCACTCCTGGCCTGGGCTCTTCCTCGATGGCCACAGGCTGTAGGGACAGCTCGGGGCAAGAAAAGTACCAGCTGCTGGTGGTGGGAGGGGGCGGAGTGGGCAAGTCTGCGCCCACCACCCAGTTCAGAGGTCCGGAATGGGATGGCGGTGGCATCAGTTTTCTCGTCTCTCTCAGCACTCTGCTCTGCTGCCCCCCCGCCCCACAGCCCCAGCCATCACCCGTGGAAGGCACAAGAAAAGTGAGCAGAAACATAGCTCTCACTGGGGCGAAAGAGCTGAGATCGAGGAAGGCACAGGCAAGAGAAGATGCAAGTTGCCAACTTTGAAAAACAACGCTTTCTGTTTCCTATGCGTTCCTGGATCTCCGCTCTTTTGCCCCAGCGAGAGCTATGTTTCTGCTCACTTTCTTTTTCTGTGCCTTCCCCGGGCAGCGATGGCTGGGACTGTGTGGGGGAGCAGAGACATCAGGGCTGCTCTTCCCCCTCAGCAAGCCGGGCCTGGAGGAACGCAAAGAATTGTGGGTGTGCACCAGAGAAATGTGTGTTGGAAATGCCAATACACATTTCCAGCACGCTCTCCTCTTTCCCGAAGTAGGATTGAGTGTGGGGAAGGGAGCAGGGGAAAGGGTAGGAGGGAAGGAGAAGCCCGTCTGGCTTTCCTTTGGCATGGAGAGTGGGGGGAAACCAAATGCCCAGACCAAAAGAGCACGGAGGAAGATGGGCTCCTAATAACCAGCCTGTTTGTGCAGGTGAGAGCTCAAGCTTTTCTGGGCTCGACAACCTCCTTTCGGCCTCCACATAGGGAGGGACCCTTCTCTGCTTGGAAGTGGTGGGAGAAACTGGAGCTTAGCCTTGGGGGAGTCGTCTTGTGTAGAGGCCAAAGGAGGGGTGTTGCCTGGTTATTAGGAGCCCATCTTAATCGGTGCTTCCAGCTGGCCCTCCTCCTCTCCTCCAACTCCAGGCAGCCACACCTGGCAAAGGAGGGAGAGGTTTCTTCTGACTTGGGGGAGATATGAAATGACAGGAGACCAGATTGGGGGGCTCTGCTTTTCTTCCATTTGAGGGGGAGCCAGTTCCTCCCCGTCCAGATCTTCCCAGCCTCCAGGCACATGTGGCTTCTTTTGATATATATAAAATTAAATAAGCTTACACACACACACACACACACACACACACACACACACACACATATATATAAAATTGGAAGTATCTAGGCGACGTTTCGATGAAGTCTCATTCAACTCTGAGAAGCACAAAGCTGAAGACACAAGCCTGAAGATAATGAATGAGACTTCATCGAAACGTCACCTACATACTTCCAATTTTACGCGGGAGAAAACCCGAATAACCAAAGATCCACATACAAATACATACAAATACCCATGAGAACCTCAGAATATATATATATATATATATATATATATATATATATGTGTGTGTGTGTGTGTGTGTGTGTGTGTGTGTGTGTGTGTGTGTGTTATTCAGCTTTGTTCGGGTATTTTTCCACGTCATTATAGTTGTGCTTTTAAAGTTGCAGCAACGTTTCGGCAGAATCTCATCTGCCATCATCAGGCTTCTGTATTGTGTTCGTCTGTGAGTCAGACTTTCACAACCATTTCTGTTTTAAATTTGGGGCTAGCCTACTGCTGTGCCAGAATGCTTTTTTCTTCATCCTGATTGGTTGGGAGTCTTGGTCTGTGTTTATTGGTCTTGGAGTTTGCTGTGTTCTGCTTGATTGGTGTTTCTAATATCTTCTG
Organism: Notechis scutatus; assembly: GCF_049901735.1. Classification (NCBI taxonomy): domain Eukaryota; kingdom Metazoa; phylum Chordata; class Lepidosauria; order Squamata; family Elapidae; genus Notechis; species Notechis scutatus. Next base: position 39,471,609 of record NC_142014.1, read on the forward strand.
TCTGTTTTGTGGCTTTTTTGTCTTGATTGGCTGGCAACATTGTGTTCTATTCATGCTTTCAGGTCTTTTTTTCAATCTCTATGAATAGAAGAGATGATTCCACCAGAAATAAAAGCATGAATAGAAGAGATGATTCCACCAGACTGTCAATTATTTGGAAGCCTGCACTCACAAACAAAAAAATCTCCACACCACAAGCCAGGCAAACACCTGGGCACAAACAAATCCCCCCTGATACCTCCAGCTCAAACACACCCCAACCAGGTACCCAGATGAAACCTAGCTTCCTAATAAATGATAGCCGTCCATTTACTTGAAGCCAAGCTGCACTAAAAGCCTCCAATACAGGAAACACAATGTTGCTACCATTTAATAGATTTTGGCTGAAGGTCTAAATAATGAGGCTTTAAAATTTTGTTTATAGGTAAGAGATGAAACATGGAAGGAAGAGATTATTTGTTGTATTTCAAGAGGAGGCATAAATTACCAATTTGTTTCCCTGGGGGAAGTCATTTCTTTATATATTCTTTCTTTTCTTTCTTTTTTTTTCTTTTTTGCACTTTCTATTTTTTTTTTTCAGTATTTCAGTATTTGCATTATTTGTTTATTTGTATTCTTGTCTTTATAATTGTAATTTTCAATAAAATCATAAACAAAACAAAATAGAGCAGGTTTGATTGCTGGAATGCTTTTGCATATATGGGTGATAGCGTTCCTTTTCTTTGTTTAAAGAGTAACATAACTGAGTAACTCTATTTTTTTCATAACAACCACCTTCTTTTTTGCTTTGTTTTGATAAATAGTACTGAAGAAACATATTTTTAAAAGATAATGCCCTGCCTATGTCAAAACAATGTCCAAGCATCTGCAGCTGAGCAAGATATCAGCATCCTTGTCTCCTTTTTCAAAGTCTTTGAGATGGCTTGCTTTGGTATGTATTGTATTTAACATTCCATCCCTTTATCTTCCAAGCAAAGAAACATATGATCCAATCCATAGCAAAAGATAACCAGCTTCTCTATTCTGTCATAATATAAATCTGGATTTTGTGATGTGGCATCAACAAGGAAGTGAGATCATACATTGGTCTAAGTTCTTCTTTGGCCAATAATCAAACAGACTCAGTTCCAAGAAAAACAACTCTCTTTTTTCTGTTATAAATGTCCTCACTTTGTTTGTGCTCAGTCTTATTTTGCTGCAAAGATAGATTCACTCTAACTTTACCAAACATTATATTCCTTTCATTCTTCATAATTAGCAGATGTCAAATCAATCTGAACTATATATTATATAGTGTGTTTGTAACTGCAGATTTCAATAATATAAACATGACAGGTGGAGTAAAACAATTTGCATTTATTTCAAAAATTAAATGATTGCAATTTTTCAAATATTTTTCCATTTTTTTTCCATTATTGATGTAAAAACAAGAAAACTCAGCATACATGATATAATTTAAGTTTTTCTTTAAAAAAAATAGTGGATTTTGCATATATCATTTCTATTAATGCTCAAACTACAATGCCTTATAATGAAATTAAAACCCTAAATAATCTCTAAACTAGAACATAATTTAAGGGCCCTTTTTGTCAGTGATTAAATACTAAAGGATATTAAAGAGTGGGCAAAACTGTGGCCAGAGATCACATACAATCCTCAAAGCCCCTTCTGACCACAATTGTTGATCACCTGCAGAATCATTCCTCATCATTCAGAGAAAAACAGAGTAAAAGTAGGTATATCCAATTGAAATACAAAGGATAATCTCCCCCCCAAAAATGCCCTCAAAGCCATCCTTATAGGTGACTTTTAGTTGCTCGTGTCCACATTGAAAAATGCTTGATGGAATCTCAGAGTTGTCAAAATTATAAATTCGGTTGGTTGTTCATCAAAATATTTATCTAATAATAAAAAATATCTGTTGCAACATGGATTTTTTTCAAATTCTAGTTGATAGCTATATGGCAATCTGAGTCTCCCTATAATAAATAAAATATTTTAAAATGTTACAATTTGAGCAATGTGTGCTTGTCTCCAAGAATCAAGGCTAGTTGTTCTATGCAACAGATTAGAATATGGAACAGTTAAGTGGGTTTAATGAATCTTTAAAATCTTTACAGAATTTCCCAGAGCATCTTAAGTATTTTATATTCAGAAGCCCCAGAAGTTCAATGGAGCTTTTGCTTGGATTCAAGTCCATAAAATTACAACCTAATGTTGTACTGTTTGTAGTTCAAAACAGTAAACAGGATAATAAATCCCAGCAATAAATATGTTTAGGATTATTTTTTTAAAAAAAGAAAATCAGTTACTTCTGCTTGTTTTCTTCAAATGCTACTGTTACCATGTCACTTGTTTTCTTCCTGAATGCTACAGCTGCCATTACTGAATTTCTCAATTTTTTTCTTAGTTGTCTGCAGATGCAGACTTCATAAAGTCATGTTTATAAAATTCTTCAGACTGTAGAATACTACGTCATTTGATGTTTCATGTTACCTTTGGCATCCTGCATTGTGTCTCTTAAAAAAACAATGTAGTTCATAGCATATTTTTGCTGCCATATTTATAATACAGTTATTTTATATACCACAGTTTCTTTGGGACTTTTTTGGGACTTTTTTGGGACTTTTTTGTTGGTGTTCTTTTTGCTTTAGATCTGTATTTTTTCCTCTCTACAAGTTTGTTATTATCTTAAATTGCTTTGCTAATTAAACTTTGCCGCAGATTTTCTTTCAAATAACAAGGGGGTCATCTCTGACTCATACATATATGTATAGCAAATTGCATAATCACTGTTTGCATAACATCACTCCCCAAAAGGGATTCAGATAAGCCCTATATATTAGCCATGTATGATATAATACACTTATCTATAACAAGCAGTTTATCCTCCAAATGTCGATAATAAGTTGAAATCCAAATAATTCAAAAACAAGAATTGGGAACTGCTACCAACACAATCTTTAACTAACCTTTTATTAAAAGGTTGCTGATTGCAAATATTATTTAGTACACTGTGATTTTATTAAGAATTGAAAATATAGCTCTTTCTGCAAACATTTGCTACCTACTTAATTCAAGCTAATAACAATATTTTGGTCACCTCAAATGAAGAATCTTTGAAATTAAAAAAAAAAACTCAAGTTTTGATGCAATCAAATTAATTTGTTCAGAATTTAGTCAACATATAAAATATGTTTTCACTGTTGAAACTCTTATTGATAAGGATAGACAACATGACACATTTTACATGCCTGCCAAATTTCTATTAAGGTTTAAATTTCTGATAAGTACACCTTTAGATTTAAAAATTCTGGAGAAAGTTAACACCCACCCCTCTCCTAGAAGAATGAAATATTTTAGGAAATATTAAAAGGCAGGCTATTTCTCTGAAAAGAGAAATAAAATTTTAAAGGAGACAGAAACAAAAGACCCTAGCTCCCTGCTCCCAGCAGATACTATGGTGCCAGCTTAACTACAAGACGAAAGACCTCAGCTCCAGGATGATGGGATTATCCTTCAGGGCAAAGCCATTCAACCACAATAGGAAATTGCCCTCCATTACATCATCCGGCAAGATTCAACCAAGCCTGGGACAAGGATAGCCTACAAAGGTAGCTAAGACCTCAGCCCCCTGGGAGTTTGACAGCCAATAGGATACTTGCTCTTGCAACAAGAACAGGAAGTTCCAGTTCACAGCCCAAGAGAGGGTATGTGTGTGTGTGTGTGTGTGTGTGTGTGTGTGTGTGTGTGTGTGTGTGTGTATCCTCAAGCAGAAAGAAAAGCGAAATTTCTACCTTAGTCCTTGCCTTGGGTGTAATAACATGGAATGTCAACACTTTTATTTCAAAGTATTTTAAACACTTTATATTATCCTATTAAACATGTTAATGAGATATATATATATAAGGCCTTGATATATAAAAAATGTAAAATCAGAGGTGGTATTCAGCTGGTTCTGACCAGTTCTGGAGAACCGGTAGCAGAAATTTTGAGTAACTCAGAGAACCGACAAATACCACCACTGACTGGCCACACCCTCATCTATTCTCTGCCTGCCGAGTTCTAGATGATCAGCTGGGTTTTCCTTTGTTGCCCTGCATAGGAGAATGGAGATGCAAAGCAGGTTAGTGGCGGTGGGGAGGGAATGAGATTTTGCAGTAACCTCCCCCCAGGAGTGGGGAGGGAATGGAGATTTTAAAGTATCCTTCCCCTGCCATGCCCACCAAGCCACACCACACCTACCTAGCTAGGCCCACAGAACTGGTCGTAAAAATTTTTGCATCCCACCACTGTGTTAGATGCCTTTTGAAATATACTCAGGAAATGTATTTTACCAAAATGGTATGACATGATAATAGTGCATGCAATAAGACCATCAATTCTTCTATTGAAACTACATTGTAAGAAAACAAGTAATGATTTCATATGACACAATGGAAACTACATCATAGAGAATCGGATAAAAGACAAGTCCAGACCTTGAGTTCAAACCTGAAGGAACAGGCCATATGGAATATCATGAGATTTCAGAATACTGAAATATCCCACGTGACCAGCTTTTCCTTTTCCCAGTATCTCCCATCCCAGTTCAAATAAGTCAAATCATTATGCTAGAATCATAATCATGCTTCTATGATGTACGCTGATGATGTAAAGCTGTTCAATACCACAGACAATACTGCTACCCTACAAAAAGATCTTGACTATGTATCAGAATGGTCAAACAAATGGCAACTTCAAATCTCAACAAATAAATGCTCTGTCTTACATATTGGCAAAAAAAAATCAGAAAATAAAATACAAGCTGAATAGTCAAGATCTTGTTGATGACCCAAGCTCTGTAAAGGACCTTGGAATACTCACCTCTAATGATCTAAGTGCTAGAGCCCACTGCAACTACATAGCCAAAAAGGCATCAAGAGTTGTTAACCTAATCCTACGTAGCTTTTTCTCTGGTAATATCACACTACTAACCAGAGCATACAAAACATTTGCTAGACCAATACTCGAATACAGTTCATCAGTCTGGAACCCACATTATGTATCTGATATTAGCACAATTGAGAAAGTCCAGAAATATTTCACAAGAAGAGTTCTCCACTCCTCTACTCGTTGTAGAATACCTTATGCCACCAGACTTGAAATTCTAGAACTAGAAAACCTTGAATTACGCCGTCTTCGGTCTGATTTAAGCATGGTATATAAAATCATACATTGCAATGTCCTACCTGTCAATGAATACTTCAGCTTCAACCATAACAACACAAGAGCACACAATAGATACAAACTCAAAGTTAACCGCACCAAACTTGATTGCAGGAAATACGACTTCAGCAATAGAGTGGTCAATGTCTGGAATACTCTACCCGACTCTGTAGTTTCTTCCCCAAACCCCAAAAACTTTAACCTTAGACTGTCTACTATTGACCTCACCCCTTTCCTAAGAGGTCTGTAGGGGGCGTGCATAAAGCGCACCAACGTGCCTACCGTCCCTGTCCTATTGTTTCTCTTATTCTTCTTTTATTTTTCTTATATGTACCCATTTCATGTATTCACAACTATGTATACACTTATACTTATTATCTTGTAAACAATTGGCAAATCAAATAAATAAATAAATAAAATAAAACTCAGAGAGCACTCTCAACCAGCAATCCTTGCCTCCCCCCCGCCCCATGAATGCTGCCCAGTTACAAAGCACAGAGAACTATTGGCTAATCAGTGTGTGCTCCTTTCAAGATGACTCATAACTAAGGATTTTATCTTATTTGTGACTAAATAAACATCCCATCTTCCCATCGCACAAAATAAAATAAATTGCTAGCCCACACCCATCCACATTTCATGTACTCTATTTGTATATATTTGTCAGTTGTTTTGCAATAAATAAATCAAACCCCAGGAAACCAGTTTGAGGAGAAGTTACATGAGGGAAGGTTAATTGTTAATAAACAAACAAATAAATAAACACATGCATTGAAGGCCCTTCCAGGCTTCCCAGCTGCTATGCCAGCATACCTCTGTTGCATTCCAAATCATTGCAATTTGTAACAGTAGTGTGCCAGCCTCATGCATCTTCCTGAACCATGTGTGCACACTGCTGCATCAGCTGAATTGGAGAAGAAGAGAGAAATTCTATTCATATACTTTGGAAGTTCCAGGAACAAGACAACAAAACTCTATTGTGGGAGGGAGAGAGTGAAACCTTATTGTAGCTGATGCTGTGTGCTGAGCCCAAGAACTGAAAGAAGGAGAAACAATTATTATCTCTAAATGGAATACAGTAAGTCCTTCAAGCATAAAAGCAGTGCCTAATCTAAAGTAGCATTTGGTAAGCTGCAATACCGTGCAATAGGGTTTTACCAGCGTATAGATATGTTGCAATTGCAAGTCAAAAATTAATAAATTTGTATTTTACATTATAGAAGAATGGAAAGATTTCTAACCAAAAATTAGAGGAAAAAATAACAAAAAATGTTCCTACTCTTCTATGTTGTAATGCAATATATATCTAAAGACTGTTTTTTAAAAAGATATCTTTGCTTGATCCAAACTATGTTGTAGTGCAATGTCTAAGTACACTTTTAAATATATAACACTGACTTTGTGTGATCCAAATTCTCCCTAGACTAGAAGGTGACTTTATGGAACAATCCAACCCTTTAGATCAGTATTTCTCAAACTTGACAAGTTTAAGATGAGTGGACTTCAACTTCCAGAATTCCCTAGCCAGCATAGGAATTGAAGTACACCCATCTTAAACTCGCCAAGGTTGAGAAACACTGTTTTAAATGAACACAGAATCATTTCTTCAGACATCAGCATTAGCACTCAATTGTATCTCAGAAGTGAGTTATTTTTATCAGGGCCACCACTGAGAAGGACTGTTTATGGCTCCCCCAGCCCTTTAAAGTCTTGTGGGAAAGAATTTTAGTTATTCTGTTTTGAGAACGCTTCACCAAACAAACCAATTCCACTTGAGCCCAGCAGCGAAACATGAGCCAGCCTAATTGCATGAACAAGGCCTTCCACTGTAAATATATTTTTAATCCAAATTCTGAGAATAAACATTAGTCATAGCACATCCTTAATTTATTCACAAACAACTCTAGCTTCAGCAAAGATGTTTTTCAATTCAACTTTACTAATGAGTCTTGAACATAACTCTTCCCTGAAAAGAGCCTCTACAACATTTTCTAATGACATTTTAATGTTTGACATCAAACTCTCACATTCTCTCCTTCTGGGTGGAAAGAATTGGTAAGGAGATCTTTTTAATAGGCTTCGGGTCTTTCATGCTACTCCATTCACTAAGGAACCATCTAAATGCATGGGAAGAATAGAGGATAACATTATTTCTACAAACACAGAAAGGGGAATTATCGTGAATGATGAAAGGCAGGAACTAATTATATGAAGAGGAAACCCCACACACTTAAAGAAAGAGAGGGTGAGAGAGGGTGTTAAAACATATACCTAATTATTTCTTCTCCACCAGGACAAATCTATAGGGGCTTTCACTTATTGTTTGTAGCCCTTTCTGCACTAGCAATTTAAATGGTGTTATGTAGTCACTGAACCATTGTGCCAAAATAACAGTCATGTGAGCAGATTTCATATCAATACAAGTGGTCCTTGTTTAGCAACCACATCTGAGATTGGCAACTCAGTTGTTAAGCAAAATGGTGATTTAGTGACATTAAGTTCAGCTTTCTTTTGCTTTATAGACTTGCAAAGGTTGTATATGCAAAGATTAGTTGCAAATTTACTTTTCATCATCCTTGTAATGGTTGCTGAACAAGACAGTCTCTAAATGAGGATAATCTGTATAGAGATGGCTGGGTTGTGCTGAGAAGATTGTGTGAGTCATCAGCACAGAAACCATTTGTTTTAATTAAGTGCATTAGTCTGCAGAGATTCTCAGCCATCCAGGTCATGGTTTATTTATTTTTATTTTTATTTATTTTGATTTGTCAATCGCTTACAAGATAATAGGTATAAGTATAAACATAGTTATGAATACATGAAATGGGTACATATAAGAACAATTTAAAAATATATAAAAGAAACAATAGGACAGGGACGGTAGGCATGTTGCTGCGCTTATGCACGCCCCCTGCAGGCCTCTTAGGAAGGGGGTGAGGTCAATAGTAGACAGTCTAAGGTTAAAGTTTTTGGGGTTTGGGGAAGAAACCACAGAGTCAGGTAGAGTATTCCAGACATTGACCACTCTGTTGTTGAAGTCATATTTCCTGGAATCAAGTTTGGTGCGGTTAACCTTGAGTTTGTATCTATTGTGTGCTCTTGTGTTGTTATGGTTGAAGCTGAAGTATTCACTGACAGGTAAGTCATTGCAATGTATGATTTTATATACTATACTTAGATCGGACCGAAGACGGCGTCCCAAAGGTGCTTTTTTGGTTGTCCCAAAGGTGATTTTTCGGGAGGCAACTGGACTTTCTGATTTTTTCTTTGAAGACGGTTTGCTTCTCATCCAAGAAGCTTCTTCATATTTGGCACAATAGTAGGGAATGGAAGGATTTATATACCTTGCAGACAGCTGGTCATTTGCACCATTTTGAGGGTTGTTGAGGCCACTTGGAGGTTTATCTGTGACCTCAGGGTCACCTGAGTAACTCCTGGTTCCTGTAGTCTGTATTTTTTTCTCTCTGGAAATCCATTCCAAAGAAAAAGCAAGGAAGCCTAGTTGTCTTCTAAAAAAAAAGCACCTTTGGGACAACCATGACCTGGATGACTGAGAATCTCTACAGACTTTTAGCTACACAATTTGGGATGAACTGCCTTTGAGTGGTGTGGGAGTAGGAATGGATTTCCAGAGGAAAAAATTGCAGAACTACAGGAACCAGGAGCTACTCAGGTGACCCTGAGAACACAAATAAACCTCCAAGTGTTTGAATGACCCTTTAAAAGGATGCAAATGACCAGCTGTCTGCAAGGAGTATAAATCCTTACATTCCCCTCTATCCTGTCAGAGCTGAAGAGAAGTCAAACATCTTCAAAGAAAAAACAAGGAAGTTGCCTCCTGAAAAAGCACCTTTGGGATAATTAAGTGCAATGTTTAAAATTTTGTGCAACGTTTAAAATCAAATCCAATCACTCCCAGTATCTTGACCATGCATCTGTACACCATGTATGAGCATGCTACATTTATTTCTAAATTGATATGTGACCAAGAGCATACTGGTTTGCATAGTGATCTCTCAGTTGCAAAATCTAAATTGCATGAATAGCATATTAGCATAAACATGCTTGGGATAATTGTGGTTACGTAAGTTTTGAAATGCTGTCATTAAATTTCCTTACATGGTCCTGTTCTGTACTGATACAAACATATAAGTGCACATCAAGGCCTTGTTTGTGAAGTATCCCCTGAAAGTAAAAATGTATCAATTTACAGAAAGAGAGCAATATTGGTTATGGTGCCAGGTTAGAAACTGGGAGAAACAGAGTTATAATCAGCTGGGTGACCTTGAGCCAGTTACTCTCTCAGCCCAAGGAAAGAGGAATTAGCAAACCACTTCTGAAAAAAGCTTATCTAGAAAACTGCAGGACTTGTCCAGGCAGTCAACAATGACAGGAAAGGAAAGGAAAGGAAAGGAAAGGAAAGGAAAGGAAAGGAAAGGGAAGGGAAGGGAAGGGAAGGGAAGGAAAGGAAAGGAAAGGAAAGGAAAGGAAAGGGAAGGGAAGGGAAGGAAAGGAAAGGAAAGGAAAGGAAAGGAAAGGAAAGAATTCATAGACAAATTTGTAAGTTTATCATCCAAAAGTAGAATCTAACACATAATTGTGCATTTTAAGAGCTTCTGTTATTTTATTGTATTCTATTCTATTCTACGTTTTTAAACAGTTACAGTTTTGTGTGCCTGGTCACATTACAATTTGAAAACTAAAATATAGCAATATTTAATGGATGGATTTTTCAAAGATATGCCTTCTTGGAACACTGGAACACTCCAATCATTTCCAGACAATGGAATGTTGATGCTAAACAGGAATGATGGGAGCTTTGCATTCTGCCTCCAAAGATATGTTCCCTTGCACTCAGTTACTCTTAACAAATTATTTCAAATTATATATTCTTTCTGCACTGAGGATAGGGAAAAGGATTTCATTCAAAGTAAATGGAGTAGAACCTGGGGTTGGTACGCTCCTGTTTGCGACCAAGTCGGGTGACAACCAACAATTTGGGGAAATTGTTGCTTCGGGACCCAAATAGATCCTCGGGTGCCAATCAGTACAACTGCAGCGATTTCCCCTTCCGTGCATGCACAGAACTGTAGGAGCATGCACAGCCAGTCATGCTTCCAGCCTCGACCAAATTGAGTTGTGACCGTAGTCCTGGAATGGATTACAGTTGCAACCTGAGGTTCTAGAGTATGCACTTGGTGTTTAAAAAATAATAGCAGCAGAAGCAATTTTTCCGTGAATGGTGAAGTTGTTTTAAATAAACCCATTAGCTTTTGTATTGCCATAGCACTGCAGCTGCATTTATGTCTGCATGCTATCCAACATTTTATAACCTTCTCCTTAGGTGGGTCACAAAGATTGTTTATTCTACTATTCACGCAGTCCAAGGTCTACCCTATATTCATGGCTTTTTCTAATCACCTCTGCTAGACTGGCATTTGTGATGGCAGCAGTGGTAGTTCTCTTTCCCTATCCTAAAGGAGTAGGGCAATGAAGAGGATGGAGCATACAGGTGAATTAAAAGTATATATTAACTTTCTTCTAGGATGGAAAAATCCTGATTCTCCAAAGAATCATAGTTCTGGCCAAACTGCAATAGTTGGCAAGTCATCTCTGCAGAAATTATTGTTGGAGGACAACACAAGGACAGCATCAGTGAGATAGGGGTGACATTGGGGATGCCAGGTTATTCTGATGAAGCAATAAATAACTGAATACATATCTTATATTTACTCCAGTGGATGCAAAACTGGAATCATCAGAGGATTTAGGCAATCTCAGTTATTCTATCAGACCCAAAAGATATTTAGCAAGTCACAGGAGAAAACACCTTCCAGTCAATACCATGCAAGTTCCGTGCTTTGTTCTCTAATGACTGTATTCAGTAGACCTAATCAGGCTGGTGTTTTATCAGGTAATGTCACCAGTATACCCAACACTACATTGTTCCTCAGCATGTGGGCTATTTATAATGTAGATAAATGTGGGGTGTGCAGTCTGTGTCAAGAATACCTTCCACAATTATCTTCAGCACGTTTTGAGAAATTGTTTGGAAAAGATAAGGGATGAGAAAAATATTTTGGTTTAACCTTAAGCAAAGAAGCCAAACAATAAGGCTGCTGTCAATAGGGCCAGTAGTTAGATGCAAGTCCCAGATAGTGCAATTGTTGGCTATGGAATGATAAGGAAAACTCTTGTCGCCAAGGAGGTTCACAGCCACCAGGTACTCAGAAGAAGCCCTGATGTTTAGTTTATTGATATCTTTGCATGGTTGCTGATGTTGACAATTACCTTCTGTCTCACACCTGTACAAAAGCCAGCAGTACGCTTTGGTTGTTAGGAAGGAATGTAATTGCAGTGCCTTCAGAGAAACCAGCAGTAACAACAATAACAAAAGAATGTTGATCCATCCATATATCGGACATTTTACACATGGAACTTGAAAGCCAAACCCTACATTTAGAGATAGATTCCTTGTCAGTTTGTCCTGGCAGAATGGACAAAATGCAACCAAAGTAAAAAGACACAAATGTTTATCCTAACAAGCAGACCTGCCTCTGTTTGTTTCCCAGGATTTTTCTGGGCATCAGTGCAGTTTTGGCTTCCACTTGAAGATTTCAAATATTAAACTAAATCTGATTTTCCCACTCCACATATTTAGGAATTAATTGTTGTTGTTTTTGGTCTGTCCTAATACAATGGGAGACCCATTGCCTTCTAAAATGCCAGCCCAACTTTCTTTTTCACTTGGATCACAAGTAAGGAGAAAACTGGGTTTGGTGTTTTTTATGCCTGGATTGTCCGGCATTCCCCAAGTCTTTTAAATGGGATGGGACTCAGGTCAGGAAAATTAGATTGAAATGCCTCTCCCTCTTTCACACTGATATGCAAGCAGCAGGGGTGGGTTTCTACCAGTTCTGTACACCTCTGTAGAACCGAAGAACAGCAGACATAGAACGTGGCTTGGTGGGTGTGGTGTGGCTTGGTGGGCATGACTTGGTGGATGTGGCAGGGGAAGGATACTGTAAAATCTCCATTCCCTCCCCACTCCTGGGGGAAGATTACTGCAAAATCCCATTCCCTCCCCGCTCCACTAACCTGCTTTCCAGCTCCATTCTCCTGTGCAGGGCAACAAAAGAAGACCCAGCTAATCAGCTGGGACTTGGGAGGCAGAGAATAGATGGGGTGGGACCAGTCAGAGGTGGTATTTGCTGATTCTCTGAACTACTCAAAATTTCTGCTACCAGTTCTCCAGAACTGGTCAGAACCTGCTGATGTGAACCCTGTGGCCTACAAGTTTCTGGGCTCCTGTAATGCCCTTGTAAAAATCCAGAAGCCACTATCTCCACACAACACAGATAGTGATTTCCAAAGGTGACAGGCAAAGCTGGCTACCAAAATTGCATTTATTTTTCAGAAGTTTTTTATTTAAAAATATAAGTCTGTATCCTTTGTCTTATCATTTTTATATCAGGTTAAAGAGGGATATTAGTTTCCCAAACTATCACCTGATTTTGTCAACTTTTTTAAAGTGTAGCCCTAAGTACAAGGACAAAGTATGCAAGAAAGTTATTTCGGCTGGTTTATAATCTTCGGTGTTGTGTTATTCATTGGAAGAAAATATCAGGGCCTTTATATGTGGGGATTGAGGAGCAAAAACAGTGCAGTTGTATGTACTGCAGCCAGCCAGCTACTACATCTTTCTATAAAGGAGAGTACTACAAGTATTTATTTATTTATTTGCAAAAAATGGGGAAAATATAATGGTATGTACTTAGCTAAGACAAGGTCCCAATGAAGTAATAGGCAATCTTTCAGAGTAGAGCTAATATAAGATTCTCCTTGCGTTATACCAGACACAGGGCAATTACTGAAGTCTGCATTTGTGTTAAGAGTAATCATATCTTGCTCTCTGGGCTGGATTGTTCTCAGATTCCTTGCCCATAATATGGCAACCATTAATTCATCATCTGACACCAGGAAGCGATATCTAGGTCCTTCACTGCTTGTGGGAAAGTTTGAAGAACAGTAAGTAATAACCTGATAAGCATGAAGAGCAAAATGATCCCACAGACATTTAAAGGCAGAGCTGCTTTGGGGAAAGAAGAGACAACATGCTTCCTTATATGAAAATATGACCCAACACAGACAAAATTAAACCCTTGACTTCTCTGCTAGCTATGAGTTTTCCTAATAAGATTCACCTTATTTGTAACTACTCTTGCATTTTGCTTTCTTGAAAGAGCAGCAATATATCTGATTTACTGGCCCAGAACCATGTAGAAGAGATTGCAGGGAGCCTAGAAAACTTACAAGAATTCTTCACAAACTGAAGGTGCTTCCAAATAGACCATTTATAATATTAGGACTAAAAAAACAACAACCCCACCTTCCAAACCCCACTCTGTAGCTGTTTTGTGTTATAACATTTTCTGGGTTAAAAAGGAAAAAAGGAAAAGGCAAAGTTAAATAAAAGCCTCATCTGGAAGTAGCCATAAAATGAGAAGTCTTTACTTCAAAAACCACCAGCGCAAAATAGCCTGTGAAATTCCTATCTTAAAATGCATTGTAATACACAATTCAAATGTTATAGGATAGTCCTAGAGAAACAAAAAAAAAATCAATTTTGAGTTTTAGATTGAAGTGTTAGACAATTAAAACTATCACCACAAAAGATAACACAACAGAAAAACTTTATGAAGGTAATAGCTGCTTCTCAGAAATATATTTGTACCTCTTAAGTGTCATGTAGTGGCTTAAGGCATCAAACTAGAAACCAAGAGACTGAGAGTCCTAGTTCATTTTAGGAACAAAGCCAGCTTGGTGACCTTGGATCAGTCACTCAGCCTTAGGAAAGAGGTAATGGAAAACCACTTCTGAAATCCTGCCAAGAAAACTGCAAGGATTTATCCAGGTGGTCATCAGGAGTCAACAATGACTTGAAGACATTATGTATGTACCAGTAGATGTACATGCATGCAAGTGTGCATGTGTATGTGTACTCTATATCTATCTTAGATTATTTCTCTCAGCCAAGTGTATGTGAGGCTTATCTTTATCAGCCAAAGAGTTGCTATTTACTTCATTAAGCAGATTTGATACACTCTGAAGGTTTTATATTTGACTGTAGTCATTCATATTAAACATGGTTCCATTGAAGCTTCGACTATAAAGTAGCAAATGTGTCTTATTCATTAGGTTGTGACACAGAAGGTGTAAAAATAAATCAAGAAACATTCTGCTTGTAGAATAATTTAGAGTCATTTTTCTAGGCCGTCACAAGTAAAATTGGCAATATTTACTTGTAGCCAAATATATTTGAGTGTTAATGAAGTATTATTTACACAAAAAGTTGTAGCTTGAAAAGACATGGTGCTTTTGTCATGTTAATGATTTGCTGCCCAATTGCTACCTATCTCATAGCTTGCCCATCCTCGATGTACTTAACAATTTTCAGATTGGCCTAATTTTTGCTTGCCTGGGATTTGGTGGGATAGTAGTACTTTTGCAATATAAAGTGCTCAAGCAGAACATTTAATGCTGCTACAGCTAGAATTAGCCAGCTGCGTAATTCTTTTTATCAGGCATGTTGAAGCAGATTGAACTGTGAAAGTGTGAAATTTTTTAAAAGTTCCATATCGAATAGATGGCTATATCACTTGAATAAATAAATAAATACATATTTGATTTATTAAAATTCAAGGGGAAACCTCCTAATAAAACAGTGAAGCCCAGCTGTCCTTCAACTGAAACATTTTCCAGATGTTTATAAATTGGATTAGATATAACAACTTTTTAAAAAATAACTACAATGTAGCTTTATTTATGCTCATGTTATACAGGTTCCAAATATTTAGGACATATTATAGAAATAAAGAACATGGCAGTGGTTTGAGTGGGCCATTGTTTCCTATTATTACCAGTTTGTGCTAATCTTTTAAATATATTCTGGATGTTTGATATCTTACTTGCATATCAACTCCAGAAAGGAGCAAAATGAAATTGGAGATCAAAACACAAAAAAGACTAGAACTGGATTATTACAATACATAAAAATACTACAGAGTTTTTCTTTTTTCTTAAGGTAAATCTATTTATTGAATGAAACAAGTACATTAACCCCCCCAGATAACATTTTATTAAAGCATGGTAAAGCATGCACACTTTATGTTACAAAAACAGGCTTCATTGTATTTAGAGCAATGGATCTGTCTTAAGTATGACGAAGGGAGCTGCCGTATTTGACAAAGAAGGACTCTGTCTTATGCTAAGAATAAAAATCCACCCTGCATTTTTTTCTCATCTGAAATGTAAACAGGCTCCATGGAAAAACACAGGCTTATCGTGAACATATCCACCTTTTTCAGATAAGTAAAGACCTGAGATGTGCTCCCAAAGGGATATGCACTCAGGCTTTCTAGGAAAAGATTCCTTCTGAATGGAGGCAGGCAGGCCAATAGCTCAAGAACATGGACCAATAGAGGCATCACTACTGAATCATCTACCAAAAAGTCACAAAAAGTAGGTTGGATGTGGAGCAAGAAAAGAAGGGTGGAGGCTACCTTTATGATAGACTGGCAGGCATTAACAAGGACATTGTGCTTTCATGTCCTCAACAAAGAGCAAGACAGCTCATGCCAGGGCAAGAAGGATTTATGGATAAAGGAACCAGCAGTAATTTAAAATACATAGCAATGCATGTTAAATGTATTAAAAATGAATCAGAAAGCCTTGTTAAATGAGTTGCAACTTTTTGAAAGAAGCAAATATGCAGAACCTATTTAAACAAATACAGACAGACAGGCTGACAATCAAGAAACGGCAAAAGCTTTCAAGAAAAAGTGGGGTAACCTTTGGTGACTTGGGACTAGATTGTTAACATTTTGAGGAGCCTGAGGGTTACAGTAGATAGGACAATGGTGCAAAATCAGTGGTACTGTTCTTTCTGTTTTGAGCAGATAACAGATAAGAGTTGGAAGGGACCTTATAGGTCATCTAGCCCAAGCAGGAGACCCTACACCATTTCTGACAAATGGCAGTCCAATCTCTTCTTGAAAGTCTCAAGTGATGGCGCTCCCACAACTTCCGAGGGCAAGCTGTTCCATTGGTTGATTGTTCTCACTGTCAGAAAGTTTCGCCTTATTTCCAGGTTAAATCTCTCCTTGTTCAGTTTCCATCCATTATTCCTTGTCTGGCCTACAGGCACTTTAGAAAATAGCTTGACCCCTTCCTCCCTGTGGCAGCCCCTCAAATATTGGAAGACTGCTATCATGTCTCCCCTGGTCCTTCTCTTTACTAGACTAGCCAAGCCCAGTTCCTGCAACCGTTCATTGTATGTTTTAGCCTCCAGTCCCCTAATCATCCTGGTTGCTCTTCTCTGTACTTTTTCTAGAATCTCAACATCTTTTTTATAATGTCGTGGCCAAAACTGGATGCAGTACTCTAGGTGTGGTCTTACTAAGGCTCTATAGAGCAGGGTTGGGGTAGGCTTCTTAACATCTGAAGCCTATGTTATAAAACTAGATTGCAGTTTTCACATATTTCCTGCCTCAAAAGAATGAAAACTCTGTTATCAAACGATCAGATAAGATTCTGGGACAATAGGATGAGTGTATGAGGGTATTTCCAGATTGCCCAGTTATGCAGTTATTGAAGCTAAATGTTCTCGAAGATGAGAGTACTTGGTGAGCGGAAACCTTCATTAAACTGCTGCACTGAGCCTCTGAGCACATAGAAGAGTTTAGGAGAATGGCTGGTTTCAAAAAGAAGTAACTGAGGCCAGATATTTACAGTTATTTTTCTACTTAAGTGCATCCCTGACTTGAGGGAAGGCTTATTGCTTTCTACAATCAGCACCTAAAGCTAATTCTATTTTGGGGTGTCATGGCAGGATCTTCAGAAAGAAAATCATAAAGGCAAGAAACCCTGAAGCACTCATGAACGATGTAAGAATTTCTACAGCCTCTGATAAATGCTTAAGCAATTTGACAATGGCCTTAAAATATTGCAGATAATAAAATGCTGCCAATGATAATTTGATGGGACATATGATTTTTGTTGTGGGTGATGCATTTATAGTGTTTCACTTCCAAAAAATTTGGGTAGGGAAAGGCAATTCACTGACTGTTGACCCATAAAAATGTCTTTAACCTTTAGATTTTCCTACCAGTAGTTCTGATTTTTGTAATAATGTTGAATGAGGTAAAAGAAAAGGCTTAAGACTGAGATATAAAATTCTCAGAACCAATGAAGCTTCTTGGATGATAAGTGAAACATCTTCTTCTCCAAGGGGAAAAAGCACCTTTGAGACAAAAATTTCCAGCACTATTTCCTATTGGGATATACAAAAAATTAAATGCAACTCTCATTTATTTCAATGGAATATCTCCAGGAACAAACTCTAATTAAGCAGAACTTATTTGTAAGAGAAATTAAATCTTTGAAATTTAAGCCTCCGTGTTTCCTCCTCACTCCTGTAAAAGTTTGCTCCTTATTTTTCAGGATTCAGAAATTCCCAGGTTTTCCAAAGGGGATAGAATATAAATATAAATGAGAACAAAATTCTATGAATAGAGCAGAGAGATTACCAATAAAAGACTTTTCCAAACACCATGTTTTTAATAGAATGAAACTACAACTATCATATATATTTGCAAGTCAAGGAGGATTATTTATTTTTGTAGAGGGTACAGCTATTTTTTTTTCTACATATCTGTAGAGCATAGAGCACCTTTAAAGATTCCTTTGAGCTGAGGTTCTGATGACTTCAAAAGAATATCCTTTTTTTTCTTGGTTGCAATGAGGAAGTGGCTTGCCATTGCCTTTTTCAACTAACCAAACCAACATATAACCCTAACGTTTCCTGGTGAATTTATAATAACCAGGTTTGACTATGCATAGCTTTTTTGAGATCAGCCAAGGTCAGCTGCACAGTGTTGCCAGCTGTTGACTTTGTTTTTCTTATCTTTTATTTCTAAAATAGTTCATTAGCAATATAGGAAAAGGTTATCAGGAAATCTATCCCAGATGAGCTGGTT
Source organism: Notechis scutatus (assembly GCF_049901735.1). Lineage (NCBI taxonomy): Eukaryota > Metazoa > Chordata > Lepidosauria > Squamata > Elapidae > Notechis > Notechis scutatus. The sequence goes on from NC_142014.1 coordinate 39,489,854, forward strand.
GTCACTATGATAAAATGAGTTTGAAAGGTATTCATATTGATCCCTAAACTCATTTAATTTAATTGGCTGGCACTTGTGTTTGTCTCAGAAGGTGGCAGCACTGAGCTGATCTTGTCCAAGCTAGGAAGCTTAAGCAGGAATGAGCCTGACTAATCTAGTACTTGGATGGCAGAGGCCTTACCAGGCTGTAAGAGAGCTCAGTAAAACGTTCTTGACAATGGCAAGGGCAAATCATTTTTGTGCAAAATGCTTCTGTCTCTCATGAGCTGTGCCTTCATAACATGGCCTTTATCTGAACCAAAGTGCATTCTTAACCAAGCCAGCCATAGATTATCTTTAATGCCCAGAGTTAGTGTTTCCCTCGGTTATCCTTACACGGATTCTGTATTAATATAATTTGATGTGCTTCAGAAATGTCTATGTTGGTCACCTAATCAGGTGACTCTTTGGGATCTAGGTTTAGTTTAATATCTTTTGGCTGCTTTAAAATGGTGCAGGCATGTCCTCTCCTCTCCCCTCTTGTTGTCTGGAGACTTTCTTCCTTGGATGTTATCCTTCAGACATGAGCAAAAATAGAGCAAAGAAATGAGTCAAACTAGAGCAAGGTTTAACAAACTTTATCAGTCCAGTCATCTGTCAAAATCCCACCCCACCCCCCAAGGTCCATTGCCAACCTAGGTTACAGGGCATAACTTGATGGTTCTCCCAGTGGCTGGTGAAGTTTGGTGGGAGGGCAATTAAGGCAGAGGAATCCATCAACCCCTATTTTAAAAACAGTATCACATTCCTTTTGCTGTGTATCATCCGGCAGTGTCTTTAATATGTTCTGCATAACAGAAAGAACATCAAAAGTATCATAATGTACCAGTCAGCGGCCCAAAGTTATATAATCCATCCATGTTATGATTGTTTATGCAACAGCAGGAAGATTAGTATTGTAAATATTGCACAATGTTGATACAATACAATCTCAAAACTATTTTCAGTTTTAAAAATTACAACACCACATATTCAGCACAGTAGTGCTACTGACCTCCATAAGAATGTTTTTAGTTGCACAAGTCTGTGATGAAATCAACATTATTCAGTAATTAGAATTAATGTGACTAATGGTTTCACCATCTGGATATAAATATGAACATTTCTGAAATACAAGATTACTAACATCTACAACAATTAAAATGGCAGCACAGTCCTAACATATGGTAACTGTGAAAGACATATGTCATGTAGGAAAGGGATTGAAAACAAAACTGGCAACATTATAATGCTTCAATACAAATACAAAGTGTGACTCACTTGGAAAAGTGCACATTTATGGTTGTTGCATTTTACCAAACATATTAGCTCAATATAGAGTTTTTACTTTTCCAGCTTAAACTGCTTGAAAAGGCTGGTAAAGTTTCGTTTCAACTCATGGATGAAATGAGAATTGTACTGGAAGGAGGAAGCTATCTTGGCCAACCGAGCTCCCTTTTTATATCTTTATTATGGCTGCTTTAGGGTTTGTTAGCAGAAAAACAGGATGAATGGATGGACATATAACTTTCTAAAATGTAACAAAATCAAGAATAAAAAGAATAATATAACACGAATGAACTTTTTTAGTACAAGTAAAAGTGCAGAGTAGCTAAAATGGTCAAGCAACTTCACTATAAATAGAGTGCAATAATTATAATGGGTTTTTTTTTTAATTTAGAACATTGGGGAGTAATAAAAGGATATGATAGCAATGAAGATATGTAAAACTGTGAAAATAATGGCAAATGTAGGTAATTCCTTTTCTTGTAATACAAAGTCAGGGTCATCTCTTGAATTCAGGGAGATATAAGACCAGTAAAAGTAAGTTCTTTATTGAATGCATACAGAAACTGGATTTTATTACCATAGACATCTCATGGCAAAGACCATCAATTTCGAAGACTGTAATAGATAGACCAATTCCATGTAGGAGATTTATCTTGATGCATATTTGGTATTGATGAATATTTACTACTTGTGGAACCAAAGGGCAGCAGGTGTGCTAGACCAGCTGTTGGGAATGGCAGTCAAACAGGGAAATTACCCTGGAGACTATAGGTGTAATCTTCTAGTATGCCCACAATGAACTATTAGATGGCACAAGTGCCATTAGATGGCACAAACCCCTTACCTGATCCAAGGATTTCTTGTTCGTAAACATTGCAAAGTCTATAAAAAATTCATGATGCACAAAAAGTGGATGGTGAATTTTTCTTTCATAATACAAAACCCTTAAGTTCATATGAAACATGTCATTCTCTCTCCTATTTTAGATCACAAAGCAAAAATAAAATATTTTGTTGACATAAAGCACATACAGCCTTGTCAATCATGACATTTGAAAAAATTACTTCATTTTAATAGTCCTGTATATTATACATGGGCATGTGTTCAGGGAGCACTATATGTTGCATAACTGTTCCTAGAAACTAGCAATTAACACTATTCATGGTTTGTCATGAACACTGCCGGATGATACACAGCAAAAGGAATGTGATACTGTTTTTAAAATAGCCTATGACAGTTTTCAAATCAACGTGGTAATACAGTCTATGATATCATTCTTTGGGCATTGCATTGGATTCTTGTCAGTTGGTTAAATCTGACTGCTTCACCACATACATGCCACAAAAACTAGCAGCATCAGTAGAACATAAGTTCTTTTTGGGGGAAAAAAACAGATCATCTGTCAGAAAAAACTGCAAAGGAGTCTCAAAAAGATCTAGAACTGGAATATTAAATTATTTCAGTGCTTAATATATTTACACCTGGCAAGGATCATTTTACCATAGCTCTAGTTCTTTACAAAATTAATAAGATTAGATTTCTGCCTCTAAACTCTTAAGAGTAGAAAATGGAAGAATAGAAAATTGGGGGGGGGGGGTTCATGAATAAATGCACCCTAGTTTTGGAGGAAAAATGCACTGCAATACCTTCTGGAACTTATTGTGATTTCCTATTTAGTATGTATAATGTATATGTAGGGCTGCAGTTTAAACTCCATGAAATTTTGAATGCAGAAGTAGCTTATTGGCAGTTTGGGATTTAGGTCAAGATATTATACAGTGTATACACACAAATATCGCGGGTATTTGTATGTGGATCTTTGGTTATTCGGGTTTTCTCCCGCGTAAGATTGGAAGTATCTAGGCAATGTTTCGATGGTCTCATTCATCATCTTCACACCCCCACTAGCAGTTAAAAGGAAGAAGCAGCTGCAAACTCACATCACTCTGAGAAGCACAGAGCTGAAGACAGAAGCCTGAAGATGATGAATGAGACTTCATCGAAACGTTGCCTAGATACTTCCAATCTTACGTGGGAGAAAACCCGAATAATCAAATAAATAAATAAATAAATATATATATATATATATATATATATATATATATATATATATATACACACACACACACACACACACACATATCATGTGTGTGTGTGTGTGTGTGTGTGTGTGTGTGTGTAAGCTTATTTAATTTTATATATATCAAAAGAAGCCACATGTGCCTGGAGGCTGGGAAGATCTGGACGGGGAGGAACTGGCTCCCCCTCAAATGGAAGAAAAGCAGAGCCCCCCAATCTGGTCTCCTGTCATTTCATATCTCCCCCAAGACAGTATATATAGTGTTACCACATGGTAGACATTCTAAAATAATACTTTAAATAATTAAATATAACTGTCTACTTATGAAAATAGTTGGTTCAATTCTGTCTTAAAAATTGAGTCCATTATTTTTTATATCAGCCTGTATTCTTCGGGAATCCAGAAAATGTCCAGGAAAAGTTCCATGCTATGGTAACTGTCACTCATGTTGGTCACTTGTTACCTCCTATCTGCAATACCTGCTAAATGGGGTTGCTTTTGAAGAGCATCTGGAAGCTTTAACAGGTGCAGAATGCAGCTGCATAGGTTATAAACTATGTCAGTTATTTGGCACATGCAACACCATTGCTTTGTGGGCTGCATTGGTTACTAGTGTGTTTCCAGGTGAAATTCAAGGTACTGGTTGTTACTTTTAAAGCCCTACACGATATGGGACTGGGCTACCTGAAGGATATTCTTCACCTAATTGTTTCTACCAATCCAGTTCAATCCAGCAGGATGGGCATGTTCTGGGTCCCATCAGCCAAAAAATGTCAATTGGTGGCAACCAGGAGACATGCCATCTCTGCATTAATGCTTGTCCTCTGGAACTGTCTCAACCATCAGCAACTCTCTGGGAAAGATGTTATTCAATAAACTAGGCTTTCAAGGTAAAAATCAAACATAAATAAACACACATGACCCCCTGGAAGTTCAGTTAGCATAAAATTACATGCATGCAAAGGTGATGGCGTTAATAGTGTTCACATGTGTAGGCTTGGGCAAATGCACCAAGTATGGATAGGCTAGCAATGGCTACCATGGCTCCCTTCAACAGAACCATACTTCCCAAGTGCTGACCATTTATGTCTATTTTTGTCCTATCATACTTTCTTCATGTTTTCTTTTTTTTTATTATTTTCACCCTTGAAGTTTAGGTGTTCCTTTTTAATCACAAGGCACTAGGATTCCACATTACAACAAACCACAATGATCAAATCAACAACCCAAATTATTGCAAGCGGAAGGGTGGAAAATGCATGTACAAACTGGACAATAAAAACATTACAATGGAGTCTTTTGGGGAAGCATGCGAAAGGTTCTCAATTTCTCAAGCTTCCATATCTGGAGAATTTTGTGTGGTTTGTAACTTCCCATTTGTATTAAATTTCAGTATTAACAGCATATTTTAATAGTAATATTCTTAACATTTGTACAATTTATTTGAGATGGAATATGGTACTTTGAGATTGATTTTATGAGCCTCTGTTGGCCTTTTTTTATTACTCAATTAAGTGCTATGCTGCCTAGTTTTACTGCATTTTAACTAATGCAAGCTGCTGTAAGAATGCTCCTAGCTAGGAAGCAGTGGGGGTATCACAATAATAATGTCATAGATTTTCAGGAAACTACAACTGGGAAGCAGGTAGGTCAGGAAAAAAAGGACATCCGGGCACCACCATAACTGGAGAATGGGAAATTTCACCTAACTTCAACCTGCCTCCCAGTGGAAGTGTTGCTTCAATTAATTTCCACCATAAGTTTTTGATGAAAGAAATTCTAACCTCAAGAAAACACCAAGAACCTATCTTTAGCCGCAGCATTCTTTAACCCCAAAGAGGACAAGGGTGGGATTAGGTCTCCAAGTGCTTTCCAATCTTGCTCAGATTGTCTGATTCTCTTGCCCGAAGGCTTGCTTTTCTAAAAGAGAGTTGTTTTGAACTACTGCTTCATTCTTCATTTGTAAACTATCCTTTGGAGATAAGAGGAAGGAATGACTCATAATGGTGACCTTGCAAAGAACACAAAAGTCCATGGCATTCAGCACAAGGCAAATTGTAAGGTTCAAATAAAAATCAGATAATGGATCATCAACTTTAATGTAAAATCTGAAATAGATTTTACTAGCTTCTAAAAAATGTTCCATGTAAAAACAGGTGATTCTTGGAAATTCCCCTAGAAGCAGGGATGAGTTGTATAGAAGGAAGAAAATAAACCAATTTGAAAAGTATTCTTTAAATAGATTTGTCCAATTTCTGACTGTACAAAAATAAACAATGAAAGACCATTCCTCGTGTTAGGAATTGCTAGTCACCTAACAGTTGGGTTGGAAATATATAAACCAGGATAGACATTTAATACTGTCTCTTTAAGGGAATACTAAAATTGTAATTGGGTCTGGTTCCTCAAACGGCTATAACGTGGAGCCAGAAACCTGGTTTCTTAGTTCTGTTGTTCCTAGTTGTTAGTTGCTAGTTGGTCGATGTTCTGTTGTTCGCTATTTTTGGTTCCTGCATTTTTCCCTATTGACTGTTGCTGATCGTCATTCTTCTTGGATTGCTGTTAGTCTGTTACTGAACTGTGTATAATACTGGACTTTGTTATTTGGAATATCCCTGGACTGAATACTAATTGCTTTAACCGTGTATGACTTGGACTGCTTGTTGGACTTTGCTTAACCGTTTACTGGAAGTAAAACCTATATTTTACTATTCAGTGTATCTGTGTGTTGTGTGTTATTCCATTCTCACTACGTCTCTCTGTGTGCACTTAGTCTCCTAATGTGGAATTACCTCAACACTTAGCATTCTCTAGGTTATAGAAAAGCCTGTTTAGAAGTGATACAGAACATGGTGTATAAGCAGTTTCCCCATTATTCTAAATAAGCTCTCAGTCTGTCATTTTGCCCTCTAGCACACCCGAATATATTTATATATATACAGAAGCCTGATGATGGCAGATGAGATTCTCTTACATGACTGGGAAAATACACAAGCAACACCATACATGTATACCGAAATTAAAAATATATATATATATATATATATATATATATATATATATATATATATATATATATATATATATATATATATATATATATATATATATATATATATATATATATATATATATATATATATATATATATATATATATATATATATGTGTGTGTGTGTGTGTGTGTGTGTGTGTGTGTGTGTGTGTGTGTGTGTTTTCTGAAGTTTTCGTGGGTATTTGTATGTGGATCTTTGGTTATTCGGGTTTTCTCCCGCATAAAATTTGAAGTATTTAGATACTTCCAATTTTACGTGGGAGAAAACCTGAATAACCAAAGATAGATAGATAGATAGATAGATAGATAGATAGATAGATAGATAGATATGAATGAATGAATGAATGAATGAATGAATGAATGAATAGGGTAAAAACTAATACAAAGTAATATAGAGTAAGAAAGAACAAGAAAGAAATCAAAGAGGGAGCTAAAAGTCCAAAAGAGAAAGAGAAAGAAAAAATAGAAAGCCAAATCCTTCAATATCCAGTTCATATATATTATTGAAAAGGATCTAGGTCTTTAAGAAAAATATATATAAACCTCTTGAAATGCCATTTTTCTGTCTCCATATATCAACAAATTCTAAATTTCCATCAATTTTTTTTAAAAAATGGCTATTTGCCATGCATAATTCTTATATTTTTCTTAGAAGTTCTGTCCAGTTGTGTCAAAATCACTTCATTCTGATCCTTTAAACACCAAATTTCATAAGAAAAGCCCATTAGTCTCTGCATAAGTCCTTTACATTATTTATGTCACAAATTCCCAATATCAGAGTCTTAGCCAACTGCAAATTAACTTCCATCCCAACAAATCTACCATACTCATCAGTCAGTACATGTTCTAGTTTTAATTGGGGGGGGGGTTTACATATAGACATTTTTTTTATAAATCAAATATTTCACCTTTTTTTCCTAATATGTTTCTTTTCTTGTAAGCAAATTTTGTTTGGTTTTGTTTTAATTTTTTTAAATGACTTTTTTCTCCTCTTCTTAGGAGCATTTGATCCATTTATATTCTATTAAACATTTGAAAAATTTAAGCCAAAAATTTAGAAAATTCAGTCCTTTAGCACCTAATTCAATATCATGCCAATTTCTTGTTGCATCTGACTTCTCCAGCCAACTCTTGTTTGAATTTTTCTGGAAATTCCCTCAACTTGGACAGAATTCCAAGCAGCCTCTGCTGTTTAAAATAAAGATCACATTTCCAGTCTGTACCATTGAAATGGAATATTTTTCTGTTTTAGTCAGTCAAAAGGAGCATATTGTAACCAGAATTTGTTTCTCAATTACATCTGCATTTTTATGTTTAAATGTGTATTAAAATGCTGCTTCAGAACTTGATCTTTTATCTTCTTCCTGACAAAGTGCACAAGAACATGCCCTGGAACATTTATTATTTTTACAAATTTTGTATTTATCCCATATATTTTATTATTTTCTGCATCTATATCCTCCTCATCCCATGCTCCAAAAATGATAAAGTTTTAATAACTTTTTTTCTAATATTTTCACCAGAATCCTCTGGAATTGCTCTGCATCTCTAACAAAACTCCTTCTCTTTTGATTTCAGTAATGCCAGATTATCTAATTCTTTGCTTTAAAAGAAAACAGTAAATCCTAGATTTTGTACATTTGTTTTATTTGGATACATTATAATTTCTAAAAGGGTGCATGCCCTTGCTAATGAAATATCTGCCACAGTGTCTAGGAATTATTTACCGTCTCAACTAAGAAAGCTACAGAATTTTCTATCACCAAAGTTATCATACATTTCTTTGGAATATCCAATATGTTCTTGAGGTGATTCTCTTTGAAAGTTTCAGAAATTATAGCTAGAGCAGGCAGCATGTTGTACAGCAGAGGTCTCATTCTCGCAGCCCGCGGGCCAATTGCGGCCCGCAGGATGATATCCTGTGTCCCCCACCGTGATATGAAAGTATAATATTAGTGTATAATATAAATATAAAGTATAATATAAAGTGTAATATTATGCGGCCCAGCCTCACCCAGACTCTGCCTCCAGCGGCCCCCAGGTAAATTGTGTTTGAGACCCCTGTTGTACAGTAATAAAGTGCATTGCTGTAACTACATTAATGTAATAGATATAGTCACTTTGTATTTTAAGTAAGAAGAAATCAGGGTAATATTAGCAAAGCTCAGTTCCTCACCCTCAGGAATTAGATGAAGCATTTATGTTAGAAGACTAGGTTCTTTCAATGAGTGAAAGCATAATCACTCTAGTTTCCAGTTGGGTCTAAATTTCAGTTACATAAAAATAGCTTTGATCTTATTACTGTAGCTGCATGACACCAACATCTCAGCGCTTCCTTCATCTGTCATTTGACCCCTAATACAATAAGGATGAATTTCAAGGTTCCCATTAAAACTGTAATTGGAAATACTTCATTAAACAAGCAAGAATGTCACAGACAGTTAACAACAAGCCACACTATACTGTTCAGTTTCATTTCCTATGTTTCCTCTGACCTATTTTGCAGGAAGAACGACAAAGTCATATTAAATCTAATGCAAATAATGGCAAAACTAGTTTGCAATTGGTGAGCAATATTATATATATATATATAATCATTTGCTTTAGATCAACAGTGATGGAAAACGGCAGACAGACTCTTTTAAAAACATAAGAAAGGAAGTAGAATAAAACAATGGAGATCAGTTTCTCAAGGCCAGAACAAAGTGATGAGCTATAAGCAGCCATTTATATGCAGTTGATCTTCCTTCCCTTGTATTCTTGCTTGAATAACAAGTGGTATATCTTATTCCTTTAGCTAGTCCACATCAGCAGAATGGTCTTCATCCTTTCTAATGCAGTTCCACAGCAGTAGCTACCAACTGTTTGATGAATGGAAGTGAGCATATAAACCCTGTGTGGCTGATGGATATCAGTGTTCTTTTATCATATTGCTTAAATATTATTGCTTTAAAGCAGAGGTGTCAAACTTGATTTCATTGAGGGGCCACGTCAGGATTGTGTTTGACCTCTGGGGGTCAGGGTGGGGGTGGGCGTGGGTGGGGTGGGCGTGGCCAGCTCAACATCACTCGTGTCAGGGGCACCTGTAGTGGCCAAGTGGTAAGGCAGGACTTCCCTCAGACCCGCCCTTCCTCTCATTATAATTTCCTTCTTCCTTCCTTCCTTCTTTCCTTTTCTTCTTTTTCCTTCCCTCTTCATTCTCCTTTCTTCTTCCTTCCCCTTTCCTTTTTTTTTCTTTCCTTGCTCTCTTCCCATCTTTCCTTCTTTTTCTTTGACTCTCCTCTTTTCCTTTCTCCTTTCCAGTTCCTTCTTGGATGCTCAAATGCAAAAGGGGAAACATTTCTCCTTTTGTTTTGTTTTTAGTTTGTTTTGCTAGCCCTCTGCCAGAGAAAAATGAAGGACCAGCCCACAGTGCCTCTGCCAGCGAAAAGAGAGCCTGGGAGGGCCATGCATGACCTCCCAAGCTCCGTTTTCGCTGGCAGAGGCACTGTGGGCCAGTCCTTTGCTATTTCCAGGGCAGCCCCGTGGGCCAGATATAAGCACCCACAGGCCGGATCCGACCCACGGGCCTTGAGTGTGACACCCCTGCTTTAAAGTATGGGATGTGGTATAGCAAGGTGTTAGGTGCCCTAACTGATGGTAGAAATCAAAAATATCCTTCCTTTCAGATCTCCAGTTCTAGGCTGATAATGGATCTCCTTTATTGAATTAATCCAGATTTTTTTTTATATTCTATACATGTGAATAGTATATAGAACTACCTTCCTGCATCAGTCAACTTTCATGATCCAAAGCCAGAGAATATATTCAATCTGCAACTATGACAGATAGAGCCTCTGTTAGATCCAGTCACCTCTGTTCATAAATACATGCGCATCTGTTGCAATTAGAATATTTAAAGGTTTGTTTGCAGTGGTTAGAATGCAGTCCTGCCAGCTGCCAGCAATTTGGCAGTTCGAGTCTCACCAGCTCAAGGTTGATTCAGCCTTCCAGCCTTCTGAGGTCAGTAAAATGAGGACCCAGATTGTTGGGGGCAATAAACCAGTTAGAGAGGGCTGTAAAGCACTGTAAAGCGGTATATAAATCTAAGTGCTATTGCTATTACATTCACGTTTTAAAAGTTGGTATCAAAGATTTATTTTATGCGGAGATCAGCTGAAGAGCTGAAAACAGCAGTTAGCATTTTGGACATTGCAATGGGGCAGCATATTATTTAATTTATTATTATTTTATATTTGTAGTCTCTCAAGTGTGGAGGGGATGCATGAATTGCCTTATAAAATGTTTTACTAACAGAATGATGAATTCATCATTCCCCTTGGTGATTAGTGTCTTTTTCCACAAGTGATTTATAGTATCCCTGGCCTGGCCTAGCAACCTCAATTTTACTCCCTGCTCAGAAGAAGCTGACCTTCTTGAATCCCCAGGCCATGATTTATGCAGCCGTATCTCTTATTTTCTAGTCTGTAAAACAAAATATGTAAGATAGCTAAGAGAGTAAGAAATATGCATCACTGCACAAGCTGCTCTTTTGAAGATTGCAGCAAGGACAGGATTACTCTGATCAGTGCTAAAGGGAAATTCAGTGTTGATGCATTCATGTTAGACAGAAACTTGAATGTCATCAATTAATCAAAGTATTAGCAATTTAATTTGCAGGTTTTTCTGCTTCGGGTGCCCAGACTAAATTGACTTACCCTTGGTACCATGCACATTAATTTGATGGATAGAATTTTGTGTGGATACCACTTCTTCTGTCTCAGAAGACAAGCCTTCTTTGGCTAACCCTGATAAGGTTATTAAAACATATTAACCCTGATAAGGTTATTAAAACAAAGCATCAATTGGGCCACTTTACAAAATTCTGGACATATTGAGTTCCCTATACACAATAATTTTACTTATGATTTATTAATTCAACTTGCATAGCTGGCCATCTCACATTCATGACTCTGGGCAGCTCACACAATTAAAATAACCACCACTGTAATGTGTTAACAAAAAGGCAATTGTGTATCTTACATTGATTGATAAGGTCACTCCGCAGTGTAAGCCAAGCCATCAAAATTTTTAAACAAGATTGCATGAAATCAATAATCTGATTCTAGAAGAATCAAATGAGGTTGAAATTTATAATGAAGTTCAGCATTTTCTGGAATTAGCTATATAATTTTCCTTTGCTATTTAATCAAACTCCTATCCCATAATAACAGTGTCCAGTTCTGGAATTAATTACAATGAATGTGTCATTCTGATTCCAGTGAGACTGTTCCAAAACAAGATTTTAGGAGGGGAGCCAAGATTTCAATTTATATACAGTAATTGCAGTAAGTAAAGTGTTCCAAATGTTTTGTAACTTAGTCTTGAGAGATTTCCACCCTAGAGCTTTATTGCATGTTCAAATATATCTAACCTGATTTGTTGCTATTGAAATTGCCCAAGAAGATAAATAACGTTGATTCCCCTTACTCCAATTACTAGTTACATATCAGTAATAATGAGCAAGTTTGCTAAGGTATGCATAAAAAGAAGAGATTACACAGTTTGAACTTCTAAGTGCACGCATAACAAATTATATTCTAAATGTGTTGAAATACAATTTATCAAAATGCTACATGTAGCACCCAAGAAGTAATGTTAGAAAAGAGTGGTTACTGCGAAAGAATGAATGAATGAATGAATGAATGAATGAATGAATGAATGAATGAATACACAGACAGTACATATATGGTACACACAAGCCAAAGGAAAAATCTCATTTATGGCAATTATTAATTTATTTATTAAGCTTATATGCCACCCATCTCGCCAAAGCTAATTCTAGGCAGCCTACACTCATTCAGTAAAAATACTACATAAAACATTACAGCAATAGATAGTTTAAATTTAAATTTCAGTTAAAATTAAATTGAACAAAATGAAGAGAGCAAGGTGCACATGGGGAGAAGGTGGGATGCCATCTAATCCATTAGCCACCTCCAGAATATATTAACGATGCACTGTCAGCTAGGGCTGCACCATGCGTGTTTATTGAATTAACACAAAGTATTGTAATAATTCTTCATTCAAAACTTTTCCATAATATATTTATGTCCTATGGACAGTTTCTCAAATGTGTAGTGATGAGCTGACAGAAAAAAAGTAAAGTTGCTGAGTGAGAATATTTTGCAGACCACAGAATGCAAATACAGTGAAGCTGTAGCGGACAGGGGTGGGATTCAAATTTTTTAACAACCGGCTCTGTGGGCGTGGCTTATTTGGTGGGCATAGCTTGGTGGTCATGTTATTGGCTGGGCGTGGCCAACTCAACATCACTCACATCGAGGCACACATCTCCTCACCTGGCCTCTCATGACTATGGGGATGCTGCAACAGTTGTAAGTGTGAAAAATGGTCATAAGTCACTTTTTTCAGTGCCATTGTAACTTTGAATGGTCATTCCACACAAGCAAAGTACCAGCAAAGGAGGGGGGGAAAAACTCCAGAGAAGTTCCAGAGACAGGAAGTCTAGTCCTGCCAAGAATGTAATAAGGGTTAACGGAGAGGCAGTTTCTGTAAGCAACACCAGAATGTTTCCTTCCTGCCTTCCTTACAGGATTAGGCCAGTAATTTCTTCTAACAACCGGTTCTCCGAACTCCTTAGAATGTTAACAACCGGTTCTAGCGAATAGGTGCAAACTGGTAGAATCCCACCCCTGGTAGCGGAGCACATGACTTGAAAATCCCTTGGGATGCCAAAGGGCACCTTGTTGCTCTTCTTGGAGCTTGTTTGCTTTTTTAAGAAATGAAGCCTGCTAAAATTGACATTGTTACCCATTACTCCTTAGTGGACAGTTGCAGAAATACAAGGCTGTGTTCTGACTGTTTTTAATAACTGCAGTAAAAATTATTGAAAACCACAAACTGTTATTATCATTTAAGGATTTTTTCTCTGGTTGCTGCACAATTCCATTAATGCTGTTTTAAAAAGCTTTGCCTGAGACTCCTGGGATCAGGGTTTTCTGCCTTCCTAAATGTTAGTGACTAACATGGTCAATCAAGTGTGTTGGTAGTTGTTGTGGTGTAGCAGTGCCTAGAAGAAAGCATGTTCCCTACCCTCAGTATATTTTATATCTCACATGAGTCCAATGCAGATACATAAATAGACATTTTCAACTGTTCAATGTAGGAAGGGAGGGAGGGAGAGACAGGGACAGAGAGATGTCCACTTAGCAGATTAGTTATTTAGTTATTTATTTAGTTATTAGTTATTTAGTGGCTTAACATTTTTGTATTTTATTGATTTAGTATTTAGTACTTATATAGTATTTTATTCACAAATTGTCACCATGGGGGTAGAATGCAGTACTGCAGGCTGACTCTGCCCCCAGCCAGGAGTTCAATCTTGACCAGCTCAAGGTTGATTCAGCCTTCCATCCTTCCAAGGTCAGTAAAGTCAGGACTCAGATTATTGAGGGGAATATTACATGATGACATTGTAAACCACTCAGAGAGTGCTGTAAAATACTATGAAGTAGTATATAAGTCTAAGTGATATAGCTATTGCTATTGCTACTTACAATTTACTGAGTTTATTTTAAATATTTTTTTTAGAATTCTGTTATTTACATTTATAATATATTTTTAATTTACCCATTTTATTTCTGTCAATTATCTAGAACAGAGTTCCCCAATGTTCCTGGCTTTTCAGCCTGGCAGCAGAGGGAGAGGGAATGGTTCAGCACGAGTAGCGGGCAAGTGCGCACAAGTGGGAATGCGCATGCATGCGCTCGCCTGCCACTTCTTTGGCTCAGTTCCAAATGGCTCAAGGCAGGGGTGGGATTCAAATTTTTTAACAACCGGTTCTATGGGTGTGGCTTAGGTGGTGGGCGCGGCTTGGTGGTCATGTGACTGGGTGGACATGGCTTGGGGGTCATGTTATTGGCTGGGTGTGGCCAACTCAATATCACTCACATCGAGGCACGCATCTCCTCGCCTGGCCTCTCATGACTGTGGGGATGCTGCAACAGTCGTAAGTGTGAAAAATGGTCATAAGTCACTTTTTCAGTGCCATTTTAACTTTGAATGGTCACTCCACACAAGCAAAGGAGGGGGAAAAAAACTCCAGAGAAGTTCCTGAGAAAAGGAAGTCTAGTCCTGCCAAGAATGTAATAAGGGTTAACGGAGAGGCAGTTTCTGTAAGCAACACCAGAATGTTTCCTTCCTGCCTTCCTTACAGGATTAGGCCAGTAATTTCTTTTAACAACTGGTTCTCCGAACTTCTTAGAATGTTAACAACCGGTTCTAGCGAATAGGTGTGAACTGGTAGAATCCCACCCCTGGCTCAAGGCCTGGTAGAGGGCAACAGCCTGGCAGTTGAAGACCCCTGATTTAGAAAATATTTATTTAACTTAAGCTGAGTTTTGTAACCATTTTGAAAACATTCTATGATATAATAAAAGTAATTGATTTGAACTCAAACTGGGTTTCAGAAAGAAGTTTTGCTCTGCAGCTGCATAGATTACCTACCATAACATATAATGAATAAAGTAGCTACAGAATCCCTAATTGCAGTAACGCCACTTTCCATCTGCAACATCGTCAGAGATTGTCTTGTTCTGACATAACATGGAAACACTGCTCCACCCTGAAGCCGTTCTGTAGCTCCCTTACTAGGGAGAGAACTGTAAGATAGAGGTGATGTAAGGATATGCCCTTAGCAAAAAGGATGTGGAAAATCTTGCACTGGGGCAAGGATATTGTAGTGGTAGATTTTAAATTAGCCTTGCAAATTACTTGGGAAGGCCCTGAAATTACACAGGATTATAATCTTGGGCTCCAAACAAACAAAATAAAAAATATTGGAGTTTCCTGTGCCTTTTGGCTGCCATCTCATAATTGTCAGTAACCCAGATACTGTATCATATGACACCATTTTAAAATCAAATTACATTCCCAAGGTCTGTCTTTAAGTCAAATTCATATGTAAGCCAGAACAATACCATTGTATAATATAGTATAAATAATATTGTGTAATGAACTTGAACTATTGCATATTTAACTGGAAGTATTGTGTATTTAATTTTGCTACAGTAGGCTCCATTCTTAATTGTGAGTCATCCTTAAACCAGGGTGTTCTTAATCCAGGGACTTGATGAATGTTTACAGTTAGACCTTCATTGCTCAGCATCTATTCCAATCTTAAGAATCTAACCCTTTTCATGTAATTCTCATTTAAATCCTATTTAAATTCAATCTGAAAACATTTAAAGATATCTATTAGCCCTTTAAATCATCTGTACCAGAAATAAAATGGTAGCATCTGCAGTCCCTACTCTATTCTGCCTTCTTTGTTCTCAGACTTGAAATAAAATCTTGTTATATTTTTTTTCTCTTCTCTCCATTGCTTTGACCTCAGGTTTGCGCTTCTGTTGTTGATAGTAAATGGCAGGCACTAAATCAACAAAATATGGCTGCAGTAAATATATGCCTTCTCTCAGAGTTTTCAGTAAGCTGGTGCCCTTTAATGTGTTGGGGGTACAACACTCTGAATTTTCCTCAGAATAATTTATGAAAGGGAATTCTCTAGGGGCTAGTTGATGGTTGACAAAATATATGAAGTGAGGCTTTTTTTTTTTCATGGAAAATGTTATATCTGAGTCATCTGTCTTATCAGAAAAAAATATACTTTGTTTTTCATAAAGAGGGGAGGGAAAAGCTAGTTTAATATTATCATGTCATCCAAAAGGAAGACTCTACATTCCTCCCACCTACTGACTGCTGTGTGACTAAACAATTCCTTCTACATTCAATTTCCTTGTGTAAAATAGAGGTCAAAATGATCTGATGTAAGTTGAATGCACATCAGATGCTAGGGTGCATGAAATCATCCAGTTTCAACAGATAAAGCTTTGCTTCAAAGCCTACTGTTTTCTGTTGTTTTTGTATTTTTCTTACAGAGAACTAGATAATCAAGTTAATTTGTGATTAATTAAGTGGTTAATTTCTTTAGCATTGTGTAATGTACAACACTTTTCATGTTTTACAGTATGTCACATTCTACCTATGTATATATAAATTTGAGCTTGGAACTTGGCATTATGGGTTTTTTCTTCCTATTTCTGACTCTATTATGTATCTGTTAGCTAAGGTGGAGGAGTTGTCATTTGCCTTTGTTATTCTTCTGGACATAGTAAAAAGCCTAGATGGACAACTATCAAAAGTAAAGGTGCCATCACTGTTGGGAACATTAAATCATGTACAATATGCAGCCAACTTAGTTCAAAGTTGAACTATGCTGGTATCATCTCTGGTTTTTGGTCATCCTCTGCATCACCAGGCAGAAGTAAACATAACTGAATTTGCAGAACTTATTTGCAGGTAAGAATGTACAGTATATGATTGCAGTCCTTAAGAAGGATCAGGATTAGGACCTGTGAGGTTTAATTCATGTTAAGTTTCTCCCATGCAGTTCAAACAGCTGGGACAAGAACACATTTCTTCTGTCTCTGAAGATTGTTGTAATCTAATGCCACAATATCTAATACCATAGTGTCTCCTCCCTCTCCCCTGAGTGATATGCTATCCAACCATTCTTGGGTCAGCAGAAAACTATTTGGACATTTGCCGCCCATCTTGCTAAAACCATATTTTGCCTCAATTGCCTGTGTTCGGAGTTACTGCAATCTCCTAATTTTTTTCCTAAAATAATAGGACACAAAACTGAATGGATTTTACACAGCTGTAAAAATCAGGCTGTTCTTGAATAGTCCCCCTTGCAGTGAAGGAGAAGGGCAGGAAGAGAATGCAGGCATAGATAAAGACTTCTTAAACATGACTCATTCAGGACTATGAGATGAAGACAGTGTCATGGGGACATGACTGAAAAATTATGGAACTGCAGCATGTGCATTTCAGGGTTAGGTGCAAGCAGGAAAGGCCTCAAATTCCATGTTAGGCATTACTTGTATTGCAGACATCACACTTTAATAAGTTTACTTTGAATGTTGGGTTTTCTTTCTTTTCTCTATTTAATTTTTGTAATGAGTTCTGCAAAGACTTGTCTATACTGTTGTATTATTATTTATTTATTTAGTATCACCCAGATCAGAGGTGGTATTCAGCAGGTTCTGATCAGTTCTGGAGAACCGGTAGCGAAAATTTTGAGTAGTTCGGAAAACTGGCAAATACCACCTCTGACTGGAGATTTTATAGTCTCCTTCCCCTGCCACGCCCATCAAGCCACGCCCACAGAACCGGTAGTAAAAAAAATTGAATCCCACCACTGACCCAGATATTGATTTTCATTTTTTTCCTTGCATGGATCAACATAACTAGCCCTGTGTGTGTGTGTGTGTGTGTGTTCATGAAAATAAATATTTGCAATGTAATATTTAATATTAATATTCTGACAGAGGGAGGTTCTGCATTTACTTTAGAAAACTAAATATAAACCGAAGAAACTTCATTTGTAAGATCCCCTTTTGTGATCACATAAAAGTCATTGACCAAAAAGTACACGATTTGAATATTCAACTCTCCCACCCCTCAAATCCATGGATTTCAAGAGAATGAAACTAAAGTGAATTTTATCCGGACTGAGCATAGTTGTTTAGCTTTGAAGATGCTGTGATTCATTTTCACTGAAAAGGATGTGTGTCTCCTTAAACTTGGCATTTCCCTATTTCATATTTGAATTAGTCCAAGTGAAATTAGCACAACTCTTGTAGAACCTCCCTCCATAATAATAAATGATAAATATAGGGGATCAAGCAGCTCTGCAAATACCTATGTCAATCTGACAGACTGATTTCTGTGTTCAATATAAGATTATCTTGTTTCAGTTCACTGATAGTGGGAGTTTGGGGGTTTTTTCCTTTTCTTTTTTTGGAAATGCTAACTGAAATAGAATAAAATTGCATTTGATACTATACTTCAGATTAAAGGCTTTCTACTTATTTTCTAGATGCAGGCTGAAATCATACATTTGCCTTGAAGTAAATTCACTGTCAGTCACACAGATTTTGATGTTCATGATAAAATTGTTGTATCGTTTAGTACCATCTGGGTTGCCAAAATCTCAGTGACCATTAGATGACAGGATACTGAAAAAAACCCTCTCCAGATACTTGTACTCTAGATATGGGTAGTTCTAAATAAGGCCATGCATTTTGAATTTCTAATCAGTGGTTACTCACATTTCCTACTGATAACCTGTTCTCTATACATTTTAAGTCGATCATGAACATTCTGCCCAATTCCAGGGCAATCAATCCTGCTGATGAGTAAATTCTGTTAAACTCAATGAGATTTACAGCAGTCTACTAGTAATCCAAAACCAAGTTTCAGTATATCTCATAGATTTCATATTTTGCATCATATCATCTAAACATTCCAAAAGGTGTTTCTTTATTTGAAATGGGATGCATATTGAAAAATAAATCACATTTCTCCAAACTTTGAACTGTATTTACATACATTGGTTTGATACATTGTTTCAGCTCAGAATGCCCAAAATCACATTATGGCAACTAATCTGCAAAAGCCAGTATTTGCATCTGAGGTTACTTTTTAAATTAACAGACTTTTTTTCCCAGAAGATAACATAAAAAACATGAGATGATACCCTTTGTGCTAGAAATTTAAAATAACATCATTTGTATTATTGAAAAGCAGATATATGACACAGAATATTATTTTTCACTTGTTTGCAACATCAGTATAAAGGCTATTTTCTCTAGAATATTATATAGTATCACTGAATCTCAGGTAAGCACCATATAAAAAGGGTAAAAATACCTAAATGTATGTATGCAAACCATCTGCTATTACTAGTTCACAAAACTTCCTTTCTAAATTCTGGATCAGGTTATATAAAAGGAGTGTGTGTTAAAAATTAATGTTTTTGTATTTGTATCATAAAAATATGGCAGCATCTGGTTGACCTTTTTAGGACCTGGAAAGTAAGTAGGTAGAATGTAGGTAGTTCTTGGGTGAGAAGTAAAATAACCCAGAAGTTCCATAGAGCCCAGTAGGGGCTCTGGTGGTGCAGAGATTAGACTGCAGTATTGCAGTCTAATTCTGCCAATTGCCAGCAACCTTGATCCTGACCAGCTCAAGGTTGATTCAACCGTCCATCCTTCCGAGATCAGTAAAATGAGAATCCAGATTGTTGGGGAAATATGCTGACTCTATAAATTGCTTAGAGAGGCCTGTAAAGCACTATGAGGCGGTATATAAGTGCTATTGCTATAGCTATCTCCCAGACATGTAAATATAGTTACTTTTCCCTAAGTAACCATCTGTGGACACATGAAATATAAAATATTTCTTCATAATATGAGATTTTTGCTTAAATGTGCAATCCTATAAATGTTTGAAAGAGCTGTGCATGCTTTCATTGTCTCTCTGCTACTAATGCCATACCTTTTTTAGACATCCATGTAAGACTGAAAAAAGATGCAGATGCTTTAAGGAGTCAACTTATTAATCTAGCTGTTAAAACAGCATGATAGCATGAAAAGACAATGACGACTTTAATGAACAGCAGAAAAATGTTCACACAAGATCCAAAGTACTTATGAAACATTTTCAAAGTTTGTAGAGCCTAGAGGTAACGTCTACTGCCTTCAAAGTGTTGTAGGATTGCAGATTAAATTTACTGTGTTAGAACTGCAACATCTAGGAGAGGGCTCTTTTTAAAAAACCTATTGTACTTTTGAACAAAATTGATAATGAAGTATCCTATGTTGGAGGAGATAAAGGAAGCTATTTTATGTACTTTATTCTTAGAATCCCGTAAGATTGAAAAAAAGCAAAGAAGTACCTCAAAAAACAGGAAACAGGATGTCTCACTTAATGTCCATCACTTTGTCAGACAGCAACTGTAATGGGCAGTCTCTGTTATGGCTGTAAGTCAAAGACTAACTCTATTTTAGATATACAGAAACAGATACACACACAGACATACAAAATGATGATAAATTCTTCTCAGTCCCTTAATTACTTTTTAAGTTCAGCTGCACCTTTTATCTCAGGTGCCATGATTATAAAATAACTAAGTAGCAATTTCTACTACACTCAATTGAAAGATATCACCTAGACTAGATTCCAATTAAGAAAACTAAGAATCATTTTTCTTACTACTGTGGCCATTTCAGTCTGAAAAATAAAACACTGCAGATTTGCGGAGCATTATGTGATATGTTGTTCAGTAGATATCCCCATTAGCAAATATGACTTGATATAGAGTTTTTCCTCTGGATTGTAATAAACTAAGAAGTTGGAGATAAACTCTTATTTTTGTATACTTAAATATTGAAGTGCAAGTGTTTGAACCAACCACAATACACTCAATATATATTTAATACTTTAGTCCAAAACCTTCTAAAACATACTCAGGGATGGAAAAGATATTCTTTCATTGATAAGACAGAAGGAAGCCAGAAATACTATTGTTCTTCCCATCTATGTTAATTTCAAATCTTAAATATAAGTATTGAAATATCTACTTATGATAGCCCGCTTGTCATAATTTGGTCACATTTCCCCCAAATATAAGATTGCGCCTATCAGAATGACTATAGTTGCAATTCTTATACCTGGTATTTTTGTACAAGTGAGCTTTTTGAATTGCCCATTAGCTACATTCTCAACTGGAGAAGTGTGGAAGCTAATACTTTGTCATTTCTGTAGGGCTAGAGTAAGAACTGAAACTTTATAGAGACCTTCCATAATTTATCAGGATAAGAATATATAGAACTGCACGCAAATATTTAATATTTCAATATTTAGACACCGTGCTGTGTCTAATTTGACTTTAAGTAGATCATATTGAATTTTATTTCATGAAAAACAAGATAGATTTGGAAGATTACACATCCTTCAAAACAGAACATCCAGATTGAAAAGCATAGCATATATTACTTTAGTAATTAGTAATTGGGAAATATTATATTGTAAATGAATAGCTCAAGGGCTTTGATTCTTAAAAGGGTTTTAGAACTCTTCTGTTATATTAAGATTCCAAATATCACGGGACAACCAGAATATTCAATTAAGCTGACAAAAATAAATGTAACATAGTTTAAATATTCAATTGGACATTATTATGTATGGGTTTATTTAAATATCTGTTCAAAGAAAAATAATTTTGATTATAAGTTGTATGAAAAATATTGCGTAAGACATGACCCCTCCAAAAAATGATAGGAAATATTGGTAAAATTATCTAATTAAGTACTTTAAGATATTCTATATAAAACAATGTGATAAGGAGTTTGCAAACAGAAAAACATAAATCAAGTAAAACCACAGTAAGAAATATTATAGGCTAGGGACAAATTTAAATGAAGAAGTGCAATGAGTTGTCTTTAGTATGCTTCTTCCAACAAATCTCATATAAAAAAGAACATAACTTTTTAATAATATTATTCTGGTAAGTCAGTCAATTAAGATTTTCTGCTTGTAAAATAAGGATATGAAAACTGGTATAACTCGGGGGTGTGTCACGTGCTGGCCACGCCCACACCCGGTTTAATGAAGAGGAAAAAAGTCGCAATATGTCAGTGACGACAAGTTTGACACTCCTGGTATAACTGATTACAATGTAAAATACCACAAGTTAGATGACTGTTGAATTAACAAAACAATCCAGAATTTTAATTCAACGCCACTGCTTTCTTTGGAGTGGGTTATTCTCATTATTTAGAATATTAGTACAATGCTTCAATATAGCAAGATACATTTCATACATTCATTTCATAACAGCCTTCCACGTTTTGAGATGAAAACTGTTGCAAAGCAGTATGTAAAAGCTATATGAAAAGTTTGTATCTTGGTAAATTCTTCATCATTCTGTTTTCTTCTTGCTTCAGTTTCTTCCTCCCTCTACAGCAGCATATACAATTCACCAAAGCAAGTATTTTCTACACTCATTATCTCTTGGATGATCTACATTCAGAAGTAACCTGAAAACTTAATATCCCCACTAATAAATATACATACAAATAAAATGTAGTGGAATTTTAAAACTGACAGTGTGAGATATGTCTTTTGAGGTCAAATATGCCTTTCCTAAGTTTAAGCAGTAGCCCAAACCCAGAACAGCTGAAGTACTTCTCTAAAGCAACCACAGATGGTGTCAAAACTGGACAAAATCCAGGGGCTGAACTGATGCTCTTGTACTCGTCCTCCTTTACTTGGCCAGCCTTTGATCACTGTTCCTCTTACTTCCAGAAGCGCCTCTTGAATTTGATCTATAACAACACACACAAAATATGATCTGAGTAACACAGCAGCATTCTGTGCTTGCAAATTACAAACAAACCTATTGCTTGTTCTTTTAAATGCAATACTGCTGATGAAATGGAAAGTTTCTCCTTCACAATATTTTCACAAAAGAGCATGTTAGCAAACATCTTGCAACAAATTGCATAAGTCGTCTTAAACTTTAGTTAAGACTCTCACTGCCCTCAATATATCCCTATTACAATACTGTAAAGCACACGATCACCAACTGGTTTGGGTCTCATTGCTGGGAAGTTACAGATGATTACATGCCAGTCACCAGAAAACTCTAATTTACAGAGAACATATGCGTAATTGCTGCTTTACATGAACAGGTTGCCATCCCAGATGAGAGACCATTCATGTAACGTACTGAATTAATTAATCTCTAATTCTTTCTACTCATTTTTCAGCCCTAAGGTTTTGGGGGAAATTATTTGTAGGTGGAAAAAAAAATCCAAGTAAAGATTTGGTATTGTATGAAGCGGGGGAGAGGGGAATCAAGGAATCACAAACAGGACCCCTCTCTTTCCTTACCCCAGTGCCTGAATTCAACAGTATCCATAGTACATACAGACCATAATGGAGCCTGCCAATCACAGCCATAAATCATAAATTGGATCACCCTCTGACTGACCTGATTTTGCTACCTTTTTTGAAGTGGTTAACAGAACACCATGGTTGCAAAGCAAACATTGCGGTCATTAAGTGAATCCATTGTTTGCTATGGAACACTTTTGCCGAAAATTGAAGATGGTTTTTCAGCATGAACATCACAAACCATGGTCACATGACCACAAGACACAGCAAATGGCCATAAATTAGGCCAGTTGCTAAGCACCATGTGACAATGTGGGGAGGGGGGAACCAATGGAACCAGGTTGTAAATACCATTTGGGTGCTTTGGCGTAACTTTGACTGGTTGTTAAAGGCCAGGTTATAAGTCAAGGACTACCTGTATACTGCAAGAGGATCACAAGAAGCTGATTAAGAATTGAATTATTCAGTTTAGTTTTAAACACAAGAATCTGCAAAAGACAGTTATCCAATTTTCCAGCAAATGCAGTCCTTGTAACTCCTTACTTTTTGCAGGATACCAAACCAGGGCTTGTAGGAAAAGATATAAAGTCCATGCAGGGCCATTTTTCCCCCACATGCTCTTATTATTACCCCACATGCCTCTGCATATGTACGCAGTATATGTAAGAAAGCTCCTACACGTGAAGATCAGGGACAAAATGGTCTCGGGTGAGTGGAGTCTCTCCTTCCCCAGGTGTCGGTCGGAAAAGCAGCAGCTGCACAGCAAAGGTGGGCGCTCCTGCGGAACAAAAGAGGCTTCGAGCTGCTGCCGCGCTTCGCTTGTTTGTTTTGTGAGAAGCTCCCCTCCGACGCGGGGAGAGCTGGAAGGGGGAGAGGCGGGGTGGGGGAGAGAAGCCCCCCCAGCGCCCTTAAGTGGCCGAGGCCAAGTGCGGCGACTGCGGGCACAAGGCGGAAAGCGGGCAAAGCGAGTATACCTGTCGGGGCGGCCCGTCTAAGCGGAGTTGGAGGCGCTCCGGAGGCGGGGTCCGAGCTGCTGGACGAGGAGGTGTTGCTGCTTCTGACGGGTCGACCTGACCGCCAGGATGGCCTGCCGGTTTTTGTACTGCACGAGTTGCAGCGTGATCTCGGCGTTCCAGCCTTGATCCTGCGGGCACCGAAAGTCGATCTCCTTCCCCTCGGCCATCACTACCGTGAAATACATGTACTTGCCCTTCCGTTCCACGCAGTCCACCGTCTTCATGGTGGAGAAGGGCAACTGCTTGATCTTGGCGGCGGCCACCGCCCTCTCTCCGTTGGCAGGAGAAGAAGTCGCCGCCGCCGCCGCCGCCGGCTCCTGCTTGGGCGGGATAAGCAGAAGCCCTTCCTCGGTGAGGATGCAAAGCTTCTTCTTCCAGAGCTGCAGCAAGCCGTCGCTGCGTTTCTCCAGCACGCCCTCTTTCACCGGCTTGCCGCCGCTCTCCAGCATCCTCCCGCCGCCGCCGCCGCCGCCAAAAACTTCCGAAAGGAGTGAAAAGAAAACGCGCGCCTGGCAAGCGGCGCACAGATGAGCGGGATTTCCCGGGACGCGCCGGAAAGGCTTCGCCTTCTGCCGAACGACGGCCAGGTTTAGCCGCGCGGCTTCTGGTCCCGCCGCCGGTCTTTCCTCAGAACCGCTGGAGGAAGCGCCTTCCGTCCCCCTCCCGTTGTTTTTGAAAGCGGCTTTCTCATCTCAGCGGCACCAGGTTTTGGGGAGGGGGGGCGGGGCGAAGGAAAGGCGGGGCGGGGCCTGCCGAGGAGGTTGGCCGAGGAAAGCCCGGCCGTTTCATCCTCGCCTACTCGGCTCGTGGCTCCTTTCTCCTTTCGCCCTCAGGAGGAGGTTCCCAGTTCTCAACAGCGCCAAAGAACAAAGCCTTCCTCCGGTGGAAGCGGCACGTTCTCACTCTTGGAACTCAGGAGGCCCCTCCGGCCAACTTGAGGCTGGAGAAAGGCCACTTTTGAGCTATCACTGACAGCGGCAGGGTGGCGTCTTCAGGGATGCCTGAACCCAACACGGAAAACCTTCCCCGTTTATTTGTTTGCGTTTGTGTTGTAATTATTATGAGAAATGCCTAATGTGATACAAACAAACCCAATCCTTGCCTGCTACTTGGATGTCATTCATACGAGCTAAAAAGCATCCACTATATAGGATTCAAAACCTAACAGGAACATTCACTTCCATTTCTATTATAGAGTAACAGCCAAGTTATTGGTAATAAATCATAGCATACACACGGCAGTGCTATGCAGCATACACATAATAAGTTATTTAAAGGGAAAGAGACTTTACTCATTATTGTTTAGAAGTCTACAATTGCAAAATGCTCATCATTGCTACCTTTGCTGCTAACAATTCCCATTGCTGATGTAATAGACAATCTTCCTAGTTCTATAAATATGAAATGTACTTATTTTGTATTTATTTTGCCTGAACATCAAAATAAAGTCCTGAGAAACAAAATTGTATGTACCTCAGTAGGATAAGATTACATTTCAGAGTGCTGATGTAAGAATCTCCAGGCCTTAAAATTTCCCTACTTGTTTCCTCACTTTCAGTATTGCCATCTTCCCCTGAAAATGGGCCTATTTTATTCACTGATGGGTTATTCGGAAAAAACTAATTACTGTAGATTGAAAATGCCATAGCTGAGCAGCCATATTCTACAGGTCATATTAGTAGTACTTAATCTGGATGAATTATCTAGTCATTTCACAACCTAAACCAGCTCAGAACCAGAGTATAAACCTCTTCTTTCTCTTTCCAATTATTAATTCAATATCTAAAGCTTTCCTCTTATGCCAAGTATATGAAATATTTTGAGAAGAATTTTTGGAAACAGAACCTATGAAGTTACCCTTTGCCAACATCTGTTCTATAGTTGTAACAATAGCCCATGATTGAAATAGGAAAATATCCTCCTCAAATCATTTCTGCCATCTAGTTGGCCCATTACTTCAAAAATGTCTTTCAATAAAGACCTACAGTAGCTAGATACAAATCATTCATTTGCTCTGTACTACATAGAAAATAAAGATTATTAACCAGTGAAATTCTTCATGGAAAAAATAGGCTTTTAACAGATTTCTAAGAACTAAAGATTCTAGAAAGAAGCGGTAGCTAAGCAGAAAAGCTGCTAAAAGAGAAATGCGGATCACAGTACTGTAATTGAATGCATAATTCAGAGAATTTTTTTTAAAATGAAGAAATCTTGAGGATAAGAAATCAGTATAGTTTGAAATAGAAATCACGTGCTCCAAGTAACGTAATTATTTTATAGCAGCAGAATCCAGGACAATTATAATGCTGGGTTCAACGGATGTTCACAGAAAAAGCCCAGAAATGGTTAGACATGAGATTACTGGAATTGATTTGTGAGTTTCTGCAAAATAAAGGGCTATATTTTTGCTTTAACTAACTACAGGGAGAAAAGGGAAGGGAAGAAATCAAAGATAATACATTGCTACTTACATATGGATGGAGGCATCTGAGTATTTGCTGTTTTTACCTATCATTTAACTACATAAATAGCACAGCTGAGATTTCCAAAGAAATCTTGAACCCAATTCTTCTGTCTTGAAACTCTTGTGTAAATATAAATTTTAAGGTGTATGTGTGCACGGAGAGGGAGGGGGGAGAGAGAGAGGGAGAGGGAGAGAGAGAGAGAGAGAGAGAGAGAGAGAGAGAGAGAGAGAGAGAGAGAGAGAGAGAGAGAGAGAGAGAGAGAAAGAAAGAAAGAAAGAAAGAAAGAAAGAAAGAAAGAAAGAAAGAAAGAAGAAAGAAGGAAAGAAGGAAAGAAAGAAAGAAGGAAAGGAAACCATAAGAACATTGCTTGTTTTTATGGGAAGCTCCTAGATTTAAAAATATAGATACCCAAGCCTGCAAACAGAATTGGGTACACTTATCCAAATTTCCTTACAGATCTTATCTTTTATTATGGCATATATTTGAAAGCCTTTGGTTACTCATTTTTAATAACCTTTTTGGAAATATAAAAAAGCTTTGACTCATTTTCTTTTTGTACATGCTCGCTCTTAGTTCCATTTTACCATTTACTATTTTCTTGAATTTATGTGCCTATTCTTTCTGCACAGTCTGTCCTCTTTCCCCATGTAACTTTTTGTGTTTTGACTTCCCATCATTAAAATCAGAAATTATAAACCATCAAGGTCAGCAACAAAAAACGAATTTCAACAATGTGGCTAACTTGGCGTATATGTTCCATCCTGCATCTCAATATAGGGGCCAATGTAAAATTCTGTTTCATGACTTCCCATATTATAGTGCTGCAACAGGCTGGAAACAGTATTAAGAATTCTTGTGGAGGTAGACAACCTTGTTTGTATCTGTCTGCGACCACATTCATTGCATACCAAAAGATCCCAGGTCTCTTCAAAGATGCTACCAGATGTTTACAAACAAATATCAAATGCTGAACTGACAATCTGGAAAACTAGATTCAAATTCACTTCCATCATGGAAATTCATTAAATGACTTGGGCCAAGACCCTATCTAGGATAACAGGATTGCAATTATTTGAGTGGAGTAGAATGAGGCAGAATGAAAAATGCCCCTAAAATTTTTATCACTTCAGAAAGCAAACCCATCTAACATTCAGAGAACTCTATTTCCATTATGTGAGGAAATGGAAAGCTGCTACTTCAGATAAATGATGTGCACAAAGTCTATGCCTGCAGTTTTATTTGTAAGATCATTAATAGTTTTGATTAATACACATGGAACAGTATTATTTTTACCAGCTTTTCAACACTACTGTATCAAGATAGTTTGATAAGACAGTGTAGCACATGTACGCCTCCTAGTGTCAAGCTTAACTGTACGCACATTTCTGATTTGCTTAATAGGATATGCTGTGTTTTAATCATACAACTAAACCATGCAAAAATTTCTTAGCAATTTTTCCTTGAACAAATAATCATTTAAGAAAACACAAGCATTTAAGAAAACTGTCAATATTCTAAGTCAATCTTAAATGGAATTTTAGGGTCATTTTACTTCTTCATACTCCCACAAAAAGACAAAACTGTAACTCAAGCCATTCAAATATGACATTTCAAGCTATTTAAAATATTTGAAATATTACATGATAACCAAAGGGCATAAAATTGAACTGAAAAATGAATTACTCCTCCCCCAGTAGGTCTGGGGTGGCATCTCAGCTCTCAGATATGGCATCTTGAAACCACTTGCATACTACTGTATGGAAAACTTTATTATATTTGTATTTCAATCAATGCCTTTGGGAATGCAAGCTGAGATGATTAATACACAGTATAATGTTAAACATGACACTTCTATGAATCTGAGTGTTTATGCATAGTTAAAAAATGAATATAGAGATGCAAAATTCCTATCAGTACTCCATGACACCTTGGCAGAATTATTAGCTTCCAAGCATTAGTACAGGTTGCTAAGTGTTCCCATTATTGCTGTCAGAATTTCTATTTACTACTTTTCTTTGCAAAAATAGTCTGACTCAAAAATATTCTTTGGGCCCCTTGCATTTACTGCTTAAAGTTCCTCAGATTTTGAACAATATTTTAATTTGGTGACTGTGACAGCCATTCAAAGCTTTTCTCTCTCTTCTGTATTTCAGTTGATTTGAAGGCTATGTTTCAGATCACTGCCTCGCTGAAATATCCATTCTTTTTCAGCTTCTCTTTGATCAACAGCAGCTAGATCTTCTCATGCAAATATAGCAGTTCCAAGTGTTTTGTCAGATTCTGAGATGGTAATTGGGCAGTGTTGTTATTATTTACATTGGTAACTGAGAGTGGAACATTTGAATTTACAGAAAAACACAAGGTTGGTCAATCTTCTGTTCCCTTGAATGTGCAATGATTTGACTATTCTGATTTCTGAACTGCTGAACAGAGCTATTATGCTTAGAAAACTTAAAGCTCCACTGCAGGGCGCCCAGAGCACATTTCATTAAAAAAAAAAGACAAGCACATCTATCACAAACACACATTTTCAAGTTTATTGCCAAAGATAAAAAAAGGTTGCTATTTTTTTTATCATTCCTCCCATACATGTCAGAATGGGAAGACATTTGTTTCCTCAATAACCTTAACTGTTCCACAGATGTATTAATAAAATGTATCATATCGTATGATCCCATTATCTGAACCTGGATCTTTTTTTAAAGCTTATGGTTTCCATAATTTCTTCGACAAGCCATGCTAACAGTTTCTAGGTGATTTCTATCAATGGCATTGCAATCAGAAGTACAAAATGGGATTTTAAAACTTCCAGAGCACTCACTAAAATGTCACATAACTGGATGATCAGTACTTGGGTAGGATACCAATAACAGACCCAGATCCTAAGAAACTGAAAACAAAAAATCCCAAAAGATAATAAAAGTCCCTGAGAAAGGCAAGTCATAATTACTGACAATTTAGTGTTTTGACATGGAAATTCTAATTTACTGTACATTGTTTCAACACTGTTGTCACGAAGGCATTTTTTTGATACAATGTTGCCATCATTACTAAGATTTACTTTCATCAGTAACAATCTTCCTACAAAACAACCATCTATAAGTCAAATTTGGGCCATACAGATCATCAGAGAAATAAAAATTAGTACTTTTTTTCTATCAGTTTGGGTGGATTGTGAAATTGAGTGTGTGTTTTAATAACTAATCAAATATTATTTTATGAGGAATGGCTTACCTAACCAATGCTTCTCCAGAAGCAAAGGTCCTTTCCAAATCTGTTTACATTCAAAACAGATACAGGGCAGCTAACCTTTCTGCAGCCAGGAGCTTCATGTATATTTTATTATTTTTTAACTGAATGCCATGAATTTCAGCAATGTAAATCCTAGGTTTCTATTAGGTACAAAGATACTGCCAGGAAACATAATCATTGCATTTTCTGTAACAGGTCATTCTATTGTACATTACCATCAAGTTTTACAAATCATTTCAAATCCTGCCTTTCTTCAATTCTGTCATTTGAGTGCTGATTGGGGTCTATTAGAAATGTGGTTTGACTAAAGATTAGTTATTATTTACGTCAAACAGCCAAGTACAGATCATTCTTTTTAGGAAGAAAATGGTTATCATTTGTTTCACAAATGACACATTTTTAAAAAATCAGTAAAATTAGAAGATCTAAAAGAACAAATTATCTTAAGAAATCAAGTTGCTTCTTACACATCACTCAAGAATTAGGTTAATGTGATGCATCATTAGATTTTCCAGCTAACATGACAATATTGATTGGAAACTGGCAGCAGCAGTTTGACATACCTAGATATAATCAGATTGCAGAAAGCAACATTAAGGTGATGTACTGCTAGACTAATTTTTAATAGCCTAAGGCAACATATAGCTGTGAGCAATTATGAGAATGGCTGAGGGAATTCTCCACTCTTGCTATGATGAGGCATAGGTGCCAAGTGACTGAATCAAGCTACAATATTGTCCAAACACATTTATGCAAAATGTAAGGCCTACTGAAATGAATCCATGCAGAAATACAGCATTTGACATGTTGCAGTGTTTTGAATCTATATGTATGGACTGCTTCCAACAGTAAATGTTTCCCACAACTTTGGTTGCGTATAAGATTTTAAAATGTATACACAAGCACAACTAGTTTCTGAAAATACTAGGTTTATTCACATCCCAGTGATAAACAACCTTAATATGATGTTTCTGGAGATTTTCTGTAGGTCACCATCACAAAATACAAAAACCTAGAGCATAAACAAGCAGACAATTATGAACATTCAATGTGGTCTTGATGGAAATTAACAGTTTATATGGAAGTTATGAAATTTGAAAACGTATGTCATTTCCTAATTAGTACAAGTCACTGCTATTTCTATGACAAAGTAATGAAGGCACAGCCAGTGCAAGCAGACTTAAACCCATTTAAACTACTGGGCCAAAAAATACTTTGGTTGGTTCTCTGGGAAAGGATCTTTTCTAAACAAATAGTGGTCTCCGTCAAGAGTTCTGATATCTTCACAGCTGCAGTCTAATAGCTACATGACAACAGACTTCACTAGAACCAAACTATATATAGCAATGAATTAACAATTCATGCTTTAGGATTTACTGCATTCTACATATTGGCAGAAAAGTACTATTAAAATGCTAGGTACAAGGAACCTACATTTTAAACTGGTTCTGTCAGTTTGTTTTAACAAAATGTTTACTTAATTCTACCAAGATACAAAACATAAGGCTGTAAGTAACTAATAGTTGTATTTAGGCTATTACAGTGCAGATAATCCTCAAGGCCACATACACAGTTTCACTGCTGCTTGCATTCTGCTGGATTTTGATCCTTCTGTTGAAGAAAGAAAAAGATAGGTCGGTGTTCAAACAGATCTACTACAGGAATTTAAAGATTACAGGCAATAATTCAAAAATGCAATAAGCAATAGCACTTAAGATTTGTACACCACTTCACAATGCTTTACAACCCTCTCTAAGTAGTTTACAGAGTCAGCATATTGGCCCCAACAATCTGGGTCCTCATTTTACCAACCTCGGAAGGATGGAACGCTGAGTCAACCTTGAGCCTGGTGAGAATCGAACTTCTGGCAGCTGACAGTCAGCAGAAGGAGCCTGCAATACTGCACTCTAACCACTGTACCATTATGGCTCATTACTCAATACTACCCAGTAAGGTATAAACTGATCACATACCTTTGGGTCATAATCTGGATCATTTTCTTCATCTGCTTCTTCCTCCCCTTCCTAAAATACATGTATAGTATATAAGTATATTTGGCCATGTAAATTCCCCTCAGTTACTTTTTTCTATAACTTTAAATTGCTAAAATCAATTAATTTAATGTTTATGAAATCCACAATAATGCCTACCTCATCATCAGCTTCCTCACCTTCTTCATCATACTAGAAAGTGAAAAAAGATCAATCATAAATGCATGAGCTCCAATAAGCTGCCTATCATTATTTTTAAGTAGATTTAAAGCCTTGAAAATAAACAGTTCAAATACACAATTTAAGTTAAAACCAATGAAATGTCCTATTTTCCACATAAGCAAAATTAGCATATCTTTCATTCAGAGGGATATTGTTATTCTGAGGAAATTTCTAGTGGCTTTTGAAGTTTTTGAAATGGCATCATAACTATTAAACAGTATAGCCCTCTTAAAACAGCACAATGTTCTTTAAGATCTCTGCTCCAAATATTTCTCCATTGTGATTCTTCAATTAGAATTGCTGCTTGTTTTAGTAGAAGTCTGTCAACAGTTCTTTTTAATGGCTGGTTAAAGTTTACGGTATCTATCTTCATGCCAACAGGTTTGGTATTTTTCATACTGAAGAACAATTTTAAATCCTCTCAGGAAAAGGCACTGGTCATTCAAAATCCATTTTTATATTGTCATATGGTGTACGTCAGATTAATATCTAAGCATTTCACAAATGGAACAACATACTGCACTATGGTTTGCTTCACACGTGAAGTCAAAATCAACCAAGGGCTTGAATTTATAAAAATAGAAGTCATGCTGTGCTTCACAAGACAAAATAGCAATAACCATACACCAGCAACAATATATACAAAGCAAAAGCTCTGAGTTATCTACCTAATGGGGCTTAGATATGTCAATATTTTTGTGAGATCTCAAAATTATTTAATTGTTAATTGTCAAGTGGTCTATTTGGTTTCCATATTTGTGATTAATGATACCTAAGCACCTTTGATCCCAAAAATCACTATTAAACTCTATAACAGAATACAAGTATCAAGAATGTTTGGTGTACCTCAAGGTGTGCCAAATTCTGTACTGAAAATGGGAAGCAAGTTTCATCCTGTTGTAAGATGTAGTTTTGAATTATTGGCTAAAATTAATTTAAATTGGAGCACTTTAGCTTCTATGATTCTTCAAAATGGTTTCATATCCTCCCAGTCTAATGGAGTAACTGAAATTTCAGTTTTGAGGCTTATCATCACAATACTCGACAGCATACTAAGTTCAACAAAACTCAGATAAAGGCAAAATAGTGAATATTTAACACTGATCTTCAGAAATATTTTTGCTTTAATTCAAATTCATATAGTTGCAATTTTGTCACTAAATTCTCCTATTATCGGTCCTTAATTTCATTTGCTTCTATTTGCTTCTTTCCTATGTCCTGCGTACCACTGTTCAGCCTAAAAGGGAATAGTATGGTGAGTATATATGTATGCATATTTACTTACAGGCCAACCTAGCTTTAAATCAATTTAATATTAGAATAATTTTGATGTAACTGAAATTAAAGCACAACTTACATCATCGTCATCATCTTCAATGGCTTCTCCTGTAAAATACAATACTGATCGTGGAACTATGCGCTCTCGTAGAAAATGGCCAATTTCAAAGTCAGCTGCAAGAATTGCTTCAGCATCATCATCCTGCATACGTAGATTAATAAATATAGTGCCATTATCTGTATTTACTAAATGCAAGAACAATTTCATTCAACATCTTTAGTGTTAGCAACATATTCTATTTACCCTTCTCAATCTTGGCAATTTTAAGATGTGTCGATTGCAACTCCCAGAATTCCCCAGTAGGAATTCCAGTCGAAGACTTCTGGAAATTTAAGTTCATACTTCTTAAAAGTTACAAAGGTTGAAAAATACTGGTCTAGACACTACATTGTATAATTATTTTTTAAAAAATTACAAAAAAAATATTTATTGGCCTACAAAGAAATATTGAAGTCTTAAGTTCACAAAATATTTATCAAATTTGATTTTGGATTCTCCTGGCAGTTAATTTGCAGTAGTCTACAAAGTGTGTTAATTAAAATTTGTAGGAAGTATACGAAAAAAGCTTTGATTGAAGCTGCTAAGGATTACAAAAAGCAGGTGGACAAACGTAGATCACTCCAACCACCGTTTAAAGTAGGAGACAAAGCATATTTGTTAACAAAATATCTTAGATTGAAAATTCCTAGTAAGAAGTTGGGCCCTAAATTCTTAGGTCCATTCCCGATATCAAAAGTAATCAATCCAGACACAGTCCAATTAAGTCTTCCCCAGTTATTGGGAAAAATACACCCAGTGTTCAATAGTAATTAAAACCATCTGTTACATCAATGATAAGACCAATACCAATCGCTCCCTCTAAACCTTTAATCATACACATTATGAGATCAAGAAAATCCTTGATCCTAGATTACACCGAGGATGATTGCAATACTTGGTATTGTGGAAGGGTTACCCTATATCGGATGCTACTTGGGTTAAAAATTGGGATGTACATACAGATAGGTTGGTTAACCAATTCCATGAGGAATTCCCCAACCGAAGGGTCCTCTTGGAGGGGGGAGAGGGGGTTAAGGACATCGCATTAACATTGCATTGTGTTTTGTTTCTTATTTTTTTATAGGTGGTGAACTTCTCAAGGGGGGACGCCTGTCAGCTAT
The DNA here is from genome assembly GCF_049901735.1 of Notechis scutatus. Taxonomy (NCBI): domain Eukaryota; kingdom Metazoa; phylum Chordata; class Lepidosauria; order Squamata; family Elapidae; genus Notechis; species Notechis scutatus. The sequence goes on from NC_142014.1 coordinate 39,524,548, forward strand.
GGAATCCTTATTCATTGCTGCCACATAGCTTGAGAAAGTGGGAGGGAGGTGATATTGAGTAGCTCTTAGAAGAAAAAATAGAATTCTTTCGATAGTTCAAGGTCAAGGAGTGTGGCGCAGAAAGAATTGGAACTTACTTTGGGATTGGTTCATGTAATGTGATTATAAGTAAAAAGGGGATGGTTTGTAGGTTGGGACATTGTAAGAAGTCAGGGAAACTTTTAGTTTCAGAATTCCACAGATGTGCCAGGTGCTATTCTAATAAAAGTACTTTTGAGATTATGCTTGTCTTGGAGTTACTGACCGGATGTTCCCTGGAATGCTGACACATACAATATGGGAAATGCTGTCTACATGTACTTACATAAATGGCAAGTATCCATTTACTGCCTAGATCCTTCACATGAACATGTATTATTGGTGTGCATGTATGCATATGTGTATCTATGTATCTGTATATATTAGCAAAGGGATACATTTATTACAATGAAAAAAAAATTAAAAGTTATGTTTTCATTCAAAAAGAAAATCACAGTGAAACTTACCAAATCCCCACTTTCAGGAACTGAAATGAAAAAAAAGATGTAACATTATATATTTAAGAAAGCTACATTATTTAACTGCAGTAACTACCTGAAGCGCCCACTTTTTGTTTCCATGTAACAAGGTAAAAGATGTCCCAAACTATTGTTCAATTGCCATTATATAAAATATAATGTAAGCTACTTGGCTAAAGTGAGACAAAACGGAGGCACTGTTAATTTATGGGTATTAGAATACAGAGAAGTCTATTTCTGCACTCCTATTTAAAAACCAAGCACAGACAAAGAATATTTAAGTTTTGGTCTCAAATGTCTCCATTTCATGGGGATATCATTTGCATCACTTTCAGTATGTTTCTGTAAGCAGCATCTTATGATCATCTAGAAAATCTTAAAATGGTTTGGAATGAAATGCTTGAAATCCTGCTTTCCCACATAAACAGTTCCACCTTTTCAGTTAGCCTTAAAGTTTTGTTCCATGATGTTTGCTTTCAGAATGGTTTAAGCACAAGTCAAACTCTTCTCAAATAGATTATAGGATATTTATTTCTAGAAAGTCTTTTAAGTGTCAAAACCAACCGCCAAAAACATTCTTGATTTACTAGAGTTTTTTTTTCCATTTGGAACATTAGAGGAATTGTGTGTGTGTGTGTGTGTGTGTGCCGCATAGTATTCAGCTTTGTCGTAAGTACCCAAAATAGAAAATATACATACATACATACATACATACATATATATATATATATATATATATAAAATAATAATAATAATAATAATAATAATAATAATAATAATAATAATATATATAATAATATAAATAATAATAATAATAATATAATAATAATAATAATAATAATAAATAATAATAATAATAATAATAATAATAATAATAATAATAATAATAATAAATAATAATAAAGTCAAGTTTACCTTCTGGAGGACTGAAAAAGTTGAAGAAGGAATCATTGGAAACTGTTTTTGTCACTGTTCTAACTGTTCCACGGCCCTTGTGCTTTTGTTTCTTCTTTATAGTTTTCAAAGTAACATTCTTCCCCTTTTTCCAGTCTATTTGGCACCTATGGGAAAACTGTTATGAAACTAAGCACATACCTACATGTTCACTTTAACTATTATAGTCCTGGCACATAGTTATCACATAACCAATCACACAGCTAAACTGGATCCTGAATATAGAGTAATTCAACTGTATGAACAACAAAGATAATTTAGATTTCTCAGAACGTTAAGTCTTTAATACTAAGGGATGAATAGTACAGTACATATTACTTTTTCTGCACACAACATAAATAGGTTTTCTCCTTCTGAAAATTTTACATATATACTAAACAATTCAGAATTCTGCAATGTATTTAATCTGCCATAAAATTAAGATGAAAACACAGATTTATACATTTATACATTCCTTTATACATTTCCCATTTATTATTGCAAAATGAAAAATATACCATCCCAATCCAAAATAGATATTTGAATCCCAATGAAACTATGGCATTCAGGTAATCTGGCAAGTGGTGCCAGAAAGTTCAGCATCTAAGACAATTTAAATGGTTGCCTTAAATATACTGCACTGAACTTTATCCACTGACCCCCAAGGCAGCACAATGAAATATAAACACTTTAGCCTAGCATATCTAATAGAAAGCTAGGTTAGGAAAGGTTAGTCTAGGTATTCATCAGGGATAAACAATCATGATAATGAAGTTAGAACAGATGCTATGAGAAAACATCTCCCATTATTCTTATAAATTTAAGCGAATACAACTGCTAGGGAAAAAAACTAAAGCAAGATTCATAGTTCTAGATTCACAGTAACCTGAAAGCATGTTTCATATTCTGGGAATGTTAATTGCATTAATTATGTAAGAATTCAGCATGCAATACAGAAAATGTAATACAGAAAATGTAAGTGTCTTATTTGTTAACATTGCTATTTCCAATACTAGGAGTGCTAGGCACAGAATATGTTTATTTTATTTACAGCAAAAAGCCTATTGGTGTGCCCACTTAAAGACAACCTACTGTACTGACGTCTGTACATTTATTTTATAACATTACAGGTGAAACTCGAAAAATTAGAATATCGTACAAAAGTTCATTTATTTCAGTAATGCAACTTAAAAGGTGAAACTAATATATGAGATAGACTCATTACACGCAAAGCAAGATAGTTAAGCCATGGTTTGTCATAATTGAGATGATTATGGCTTACAGTTTATGAAAACCCCAAATCCACAATCTCAGAAAATTAGAACTGACTTTATACCCTCCCCCCAAGTAACACATAACCCTGTAATTACACCCACGCACCTCCGCCCCATGCCTAAACACTCTAGTCAACCCCTTCCTCTGCCCTCTAGCTTCACATTAAAGAGATATATGAAATATGTTTCCAGAACCGCCTGCAGCAGCCGGTGCAGTTGCAAATCATTGCCCCTTCCACCAGCTGACTACAGAGCAGAACACAGTGGCCGAACATGGAGCCAAAACACCACCGCCCCTCCACACAGCAAGACCCCGTCAGGAAAAGGAAACCCAGAGGCCATATGCGCAGCCAAACCGCAGCCGCCACTCCACACAGCAGGACGCCGGCAGAAAGGAACAGAGCCGGAACGGAGTGCCGTGGAAACAGAGCACCAAGCCATCGAGACCTTGTCGGGACGGGAACCTGGACCCAACAATTCACTGGACCCACTTCACTCTAAACAACTATGGTTTCTACTTTTAATGGTTGAAATCTCCCGGTCTTAGAAAGTTTAATTATAATCCATTTGCTGATGTAGGTATTATTTGCTATCAATTGATCCTTTATGAAGCAATGCCTGCTTCAATTTCAGATGATTCTGGTGCTCTTTTAGCAGACATCTTTTTAGCGCTGCTTACAGCTTTGCATTTGGTACTCTGGCTTCTCTTTTTGTCAGCTGTTATTTGCTTAGTGCACTGGTTCCTCTTTTTGCTTGGTGTTATCAGCTCCTTGTTCTATACTTTTTACTTTTATGGGTAGTCCTTGACTTACAACTGTAACTGAGTCCAGAACTAAGATGGTAAGTTATGCCAGTGGTTAAAAGGGTCATCATGTAACCATGACAGATTTTTCATTATTATTTTTTTGGGTGGTGGTGGGGATGGTTAAGCAAATAGTATGGTCATTCAAAAAATATTGTGGTAATTAAATGAATGTCATGGTCATTAAGTATGCCCAGTGGGTGTTTTTTCTGGAAACTGGAAGTTAACTCCTGTTTCTGGCAAAACCATAAACTGTGATCAAGTCATTAAGCAACCAGTTTTAAGTTGAGGACTACCTGTATGTAAAATTGCAACCTTTGATCTGAGTTTAGCTTATATCCTTTGAAACACTCACATGGTTTCTGGCTAAGATAACAGTTATGGGTGATCAATAGAAACAATGGTAAATTAATTTCAACATCATAATTTTAATTTTTCTTCTCTTCTTGTTCTCATCACCCATGCAAAGCAGAGAGATTGGGAAAGAAGGTAATACAAGAGAGTAAGCAAGCACACAACGGGGAATACACTGTGTATTTTCATTGTGTATTCCCTATTGTGTGTCTGCTTACTTTCTTGGAATTCCTTCCTCTCCAATCTATCTGTAAAGATGAGGGGAAAGAAAAACAATAAGGCAGTCATAGTACAATGTGTACTGAATATAATAGCAATTACGTGACTGAGAAACAGCATAAATGTACTTTTAAACAGTCATTGAATGAGGCAATTAGTAAACGGGAACTATAATTAATTTACAGTAGTCCTTGGCTTGTCAGCAATCAGGTTTTACATTTTAAGCCAGGTGGTCATAAAACATAATGTCACATGACTATGTCAGTGAAGGCAGTTCTGGCAGGCCTGGTTGCCATTGTTAAGTGAAGACCACAACTTTCTAGCGGCTTCCCCACCGACTCTGTGGAAAACCAGCAAGGAATGTTGGAAATCGCAATGACATAACCTCAGCTCAACATCATTAACAGCAATCTGGGCATCAAGAACCCAGATCACAATCAAGTGACTATGGACACTGCAATGACTGGAACTACAAGAACCTGTTCAACCCTATCACAATTTTGAAGTCACTGAATAAATGACCCAAGGACTGCCTGTATTTATTTAAACACTTTATGAGGACATAGGTTCTTGACCACTTATTACACAAAATTGCACTTACCCTGTGCAACCCATAATTTCTGGTCCATCGAAGGAGAAAGGATCAGAATCATCAGGTTCTGACCTCATTCTGTATGTTTTTGTTACTACTTCATTTGTGAAAAATTCATTAGGTTCAAAGTGGAATTCTAAAGTAAAAGTCTTTGAAAAAGTACAAATATAAGTATACATAATTATAATCTGACTCACAAAGCAAAACTCCATTACATTCTCTATTAATTTTATTCTTTTATCTAAGGGATCAATAATTCTGCCTTTGACGTTATCAATTCTTAATGCTGTTGAACTGTAATTTCAATGAATCCAAGCAAATATAACCAAGGGAGCAAATATAATTAAGGGAGATTGATAACCAAGCAAATATAATTAAGGGAGATTGACAACTTTTATATTATTTTGTACAATATACTGCATTTCTTTAAGAAACAAAGTCCATTCTCCTCTCCATTTCTCCAAACGCTACAACAGGCTGAAAATTATGGCTGAATATGAATTCTGTATCTATTAAAGAACTAGTTGTCCCCTGTGTGTTACCTCAAAAGAAATACTAGTATTTTATATGCCATTAACTCCTTCCTTTTAGAGAACTTGCTCTGAAAAATTCCCCACGGTATAACTTCAATAGAACTCTCATCAAAATAAATTATCTGTATATGCTTAACTAGGCAGTGAACTTATAAATTCTTTAAAATTTTCCTTTTCAGGCATCCTTATGGGCTGAAGATTAAAAAGTTTCAGCAATTAGGGAACCTTGGTAAAAACAGTCTTTTGCTTTAAACTGATATAATGCTAATCATAATTAATGGGCTGGTCATTAGAGATAGCCATTTCTGATTACTTAACACTTTAATTTAGGTGTTAGTTTTTACTATTATGAAAAATTGAATTGTTACACATATCTTCAGTGTTTAATTTTGCTATGAAGCCACACAGGTCATGTGCAATCTATTGTGACTGAAGAAACACATATTCTCTACAACAGCACCTACCCTCTGGAAATGAGTTCCTCCCCAAGATGCAAATGGCCCCAGCTTGTTAGTATTTTGGAGGGCTGTAAAGACTTGGTTCTTCACCCAATCTTGTTGGCAAGGATTAATGTGTTTTCCTAGAAGGTGTGGCATGTTTCTTTTTCATTCCTGTCTTTTTCCTTTCTTATTTTTAATATTTTTACTTAGGAGCCACCCAAAGTCATTGGGAGTCGATTAGCATACAAATTTAATAATAATCTACAGAGAATGTTTTAGCTGCCTTATTATTATTTTTAACAATACAAGCTTACCATGGGTTCTCCAGCTTCTGAAAACTTCACTTTAATATCTTTTAAATGTTTCAGGATAGGCTCATCATGTTCCTATACATGTAAAGTAACACTGCAATACATTAGGCAATGCTTTTTACACTTTTAATGCAATTACAAAGTAGGAAATAATATAATACAAAAGAGGAAAATCAAGAGCAGATTACATTTAACAAACAATTTTACTGTTAGTTTCTTTTTAAAAAATATTAAGTTTTCAAATTTTAAAAACATAAAATAGAACTTTATACATTGTTATCAACATCAAGACATTTTGCATCTCCTCACATTTTTCAGTATATGTATTTACTTATTCCTTTACCATTACATCTTACTCTTGCTATAAATCAATATCTTTTATCCTTACATATCAATCTTCTCCATAGTATATTTACATATTCCCTCATTCTTTTCCTAATTGCCATTTTATTTTCTTTTTATTTCTAAACCACTCATTTTACTGTTAGTTTCATAGGTACTAATATATATTTACCATGGAACATTTTCATAGAACATCAAAAACACTTGTGCAGAAATAAAGAATTTATCATATACTTAGTGCTATATTTCTACCAAACATGAGACTTTCAATCTGAAGAATCCCAGAAAGGATAAAACTACAGCCCAGAAGAAATATTTTAATAATGTCCATGCTACCTAGTTCTGAATAAAATATTCTAATTCTTAAAATTTAGTTTGATCAACATTTCAAATAATTAAGTTATTCTCTTACCTGAACCATATCACTGAGTAAATCAACATTCTTGAATACTGTCAGCCAAAATTCAGGAATTCCTTTAGGATCATCTTTTTCTTGATCTTTTTTCTCCTCTTCAAGCTTGGCCTTCTCTTTCATTTCCTCCTTGTTAAAATTAATAAGTTAATCTTTCTAATATTTGAGTGCTAAATACTTATCAAATTTAGTGGTATACAGCCAGCTACAAATATTGGGTGAACATTGTTTTACTTATTTAAAATATTTATATACTGTTTCCCATTAAGAAAAATCTCAAAGCAGTTTACAAAGTATATTTACATACCAGACAAGGAGCTACAATGTCCTTACTTTTAGGCTACATGATTTTCTACGGCTGTTGAAACTAATTTTGCTATCAGATGTAATTTTCAATTGGTTTTAATCTAATTAATTCACTTCTCTCCTATTAGTTTCAATGGGAGGGAATTTGAACAAGGAAATGAACAATATCAAAAGAAACAAAAAAACATTCTTCCATCCCTTCTGCTTCATAATGCAAACACAAAAAGGCTTTAGACTACCTTTCTACTAGCAACCCCATGAAATAAGGCAGGACTGTCCTTTAAATCTACTTCCAATAAAACACAGGTACTCACTGAAATTTCTTCTTCTGCGTCTGTTTTCCACTCACATTCTTCTTCAGTAGGTTCATAAACAGCATTGATTATTTCACTTCTCTGGAAGATCAAACCATCGTTCTTTCAGATTACCATGTTAATATGACTCAATACTTTTATAAGGTGGTAAAGCACAATTTGTTTTGGAAATAAAAATTGCAAAATTAGAAAACCTACATGAATTTCAGGTCACTTTCAAGATTGTATAGTAAAAGCATACAGATTACCTTGTCAAATAAGGGCTGATAAAGGGTAGCGTATTTTCTTTCCAATTCATGAACTTCTTCATAAAACTTTGCTTCTATCTGTGCACATTTAACTTGAAGATTCTTGAGTGCATTTACTCGTCTCTTAACTACTTTAGGCAAGCTGTGGGAAGTAGAAGTGTATTGTATGATTACACTAACAATAATTCATTTAAAAATAAAAAATGTCAATATGTTGGTTGAAATGTATAATTTCTAGCACATGCAAAACTAGATCTATTGATATTACATAAAAATATTATAGTGACATATTCCTTCTCACAATTTCAGGAAAAAAATAGAAACATATGTTTCATATTATGTACTACAGGACTTGAAAATTGAGATTAAGCAGTTATCTATTATCTTTACATAGTTTTATTAAATACAACTTAACCGTATTATTATATTAACACATTATTGCTTTGTCTCACTTATTATTTCACTCACTGCCTAGAGTAGATTTGAAACAAAGTGACAAATTCAAAAGTTTAATCTCTAGAAAATTTATTCTCGCAATGTTTAAATTTTAAAGTTATATGAATCTAAAATTGACATCAACTAATATATTTTATCATAAAAGATTATTATGCTGTTAATACTACAGAAGTGCTTTTTGTGATCAACATTATTACTAATCCTATAATAATCAGTTAAAAATATTTAGTTAATGGATACATATACTGATTACATGCTTGAAAGCTATACTTTCTTCTACTTTTCAATTATTAGTTAATAATTATACTTTTTTCTACTTTGCAATATAATTGCCAAGATTACTTCTCTTAAAATCCACAAACAGGGAAACTCAGATAGTAATGGTTTGTAGTGAGTAACATTTTAAAATACAATTCCCTTTCAAAAAAAAATGTGAGTTCAAATAGCAATGTAACAGAGGCACATTAGCAAAAACTGGAAGTGAGAACGTTTTGCTCTTAAAGAGTATTTAAAAGAGGAAAGAGCAGTGCTCCCCCACAGATAGTCCTCCACTTACAATCACATTCATTTAATGATTGTTTGAAGTTACAACTGCACCGAAAAAAGCGACTGATGATCCATTTTCATAGCTATAACTCTTGCAACATCCCCAAGGTCTGTGATCCAAATCTGGATGCTTGGCATGTATTTATGGCAGTTGCATTGTCCTGGGATCACCTTTTGTGACGTTCTGACAAGCAAAGTCAAAATGGAAGCCACATTCACTTAACCATTGCAATGATTCACTTAACAGTGGCAAGTTGATTTGTTAAGGTTGTAAAATGGAGCAAAATCACTTAACTGTCTTGCTTAGCAATGGAAATTTTGGACTCAATTGTGGTCATCTCTGTAGTCTGTATGACGTTCATGGAGCAATCCTAAACATCAAAACTGGTAACAAAATTTGGTTCATGGATCCATGCTCCCGTACTCAGTAACTAATGCAAGAAGCAAACTAATAAGCACTGATCTGTGAGTCACTGATCAAAATTCCTTTCTGTAACTGTTTTATTAATTTATATTTCAAATTTCTGAACCTTTTTTAAGATCTTTCTGCCCTAAATCCCTAGTAATAACACGTGTTCATTACTGTGGAATTCATGTAATATTTTTCTCTCAGCCATCTACATTATTTATGGCTTTGGGGCTCGGTAGAACAATTTTTCACCAGTAATTCATAATCCCAAAAGGTAGGGGCATGTATGCCAGTGGGCATGTCACAAAATGATTTAACTAGAGAAAAAAGGAGTATACCACATTTGTTTTCATATTTATTACATAATATACAATTTGTTTATTCATATCAAATATATATTAATACCTATATTAAGCATATTTGTTAGTAAAACAAATGCAAAGTAAAAAATTAAAAAATATTTTTAACAAAATCCTTCATGAAACAAATGAATTTCTCTAATATTGTTTAAATATTGTATAAGCTGGATCAAATTGGAAGAAATATTTCCAATAATACAATATACTCAGATTGTTTTTTTCACATTGCATTTATCAACAACAGTTTAAAATGGGCTACAAAATTGGGGATACTGCTCTTCATGCTCAAACATGCCTATCTTCATTTTACTAATAAACATATGCAGCAATACTATTCTTTCATGATAAAAAGCTGCCAATTTCTAGAGCTTCAATAATGAGAACAGAGAAATTTAAGACACTTCAGCAGACTCTGGGTTGGTGGGATATTTTTTGGTTTGTTTGTTTTTTTGGTCTGTGGATGCATGTTTTAAGAAGACATTTAAATCCCAGTTTCTCAATAGAATTCACACCAAAATTTGGACTATAATTTATAAAAAGGGGCTACCAAACTTGCATTCCTATATGTAAAAGTAGGAATCCATAGCATTTAAATTATAAACAGGATTACAAAAAAGCTACAGGTCCCATCGAAGATCGTAATGCAGAATAGACCTCTCCCAAACTATCACATAATCATCTATTATAAGTCCCTTAAGGAAAGGAATCAAATACCACTCAGTATGCAATGTTTTATACAACTAAGCTTTCAAATGTAGGAAGAATTCTGTAATATTTGCTATTTAGTCCCAAGTGAACCAGCTAATTACACTCCTATCTGCTATTCAGAGGAAAAAGGCAGACAAGTATTAAACTTGCATAACAAAGCAAAATGCTTTTAGTGTGATAAATACAGCAAAAAAGTATCATGGCAAAGTATTATCTCTAATGAAAATTAGATAGAGACATAGGATGAAGGCAGTAAATAAAACATGTTAAAATAAAAAGATCTAAAGATAATGGAATTACTTTAGAAAAACTACGCCTGCAATTTTAGAAAGATTTTAATAGATGGCTCTCCTCAAAGGAGGGAAATAATGCTTTACTTGAATTGATTCTGTCAAGAAATGTATCTCCAACTTCCGGTTGCTCATAGTTGGTGTCAGAGCAAAATTTGCGATCGTAAGCGATTTCACTTCGAGCTCACTTGTTGAAGGGTCCTGATCGGAACCACCCTGGAGGGGTGATGAAGAAAGGGGGAATCGCAACTCCCCTCCCTGACAAGAAAAACCCCTTCCGAAGGCAAGTTGCAGCATCGGTCTAAAATGGCCACCCCGAAGACGAGGAGCAGTCCAGGAAACTAAGGCTGTGCTGGACCGGAGAAGCATCACACGGAGTATGAACCAGGCAAAATACATGGACTTTAAGGTACCCGGTATTCAGAATAAAAGGACTATTTGGAGGAAAGTGTGCAGAGGCGGCGACCAGAGAGAGTGAGAAGGAAATTTGAACTTATAAAATTGGCTTGAGCTATTGGAACGAATTAACTTGGAGGGGAAAATTCAGAGGGAAATATTTGACCACAAAAGCCTTGGAAATTAAATTGGATAATTATTGGACTTTTGGCATTAAATAGGCATAAATAAATGTTGGAATTGAATGTGTTGAAAAGAAATAATAGTTAATAAATGAAATTAGAGAATTTAATGAAAGTTTTATAATTAAAAAAAGAAAGTAAAAGAAATAGTGGATTGTGAAAAAAGACTCAAACACGCCACTGTACAGGAAAAATTTCAGTGACTCTTTGAAAAGTGCTTGGTCTGTCTAATAAATTGGACTTTGGAATTTAAAAGAAAATAAGAGAAACTCCATCATAACAAAATAAAAACCCTGAAAAGTAATACCAAAATATTATAAAGGGAAAGATATTTGAAAATATCTTTTTAGAACCACCAGGTGACTTCAGGAAACAGCTGGAAAACGATCTACTAGAAGTCCTAGAAATAAAGACTTAGGGATATTGATTGTTGAAAATAAATATAAAAGACGCTGGTTGAAATAACATACTGGATTTGTGGATTGGACATATATATTAAGGAAGAGGGGAAAAACAAAAAAGGGAAAAAAGGAGCAGACACAATGGGGGAATTATTTGCTGAAATAAGATTGGATCTACAAGACCTGAAGGAAATGATGAAAGTGAGACTGGAAATGTGCAGCAATATATTACAGAAATTAGAAATGGCGATTCAGCTTGTAGAAGAACAAAGAAAACCAGAGGGAGAGGAGGAATAAGGAGGAAACCAGCTTTGAAGTCCAAGTGGAGCAACAATCATTTAAGCAGGGGGGAAAAGGAATTAAAATTAAGTGGTTTGATGTGAAAATAAAAGGGGAAAGAGTTTGGAAAACAACAAAAAGGGAAGGGAAAAAGCAGAAAAAAGAAGTACAAAAGATAGATCAAGAGAGGGAGGGAGATAAAACAAATAACTGGAATGAGAAATGGAGGGGAATAATAATGGGAAAAAAGAGAATCAAGAGAAAGGACCAAAAAATAAAGAGACTCAGGAAGCAAACATGAATGAAAAGATATTATATTGTTATGAGAGCGAGAGATAATGGGTAAATAAGAATAGGGAAGGAGATTCCACAAGGTAATATGTGGTGATATATAAGAATAAGTACTGAAAATAGACAAGAGTGTAACTGATAGTTTTTTCTTTTCTTTTTTTTATTAAAGGATTATATCTACATTAGATATGGAATTCAATGAAATATGGAAATGGGAATTTATAACAAGATTATATATTGATTATTAGTGATGTGTAAAAATATGAGAATTATTATGGAAAGATTAATATCAGTTGCTATAATTAATTCATTAGATTAATACATTTGTAATGTATAGATAAGTATGGTGATTGAGAAAACATTATGAGGAATCTGATGCAAAATATGTGTATATCTGATATGTAATAAATAAGGAAATACTGTTATCATGTAGAATGAAGGTGGTAAGCTTGAATTAATAACCAAAGGGAACAATTTCTAGAATTAATAGCATAAGGATTGATAAAATTGCAAATATTACAGATTACAGCATTATGTACCTGGGGCGTGACACAAAAATAACAAAGTCACAAAAGTAGAATAAATTCCCTTTAATGCCTCCAACTTGGCCCCAATGTCCAATTATCCTCAGCTGGATAACAAACTCTTCAAAAAAACAGTCTATGAAGAGCAGAAATGCAGTCCGAACCCAAAGTAATTAGAAATAAAAAAACCAACACAAACCACACTGAAGTAATTAACACGACAGGCCAGGATGATAAACTGCTTTCAAAGACTTTCAAAGGATAATGCAGCACCCACAATTGGGAGGATGCCAAAACTCAGATAAGCCTTGACCAAGATAATGCACGCTTTGCTTCCAGCAAGGAGCCATGTGCAAACACCCCACTTATATCCTGTTCTCAGCTGCAACTAATGAAAGGGATCAGGGCCTTTTTCTCTCCCGTAAGCCACGTTGCTCCCTTCTCCGTTCCTCCCTGCGTGCCCTAGGATGAAGAGGGGGTGGCCCTGGGTCTTCCTCTGAATGCCCAGCCGGACTGTGCCCTTCCCCCATTTCTTCCACAGCCACCGGAGCCACACTCCCACTCCCTGTCAGCTGCTCAATCTCCCCCTCAGAATCAGACTCCAACAAGGGCATGACACAATATGGGATATGAATATAGAAATGAAACAAGAATTTTAAATAATACTGTAAAATAAGATATGAGAATATTTTAAGAAAAATGATAATATGAACTGTGATGTGATATGAAACTGAGTAAGTAACTATGGTCATGTTGTGTTGAGATGTGAAACCTGGAACCACACTGCTTGCCAAAGGAGAACTTTTATTTAAAAAAATGAAAAATAGAAGAGGAAATTGAATAGTGAAATTACTAGATATGTTTCAGTGATATGGTGATTGGCACTAGGAGTGAGTATGGAAATGTTGAAAAATTATAATTTAATGCAAATATGTATATTAAGAGATATGGTTAGCTTTATTAATTTTGTTTGTACTATGTATGAGGTATTGGTGCCACACTGTCTATGTATTGATGTGTATGTGTAGATTGAAATAAAAAACTTGATTACAAAAAAAAAGAAAAGAAATGTATCTCCTACATGTAAACAATTACATCAGATCTGTTCAGTTAAGACATGCAAACTATACCTGCAAAATCTTTTACTGTCAAGTAAACATGCAAAATATTAAACACAGTTCTATGTGTTAGTTAATTTAACTATCTTCAAACTGGCATAGCTGACACGCTACATAATTTTTAGTAGAGTTACTTGTAATAAAAAGCAAGCTTCTGTAACTTCTCAAAAAGTGTAATATTCATTGAAAGCAGCATCATTAAACCCAGGAAGAACTTACTGATCTTGGGTCAAGGACTTTTCAGTTTAGCAGAGGTTACTTAAATATGCTGTGAGAAAGAAAGCAAGCAAGATCACAGCACATCTGAGATCAATTATGGCCAGCAAAGTAATCTGTAAAGATCAAAATATGTCACGCACAAATGGATGTGTTCAGATAAACAGCTTCAGATTCCGTGACCATACCAAACAATTGGAGGAAGACATGATTATTTCTGTTGATTCTATATTTTGTCATTTCACCTCAGCTATTTCTCATGCTAGGATTCTATAGTTTCTATGAGATAGATTGAGCTGAGAGAGAATGGTTGATTCAAATTGTTGTCAGCAAAAAAGGAGCAGGGAAGAGTATTGGTTTGTTTGCCACCTTGAGCTGCCATGAAAAAAAGTTGGGATAAAAACATCTAAAAAGGGGGGAGGGAGACTATTTGCAGTAAGGGGAAAAAATTGGAAAAAGATGTATTTTAACACACACAACCTAGAACAGCCTATTTAAGATAATATGTCTTAGTCCAATCTTTCAGACATTGTTTCTAGGCCTCTCAGATAAGGTCAAGTGTAGTGTAACAGTTTTGTATGATAACATAATTGTCACACTTATGAAAGGTTTCCAGAACAACTTTATCTGTGATTGAATTTATCTGACGGAAGGGAATATCTACTCTAAAAGACCCCTATTATGGTATTTATGAGTAAATTGTCCAGCACAATAACAAATCATAGGAATACCCATCCATGATCTAAATCAGGACAAATCTAGAGCTACCTCACTCTGGCCTTATAGCTTAGTGCTGCTCTGTCATCTTTAATTCTGATAGGCAGTTCCACAACTATATTTTCCTTACTATTCTATTAATATATTACTAGCCTTGCATAACTTGAAATAGCTATTCTCCTCAGTTGATTCTCATTACGAAAGGGAAACAGATGATGAAAACAGAGTAAAGAGAGACAACTTTGTGATGTAAGAATGAATCAAAAGTTTGGGGAAATGTTTTATTGTCACTTAACATATTTAAGATTTTGGAGTTAGAGTGAAGGAAGAAGGGATAAAATAAGGAAGACTTGGACAGCCTAGAACTGTGATGGCAAATCTAGGCACACATGCCACAGGTGGCATGCAGAGCCATTTCTGCGGGCACGCGAGCCCCAGCCAAACTTACCTGCACTGCGCATGTGTGCGCCCCCCAGCTGATTTTTGGCCTGTTTGAGGGCATTTTCGCCCTTCCAGAGGCTTGAGGGAAACCTCTGCAGCTTCAGGGGGCCAAAAAACGGACCTTCCAGAAATACCGGAAGTGCCAAAACGGACCTGTTTTCAGCCTGCTAAGGCTGCAGAGGATTCCCTTGAGAAGGAGGGCAAAAACGGCCTCAAATGGGCCAAAAATCATATGTGCAGTGCAGGTAAGGGAGCAGGACAGTCATGTTGCGCGTGCATGTGCGGGATGGGGGCGCACTGCACTGAGGCTGCTGTGACACACGCGTGCTTTTGGCACACCACAACAAAAAAGTTCGCCATCACTGGCTTAGAAGTACTCTGTTCTTAACACTCAATCCTCAATTCCACGAAGTATTATGGAATATCTGCATTTTAGAAACACTGATACTATTTCTCATATTATCATACAAATTTATATTATCAAAATGATTAACATTTGTCTATTTCAAGTAAAGCTACAAAAGCAGCAAAGCAGAATAAAAATTTCAAAGAAAGCATTATGTTCTAAAAAAGTCAAAGAAAACAGGAAGCAGTTATGCAATTGTAATGTATTTAATTACAGATTATATAAACTTACAATTGTCTTATCTCTATATGCTCCCCACTATCTTTCATAAGAAAATACTTTTCTACCCACATACTTTTCTTCTCAACATTGTTAGTGGAATCCTATATAGATAACTAAGGAAACTTGAATAGGACTGCAGACTGTTCTTTTCTAAACCATCAATTATGAAAGCTTCTCTGAAACAGATTGCAGGTAGTCCTCAATCTACAACCATTCATTTAGTGACTGTTTGAAGTTATAATGGCACTAAAAAACATGATTTATAACCAGTCCTCAACCAACACATTGTTCCCATGGTTATGGGATCAAAATTTGGTTGTTTGACATCCAGTACATATTTAAGTAGCTGTAGCAGTTCTTGGGTCATGTGATTGTCACTTACAACCTTCCCAGCAGGCTTCTGGAAAACAAAGTCAATGGGAAAGCCAGATTCTCTTAAAGACCACATGAATCATATAACTGTAGAGATTCACTTAACAACCATGACAAAAACGGTCATTGTGTGTGACCCACTTAACAACTGTTTTCCTTAACTAATCCTAGTCTCAATTTTTCTTGTAACCTAATTTTTGTTGTCAGTTGCACAATTTAACTACACAAATAAGACACATTCCTTTCATTATTTTTCCAAATAAGTATGTGATATCACACCCCAAAAAATAACTGATCAAGGAATAAGATGGTAAAATAATGGACTGTAATGTACCTTTCTATATATCCTGTGGGTGTTCCAACCAAGCCATCAAGCCTTTCCTGGAGGGCTGCAAGAATCTGAGGATTCTGCATCATTTGAACAGTTAGTTGGCGTGCTGAATAAAACAAAACAGATTTTTAAAAAATCTATTACAAAATACTGTTACCTTTGTATTTGTTTTAATAAACAACACAACATAAATAATGGTCCCCTCTGCTCATTGATTTAAGCTAATTAGATAAGATATATCAGCTATATTCATTGCTAGACAATAACACAAAAGAAATTACTTGTGTAAAATCTCTTAAACTTTGCAGGCGAGTTGAAAAAATATGCATGTATAAATATTATTACAATATTCTTTTTCAAGTGTATAAATCAGGGAAACCCAACTGTAGGCTGCAGCCCACTACTTACATTCTCTTTATATGACCCAAACACTTCAAAGTATTTTGGTATTAGTCACACATTTCTAAATTCAATCAATATTCATACTGGATTCACCATTGGATACAATTCTCCTTTCTAATACATTAATTTCTTGAATAACTAAGAAATTCTCACCTCATCAACTTATTTTTATATTTTTACCAGCATATGCAGATCTTACCAAAAGAAGGTAGGCAGAAGCAAGACCTCATGTAAACATTTTTGCTTCTTTCATTAAATTCATTAATCATAGCAGATTACGTACATCCAAAACCTTTTACAGCATTTGCACAACTTGAAACTTCTCCATTCATTTTCCACCATGCTTAAATAAATATTTTACCAAGGTACACTAATACATCTATACACTTTTCAACCTTCCAAAACCTAAACAGTTTTCAACATTTTTATATAACTTGAAATTATTTAGTCCATTTCTGTTAAACACCAACTACATGGTCTTTGATATATTATATTTTACAACTATATTCTTTGCTACATCATACAACTGAAGATTTGCTGCAATTCATTTAGATTTTCTGCCAACCATATTGCTTTATCTACAAATTCGTATCCTCTATCAATTCATTCATATCCTCTACCAATTCCACAAGCATTCCTTATATATTTGTGCATAAATACATAAATAATCAGGGAGCATCACATTTTCTTTTGTTACTCCCTCTATTTTTAATTTGCTAAGCACTCCATTTATTGTCCCACATACTTCATTTCTTCCATAAACATTCTTACAGCAACTGGACCTACATATCTGTAGAAAGCATTACACAATTCGACTTGTCATTATTGTACACTATCTCTGAATCAACATCCATACAATTAAACCTCCATCCTATAATCATAAATTTCTTGATTTGCTGCAGAATAGAAATCTGTTCCTTATTACTTTTGTCCTGCAGAGCATACTGTACTCTCAAAATTTTGCTGTCAACTTCTATATTTCAATCAGAAATCTGGAAAACATGTTCCCAGCCACAATCTACCTTCTATAGTTTTTAAGCATTTAAGGTTGCTTTTTTTTTTGTCAAGGAAAACATAAAACAAACTAGTCACTGCAAAAGGAAACCAAGTTAACAAAGTACGGTATGTTTATGAGAATGGGCGTTGGCTTACCTGAACGCAGTTTCTCAGCATGCCTTGGGATAAGCCACACATGTGGGTTGAATCTGCCTTTCTGCCCAGAGACTGAGTCATCAATCTTTGCCACGCCTCTTCCTATTGGGCCAGGAAGCCCCCAAGCCCCAGTCATGATGAAGGCGTAGCCACTGATGTTCTTCCTGTGATGTTGGCTCTGCCTCCCACCTGGACACTGGACCAGATGATTGCCAGGATGGGAGTGGATTATCCCAAAGCATGCTGAGAAACTGTGTTCAGGTAAGCCAATGCCTATTCTCCAGCATGCCTTTGGGATAATCCACACATATGGGACACACCAAAGCTAGCAGTCCCTATGGGCAGGAAGAAGTCTGGTCCTGTGCACTCCTATTTGTATGCACTCGCTGTAGTCCTCTTCTGCCGAAAACCCCTGTTCTCTCTGAACCTCCTCCTCCATCCCAGATGCCCTGCTTCTGATGGAGTGGGCTGGAGGGGCCTCTCTCTGGTGCCTAGATCTAGATAATTCAGATCTTGGGGAAGAAGACTGGCTCCTCCCCCTCAAGGAGGAGGCTACCCCATGAGAAATGGCCTGAGCAATAAGGGCCTTAAGATCCTCTGATAATTCTGGAGCCATTCTTTCTGCTGAATGCATTCCCGCTGCAGTTGGAGTAAAGGAGGCCTCAGGTGATCCAGTCCTGTCTCTGGTCTGCAATTCTGCAGGACGAGGAAGCATGCAATCAAAAGGAAATCTCCGAGTTTGAATTTCCTCAGTAGGAGGGATAAATTCCTGTTTCCCATCTCCCTCTGGTGACCAAGTCCCTGAAACTGCAGGCAACTCCTGTGCTAATGGCTGCTGAGGGGAGGGACTAACAGGCCTTAGGCTGGGGAAATACCTCTTCTGGTCAGCTTGTTTCTGAGCTCTGGAGAACTGTTTTTCCAATGCTTTTTGCCTTCTTTCCTCTGCTCTTGTGGGCTTTCTGGAATAAAGAGCCTTTGCCTTTAATCTTGTTAGCAGCCTCTTTACTTGCAGATCTGGCCTTCCTGGGACTCTGCTTGGATCATTTAGCACTCATGGGCTCCATGCTGCAATTGCCCAGATTGCTGGGAGGAGAGCTCTCTCGATCCTCCAATCCTACTGCTCCAAAGGGAATTAAGGTCTGGAAGCCTTCCCTGGGCTGTGACAGTGGTGGACTACCAGTCTCCTGAATAGCCTGCACAACTCACCACATGGCCAAAATGGCCACTGCCGGCCCCCAAAATCAGCTGGAAGTCGCAAAAGCGAAAGCGGCTGCTCTGGAGCTACCCGATTAAGCCTGGGATCAAAACGACATGCTTCAGCACCCCCTCCCCCGGGGTTGGGGGGTTGTTGGGGGCTCCCCCTTGACTGCCTGGGCTGTTAGGCCTTCAATTGATAATTTAGGGGCCCGGAAAAAAAATGGTGCAGGCAGGATTTCCAATTGCTGCCTATTTACAATGTTTTGGATGCTTTTTGCAAACCTTTGGGAAAATCCACAGTATAAACTGCTGCTTCTGCTGAAATTGTTGGAGCCAACCTTTGCCACGTCTATAGGGCCAAGACTGAGTTGTGACTGGGGCTAGGAGGCTTCCTGTCCCAACAGGAAGAGGCATGACAAAGATTGATGACTCAGTCTCTGGGCAGAAAGGCAGATTCAACCCATATGTGGGCTGATACAGTTCTATAGAGGAATTATTGAGTCTATCATCTGCACCTCTATAACTGTGTGGTTTGGTTCTGCAACCCAACAGGACAGACACAGACTTCACAGGATAATTAGGACTGCAGAAAAAACAATTACTACCAACCTGCCTTCAATCGAGGACCTGTATACTGCACCAATCAAAAAGAGGGCTGTGAAAATATTTACAGACCCCCCTCACATCCCAGACATAAACTGTTTTAACTCCTTCCCTCAAAACAACGCTATAGAGCACTGCACACCAGAACAACTAGACACAAGAACAGGTTTTTCCCAAAAGCCATCACTTTGCTAAACAAGTAATACCCTCAACACTGTTCAACTATTACAAAGTCTGCACTACTATTACTATTAATCTTCTCATCATTCCTTATCACCCATCCCCTCCCACTTGTGACTGTATGACTGTAACTTTGTCGCTTGTATCCTTACGATTTATATTGACTGTTTCCTAGTATGATTTGATTGTTTATTATACTCTATGGCTATCATTAAGTGTTGTACCTATGCTTCTTGACTCTTGACAAATGTATCTTTTATGTATACAGAGAGTATTTGCACCAAGACAAATTCCTTGTGTGTCCAATCACACTTGGCCAATAAAGAATTCAATTCAATTCAATTCAATTCAATTCCTATTCTAATTCTATTCTAATTCTAATTCTAATTCTAATTCTAATTCTATGCTATTCTCCCAAAGGCATGCTGGAGAAATTTTGCATTTAAATTTAGCGTGTGTTCGTTTTGAAGACTGGAATCCTGTGTGTATTGACACTAAAATAAAGTTCATTCTATTCAGTGGAAGTCTAATGATATGTGGGAATGACCTTGGGAGACAGGGCAAGAGAATGGTCAGATACGACAACTCTGCCCACAGCATAAATATGGGCTGGGCAAGAGGCTAAAAAGAGATCTCCCCTAGTTCTTTGGGAAGTAAAGGAAAGAAATGCTTTCAGACTTGCAAGATGTTAAAACAACAATAAAATAAAATTAGCTTATCTAGTCATACTTCCCGTCTGGTCTACCTCATAATGCTGACAGCAGCTTATTTAGAAGTACTTTTCACAAATATTAAAATATTTGACTGTAACCTACAAGGCAAATACTGCATTTACCAAGGTGTTGTTTCCCCCACATCACTAATAGATGTTTGCTTTATTAGGCTTCATATTACATTTGAAAATGTGCATTTATAGTAGTAACTGTTTCTGTCTTTACCTTTACTGTTAGCATCCTCACCAGATTCTTCCTCTTCTACTTCTTCAACATCTTCCATATCTTGCTGGTCAAGTTCAGCCTGTTCTTTGCTATTCAAAGCAAGAATTTTCAATTTGTTATCAGATTTTTAATTTTTCTTAAAAGTTAACACTTCAAATACATTATGTTATCAACATTCTGATCAAAATATGTACAGAAGTTAAGGTCTTTCAAATCAATTTACTTAATGCAAAAATCATCAGGTTCTCTTATTTCAGCATTCTGCTTCAACATTAAAAACCAACTTTAGCAAAAGTGGAAAATATTCTTGTTCCGCTTATGCAACCCTTGGATAATTTGCAATTAAATGTGTTTCAGTTTAAGATACTGAAAATATTTCAGGGGTAGTGTGCAGTATATCTTGCTTTGTGATAAGCTTCTGCAATTAAAAACACCTAAATAATATGTATGTGAGCATTTATGAAGCATTACAAAAATAAAAATGTATAAATATTAATAAAAAAAGACACTCCTCAAGCTCTTGGGTGCTAGATGAATCAATGTATCTTCCCTGCAAAAAGATCATATGATGTAAATTTACATCATGTTGAATACACATGAAGATCAAAATTCTCAGCATTATAGTTACATAAAGAATCTAAGTGCCAAAAATGATAGATGTTACTGGAATTTGGTTTTGTAAGGCTTCACATTGATTTTTACTGTTCTGATGGATTATACAAAAGAATATAACTTGAATACACTGCTTGCAATACAATGCTCATTTAAATATTTATGCATCATTTCCAGTTATTCTAACTGCACTTTCCCCCTTTCCATTTATATTCTCCAAATGTATATTGCCTTGCCTTTGGCACACAAAACACTGTAACTGACATTTTTAAGAAAAAGTAAGACAACATTGTCATTCCAATTTAGCATTATTGATCAGAATGAAGAGCAAAGTGTCAGGTCAAGCATAAAGCTACTGGTTTCGGAATTTTTTTTAAAAAAAATTATATAACAACATGAATCTCACAATCAGTTCTCACTGGAACAGAACTTAAGACATGTCTTTACAAATGGTATTTATAAGTCAACACAACAAAACACTGATATTTTATTGTATCCATATGTAATCTGAATTCTATTCTTCTATTCACTTGTTCCTTCCATATTTATGTTGAATTCTTAAAGGGCAACAATCTTATCTTGTATAAGCCCACAAGAATCCTTGGGATAAATCATTATTTTAAGCAAGTTTAACATTGTTACATGTAGATATTCTCAGGCACCCTAAAATTAAATCGTTGTTATGGTACCATTATTGAAGGAAATATAGAAAAAGCTGTTTTAAAAAATGTACAGTAGAGCTTTGGGTCATGACCATAATCTGTTCCAGGATTTCGGACACAACCCAATTTGGTTTTGACCAAAAGTACCACCATCTGCGCAATTATGGATTTAAATCAAGGACTACCTGTATATATGTCCAACAATAAAATCTCATTATTAATACTTCAAATAACTTTGTGCAGTAATACAGAAGTGGTGATGAACAATCATTATACTATACATAGCGTAGTAATATAATACATATTAGTTTTTAACAAGCAAATCTGATTTTAACTGAAATAACATTGAGTAAGATTATAAGAAGTATGCTGGTTATAAATATCTTGAGAATGATTAGGCTGCTTATAAAAACTAGGCCTGTGCGTTACTCTGACTTTTAGTCTGAAAAAGGTGCTTTAAAGCAGGGACAATGAACCCCCAAAACATCTCAAAGCAATCACACAATCCTAAAGAAATAAAAGCTTCTTTAGGAAGAGATATGCAAGATTTGTGTGCTCCAAAGCGACCTTTTCACAACTGAATGAAAAGCATGACACAATCTTAAAAAAATATGTCAAACTTCTGCTTCTTTACAAGTCTGAGGCTTCTATGTTTAACTTCAGAGTTATGCGCTTAAAACCTAAGCTGAGGACAACCTACATTCTCTAGCAAATTTATCAAATTATTTTTGCAGTTTATTCATTTTAGGGAGTAGCCATTAAGTGAGCAAATAGTAAAAGCATTTTTGATCATTAAATATTATTCTACCACAATAAATGCTTCAAATATATATATTTAATAGAAAAGCATTTTATTTATATTGTGGTGGAAGAGGAACGTACTGTTCCTTTGTACTTTATGAATTGAGTTATGATATAGATATTTGACGATCATATTTCTATCTCTTTTTTAATTTCAAAAGTTTGTCAAAGGTCATCTTTGTTCATCCTTTTACAATATGAAACAAACCACCATGACACATTTGAATCAACTTTTTGAATTTAAAATACATTTACTTGCAAACATAAAAGCATTGCTATCTAATATTTAAAGCAAATATGCATAACTGCTCTGAATCTGGCATTAAATGTGACAGATAGTAAGTTGAAAGTTAAAGATGAATTTTGCAGTTCTAAGCGCTTTCAAAAATTAACATCAGTCAAAATGGGGAAAAAGTTGTATGCTTACTTGTCAATGTCTGCCATATTTTCAGATCGCAACAAACCTTTAAGAAAAGGAAAGTAATAATTTAAAATTGCTTTAAACAGAAATTATACTAATGTTCAACTACCGTGTTCCTCAGAAAATAAGGCCGGGCCTTATTTTCTTTTGACCCCCCCCCCCAAAAAACAGCTAGGCCGTCTTTTCAGGGGTGACTTAATCCCCCCCGTGCACCCTTGCCTAGAGTGCCCCATGGGCAGCCATGCTTCACCACCAGCCACTCCTAAAGGCTGACCATGGTGGAGCATGGAGAGCTCCCACCCCCGCCAAGCGCTTTTGCTGCAGATCCAGGTATGGTGCTGGCTGCAGGCTGGGTCAGCGGGCGGGTGGCGGCAGCGTGGATGTCAGCCTTGGCAGCAGCGGGGCACTTTGCATCATAGGACCTTCGGCAGCTGCCGTTGCCACTTCCTCTGCCGCCGCTTTCCCTTCTGCCCTCGCCGTGGCTTATGCTGCATTCAGAGTGCTGCCACTGGGCAAGACGCAGAGGCCGGAGTCCCTGCTGGACATCGCGGCAGTAGTGGAGAAGTGGCCCTTCCAGTGGGTGGAGAAATGGTTCGAGCATTCTTCCACCAGCAGCGTTTCAGCTGCTTCTCAGGCAGGGAAGCAGCCTCCATAGCTTCCACGGTTCCCACCGGCACTGGCAACTCTCTTGCCAGTGCTTTCCCCAACAACAGCGGCAGCAGTGGCAGGACAGACCCCGCTGCCAACGAGAACCACCTGCCCTCCCGCAGGGGCATCACTTTGCTTGATGGTGGCTGCATCGGCAACATCCTGCAAGTCGGTGAGTCATTTGGGCTTCAGTGGGTGGAAGTGGCAGCAGGAGGGTGATGCCATCGTTTCCCCCCACACACACTTTGCTTCCCGTCCCAGAGCTTCGGGTCACAGTCTCGTCCCCTGTACGGTCAGGCGCTCTCCTCTTGCTCCAGCCGCCCGAAACGCCCCGTGGACCTTTTCCCCCTCTTTTAAGTTGGGCATTGGTAGAAGTTACCCTGAACGCCCTTTTTATCTATGCTGCGAGAGAGCCCAGGATGGGTTGACTCCTTCCTATGACATCATAGCTGAGTCTGTACTAAGATATAAAAGCCAGCCCCGGGAGAGACCCCAGCTTTGGCGAAGATACTTGACAGACTGAAAGGTGTCTCTGAAAGCCCAAAATAAATACAGAAATACGTCTTACCCTCTCCGGACGAATCAAGGGAGGGGCTGGGCTCTCTCGCAGCATAGATAGAAAGGGCGTTCACGGTAACTTCTACCAATGCCCATTCTCCTCCATGCTGCATTGAGAGCCCAGGATGGGACATACCAAAGCTTGCATGTCCACAGGTGGGTCCTTGTCTGGTTCATCACACTGACTGTGGAACCACTCGTTGAAGCACCCATTTGCCGAAGGCTGCAGTCGCCGAGGCAAAAGCATCCAGACAATAGTGTCTGATGAAAGGAGACGGGGATGTCCACGTAGCCGCACGACAAATCTCCTCCAAGGATGCTTGGGTCGCCCAGGCAGAAGTGGCCGTGCTTCTGGTAGAGTGCGCCGTCAGACCTCAGGGAACCGGAAGTGCCGCAGCTTTGTAGGCCTGCTCAATGCAAGACCTGACCCACCTGTTAATAGTAGGAGAAGAGGCCTTGTGCTCCAAGTGAGAAGGGACAAAGGAAACAAACATGGCTTCCGACTTCCTGAAGTAGGAAGTCCGCTTAATGTATATTCTAAGAGCCCTTCTTACGTCTAGCGTGTGTCACTGCGGCTCTAAGTCATGGTGCGGGAGAGGACAGAAGTCAGGCAAAACAATGTCCTGGGACCTGTGAAACCAGGTGTTAACCTTCGGAATAAATGAGTGGTCCAGACGAAGAACAACCCTATCATCGTGAAAGGAACAAAGGTCCTGTCTGATGGAAAGAGCACCAAGCTCGGAAACCCTCCTGGCAGAAGTGATGGCAACAAGGAACACTACCTTCAGAGTCAGGAAACGGTGAGACATTGTTCTAAGGGGTTCAAAGGGGGGGCTTTGTAAGGGCATTAAGGACCAAATGAAGGTCCCAGGAAGGATACCTGTGAACCACCGGAGGGTGCAGGTTGGAAGCCCCTTTCAAAAACCTCCTGACTGAAGTGTGATGGGAGAAGGAAGGAAGTGAACCCCATGAAAGGACTGAGGAGAGGGCCGCAACCTGCCTGCGTAAGGTGTTGGGGGCCAAACCTTTCTCCAGCCCATGCTGAAGGAAGCTAAGAACTTCTGCCAACTGGGCTGAAGCAGGAGAAAGACCCTCCCTAAGGCACCATCGGGAAAAAGCCTTCCAGGTGGCATCATAGATGTGCCTTAGAAGAAGCCAGAATAGTGAGGAATAGTGAGGAAGTGCCACACGGTCAGCTTGAACCACTGGGGCTCTGGGTGGAGCAGGGCCCCCTGGTGAAGGGAGATTAGATGGGCAGGGATCCTCCAAGGAGAAGCCACCGATAGGTTGACCAGGTCCGCAAACCAGGGCCTCTTTGGCCAATAGGGTGCCAGGAGGAGGAACTCCGCACGTTCCTCCAACGTCTTCCGAATTACTGCTGGAATGATGGGAAGCGGGGGAAAGGTGTAGAGGAGACCCTTGGGCCATCTGCACCGAAGAGCATTGGTCCCCTCCGCTCCCTGGCAAGGAAACCTGGTGAAGAATCTGGTGACTTGGGTGTTTTGAGGAGTGGAGAAAAGATCCACCTCCGGTGTTCCGAATCTGAGGGAAAGATCCCTGAATAGAGACGGAGGAATGGACCATTCTGCCTGGTCGACTAGGCTCCTGCTGAGTCGGCCTGGGAGTTGTTGACCCCGGAGATGTGGTCTGCCGAGATCGATAACAGGTGTTTCTCTGCCCATAACCCCAGCCGTAGAGCCTCTCTCATGAGGGCTTTGGACCTCGTCCCCCCTTGCCGGTTGACATGAGCCTTTACGGCCATGATGTCCATAAGGACTAGAACATGAGAGCCGGTCACTGATTGCCTGAAATGCTTGAGAGCCAGAAATATAGCTCTGAGCTCTAACCAATTTATGAGAAGGGTCTGTCCCGATCTGGACCAAACGCCCTGAGCTATATGGCCCTGCATATGGGAACCCCAACCCAGGAGGCTGGCATCGGTGGTTATCACTAGCCTATCTGGGTCCCTGAACAGGAGTCCCCTCCAGATAGATGGGGAATGCCACCAATTGAGAGATCTCCGGATTTGTGGTGGGAGCGAGACCTTGATGGATGAGTGGCTGGTTCCTGCTCGTTGGTAGGGAAGCAGGAACCATTGGAGGGCTCGGGAGTGGAGCCGAGCCCACGGGACAATGCCAATACAGGAAACCATCTTCCCCAGAAGTTTGGACAGCAGCAACAGGGGGACAATTTGATGTTGCTGGATCTGGCTGATGATCTCTGCAAGGCTCTTTCCACGAGCTGGGGACAGGAAAACCTGGCACGACATGGTATCGATGACTGCTCCCAAGTGTTGCAATTTGGTTGTAGGAGGGAACTGGCTCTTTTTGGTGTTGATGGAAAATCCATGGCTCTGGAGACATGAGAGGGTAATTTGCAGACCCCGATGGGCCGCAAGGATGGAAGAGGAAAGAATCAATATGTCGTCCAAGCAGCATTGGATCCTCACTGGAATAGAACGCAGAGATGCCACCAATGCTGCCAGAACCGTTGTGAAGACCCTTGGAGCCGATGAGAGGCCGAAGGGAAGTGCTCGATACTGGTAATGGGTATTCCGATAACAGAAACGGAGAAACTGGCGATGATGAGGCCAAATTGGGATGTGGAGGTAAGCCTCAGTGAGATCAATGGAAGAGAGGAGGTCACCCTCCCGAACGCTCTCTAAAATAGAATGTAGAGTCTGCATTTTAAATCGCCTGTATTTTACAAATTGGTTGAGAAATTTTAGATCAAGGATGGCTCGCCACCCCCGAGGCTTTGGGAACGATGAAAAGGCAAGAGTAAAGCCCACATCCCCGTTGAGACGGGGGAACAGGTTGAATAGCCCTGATTTCAAGAAGGTGCTGAATGGCCTGATTCATGAGGGCTTGCCTGGAAATGTCCCGAGATACAGGACAGATTAAAAAAAAAAATTGGGGGGTGGGGTTAGGAAGTCCAATTGTAACCCTGACCTAATAGTGCTGAGCACCCAGGCGTTCGTCGTTGACTCCTCCCATTTGGAGGCAAAGAAGGCTAGGTGACCTCCGATGGGTAGGGAGAACGAGGGATTACTTAGAGCGACAGAAGGAACGACCCCCTCCCCCCCGAAAGGGCCGTTTACCAGCAGAAGGTTGTTGCCTGCCAGATATTTCCGCCCGTTGGCCTTGGCAATGGGAGCATGGCCTGTGAGAGTGGGGGAAGCGAGATGAGGTCTCCGCTCAGAAGGTAGGAGGGCGATAAGGAGCAGGGCGATAGTGGGCCTTCTTCCCAGAGGAAGAGAGGATTTTACATTTATCTCTGGTTTCGATGAGATAAGGTTCCAGAGCATCGCCAAAAAGCTTATCACCTGCGAAAGGAACTGAAGCCAGCTTCCATTTTCGGTGTGACTCCGCCTGCCAATTTCAGAGCCATAAAAGTCTTCTTGCTGCTACAGAAAATGCCATGGCCTTGGATGCAAATTTGGCGGAATTGAGAGTGGCATCCGCAGTGAATTCCGCCGATCGTGTTTACGATCGCTCCAAACTGCAGGCGTGGGGGAGGTCTGCAGACGCTGCCCAGCTTGCCTGCACAGAGCTCTGTGGCGCTGCTCCCAATGTTGCAGGGCTCTCCTGAAAGAGCAGCTGCCCAGATCCCTGGGAGCTGCTTGAAGAGAGGAAAGAAGTACTGAAGATCGCTGGTGATTGCTATCTAACAGAACGCTTTAAGAGACACAGCTACTGACTGAAAGGAGCGGAGTCAAAAGCTGGGGTCTCTCCCAGGGGCTGGCTTTTATATCTTAGTACAGACTCAGTTATGACGTCATAGGAAGGAGTCAACCCATCCTGGGCTCTCGATGCAGCATGGAGGAGAATTGCTTTATTCTCATTGCCTCTGTCAGTTCCCTAGGAATACAGTCTGGCCGGGCAGCTTCCTCCCCCCACCTCCTGGTAGTTTTAAAAAAGGAACCGTCTATCTGTTTTTCCCTTCAAGCAGAGGCAAACCTTCCAATCCAAACATAGGAGAAAGGGAATCATCCTACAGACCTCCTTAGAAGTATGAATGAAGTGGCTGAAATGCTGCTGGTGGAGAAATGCACTTGAACCATTCCTCCACCTGCTGGAAGGGCCACTTCTCCGCTACCACCGCGATGTCCAGCAGGGACTCCAGCCTCTGTGTCTTGCCCAATGGCAGCACTCCGAACACAGCATAAGCCGTGGTGAGGGCAGAAGGGAAAGCGACGGCGGAGGAAGCGGCGGCCAGCAAAGATCCCATGACGCAAAGTGCCCCACCACCGCTGAAGCCGTCTTCCACGCTGCTGCCGCCCACCGCCCCGGCCTGCAGCCAACACCATACCCGAGTCTGCAGCAAAGGCGCTTGGTGGGGGTAGAGTTCTCCGCAGTCCATGATCGGCCATTAGGAGCGGCTGGTGTTGAGGCATGGCTGCCCGTGGGGTGCTCCGAACAGCAAGTTCCCCCTGCCCTTCCCCCCATTTCGCATGTTTTAAAATAGGCCTAAATTTTGGGGGAGGGGCTTAATTTCACCGTATACCTAGAAAACATGCTGGGCCTTCCTATTGTGGGGGCCGTGTTGTTGGAGAAACAACAGTATCTTGCAATGGATCTGGAAGAGATATGCTATTGTAACCATTTTTAAGCCTATCAGAACCATGGTCTTCCTCTTTTTGTATGATCACAACCAATGTATTAGGTTGAAAAGTCTTTAAGTAATATTCCTAAACTACACTATGAATGGTGGAAGAATCCAAAGTTATCTTGGTACAGAAAAAAGACACTTATGACTTGATCATCTCCTAACAACTACAGGGAGTGCTATACTACAGAAGTAATTTTGATGTTTCAAACCATAGTTTGCACTCTGAAAAGAAAGTTGTCTGTGTATTCAAAATTGTTCTGCAATACTAAGGTAAACCTATCCACAAAGATTAGCAGAAGCAAACACTGGAAATGCAACTGATCTGCAACTGATTTCAAAATAGATAATTTTAATTGATATTGCTGCGACCAATTGTATTTGTTAGTCATCACAATTAACTCCCTCTTATCTTTATTAACAAAGAGTATGTGTGATTATGGCATGTAAAATTTATTAACTTCTTTCTGTGCAAATTGTAACATTGTGTTCTGAAACATTGTTCTTACTTGAAGGATCTTATTCATCCTAGCACTTGCTTCTCCAATATTGTTATTCATTTGCAGAGATATCCGTGACAGACAGACTCACATAACTGGTCATTGTTAACTGAGCAGGGTTGCTTCTTGCACATAAGCTGCATACTCAGGAATGCCAGACTATATTAGATAACAATTTAAAGTATTTGTATTATTGAATTCTGATATATTGTATTTTTTCCCACCAGAAGAACAGATATACAAAATTGTTATTAGAACTTTGGACACATTTAGTTAAAACAATATATTTAGTTAAAAGCAATTAGATATTACTAGTAAAGGCCAATTTTTCCATTAAGTTATCAAATAGCAGGTTTCTTCAATGGCTTGTCTGGAGTCTATTTGATGGCTTTAGTGGAAGACCATTTTTAAAAAGATATTGATAAGATTGAGCAAGTCCAGAGATGAGTAACAAAAATGGTGCAAGGTCTTAGGGACAAAACATATCAGGAGAGATAGGAGGAACTGAATATGTACAGCCAGGAGAACAGATGGGGGAAAGGGGTGACAAGATTGAACATTTAAATATATTAAGGGTGTGAATAAGTTTCTAGAAGGCAGCATTTTCAGTATTAAGCAAAAATCAAGAATACAGGGACATAATGCCAAACTGATAGGATGGAAATTTAAAAGTAATGTTAGAAAGTAGTATATCAGGTAAAAAATAATGAGTCAATTATCAGTAACTGAGTTTAAATATGCTTGGGATAAACATATGTCCATTATCCAACAAAAATTTAAAAAATACAATAAAAATAAATTTATAAAATAATTAAAAATAAGAAAAAAAAAATCTTCAAAGAGCAGACTCAATGGACTGCTAAATCTTTTTCTGTCATCAGTTTTCTATGTTTCTATATTTTGACTGATAATCAAATTGATTTAGCAAATCATCAAAGTTTTCATACTTCCAACCTTATTGAGTGATGTATCTTCCATTTGTATAATAGTTTCCAGCTATTTTGAGTAAGATACGTGTCAAAACACTAACTGCCTTTTCAAGGGTTCCTCAAACATAGCCTTTCTACATAAAACTATTACATGCAAGGTACTGATAAACTTGCATCAATTTTTAGAACTATATTTCATTAGATTCAAACACCTTCAAATTTTGTTTCAAACACAGATGTATCTGCACACACAATACAAATCCTCTTGTATAGCATTTCATTTCACTTGAATGAATTATGTAAGATCATTGTGATGTCTCTAACAATTCGAATTTTCATTATGAAATATCTACAAAAATATTTTTAAAGTTTAATAGCATTATTTACAAAGTGTTCTTCTATTCATTAAATTTGGAACCATAAACAATAACTAAATATACTGAAATGGCCTCTTTTTTCTATAAAATATAAATTTTATATTAAATTTGCATCAATGCAGAAATGCTAATGTGATCTGATTAAAAGTGGAATGGTCAAAAATTCAGTTGAACATCTTTGGAACCAATGACACTTTCAGCCTATCTCTCTAAACTGTTAACACCAGTTGCTGCTATGGTAACAATCTTTACAAACCAATCTTGCATTTTGTTATTATAGACTGAATACTGTAACAGAAACTGTTGACAACTTAAAAAATACTCATTTAATTTTATTTTCCTAAATGACATTGCTAGATTTTCTATAAATGGAATTCAAAAAAGAGATCCAAATCATATGCTTCTTGAAAAACATGACTTATTAATCCGAAGCAGGGATGTCAAACACAAGGCCTGCTGGCTAGATCCAGCCTGGGATGTGGTTAGATGCAGCTCACAGGGTCATCCTGTAAAATTTAAGGGGCCGGCCAGCATGGCTTCAGCCCAGTTTACTCAATGCAAAGAGAAAACATTTGGTGAGTGGCGTAAAACTGGCCATGCCCAGTGAGTGTTGGCAAGCTGGCCACACCCACCCAGTTGGCCACACCCATCTCCCCCCCCCCGAAGGTCAACCACAGCCCTGATGTTGCCCTCAATGAAATTGAGTTTGACACCCCTCATCTAAAGGAAGTAACATGGCATTAAAACCAGACTGCCTGAACAGTCTACCACTTGTAGGATTCATTTTTTAAAAATGCTGTGCACCCCCAGAATGGTCAAATGTGTATACTTTGGAAGAAAAACATGCATTTCAAAAAAAAGTGGAAGATTTCAGGATCAGAACATGAAATTTTGCACATAGTTGGGAATTGATTAACATAACAAAAGAGAAGGACAATAAATTCAAGAAAAAATTAAATATTGATGGTAGGTGGGGAGATGTTTCTTCAAGTTTGCTTTATCAATGATGTACCTTGATTTCACAGAGGATGATTATGGCAAAAAAAAAAAAACCTGCTGCTTTAGTTCAGTTTATGCATCCTATCCACTCTTATCTTTCTGCATTGCAGAGGAAGCCATTTAATCTTTCATTGAATTCTCCACTAGAAAGAATAGCAAAGAGAGTCAAGAGACCTTAATTTAAGAAACTAGAACCACAAAGTCTTGCCAGACTAAGCAACAGTACACGGTAACAATATCAGACCTTAAACTCAAGGACTTTTTGTCTACATCATCAGGCTTTATCTGGATATTTAAAGTAACATAAAGGTCAATCTTGAACTCTGTATTAAGGTCTAAAAAGTTGTCAGCAGATTCATGAATACATCATGGATATTATCCAATCTGTACTGTCTATGTAGTAACTACCTGTTTACTGACATCTTGTATCTTTTCCCCTAGCATTCTTAAGATAAAAAGGGAAGAGAAGAGAGAAAAGAGACTGATTGAAATATCAAAAGTCCTTTGAAAGCAATGGTTCATATTAATGATGGTTGCTGTGTCCCAGGGTCATGCAATCTTCTGCAAGCAAAGTCAATTGGGAAGCCAGATTCATTTAACAATCAGGTTACTAACTTAACTACTGCAGTTATTCACTTAATTATGATAAGAAATATCACAAATGTCTCACTTAACAGAAATTTTGGGGTCAATGGTAGTTATAAGTCAAGGACTACCTATACTCCTTTCTCTAGAAAAATATTCCACAAAAATCATATTATTCTCAACCAATCCCAGTGATCCAATTTCTAAATGTTTTGCTTAAGTTGTTAAAAAGATTATGGTACAATTAGTCCTCGATTTATGACCAATTGCTTAGCAACCATTCAAAATTCCAGCAGGCCTAACTGGGAGATACTTACAACCCAGATTCAAAGTTTCCACAGTGCCTCCCAGGGTCACATGATTGCACTTCGGGCATTTGGACACATAACTATGTTTTTTGATGGCTTTGCCAAAAACTGGTATTTACTTCTAGTTTTCGGCAAAACCACATCCTTACGTTTATTTAATGAACACAACAGTAACAACTATAGTGATTTGCTTAATGACTGCCATAACAAAAGGCTGTAAATTAGGGTCAGTCACATGGTGGATACATTTTATGACCATCATGAATTATGACCATAATGAAGCTTATTTATCATGATCATATCTTAAAAATTACTTGTAGTCTGTAAATGGGAAATATCTGCCCAATCCGTGCAGCTTTAGGAGTTGAAATCCAAGCATCTCAAAAGTTGCCTAGGTTGTGAAACAGTGCTAAAATGAATCTTTAGAGTTTAAATAGAGGAGCACTGCATAAATACAAAGAGACTGTAGCAACTCTGTCCATAGTTAGAATTGAAAATTTGATTGTTCCATTTTCCAACACATTTTGAACATGATGTACAATATTATGAGAACCAGAACTTCAGTGAGGCAAGATTCCCCTTTCAGCAAATTTATTTTTAAGAAAACATTTCCATGCAATTTAACTTTTTTGTAAGGACTCAATTCTGCAAATCTCATGAAAATTTTGGAAAGTCATAATACTGAGGAAAAGATCCTATCCTCCTATAGTACTTACTTATACTATGAAATCTAAACTAAAGGTGATTGAGAAAAGTGCACCAGAACAGGACAGATCCCAAAAATAGAAAAAAATGATACATTAACCTAATTTGCAGCTACTGAGAAGGAAATCCCTATTAGGAATTCTTAAGAAAGCAATCAAAAATAAAAATGTCAATATTGCTACACTGGCATATATCTATGAGTACTACAATGCTTGGGATAATACTGTGTGCAATAATGGCTCACAGGCCTTGAAATAGGGTGCTAGAGTTGGAAAAAGTATGATTATCTATTCCATAACATCAGTTATTAAGAGGAAAAAAACAGAAAGGGGGTATCAAAGGTGCTTTTTTCCTGAAAAAACATCTGTCTAATAATGGAACAGAATACTGAATTTACAGTGGACTAGTATTATTCAACAAAATTCTTATATTCATCACTGTCACAGAATCCAAATATTATCTGTATAATGTAGCAAAGCCCATTTCAACATCTGTATCACAATAATATTGGGAAAGGAGGTCTATGAACAATAGACATTCCAGATAGTAGCTCTATTTAATACTCCACAAGAAAGGATTAGGTTCTAATTTCCTATCCGTGTTTGAAACATAACTGGATGTTTTTAAACAGCAATTCATGATCCCAGAGAGTAATGTCTACATTAATTACCACATGGGTATTCCAGTTATGTTTTGCTGATCATTAGGGCAATACAGATCAATTAAGCAAATATTATTAAATTACCTTTATGCTAGGTGCTACCATACAGTTAATATAAATAGTGCATGATAAATACACAATATTGAAAACATGGAAACTTGGCAGTATACAAACACATGAAAAACTACTTTCTCAGCTCTGGTTTTACTTCAACCATAATTAATATTTGTATATACCCTGTTTCTCCAACAATATGGCCTCCCCCAATAGGAAGTCCCAGCATGTTTTATAGGCATGAAATGAAATTAAGCCCCAACCCCAAATTAAGGCCTATATTAAAACATGCGAAATGGGGAAAATGGCGGAGGGGCTTGCTGTTAGGAAGTACTTTTGTTGCACACCCGGATATGGTGCTGCCTGCGTTGACCCTGATACAAACGCCTGATACAAACGCCGAGGTCAACATCCAAGCTGTCGCCGCCTGCCCTAAGATGCAAGGGGGAAATTAAGTCACCCCGAAAAGATGGCCTAGCCGTTTTTTGGGGCTCAAAAAAATAAGACCCAGCCTTATTATATGAGAAACACGGTAAATGTTGCTGAACATAAACTGATTTGCAGTGTTACTTTAAAAGGTGGTTGGGACATTTGGCAGCAGCAAATTGAGTATTTTAAAAAATGCCAGTGGGCTACATAAGGCTGTTTGGCAGGTCACATGCAGTCCACAGGCCAATGTTGTATAGGCATAACCTATGCACATACTATACTATTATGTTGTGTACATCAGGTGTTGAATCGGTCAATTTGTTTATTTACTATTTGAATTGCAATCCATGAGTAATATCAAGTTTATAAAGGTATTTCTCGCAGTTTCAACATCCCAGTTATCATTGTTAGGCGAATCCTACCTAAGTGTCCCATGGTTACGTGATTGCCACTTGCAATCTCCTGCCAGCTTCCTTAATGACTTTGTCTGAAGCTGGCAGTAAAGGCAGCAAATGGCAACTTTATGACCATGGGACACTGCAATGTCATTATTGTGAGCCAGTTGCCAAATGCCTCAGTTGTGATCATGTGATTGCAGGAATGCTCCAACTTCAGAAATTACAATGTAACTCATCCACTGTCAGTCACACACACCCCCCCCCCATACAAAACTATAACTCTGAATAACTGCTAAACAAGTGTTTGTTCAATGAGATCTATCTGTATTACGAAACACAACTAAACCAACCTCAGTTAAGGAACTCTAACACATGACCAGATTGTAAAGTGCAGGACCAGTTTTCTGATTCAACACAACTGACTGTGCTTTCCTGGAAAAATGCATCTGAAAATTTATTTTATTTAATTTATCTGAAAAGCTTCAGTTTAATAAAGTAGATTAAATAATGCTTATATTTACATGTGGTAGAATATCCTCCTGAGCCAAAACTCCTAGTATTCATTACTTTGCTAGACCCAATGCATTTTTATAATTTTGGACATGCATCTTCAGATATATTAATCACTTCCATTTTACAGAAGGGTAACCAAAAGAAAGTAACTTGCCAAGAGCTGCCAGCCATTTAAAATAAATATTGCTACAGATTGTGTAACAATTAGGGTTTTATGTCTCTAAATTTAACACTATTAATAGACAACACCTAGATGTGCAAGAAAACTATTTTTGCTATTTAAAATATCAATTTGTGAAAATGTTTCTATACAACACATTGGCCAACAAAAAATATAATTGAATTGGAAAGTCATGAAAAATTTCAAGCCAATTTTTTAAAAGACAAATTCACTTGCCACATCAGAGAATACAAAAAATCCAGAATTTAAGGTCATGCCAACTGTCATTTGCACCCTTTTTAGACATTAAATCGTACATTAAAAAAAGCACAAGTCTTGTGTATATGCATTCTTTGGATACCTTTCTTATATTTTATAATCTTAGGTCCCTCACTAATTTATATTCAAAACCCACCATTACCCAATTTCTGAAACAGACTTATCTTTTAATCTTCTACTGAAATGGTATCTCTCATTTTACACATCTCCTTTTTGTTGCCACATCAAAAAGAAAATAGTGGTAGTGCGCTACTGTATGTCCCACCCTTCTAATCAAATGCAACCAGCTATCTACTGAAAAACAATGAAGCAAGGAATAGTATTTCAAGACACTTTAATCTTGCTTTTATAGTGTCCTGTCCTTAAAACCATATGGTCTATCATAAAGCCTGTTCTGTAGATTAAAGTGCAGCCACCCTAACAGTTAATGTGATGCTGTCTAAAACCATAGTCCTGGCACTATCTCAAAAGTTATAAAGTACATTTAGAATAGCTATTAAAACAACCAACTGAGTCAACAAAATTGATCTACAAATACAACACTCTCTCTGTGCAAAAAGAGGGAAAGTGAAAAAAGGACTTTTTATTAGTACGTATGGGAACTGCTTTTAAATCGCGGGGAGGGGGGTTATAAAACAGCGTAAAGTTATCTCTAAACCGATTGTTTCCTCAGGGAACAGGAGTGATAGACTCCCCGCCTCAACGCGCACCCTCCCCAAAAGCCCACACCTAGCCTCTCCCGGGGACCCACTGTTAAAACCGACTGCCTATTTCGATCCCCTTTTCCCTACCCCTTCTTCGCGGCAAAATCCTATTAACGTCTCAGCCCTGGTAAGAGGTTTTAATCCACGCAGCGCCACTTACAGGTCACCGACTCCAGGGGGAAAGGCGCCGGAGGCGGCCCAGACCTGCCTGTTTTCCACGTGTTTGCTAGTGCTTCAGCCGGCCAGACTAGGCCCGGCCAAGCCAAGCCAGATCGAGCCGCCCGGCCAAAGGCCTCACCCTAAGGCGAAAGTGATGAGGGCGGAATTAGAAACATGGCCTTGCGCGCGCGACTAGTCTCCCACTCGAGCAACCACCACCGCTGAGAAGTGAGGCACAATCCCCACAAGAAGACCAACGGCCAAGAAGGGCACCGCCTCAGCCCGCTTTCTCCCCCTTCCTCTGTGCCGACTGGACGCGAGGAACCCTGCAACTGGTGGGCCGAGATCGATATCTAGCCGGCGGGTGGTCCGGCTGTGATCTTCACGATCCCACCCTCGAAGACACGCGTCTCGGTTACCTGCGCGAGGCCGGGTCTCGCAGTGACTCAGGATTGAGGAAGAAGCGTCTCGCAGCCGGCGGTAAAAAGACCCAAGCTCCCGCCGCTCGCGCTCATATAGAATTAACGTCACTACGTAACACCCCCCCACCCTCCACCGCCTCTCTTTCCCGCGCGCCTCGGTCTCCAGGCAACCTCGGGCGCGCGCCTGCCAGGGAATGGCTAAATTGCTGCCTAGTGACAAATAAGGAATCCTCTCTCTCTCTCTCTCTCGCTCTCGCTCTCTCCCGCCAATCAACCCGCCAACCCTCAAGCCAGGCGGCTGCATTGGCGCTCCGCGGTTAGGCCACGTGCTCCCGGATTCTCTGTGATAAACAACGCGCGGAGCGAAAGGGAAGGAAGGATGCTCGTGCTGGGAGTGTGCAAATTTTCCCTTTTCTGAGGCAGACATTTCCAAATTAACCATCTTCTGTTTCTCCATAACTGAGTGTTGAGTGCTATTATTATCACTACATTAATACTCTAAACTGACATTATTCAGTGTATAAATTGTGGTTGCAGTTGTCTTAATTTTTTTATTATATTTAACTCAGATATATTGAGTTACTGTATTTTATTGTCTCAATATACATCCATGCGGATCTTACATTATGTGGAACCCTGCTGAATGCACTGGACTACAAACATCTATCTAGCCATGAGTTCAAATGATGCCATGCCACCAGTCGAGCTAGTGGGCAATGATGCAGGCTGTAATCCAAAACATCTGGAAAGGGCTGGATCTTCACAAGTTCTATAATCTGATGTTGGTACTGTATAAGATTATAGAGATTACAAAGAATTTCTAATTTGACAGGAGAAACAATAGGGAAAAAAAGAAATAGGAGCATTCATGTTAGCAGTTTAACTACAGTTAACAGTGGATTATGTGAAAGTCACTTTGATGTCAGATCACTAACATGTTTAGATAGCTGTGCTGAGCACAAAAGGGAAAGGACTGACTCATTTGAGAGAGAAGAGACCTTTGGATTATTTAGGGTGATGGAACTGCAGGAACAAAACTGAAATTGGGATACAGAATGGTATAAGGGTCAAGAAGGAATTAGATATAAAGGTTTGAGGAGCTTTGAAAAGAAAGCTTGGAATAGACAGGAAGATAGTGGAGGGTATTATGACATGTTACATGATGAAAGCCATAAGAGATATGAGTAATTGTGCTGGCAGCAGAATACACTACGAGATAGATGTAATGGGATCAAGATGACACAGTAGCAGTTGATAAATATATGACAAAAGATTTTAGCGGTGATGCAAAAGGCAATGATGTCAAAGCAAAGAGTGCAGAGTGATATCATCAAATTTAGCAATTATGTACCGTGTTTCTCCAACAATACGGCCTCCACCAATAGGAAGGCCCAGCATGTTTTTTGGGCATAAAATCAAATTAAGCCCCTCCCCCCAAATTTAGGCCTATTTTAAAATATGCAAAATAAGGGGGAAGGGCGGGGAGACTTGCCGTTAGGAGCGCCCAGCGGGCAGGAATTCCTCGCCACCAGCCGCTCCTAACAGGCGATCATGGCGAAGCGCGGAGAGCTCCCTACTCCCACCAAACACCTTTGCTGCAGACACCTTTGGCACCCGCCGCTGTTGCTTTCCCTTCTGCCCATCCCACCGCCACGTTTGGAGCTGCCGCTTCTGTGTTTGGAGTGCCGCCGCCATTTGGAGCTCCAAACGCGGAAGTGGCAGCTCCAAACATGACGGCGGGCGATCTTTTTATTTTGGTCCGCGCGAAGTTCAGAGTGAGAGACTGCGATGCCTCCATCCGAGATGGCAACCTCACTAGTGGATCACAACGTGGCTGGAAGCCCGAATCAGCGGGATACGATGGCAATCTTTTTGGAGCGAGAGGAAAGGGAGAGAAGAGTTGCGAGGCGTAATTTGCAGGAGGAAGTGGGTGTACCCCACAGCAGGGAGCCCAAGGAAGAAGGGCCAGTAGGCAACGGAGAGCGTCCCGTAGCTCCAGAAGCAGCCTAGAGACGCGCCCGGGAAGAGGCGCAGATGCTGCCTTGTAGTCCCCAAACCAACTCCAAACGCGAACGTGTTCCAAACGCGAAGCCGGTCGCTAAAGAGCCAGAAAGCAGCAAGGGCGCCAGGTGGAAAGGACAGGGTCACGATCACACGGAGATGCCCAAAGAGCGGAGCGCACATAACTAAAGGCGGCGCACGCAGTTGGTTTGGGGACTACAAGGCAGCATCTGCGTCTCTTCCCGGGTGCGTCTCTAGGCTGCTTCCGGAGCTACGGGACACTCTCCGTTGCCTACCGGCCCTTCTTCCTTAGGGCTCCCTGCTGTGGGGTACACCCACTTCCTCCTGCAAATTACGCCTGCAACTCTTCTCTCCCTTTCCTCTCGCTCCAAAAAGATTGCCATCGTATCCCGCCGATTTGGGCTTCCAGTCACGTTGTGATCCACTAGTGAGGTTGCCATCTCGGATGGAGGCATCGCAGTCTCCTCTCTTGCTCGCTTCTGAACTTCGCGCGGACCAAAATAAAGATCACCCGCCGTCATGTTTGGAGCTGCCACTTCCGCGTTTGGAGCTCCAAATGGCGGCACTCCAAACACAGAAGCGGCAGCTCCAAACGTGGTGGCGGAATGGGCAGAAGGGAAAGCAACAGCAGCGGGTGCCAAAGGTGTCTGCAGCAAAGGTGGGAATAGGGAGCTCTCTGTGCTTCGCCATGATCACCCGTTAGGAGCGGCTGTTGGCGAGGATGCAAGGGGAGGAATTAAGTCACCCCCGAAAAGACGGCCTAGCCATTTTTTCGGGGCTCAAAAAAAAAATAAGGCCCAGCCTTATTATGTGAGAAACACAGTATTTGTATTCCAACTTCTAAAATAATTATGTAACTTGTCATTAGCCTCTGCGTGCTCATGTTTTATATCTTCAGTTACTATTATAAATGACATCTATATATACAATAAATATTTGAAGTAAAATTAGTCTCTCTGTCCTTTTACATATCCATGACCAGGAAACTTTCCCAGGCATGACTCAGAATATAGATTTCTCCATATTTAATCCACTCTTCATGACGTTTTATTAAATTCAAATCATCCAGGAATTATGTGATATGGTCTTCTCAGATTCCTGATTGATCAGTTTGTCAGTCCTCACCCATCCCACCTTAAAAATCTTCCTTTGTAAAGACTGGATTTTGCCCTGCTGGAAAGTCCATTAGGAGTTACCAGAGAAAACAACTCTGAATCTTGATCAAATAAACCAACTTTATATTTCTTTCTTTTACTTCTAACAAACTTGATTTTAGTTTCATTTAAAAAAAACACAATAAATTCCAGATGTATACCTTCTTTTTTGATAAATGTTCTCCGTCGAAGACTGGAACAGACTTTGATTTTTGTCTAATTTCATGGTATCACTCATGGTATATATTGTTTGGTATACACATTTTCCTGGCTTTCACAAAGATCAAAATAGTGGTATCCTTCTTCAGAAGAATAATAGACCGAATAGATTAACCAAGATTGTTCTTGGTCAAGCTATCTATTCTAACAATTATATGAATGATAGCAGTGAAGGCACCTAAATGTTATTTTCATATTGTTCTATGTCATAGGACTAGAAGAACAAGTACTTAAGTAAGATAATGAGCTAGATTTTTGTAATAAATATCTCTTGTAAATGTTCCCCAAACCCCAAAATCTTCAACATTAGACTGTCTACTATTGACCTTACCACTTTCTTAAGAGGTCTGTAGGGGGCGTGCATAAGCGCACCAAAACGTGCCTACTGTTTCTTTTTTTTCTTATTTTTATCCATTTCATGTATTTATAACCTTGTTTATACTTATACCTGTTATCTAATAATTGTTTGACAAAATAAATAAATAAATAAAAAGATATTTTACCCATTTCAAATTCCCATTACTGAGTGCGTAATGAAAATGCAGAACACTATCCTTCATATTATTACAACCAGCGTCTCTTTTGGTGAATTAGAAGTGTTAGAACTAGCTAATATCTTGCTTTTAAAGAAAGCTTGAAAGCCACTGTTTATTGTTAATGCAATTAAGAAGTGATT
The DNA here is from genome assembly GCF_049901735.1 of Notechis scutatus. Lineage (NCBI taxonomy): Eukaryota > Metazoa > Chordata > Lepidosauria > Squamata > Elapidae > Notechis > Notechis scutatus. Next base: position 39,565,884 of record NC_142014.1, read on the forward strand.
GGTACCTATTGATCTATTATATCAACTCTTAGTTTGTGGGAGGTTATAGCAAATATAGTGGATTTAGATATGGTTTTCCACTCTAAAAGCCTCCTGCTTTGTAGGATGCTTCAGGGCTTTATAATCTCCCTTTTCCAATTTAACATCTACATAAACCTTCTGGGTGAGGTAATTCAGTAGCATGGGGCATGCTGATGTTCACCTGTGCATTTCTATTCCAGGCCAACCAAGTAATATTGGAGAACTTTTATACTTATGTCCGGGAGATGTGAAAATGTGTGTATAGGGAAGATCTAACTTCAATTCAGCTCAGAGAAGATTAAGTAACTTTAATGATTCTTGGACCTGGTGATTTTCCATACTAGCTTTGGGTGGGTTTGCCAATAGATTCTGGGAATCCTCCTGGTGTCATAGCTTTTGTTAGAGAAGTATATGATTGCCATAGCTGGGGAGGCTTTTGCGCAACCATGTTGGATGAGAATTTTAGTTCCCTGGACCAGTTCTTTGCACGGTCCTTCATGTTTTAGTTACTGCCCAAATAGATTATTGCAATGTGTTCTCCATGGGGCTGCCTTAAATATTATCCAAAAACTACTAATGATCCAGAAAACAGTGGTGCAGGCTATTATGCATGTGCCTTACTTCATCCATGTTATGTCCTAGCTTTGTGAGTTACATGGTCTCCCATTAGATCTCCACATGCATTCAACGTACTGGTTGAACCCTGAATGACATGGAACTAAAATACTGGAGGGACCATATCTCTTTGACGGTTTCTTCCCACCTCATTAGATCCAGCAACGGGCATGCTCTGGGTCCTGTCCATTAAAGAATGCAATCTAATAGGATGCGGGGTGTTTCCCTTTCTGTCGTGGCATCTGTACTTTGAAATACTATAACACAGGAGACTCTGACTTTGCTGGCCTTCCAGAAAGATCTGGCTATCTTCCCAGGAATGGAAATTGGTGGAATTTTGTTAATTGCAAGTGAGGAATTATACTGGGCTACCATTTTTCCCCTTTATTACATGATTTAGATGTACGTTGTTTTTATTAATAGTTGTTTATATTGTCATTTTAAAATTATATTTGCTGTTTAGAATTGCCTTGACAAGATAAATGATTGTATAAATCAATTAGATAAATAAATGACACAATATTGGTTAAAAGAAACAAATTTTGTTTTCTCAATATGCAGAATTTTATTCATCCTGAATAAATTGAGCTCAACTAATTGAGTGCCAGTTTGGTATGGTGGTTAAGGCCTCATGCTACAAACTGAGAGACACTGAGTTCTTGTTCTGCCTCAGGCATAAAGCCAGTTGGGTGACCTTGGGCCAGTCACATCCTCTCAGCCCCACGAAGAACACAGTGATAAACCACTTCCAAACTCTTTGCAAGAACTTTGCAGCAATAGTTTTGTTCCATCCAACATTGACTTGTGGGCACAAAAATGTAAAAAGTAAGACATTTGTATTTGACAGTGGGAACCATAACTGTACTATACAAATGCTATCCAATTTATTCTTCTTAAAGTTGCAATTAAAGCTATTATATCACTATTTCATTGAAAACAATTTATATAAAGTCAGTGCGTTGCTGAAGTATAAAAACCAGCTCAGTGCTGGGACAATTTAAATTATAACAAACACATGGCAGGGTCACCTTGCATTTTATTGCCACTTATTAGACAGTTGACGGAATTAAGAACTGATGTAATATGACATTTCACTACAGCAATAGTTTCTCATATTTATGTGAAAAGTTGTCAGCCATTACTTGTAATGGTTACATGAAAAATATGATATATTAATTTGTATTATATTTTATACAAAGATCAGATTTTTATGGGAGAAAAATATGGTGCCGAGCAGGATGCAACATGTAAATATTTATTTAAGATTCATGGCAATTAAAGTTTATAGAATACAAAAGTAAATTAATTGCTTTCAACTGGGAATAAAAGGTTCGTTTAAGATTATGAGCACCCTCTATATTTATATGGACCATGAAATTCAGAATATTTAATCCCACCAGTTTTTTACCTTTCAGGTGAACTTTTACTCTCGTCATGATTGGAAATTATTAGAGTTACAGCCCAACATTTTGGGAGAATTCTCCTTTTCAGAATCTCTATTAGATAGACTTCTGAGGCAAAATAAATTCTCTCCTTATTACAGTACTCTTATTTTATCACAATGAGGGTTGAAAGACACTATAATTTGAACTGTATGATAGTTGTGATAGTTGTGATTGTCTAATAGTCAAATAATGATGGTTATACTTATTAAATTCACAAATTGCATTATCGTAAAACTAAGCCTTCATTCAGAGAGCAGGAGTGGGAGAAGCAGGCAGGTAAAGGCTAGAGAACATAGATAGCCACAAGCTCACTCCCATCCCTTGAGCAAAGTGCTCAAATCTCATAATTAGCTAAATTTATATATCCTACAAAACATGATTTACAAACTCTAGTAGCTAGATTTGCAGAATGAACAGATCCAAAACAAAAATAACAATAAATTAGGTTCATATATTTTCCTGAACATGGTTTTTGTTTCAGCATTTGTGTTTTATTCAACACTTGATTAGATTCAAATATGCTAAGCTAAGCAGCAAATTTAGCTTGAAATTTTTTAGCAACAATGCAGTGACACCCACGTTTGTGAGGCTGAACAGGAGCTCTTTTCTTTCTCTCTCTCACTCTTTCTTTCCTATACCCAATAAATTCTCCCTCACAGTGACATTTTTTAATGATTATTATCTTTGAATTATATTGATGCAACATCAAATTCCCCTACTTGCTTATTTTGTTAGAACTTATAAAGAGATAATAATAAAGCCACTAAACATCTCACAGTAACCCTATCCACTGTGCCAAAATGTCAAATGAATAATTTCTTTTTGATTGCAGTGACTATCAGATGTCTCTGTTGATAGAAAATAACCTGCAGAATTGTATTTTATATAGCAACAGGAAGAATCAAAATAAGCTGGAAGCGAACAGCCAAGTTGGTAAACATCACAGAGTTATGATTTATCATTATTAAGAGGTATTTTTAATAATAGATTTAAATCAATAATATTCTGCCTTTTGAAATCATATAAAATATGTTGAAGAATTTATACATCCATATACAAAATTAGTCCACTTGAAATTAAGCTTGATTTCAATAACTATTTTCCTTATTCCCAATAGTTTTTGTGTTTGTGTATGTATATGTGTCTATCTGTCTGTGCCTTGGATTCAGCTTTGTGGTAACTGGTGACTGCCTGGACAACTTTTGGCAAAAAGGCTTTTTGGCAAAAATTTTGGAAGTGGTACCCATCTAGTTTTGTGCTTAATGTGGGACTAAAATTCGTAGTCTCCTGGTTTTTAACTTTAGAACCTGCTTTAACCACTACATCCAACTGGCTCTTCCCTTTAGCACACACATAGGACATATTTTTTTAAAAGGCAAGAATAGTATGCTATTCACACTGTGGATTGATATTGAAATTCTGTTATTGTCATCTGATGCAATCCTATGCCAGTGCTCCAAGTAATTGAAAGCAGAACTCCAAGGCAGGTCAATTCCTCAAAGAACATTTATCATCATATTGGCACAACTGGTGAAAACCAACTCTGAAAGTTCCTGAAGTTTTCACCTGATTAAAAAACGAAAGTTTTCTCTTCCCCCAAGTCATCAGCCATGTTGTCCAATAGAGATGCTGGCCAGTTGCTTGGTTATTTCACTTCTCTCCCAGCCACCTGTTGAAATGACCTTGGTTCCTACAGGAAAAACTTTTTGTTTTGACTGCAAAACCCCAGTTAACTATTCCCCCCTCCCGTCCCCTCTTCTGTCTTGTGGCAACCCTGAAGCCACAAAGATGGCCCCAGCCAGGTCTGCTTCAGGGTTGACACCTTAGGCAGTGATTTAAAAGTTCTGTATAATTCCGCATGTAGAGAGAGGGTATGACTTAAAAGAACTTCCTAAAAATTGGTTCAGCAGAGCTGAAGCAGCAATATAATACTTAGTCTACCCAAAAAGAAGTAAACACATAAATAACGTAATAGAAACTACCAGATTTTTATTATGAATGATTCAGCTAAACACTTGAGAAATTAACGTACATGGTATTTATAATAAAATTTATGGGGAAACCAAATTCACATTTACTCTTAGAATTATTCTGCTAAATTTCCAAACAATCCTTAGGCATAGGAAATTGCAAGATGGAAGTTATTTTTCAATGTTGAAATTATGCAAAATTATTAGACATTAATCTTACTTTTATCTCTTTGAAAACACATTTACTATGGAAGTCAGTACAGCTGACAATTCCATTTCTAAATGTTGAGACTGAAAGATCTTGATAGACGATTGTTGTGGATGTAATTCCGCCTGCAGCATTTTTCAGCAGCCACATCCTCTGTTGAACTTTTGTTCTAAATTTGGAAACGCTTTTATGGTAGAGAAAAACTAGTGTTGCTCTACAAATACTGGTACTATTTTTATATTTGATGGCAAGCAATAAGGTGGACTGATGGTTCTCTGCATTTAAAAAAGCAGATCTTATTCCTTCTTTATTTTATGCTCAAATGTAAATTCATAATCCATCTGTACAAGCACATTCTCTGCTGAATTTGTGTGTCCATCCATGTGTGAGTCAGTTTCAGTCTGTTTTGTGTTTATGTGCTTTTCTGCAGTGAATCAATAGTTTACTCTTGACTTTCACTAAAGTAAAGCTATGGTGAGAATTTCCTCAACCTGTTCTTTTCTACTTTTGTTTTATCATAGCAATAGAAAGGAATTATTCTTAATATTACAGAAATGCTACTTTTTTCCATGTATTTATTTATTTTGAGTGTCAGCAATTTCAGCAGTGCAATGTTATTATTAATTGTTTTAAAAAGTATAAAGACCATCAAAAGGGTGATTGTTTCTTAAAAGATGGGCCGTAACCATTTTTGGAGAGCAAGAACAAACAGCTTTCCCTGTACAGTATTCTCCCTGCAGTTACCCAAATGCAAGCCACCAGACTTAGTTCTATCTTCAAAGTAGTAATTTTGCACTGATTCATGTATTATCTTATTTTTGTTTAAGCCAATCCCTGCAATCTGGCTATTTTGCAGAGATAGGAATGGCTTTCCACTGTACGTTCTCTGCTTTTTCTGAATAATATCTGCTTTAAACTTTGCTATAGAACAACAGAGTTTCCTTATTAGCACAATGGTTACAACCCTTGCTACACATGCAGAATGTCCCTGACTCAAAATGCAGCAGGATTTCTTTTTCAGTTATTATTTTTCTTTTCCCAAAGTATTGTTTACTCTTTTCCGGAGCATTTTGTTTGGTTTTGTATTGGAGAAGCCTCCTGAGGACAGCCAAGAAAACAAAAACTAGATCTTTGAATAAATCAACTCAGAGATCTCACTTGAGGTGCAAATATCTAGGTTCAAATTATCTGACTTCGGACATATTATGCAAAGACCCAATCCTCTGGAGAAGGCTCTAATACTGGGAAAGGTGGAAGGAAAGAGAAGAGGATGACCAGCAGCAAGGTGGATGAAATTGGTTACACTGGTAATAGGCATACCACTGGAAGACTCAAATTCTGATGCTTTAGTATCTTTGGATATTGACCCTTGCTTCCTTGCAGGAAATTAGACTACATAAGTTTAGATTATGTCAGATTCAGGGCGTGTCACATTGCTAAATTGGCTCTTTGCTGCAGATCCTACACAGGAATCATTTTTCTGCTAGGTCAGACAAGTGAGGCTAATCCAATTTCATTTATCTTGCTGAAATTTTTTCTTCATTCTCAGGATCAACAAGGTGACAAGATAGTATACCTTGACATAAAATCATAGGTATATGACACATTAATTTACACTGCTTGATAGTTGAAGAAATGCAGTACATTCAAAATTGCTGTCAGAATAATGCACAATCAATGCAAACATTCAAATAAATTAATTCTGGCGAGATGATGAAAAATATCTTTGTCAGCAAATCTGTTAGCAGCATCTGTTCACTGAGCATTCAGAAATGTTCACAAAAGAGCAAAACAAACAATTATGCTCTGTCTTTAATATATTAAAAGCAATATTTTATAATGAAGAGTTTACACTTGTGTCAGAAGCACTGAGGCACTTCAAGGTTGAAAGGATTATCTGGTGACATGATCGGGGCCCAATTGGGGGCTCCTTCATAGGAGCTGGCATGAAGGAGGAGAGCTAAACCCTGCCCCATGGCAGCTCTTGAGTCTCAAATACAGGCTTGCTCCTGCCCAGTGTTCTAGCCGCTCGAGCCACTGTGCTCCTATAATGAAGCCATAATTAACTATTTAGAAAAGCATAATGTTACACTGGTTTCATTCTTTTCTGAAAGTTTACACTAACAAAGTAACATTAGGTGGCCGCTGGAGTAACTCAGAGTTCCATGGTTCTCCTCATGATTTTTAATATTTATATGCAATGCATGGAGATGAGCTGATACATCAGTGACAAACAGAAGGTATACAGTTCTAGCAGTCCTATCAATTACAAGTAATGGAGAGACTATGGAAGACTTTAATAGATGTTACAAAGCAGTTTGGGTATGGATGAGAGGGACCAGGCTAAAAATAATAGTTGAGATAAATAACTATAAGTAGAATGATCTGCAAACCTGAACGGAAGTTATTCATAAGATCTGAGTGTGCAGTTGGATGTGCAGTGTGTGCATAGTAGGAGGTAGTAGTTTCAAGAACTGATTGCAGGAAGTACCCTGCTGATGGCTACAGATCACACTTAATACGGAGAGAGGAAATTAACAGTCATAGCATGTGGATTTAGATTGCAAACTGGGAAAGACCCAAATGTTTCATGCTTCGCTAAGTCAAAATTATCTATTATTTTCTCCCGTTGGAGGAGAAGTTAAAATATATATTTTCTAATAAGTATATTTTCTGGGTTAGAACATACAGATCCTGTTTGAAAATGGAAGAAAGCATACCTCTGGGAAGTTAGGAAATGTGAAGAATAAATAAGTAATAAATAAATAAACACACACACAACACACATACATACATAACTCTGATTGTCTACAATAGAGACTCATGTGGACTTTGGAGGCCCTAGAAGGGGGTTCAGCTATATTCCCAAGCCTTGCTCTAACTAAAATCTAGTGAAATACAGATTGCCTTGGGATATTGCATATTAACACATAAGAATAACGCAAAATGGAAGGAAACCTTACCACTGAGCTTAGCTTTTTGCAGTTGAAGGAAATATGGAACTATAAAAACAGTTCAAATAGCCTGGGAACTACATTGTCCACAAAAAGTCTACTGTCATCACTTTATATGAGACCACTTTTGAATTATTTTTGGAAGCTTCAAGTGAGGTAAATAATAAGTGCCCTGTTTCCCTGAAAATAAGACCTATCCCAAAAATAAGACCTAGCATGTACTTAATATAAGCCCTCCCCACAAAAAATCACCACTACTTAAGAGCCTGCGTAGCTGACCGACCGCCCATTCCATCTGGTTGCTTGTGGTGCCAAGGCCACAAGGCAAGGATGGTGGTGCTCCATGCGCCTACACTGGCTTACCTCAGAGCCCACACAACTAGGCCATCCACACCCCAAAACCTACCTTGTGGTGGAAGCACCAACAGTCATGTAGCAGCCCACATGGTCACTGGCTCATTCTGCTTGCCCATGGCCTCAATAGAGTAGGAGGTAGAGCAGTGTGCTGGTGCCACAGCCACAATTCAACGTGGGTGCTGGGGCATGGATGGACTGGCTGCGGGGGCCCTGAGGTAAGCCAGTGCAGGGTGCATAGGGCAGCTCCACAGGGGTGGGATTCAAATTTCTTAACAACCGGTTCTGTGGGTGTGGCTTAATTTGTGGGTGTGGCTTGGTGGTCATGTGACTGGCTGGACATGGCTTGGTGGTCATGTGATCAGGGGACAACACTTCTTTGCCATAATGACTGTTTTAAGTATAAAAAAGATATACAAAAACAAAAGGTAGTTTACTATTTCATACCTTTAATGCTTAAATAATAAAAAAGGTACACAAGATGGAGACAAGCTGAAAGTGAATTTGAAAATGACAGTCTATAAAAAAGATGTTATACTGTGTATATAAAAGAATGGCTGATATTTTCATAATTACAATTAATTAATTGGAAAATAAACACTTAAAATGGAACAATAATTACCAAACCAAGGGAGTTTGTTACTTTGTGCCAGTATTGCCACAAAAATCTTTCCAAGCTAACATTACCTTACATTAGCTCAGGGCTTACCTAGACCAACAGTCCCTAATGGAATGAGAGCTATAGCAGAGTGAGAAGCCAGGGGATTGAGGGAAAGCCATGTTTAGACACCCAAGCTTTTTAGATTTTCATCTTAAAAATGTACTGAAGCTTTTTTCAGCATTCCAGCCAGGCAGCACTATTCTGTAGGAACTTGAAAGGACAGTGCCAGAAACCTCACAGCACCAGAAACCTCAGAAAACAGTGCCAAGAAACTCAAGCCAGCCCTTTCCCCTTTAAGAAAACCAAGAATCACCAGCTGAAAAAGAAAACTCAGAGCAGGCAGAGCTGACAATAGAAACAGTTAAGTGGACCCATTAAGATAAGGAGATTCAGGCTAAAAATAACTCCATTAACCCATTAAGGCAGGAAGACAGGATCCAGGGCAATCACTTTAACTAGAGGCACACAAATAAACCCATCAAGCTGCAGGAGCTTCAAAGGGGAATTAAGCCTAAAAGGCTCAGATTCACACTTCCAATCTGCTTGCAACCCAAGATTTTGTCACACCAGCTTTTTGCCTTTCCTCATAAAGAATCCCACTGGTCTTGTAAATTTTTAAGAGAGGGGGAATGGGGTCCACTGTCCAACAAAATGGGGATTGGGGACAAACACCCCGCCCCAAATCTCACTTGTTCCAAAATATAAAAGCAACATTATAAAATTTGCTTGCAAGCAAAGCAAACTCACAAAATTACACAACACCATCAACGTATGAAAACAATCACAGAATGTACATCTGTCACAAATTTCAAAATATAAAAGCATAATGTAACATAAAATTTGCTTGCAAGCAAACGCACAAAATTAACTCACAACACACTATGTATGTAAATATTGATTTTTCTATTTAAAAAGAGCAACTTTTACCCAAAATCAAGCAAAGCAGGCAGACAGATTAAGTTGCTCGCAGAATCACAGAGTCACTCACAGATCTACCTTTCTGCAATTTGCTTCCTGAGTCTGCACTGAAAAATAGAAGCTTCAGTCCTCAGAGTCTGGAAAGGAAGGCAACTTTCCAACATACCAGCTGTTCAGCTCTGCTCTCAGGCCACTTCTTTCTCCCAACCCCTGAATACCACTCCTGACTGGGCCTCAGGGAAGCCTCCTGGGTGAAGGCGAAGCAGTACAACAGCAATTTAGATTAGCTAGAAAGTACGAAATCTGACAATTTCCTGCTTTCTAGCTAATCTAAATCATGTGGCATAGCTGATAGTCGGAACAGCTGATCATCGGGGGAGGAAGGAAAAATAGCAACTTACCAAAAAGTACATGAAGGCACAATACACGCAAGTTGAATGGCGCACATGAGAGATAAGGAGTGACTGGGCGGGGTGGGCGGGGCAAGCCAGTGGCGCAATTTGCCATTCTCTGAACTGCACAGAATCATAACAACTGGTTCAGAACCAGTAGAATCCCACCTCTGCAGCTCCACCCACCTTGCCCTGCGGCTGCAGCACTGGCACCGATGTGTTGCTCGTCCATTGCAACAATGAGCAAGCAGAAGAAGTGGGCCAGCAGCCACACGGGGTTTTGCTGGACAGGGCTGCTGGTGTGGTGGTCACAAGGTGAGGCAGGTGTTGGGGCATGGGTGGACTGGCTGGGGAGACCCTGAGGTAAGCTGGTGCAGGGCACATAGGGCATCTCCACCCCCCTGCCTTGCAGCGGCGGCACTGGCAAGCTGCATGGCTTCCTGCCCCCCACAAGCAAGGGAGAAGAAGTGGGTCTCCCATACATGGAAAAAATAAGACACCACAATAAGTTTTTGGGGAAACACGGATATGGAGGTTAATGCTGAGAAAATATGATATCTAATCTGCATTAAGTACATAGGTTGGGTTGTGACTTTGCTGTTCCAATTCAAAGTGCAGTATCCTCATTTAAAGGCTTAAATGCTTATTGCTTATATTGCTAGAAATCACTTTTCATAAATGAATCTCTTGGAGATTTATAATTGATTATGAAAGCTTTACTCACAGTTTTGAATAAAATCTGTTAGGATATAAACATGAGAGACAGGTTGTCATTTGTGAGAGTTAAACTGAGAGTCAGTGATTTCCAAGACAGAGAATAAGTTACATAAACAGTCAACAAATCACTCACTCAACTTCAAGGCCATGAAATATACAACAAAGAGTCTGTTGAAGTGTGTCAAAAAGGAGGGGTGGATTTGAATGGTTGTGGGTATCAGAGGGAATGTGTAACCTCACTCAAATGGAAGACAACCAACTCTTTATCTGGCTTTCTTCAAGTGGGCAGTGAAGATTCTTACCTTCTGTGCCACGTTGTGTATCTAAGAGATCTAGCTGAGTTTAAGCCAAGCGGTCAAACCAAGCTGTGCCAAATGTCTTGAAATTTCTACAAAGGCTTGCCAAGAAGCCTTAGTTATACCTTCCTCAGCTGCTATATATGTTAGTTTTTGTATTGTTGATTGTGATTGCTTCAATTTTATTTTAATATTTGTTGCCATCCATAGTTATTTGTATTTTGTTGAGATGGACAGTCATACAAATTGATTGATTAAATAAATATATGTTAAACAAAGCTGTGGGTTTTTGCAGCTTTTGCTAATATTCTGATCATATATCTTTGTAATTGTTTGGGTTTTTTTTTTTATCACCTTCACTGCCGGTTAAGGATATATATGAATAAGGGCTACACAAATTATTGAAAAGTATATTGAGTAGAGTGCTGAAGTGACTGCATATTCAGCCATATCTTCATCAAAGATTTTAGGGTGAGATGTGTAAAATGCCAGTATCCAATAGAGAACATCATACTGTCTCTGAAACAAAAATGGAACTATATTAACTAAAAGTATACAGCAATTTCTCACAGTATTGCTCCAAATTCACGCCTTTTGGCCACCTGTACAAAGTATTTTCCATTTTATTTCTTTAATTTTATTACTATTCAATCAGCCTATGGTCCACCAGCCATCATTGGTCAACTGCATAACAAGTGGCCTATGACTCAGCTTTGTCTAGTTTTGATCACAGGTGCTGAAAGAAAATCAGCCGTGATTTCTATCACCTTGAGGTAAACAATTTTTTAAAATTGTGACAAAGATTCCTAATTTACAGTTAAGAAACAATCCAAAGAATAAAACATTCCAGATTGCCCTATCACCTTGCCCATTACAGTCTACAGCCCTTTCCTCATTAAGTACTAACAAAAACTTTAGTAGACGTTGTCTACTTAGACTTCCTATCACCTCGAAGTACAGTATTGGCTCTTTGCTTGAGTCTGTTGGGAATTGGAGTCTACTGATTTTGTCAAGACCACATTCACTATCCACCTTTTTTGTCTTTCTTATCAACAATTGTTACTGGAGTGTAATGTGGCAGGTATCTGTATGTCTGAATTCTAAAGTACCAGAGCACTAGCATCTTCATTTTCTATAAACTTTCTCTATTTTATGGTCCAACTAGTTCTTGCTAGACAAATGATATTTCTTACAGATCTTCCAATGCACCATTTTTATTGCTTTATCATGCCATTTTTGTAGTCAGTCTGTGCAGTGTTCTTGCAATAGCTAACCAGTTTGTCTACTGGTTCCTTCAGCTTCTTTGCAGAAGTGCCACTTGTGTCTATCTGTCTTCTCCTTTCTGCCTTTGTATGCATTTGTTCATAAGGTCTAGTCTTGTTCAATCAGAATTAGTTGTCTCTTCAACTTTCCATGGCAATGAAACATCATGGTCTAGTTCAGGGGCCTGCAACCTTAAACACTCAAAGAGCCATTTGGCCGCATTTCTCACAGAAAATAAAACATCAGGAGTTACAAAACCTGGGTGGCATAGCCAACTCAATGTCACTCACTCCCACTCAGTTACATGACCCCCCCAGCCATGCCTACCCAGGTTTTGTGGCTCCTGGTATTTTTTCTCTGGGAAACAGGTTTCTCTCTCTCTCTCTCTCTCTCTCTGTGTGTGTGTGTGTGTCTTTCTCTCTCTCTTTCTCTCCCCCTCTCATCTTTTTCTCCCTGTCTTTCTCTCATCTCTCTCATCTCTCTCACCTTCTTTCTCTCTTTCTCCCTCTTTCTCTCTCTTCTCTTTTTTCTCATCTCTCATCTATCTCTCATATCTCTTTATCTCTTTCTCCTTTTGTCCCTCCCTCCTCGCTCTCCCCTCTCATCTCTCTCTTAACTTTCTCTCTCTCTCTCATCTCTTTCTCCATCTCTGTCTCTCAACTTTCTCTCTCTCTCTCATCTCTTTCTCCATCTCTGTCTCTCATCTTTCTCTCTTTCTCATCTCTCTCTCATTTTCTCTCTCACCTCTCTCTCTCTCTCTCTCTCTCGTGTGTGTTCCCTCTTGAACCGTTCCCAAAAACAGGTGAGGGTTGTGTTTTTGTTGTTTTTGCTGACATTGTTCTTGCTTCTTCTTTGGGTGCTTTTTACCATATGATTTAAATCAAGAGTCATTTCAGGTTCCCAGATAAATGAAGCTCTTTACATAATGAACTAGACTGGTTGTCGGCAACCTGCAGCTCCAGAGCCGCATGCAGCTCTTTGGGCCCCCTGCTGTGGCTTCCTGTTGGCTGAACCCACCACTGGCGGCCTGCCCCTCACCCTCCCCTCCCAGTCATTCCTCGCCTGGCCTGAGAAGATAAGGACGACGGCGGCTGATGGAGACTCACTCCATATTCCAGAATGAGAGCAAAGCACCCCTCAACTTGTCTCTTCTTCTGGTCCTTGTTGGTGCTGCTCACACCTTGGTCGCTCAGGAAGACATGAGACTTTCCCTCTGCCCCAAGACACTGGTCTGGCCTGGCTGTGGCTGACGCTGCTGCTCTCATCACCTCCATGGCCTGCTCGCTTCTCTTACAGTGCCTTGCGCAGTACACTTATATTTAGCACGCTTCACAATGGAGATGGCATCCACTACTCCTCCTGGAGCCCATTATGACATGGAGCATTGGCTGCAGCTGGTCCGTTCCAGTGTCTTGGGGTGGAGAGAAAGTCGCATGTCTCCCTGAGCCGCCGAGGTGTGTGCAGCACCAGCAAGGGCCAGAGAAGAGGCAAGTAGAAGGGGCTTTGCTCCCACTCTGGAATATGGAGAGAGTCTCCATCTATCGCCGTCACCCATACCTTCTTAGGTGAGGAGTGACTGGAAGGGGAGGGCGAGGGGTGGAACCAGCCAGTGATGCATTCATCCAACAGGGGGCCCAAAGAGCCGCATGCAGCTCTGGAGCTGCAGGTTGCTGATACCTGATCTAGTTCATTACGTAACGTCCATTAATGAGGTGCATCTGTAACATTAAGCAGCAAGCATTCCATGAAGGAAATTTAAATCAAAGCATTTTTGTTAAAAGAAAATTGATAAATAAAAATAAGACTCTCACCTTATCTATTTTAAAACTTTCTTAAATCTTCTCTTTCTTAAAAAGTTTCTTGAATCTTTAAATCAGAGTTTGTCTTTTTGTTTATTTGTTTTTTTTTTAATTCTCTGCAAGGAATACTATGTTTGCTGCAAAGGAAATCTCTCTATATCTGTAAATTACTTACTTTCCAAAGTGATTAAAATAGGAAAATGGGAGGCTTAATAAGTCTATATATAAGACCACTGGCAGCTCAACTCCTGAAATGACTGCAAAACTCCTGTTTTTGCAGTTTATTACAAGGCACCACTGTCTGGAGTGCAAGTAGTTTATCTTATCATTTCCCTTTGATCCAGGAAGTTATGTCTGCCTGAATCTGCCTTTCAGCCGTCTTCTCCTTTGGAAACAACACGCTGCTAGAATTCCCAATTGAAAGCTCATTTTGGGGGAGGTTTAGAAATATATTTTGCACAAAATTAATGTTTATTTTTCTAAGTATATTATTTAGGTTTATTGTTGAGAATATAATAATGGGCAGGGAAAACACAGAATTCAGTATTTCAATTCACTATATTGTATTGTATTATCTCTACCAGGCAGCATTTTTTCTTTCTGTGATTTAATGCAATAATGTTTAGCTAAATGCTGCCTCATACATTAATTAAGCAATATAAAATCAGATGAGGCTGGATGATTTTACAGAAGCATTCCCCTGGAATTTGTTTTACTGATCCAATTATTAACATTTCAAAGCTCCTGATTTGCTTTTCGCTCCATAGGAATTTTCTCTGTATATTAATTATCTTGGTCACTGTGCACCTGCCTGTTCATCAGCTGGCGACAGTGGTGATGCTTCCTAAACTAGGAATGGAAAACATGTTTGCTGTTTCAAAAGGGTTTGTGAATCTGGCCTGCAGCATGTGCATTTGTGATGGCTCACTGAATCTGAGATTAGTATGAATATCATTTTCCAATGCATTGTGGCCATGTGTTTTTTCATCTTATAACTGAAGTGCAAATGACTGCTTTCCTCCCAGCCATTTAGATTGAAGTTTTTACAGTAAGATGTAATGAAAAGGCACTACTAACTCAGTGTTACACATTTTTGTGGGGAGGGGCTGATGATTTTTACTCATACAATCCTAAATAATTCAATAGAAATATATTGTATTGCTGATGGGAACTTGCCCCGTTTTTCTATTTTAACATATAGCTGCAAATGACAGTAGATCACCCCCAACCCCAGTGCCCTTGTATATATTTGTACTGAAGCTCCCAGATTGTTACTCAGAATGTGGCATAGGAATTGTGTCTGATTATAAACATCTGGTTGGAGAAAGGTGAAATTCAATGTAGCCTCAAACTTGGGGCCCTGTTTTTAGAGGGGAGGGAGGGAAGGAAGGAAGGAAGGAAGGAAGGAAGGAAGGAAGGAAGGAAGGAAGGAAAGAAGGAAAGAAGGAAAGAAGGAAAGAAGGAAAGAAGAAGGAAGGAATAATCTCAAAGTGCAGAAAAAAGTTTGCCTGTGTTTTACATACACTAAACCATAATGTGAATTTAACAACCCCTTTAAGGCAGGAGTGGGCAAATAATTTTCCCAAGGGCTGCAGGAGAAACTGGGATTATTGTGGAGGGCTGCCATTGTCCTGCCACCCATTGCACAGAAAACTTAATAATATTAAGACATAAAATGCCAACTCTGTAATACCTTAATAGTGGCTTCTATTATCTTTGCTGATAATTATCTAAGCCCTTTGTTGCTTTACTGATTAATATTTATTTTCCCAAATTGTCCATAAATAATGATTTATATTATATGGTAATATGTTAAGAAGCTGGACCCTGACCTACACATCAGCAATGGGCAATTGGGATCCCCAGCCACAGTATCCCCAACCCCACTTTTTTCATCCCTTAGTCTGTTTTATACTGACAGTGTTATCTTGATCTTCATAAAATAATGAAACCATGAATCTAACTAGTCAAATTGCATTGATCTAGGGATTGTAATACTTCAATACAAAGGGATTTTATCCTTTTGATCTTGCTTTATTTTCACATTATTGTGCTGCATGCATTCAGCTCATAAAACTGTATTATTTAGTGTTTTTGTTTTGTAAACAAGGAATCTGGGGCTTTGTTTTCATTCATTTTATACCAGTGACAGTAGGTTCAAGGGCAATTCTTTGTATTTCCAAAGGAATCTGAATGAAATAAAAACTGATGGGAGTGTTCCTTCTAAGTGCCTGTTTGTGCCAAATATTGTCATCACCGCTTGTTCTGAACTGCCTAGATTTCAAGAGCCAGGTTAACTATTCTAGCAAAGGTAAAGAAACAAATAGGCTGCATGAAAGAGAGCTGTGCATATTAATGACTCTGATACATTCAGGCAAGGGAAGAAAGACATAACTGATAGTTGATAGCAGAAAAAAGGTTACTTGCTAAGAATATTTGAAAATCAATTGAAAGATAGTTAATGGAAAGAAATTGCCTTTTTGAATAATTAAAAACAGAATGTCTCCACTTTCCAAAGAAAGGAATATATGGCATGTGAAAATGCAAAATGCTATACCAGAATATTTCAAAACTTCTTTTCAGTTTGCTTCTAAGGCATTTTATTTTTGAAGTCTAGAATCTCTCATCTTGTTAATCAGAGGCATTCACAGTAGTCAGTGTCTTGATCTTAGTTTTGTGGTTAATATAATATTGTTTTTCTACTTTAAGCAACTGAACAAAGTGTGAATACAAGGTACTAGCAAGATTGTATTGTTCTGTATTCTTCTGTAAGAATTGCAGGATTCCCTTTTATCAACAACAAAGAATGAATATAGTAGAGAGCTTCCAGATTGAGGAATCCTGCCCTTCCATTCAAAAGGCAGGTTATTTATATTCCCTTCTAACAAGTCAATCTGATAAAGGAAAAAAGGTGGAAGGGTGGAAAAACATGAGAAAATTACAAATGCAATATACTATTACTGCTATCTCATTAGCTTTGGATATTTTTAATTGAAGAAATGGTAGTGTACAATAAGTCTTTCAAAGACACTTCCTTGATCACCTTTCATTTTAAATAGAGAATGATTTTGCAGCCTTTCTTCAGGTGAATGAATATAGTGGCTGGGAATTGTGGAAGTTCTAGCCTCATCACATTTGGAGCACCCCAGATGAAGGTGAATATTAAGAAACTTTATAAACAGCCACTTTTGAATCAGATGGAAAGGGACAATTAATTATAAAATGGAAGCTACGAGATTAAGGTCTATTCTTGTCCTGATCTTTAGATTATAACCCCTCTGAAATAATTTTAAGACTATGAAGCCATGTAATGGCATTTAGAAACTGCTTCTTCACCGTTTTCTCTGTTGTTGATTTCTGAGAACTGAATTTCTGAGTTTACTGCATGTTTTGTGTTACTTTTTGACAGAATTATGGCTCCGGTACATACTTTTGAGTCCATGAAAAAATCGATGACAACAGCATGCATATCCCAGTGTTTCAGATACAAAGAGCAGACAGAATTGCAGAAACATCAGGTAAAAAGAAGGGAGGCAGCTTATGTTTATATATCAACAAAAGCTGGTCTCAGGATATAACTATAATATATAAATTCTGTGATGAAAACTTAGAGTCTTTATTTATCAACTGCAAACAATTTTATTCTCCACAAGAGTTCTCCTCATTTCTCCTAATTGCTGTGTATGTTCTTCCACAAGCTTGTGTAAACAACATATTACGAACTCTAGCTGACCAGATACCCATTTCAAATTATTTTAGGATATTTTAATAAAGCAAACTTCAGGAAAGAGCTTCCAAAATATTTTCAGCATGTCAATTGTCCCATTCGAGGCAAGAATATTTTAGACCATTGCTACACAACACTAAAAAATGCTTATTGGTCTTTACCACAAGCAGCTGTGGGATACTCTGATAATTGCATGATTCACCTTGTGCCTGCTTACAGACACTTAAAACCACGAAACCAACAATTAAATCAGTGAGGACTTGGACTGAGGAGGCAAAGCTGAAACTCCAGGCCTGCCTTGATTGCACTGATTGGAATATTTTCAAAGATACCTCTGCAGACTTAGATGAACTCACAAATACTGTAACATCATATGTCAGCTTCTGTGAAGACCTATGTGTATCGACAAGGAACCTGCGAATATATAGTAACAATAAACCTTGGTTCACAGCTAAACTTAAGCAGCTACATTGTTCCAAAGAGGAAGCCGATAGAAAAGGTGATAGAATGCTGTACAATCAGGCCAGAAACGTATTAACAAGGGAGATCAGAGCAGCAAAAAGAAGCTATTCTGAAAAGTTAAGGAATCAGTTCTCAACAAATGAACCAGCAACCATGTGGAAAACTCTTAAAAACATCACTGGCTTCAGCAAACCTCCTTCCCAGGCAGAAGGAAATCAACAACTAGCAGATGACCTGAATGTGTTTTACTGCAGGTTTCAAAAGAAACTACAGCCACCTATTTCCACAACCCACATCTCAAACACACCAACAACAGCCAAGCCTCCTACAACTGGCCCCAATCCATTGGGCTCACAACCTCTTGTGATCACAGAAAAAGAAGTGCAAGATCTATTACACAGACAGAAGCCAGGAAAAGTACCAGGGCCAGACAAGATAACTACTTCTTGCTTAAAAGTCTGTGCTGACCAATTGGCCCCCATCTTCACCCGAATCTTCAATAAATCACTGGAGATGTGCTATGTTCCGTCTTGCTTCAAACATTCTACTATCATCCCAGTGCCGAAGAAGCCCTCCATCAAGGAACTGAATGACTACAGACTAATTGCTCTAACATCTGTAGTTATGAAAACCTTTGAAAGGCTAATGCTGTCTCACCTGAAAACCATCATGGATCCACTGCTAGACCTGCCGCAATTTGCATTCCGAGCAAATAGATTGACAGATGATGATGTTAATATGACTCTGCACTACATCCTACATCTTGAATCTCCAAATACCTACGCAAGGGTCCTCTTTGTAGACTTTAGTTCAGCATTCAATAACATTATTCCAGACATTCTTCTAACAAACCTAAACCAGCTAGCGGTACCTGAACACACTTGTAAGTAGATCATAAGCTTCCTAATAGACAGGAAGCGGCAGGTGAAGTTATGCAGAATCACATCAGATACCTGTACAATAAGCACACACACACACCCCAAGGCTGTGTGCTTTCTCCACTTCTCTTCTTCCTATATACCAATGACTGCATCTCAAACAATCCATCTGTTAAACTATTGAACTTTGCAGATGATACAACAGTGATTGGTCTCATTTGAGACAATGATGAATCCACATACAAATGAGAGGTTGAACAACTAGCCTCATGATGCGACTGGAACAATCTGGAATAACACACTCAAAACCGTAGAAATGGTGGTAGACTTTAGGAGAAACCCTCCCATACTACCACTTCTTACAATACTAGAAACACAGTATCAACAGTAGAGACCTTCAAATTTCTAGATTCTATCATATCTCAAGACTTAAAATGGACACCTAACATCAAAAAAGTCATCAAAAAAGCACAACAAAGAATGTTTTCTCTGCACCAACTCAGAAAGCTCAAACTGCCCAAGGAGCTGCTGATACAGTTCTACAGAGGAATTATTGAGTCTCATCTGCACCTCTATAACTGTCTGGTTTGGTTCTGCAGCCCAACAAGACAGACACAGACTTCAGAGGATAATTAGATATGCAGAAAAAACAATTACTACCCACCTGCCTTTCATTGAGGATTTGTATACTGCACAAGTCAAAAAGAGAGCTGTGAAAATATTTATAGGCACCTCACATCCTGGACATAAATTATTTCAACTCCTACCCTCAAAACAACGCTATAGAGCACTGCACACTAGAACTAGACACAAAAAGTTTTTTCTCAAACACCATCACTCTGCTGAACAAATAATTCCCTCAATACTGTCAAAATTTACTAAGTCTGCATTATTACTATTAATCTTCTCATCGTTCCTATCACCCTTATGACTGTAACTTTATTGCTTGTACCCTTACAATTTATGCTGATTGTTTCCTAGTATGATTTGATTGCTTACTTCTACCCTATGCCTATCATTAAGTATTGTACCTTATGATTCTTGATGAATGTATCTTTTCTTTTTATGTACACTGAGATAATATGCACCAAAGACAAATTTTCCATGTGTCCAATCACACTTAGCCAATAAAGAATTATATTCTATTATCATAAGATCTCCCCCCTTGTGTTTATATGTGCACACACGCATGTAAGTGTCAAAACAGAACTGCCAATTTTGCCTAAGAAACTATATTCTTCTGGAATAGAAACATTGTCCACTATATAAAAGGATATTTTGCTTGTAGATGAGAATTATTGCAAGAGAGAATATAAGAATTAATACAACCATATATATAATACATATTTAAACTCTATTAATTTTTTAAAAAATGTAAACATTCTCTTGAATTGATTCTTGGCAATATGATGGAATTAGTTTTTTGTTGCTTTCTTTCTGGGTGTTGTTGGTTTTTAACTTCAAAATCTATCTTATATAACCCTGGAGTTTTCTGGTGTTGTTCTCTCCAATATCAATTGAATCTTGACTTTAGCTTTTTCCAAAATCAAAACAATCTGACTAGGTGATAGAAGATAGGAATTAATGTCTGGAAGGGCTGAGCATATTCAGATAGTGTTCAATCTATTTATCTACCAAGAGTCTCCAAACAGATCGGAATAACATGGTGTTGTGTTTCTTAAATAAGTCTGTTTCAGTCTTTCCAAAATGACCTCCTTTTATCAAATTCAATGATTATGCTAAACAGAAGCAGACTGTTTTTTTATTTATTTATTTTCATTACATTCCCTCCAGCAGTACTGCATTATCAAGAAATTGTACTTAAAGTTTTACAAGTAAAATTCAAACACAATGTACTATTATTGATTACAGCTTTTTATTCTATAATTGTACAAAACCACTGACCAGTGGTAGAACTTTAAATTTACAAATCTACTTCTAAACAAATTTTTAAACTCAGCTATATAATTACGCATGGAACACACAAATCTAGTCTGTTCAAAGGAATTAATTTCCTTCATCACACTGCATGCAGCATGATTTGCAAATAGAACAGTGCAATAATAACAATGATAATAATAATAATGGTATTTTACATGATGGGCAAAAATAGGAAACTTACAGAAATAGGAGTTTCCTACACACACACACACACACACACACACACATATATGTATATGTACATATATATGGTATTCAGCTTTGTTCGGGTATTTTCCCACGTCATTATAGTTGTGCTTTTAAAGTTGTAGCAATGTTTTGGCAGAATCCCATCTGCCATAATCAGGCTTCATGAATACCCACCAAAACTTAAGAAAACACACACACACACACATATATATATGTAAATGTTTTCACATTTTTTTGTTACATGTATTATATGCATTGGACTAAACACTGGTCCTTAATATACAATAGCTTATTTTCAGTTTAAAAATGTGTAGCAGTATAAAAATCGGAACAGAGTGTTAAAATAAAAAGAAGAGAATTAAAAATGAGAACAAGTTTATTCCAGAAACACGAACAAAAAAATGAAGATTTCAAGAAAAGTGGAAGGCTACTCATTTAAATAGCCAAGATTTACATCCATTATATAAGTGGATATTTATTCTAAACAAGGAAATACTAGAACAGGTCTTTTCCATTGAAACATTGTACATATTTTTATTTTCATCTTCAGTCATTTTGCTCAGAATCCACACGTTAAAACAATAAAATGAAGCTGGTTGTTAGTGGTTCAAATTTTATTATGGCTATTTTTTAGTAACAACAAACAACATTGCAGTTTCATTGTACAAGAATATGTACTCCAATATTGGGTCCTTCATAGTTATCAAAAGAAAAAAAATGATGTATTTTTCTGTAATTATACATCTTTTTATACTTTACCCAAATTAATATTGAAAGTAACTGATACCACAACATTTTTGAATAGATATGGTGCAACCTTGAAAATATACTTATATATACATACCTCATTGCTGTGCGAACTCCATCAAGGCACTGTTACAATACTCAAGTATCTGATCACCCACTCTTAAAAGGTGCCAAAAAATTGAGAACATCCATCAAGACAAGAAACAACAAAATGTTGAATAAAACAATTTTAACTCTTGTCCCATTTATTTAATATTGAGTTGGCAAGAAGATCTTCCTGAAGGCACAGGAGGGTAGTGAGCTGTAAAATCATTTGATATATTTTACAGATTGGTTGTCAAAAGCAACTTTTTCATGAAAAATGAGTATGTTGTACTCTTAAGTGATAACTAAAAGTTAAAAAGCAGCCAAACGTAGGATACAATAATTATATATTGCAAGTAGTCTACTTACTATTTTACACAACACATTTCATTGTAGTTATATTGATGATTACATGGCATATTGAAGGCTTATAGTGCATTTTTTTTAAAACAAACACACAAACAAGTCAACACACAATTCTGATTATTTTCTACTTTTAAGTACTAAACATTATGGGGAAACTACTGCCCTTAGATTTCTACAAACTGTCAGGTCACAGCTTCCTTATTACTATACACAGGAAAAAAATCTAAATGAAAGAATGTAGAATCGTATTCATAAAACTAAATATCATATAAACAATGTATTGACTGGGCTCATAACCAGACATATCATACAAAAATTAGTTAGGCAACAGATTCTTCAGTTCACACAAGGAACTTACTTGAAGATGCAACAAAAATGTTAAGCTTTTGAGCTGTGCTTGACACAGGAGTGCTTTAGACTCCGGTAATACAAACAATGTAACTGAAAATGCAACTGGTTTGGGAGTTTAGAAGGAATAGAAATGTTTAAAAGAAAGCATCTGAACAATAGTTCAGCAACAACTGAAGAAATATCAGCTGACATAAATGTGGTATTTATATTAGGAGACATTGTCAAAACAGTGAAAACCAAATAAATCCAACAGTTACGATCACTGAACATTTATGTACAGATAGGTAGTTGCTCCAAATGCATATAAATAAATATGTCAGAACATATGTATTTGCACTTTATTTGTGCTATTCTTTCATAAAACCATACATATAAGTGACTGCATTTCAATCAATTTATAAAGCATCTGAATTATGGCTGCATTCAACCAGTTTACTTCAATGGTAATACATTTCTCATTCTAAACTGTAGCACTTTTAAAACATAATAATTTAAGGCAGGCAGGAAACTGTAACTGTTGGTTACAGCTACCTTTTTCATGCTGATATTATCAGAAGATGTTGGGAAAGTAATTCCCAGGTGTTATAAAACTCCATTTTGAAGTATTCCAACATCTTTAAAACAGTTAGGTTTGGGATGGGAGTACTATAATCCTGAATTGACCAAATGTAAAGTATGTATCTCTAAATGAAAACTTCATATTTGTTATAAAATATATAAATCATGTAAGATATATGCTTCTTGCTACCCTGTAAATTGACTATAAGTCTTCAATAAATACTATATAAATATAAAAAAAACCAGAAAAGCAGGAGTAACGGTAGCTGTAATTTAATACATCTTTTTAAATTTAATGCAGCCCAATCCAGATTTGGTGAATTTGCTTACAGAGACTCAGTAAAACAGCTCAATATTTTAGCATAAAGAAAGTAAGGGTAAATGTGCTATATTCTGAGGCATTTGAAACCAAATATTTCTTAAACAAAAACTGAGTAGCAGATGAACCTTCCAGAGTCACTTATTCTTGGAACAAGAATGTTGCTACCCATTTTTTTTTTACAGTATCAATATTCAGATGCAGTTATGTTCAAATTGTGTAACCTGAAAGGACAAAACCAATGTTAACATACTTTTAAAATACAGATAGGATCTCAGAGGTCAATCATTAAGAATTTTATAATTAACTTAAAATAGCTTCCTTTTTTATTGCCTAAATAGTACACTTTCTATTCCTCTGCATCTCATTATTAGTATCCCTAAAGTTAAATAAACAGTAGCAGTCAATAAGAGTTTCAATTTGGGAAGAAAGGAATCAAAATACTGCTTTGGCACAAAAGTGGTTTACTTCTCTGGACAGCTGAAATGTTTCTTTCTCTCAAACTGACTAATACTATTAGCAAAGATCGACTATTACAACCTAAGGGAAAACCCCTCATTAACTATCCCTGAAAATTGATGCAGTTAATACAATGTTAATGATTAATAGCTCACATGTTCTTAATGACCATGAACAGGTGAGCAGTTTCATTTTTCTGCAATTATTGAATTTTCTGAATTAATATCCCTTGGCATTATTTTCATATTGAAGTAAGATTGATTAATCTTAGGAAGAAAAGTCTTAGGTCAAAATTTACTTCTTTTGCTAGCATGTCCAATAGGGATTGATTATAACAAAATAGGGTCCTCAAATTCCAAACTGGTATATTCTATATTGGTATTTATAATAGTTTATGACACCTTAGAACATGCAAGGCGGTTATCCAGCATTTGGAAGATGTGAAGAAGTACTGGCACATAAGCATTGTCCATGTCATCTGGCTAGGATGGAATAATACACTATTCCATATGAGCCCAATCTTTTGAGTCTGAATCTTCTGGGCCCTTGGATAATATTGCCTCATTTGAAGCCAAACCAAGCTTTAAAGATGGTCCCATGAAGACCGTAATAATTCCATTTCATAGATATTCTTCTGTCCAGATATTCTATTTGAATAAGTAATTGATTATAAGTTGCAGGAGAACCATCAGCAAAATGAAGACATAGTGCTTGAATTGAAAGAAGTTATTATCTGGCGTTGGCAAACTTGAAGTCATTCGTGTTCTTAATGCTGTAATATCCCTATTTTTAAAAAAAACAAATTTAGTTAAATCCAGAGATTACCAATTAAGCATCATAGACTCATAAAACATTTGAAAGAAATATATGGATCCCAAGTTTATCAACTTCTGAATTAAAATAGTACAAATCGTACAAATTATTCTAGCAAGGTATAAGACACGCTATATAATTGATATGGATATGTGTAAAGTAGGAAGAGGATGACAGGATAGTGGAAAATTGAAAGGAAGTTGTTGAAGCATTGCTCCTATACATTTCAAAAGGGTTGTGTAAAAAACAACAACTCCACACTGGACTGATTGCTTCTTTAGAAAGCTAGGCAGACCATTCCATCTTTTAATTGTAGCATTTACTACATTTTAAAAATATATTCATGCAATTCTTCTCTTCATATATTCAGCAATTTTTAAAACCACCTCTGAATTAATTTTTAACCCATGACTTATTTTTCTTCCAATTATTTATGTTTTACTATTGTACACATACTGTACAGTCACATATTTATTAAATATCACATGAATAGGTGATAGTGCATATCTTGACCTCAATTCCAAGTGACTTCAAAGGATTTCACATATAGGGGATCAAATTTTAACTATGTAATTCTATAAATATTAAATATATTAAAGGTAACATAAAAATAAATGTAGCCAATAAATTGCTATGGGCTTGCATTTCCTAAAAATCCACAAATTCATTAAATCCTTACCTATCAGCATCACAAGTATGAGGGTGTGATGAATGGGGATTCAATTCACTTATCAGAAAATCCAAATAAGCATTCTGGAAGGCTGCCTAGTCTGGATTCCAGAAATAACCCCCTATACTTCATATCACTTCAAGTATAGTCCATTCTGACTTTAGATCAGAAGCAAATTCAATTTTTTTTTTAAAAAAAATCTTTTCTCCCATTAGTTAACATGATAAATTTAAATATCTACACTGCTATCATTGTTTTTTCATTAGAGCATGATAAACATTTCAAGTACATTAAACCATTTTGAAGGGATGAAATATTCCAAATGTCAGAGAAGATACTGAATACTGATTCACAGTGTATTGAATAAAGACTTGACAAGCAAACCAATGGATTCTCCTGGGAAATGTGTATGTCAAAACAGCCAAGATAGCTTAGCAGCAGTGTGACAAAATCCCTGCTCCTTTCTACACGTCATAACATACAAATGAAGAAGAGCTTGAATCAAGACCCCCCACCCCAATTTTGTCTATTTTCATCCCTGATGTGGGCATTACTGCATACAGTATTTGATTGTTTAACAATCTTGTTATCTATTAATAGGATTATAGTGAAATTTAGATCATAGTGTATGTAGGTCACAGTACTACAAGATTATGGATAGTTCTTACAGGCTTCACAAACTATCTTACTGCTGTAATTATGTTTTATGTCTATTGTAAGTGTATTTAAAGAACCAAATTCATGCTGTTATTTATTATGGCAGTACAAAGCATTTGGATCTACTTCTGAAGCTAACAAAGCACCATCTTTGGCAGAAAAAGTACTCATTACAAGTTCAGCTTCAGGATATCATGTTTCCCACAAAGCTTCCGAATGTTTTATTAATCTGAAAGTTCAAAAGTTCAACTCTTAAATTTATATGGATATTAACTCTTACTAAAAAAAGGTATATGCATTTAGGAAAAATATGGATCTTTTTCTGTAGGTAGGCAAATGGTCATCTCATGTTCTGGCACTCCCATTTACTTAATAAATGGGAATCCCAGAACATCTCATTGTCTCATGAGAACCTACCATACAGCCATGAAGGACAGAATATGGCAAACAGACTGGTTCTAGGTCAGCAAAAGATTAAAACAAGCTGGCTATTCTCACTTTATTTATTCAGCTATATGTTGACTATATATTGGGGGAAGCTGCTGTTTATGAAGAAGATGACTATGGTTTTAAAATGTGAGGAAGAAAAATCAATAACCTGTGCTATGCTGATAACACTTCTGACAGCTGAAAATGCAAAAGATCTGCAAGATTTAATGATGAAAGTCAAGGAACATGATGAAAAAATGGGTTTAATGTTAAATAAAATTATAACGACAACAGGTACAGCAACCAGTCTTGTAAGTGACAGTAAAGATATTGAAGAATAGCTTCACTAGCAGTCAAGAAATATGATGTAGACTAACACTTGTAGAGTGGCAGTGAAGGACTTAGAAAAAGCTGGGATGTATCTTTGCCTATAAAGATCAGAATAATATAGACAATGATATTCTGTGATGCTTTATGGAAGCAACATTTGAATTTTGAAGAAACAGATAGTGTATTTTGAAATTTAATGTTGAAAAATAATTCTGTGAATTCCATGGTTAGCCAAATACCACAAACAAATGGATCATTAAACAAATAATCTATAATTTCTGAGGAACAAATGAGAAGGCTCAAAATATCATACTTTGGACACCTTATACAAAGGCCTATCTATCTTAAGAAGTCTATAATGCTAAGAAAAGTGGAAGAAAAGGGAAGACAATTAGCAGTAACATCAATGGACTCATTTAAGGCACGATCAAGTAAAAGGCAAGCTATGTTCCTTTGTGCTCTCTGAGCTTGATTGTTTTCTTGCAGATGTTTTATTACCCAACCAGGTAACATCATCAGTGTTCTCATCAATTTGGAAGAAAAACAAATTGATCTCAAAATATGACAGTGAAATCTACATAAAGGGGCCTTATTAGATGGTGAAAATACATTTGCATGAAATTAAACAAGAAGTAACCTGAAGTATTTGTGACATTATAGAGAATTAAGGGTAATAGAATAAAAGTGCTACAGAGTAAGGATCTTTAAGAAAAATAAAGATATGAACATATATCAACTGCATTTGAAGGTAAGTGTACCTACTACCTTATCCACCTATCTAAATCTTCTGTCCCTTTCATTTTGTTTTGCATTATACTGAATAATAAAGGGAAAATCTTGGAAAAGTCTTTGCTTTCACACCAAGATACTAATATTTATGTCCCTATATATTCTTTTATTAAAATGTTACCTTATTTTCTATTGATCTCTGATTTTCAGTAGTTTTGCATTTTGGAACTGAAAGGCATGATAGAAATATTTTAAGCAGTAACTTAAAAAAATATTATATTATGTGTACTTTAGTCAGCTCTTATAGTGATTAGGAGAATATAACTGCAGCATTATCTCTCAAGAGTTTCTTTAGTTATTTAGACATTTAAAGGTCAAGGTTTGCTCTAAATCCCCAGGTCTCAAAATCGGCATCTTTAGGTTTTTATGTACTTAGTTACATTTCCCCTTAATGCCCACAAGATTTCCTGCCCATCTGATTTTACTTTACTTAAATAAAAAGGAGGCAGCCATGCAGCAAAGCAATAGTGTCAAGCACAATCTCTGTTTTCAATATCTCT